>NC_091283.1:508347565-508987565 GCF_032444005.1 Ranitomeya imitator | reverse complement strand
GGCGTCATCAATAGGTTGCATACAGACACTGTGCACCGCACCTATCAGTGTGACTGGCGTCCTATGTGAGTCATATCAATGTGCATTTTTTCTGCTAGGCAGCCAACCCCTGCAATGTTTGGTTGGGGTGGCTGTTTTTATCAAGTAGTTTGCACCTGTGCCGCCCCTAGCCTTTATCAGTGGAGGCCTGCTGCATCCTGCTTAGTGTGCATTTGTCATCAGACAGGGTTTTGGGACGGCCGTATCTCATGGTATATATTTTTTCTGAGTTTTTTCTATGTTAGCTGTTTTTGATATTAGTGGTAGGACCTGCAATATTATGGGGACCCTTGCCGTTGGGTTGCGGGCTTACTTTATTTTGGCCAAAATATTAAACCAATACCCCATATAGTGTATGCATTTATCATATGCATGCATTTTTTTGCACTTTATCATATCCTTTTTTGCAGGATGTGGCCAGGCCTCTTTATGTTGGCTAGGTTTTTCTGGGGCGTCTGTCACTGTGTGCTGCATTTTTTTAGTGCTGGGCAGCCCGCCTGTTAATACAAGGGGCGTCATCAATAGGTTGCATACAGACACTGTGCACTACACTTATCAGTGTGACTGGCGTCCTATGTGAGTCATATCAATGTGCATTTTTTCTGCTAGGCAGCCAACCCCTGCAATGTTTGGTTGGGGTGGCTGTTTTTATCAAGTAGTTTGCACCTGTGCCGCCCCTAGCCTTTATCAGTGGAGGCCTGCTGCATCCTGCTTAGTGTGCATTTGTCATCAGATAGGGTTTTGGGAAGGCCGTATCTCATGGTATGTATTTTTTCTGAGTTTTTTCTATGTTAGCTGTTGCAGTCTTGGTAACTCTACAGAGCATGTAATGTTACACAGGCCGCATCAGTGGCTCCTGCAGGACCTGGTTGTAACAGTAGGTGCAGTAAGACATGTAAGATGACATGGGAGAAAAAAAGTGGGCGATGGAAAGATCCTCCTAAAAATAATAGACATACGTGGCCTGTAGGAAAGGCAGTGTTATCGGTGATTAGGACTAGTGGGCCTGTTAGACCTGTGTCCTGAAGAGCGTGGTGGACACTAAATCAGGTCTGCCAGGTACCAATCCCAGATGGGACCTTGTTATGTTTGCTAATGACAGGTGTTATGAAGGCAATCCAGAAACACAGTGTGCTTAGCGATCAGAGCGCACACAGTGATCTGACAAATACCCAAAAATACAAGAACGAGCTCTGAGACGTGGAAACTCTGTAGACTGCACACCTGATCCTATCCTAAACACAACTAAAAGCGGCTGTGGATTGCGCCTAACAACTACCTAGGCATTTATAAAAAGCCGGCGCACTCTGATATTAGTAACTTATGTAAAAATAAGTGGGGGTGCGAACCTAAGTGGCAAAATAATGTGAAAACAAGAAGAAAGAGATGCCACTAGAACATATTCGCACACCACCAGTAATATATATCAAACAGGAACAACTTTATTGGAAGCATAGTTAAAAACAGTTAAAACCAATACAATCACCAGCTGCCTACCCCCCATATATACGGCCTGTACATCCCTCACATGCTGTAAATAATACCCCAAGATAATAGCAAATACCAAAACATACATATATACAAGTCACTGTAATAAACCACTCCGAAGGATCCAATTATATATAAATATAACGTAATCACCACAAGTAAGAGGTATCGACGCTCAATAATATACCCGCCTAAATGATCCCCTAAGTCCCCCACTGATGCACAGAATCACACCAAAAGTTGGTACACCATAGGGAACAAAAATACAGAAAAGAAAGACGGATAAGCTCCAAACCGCCTTCTAATAAAGGCCGGTAACAAAATGGTCCTAAAGGGAAAAGTATCCTAAACAGAGCAGCATGCCGCGCCAACACCCAACAAAATCACCTCAAATAGGGAGGGTGAAGGCAGCAGCAGGAGGTAACAGCCAGGAGTGTAACAGGCCCAGGAGGCAGCTGAACCCAACGCGTATCGCGGCAGAAGCAAGCCGCTTCGTCAGGGGCCTGTTACACTCCTGGCTGTTACCTCCTGCTGCTGCCTTCACCCTCCCTATTTGAGGTGATTTTGTTGGGTGTTGGCGCGGCATGCTGCTCTGTTTAGGATACTTTTCCCTTTAGGACCATTTTGTTACCGGCCTTTATTAGAAGGCGGTTTGGAGCTTATCCGTCTTTCTTTTCTGTATTTTTGTTCCCTATGGTGTACCAACTTTTGGTGTGATTCTGTGCATCAGTGGGGGACTTAGGGGATCATTTAGGCGGGTATATTATTGAAGACTTCCCCTGACGAAGCGGCTTGCTTCTGCCGCGATACGCGTTGGGTTCAGCTGCCTCCCGGGCCTGTTACACTCCTGGCTGTTACCTCCTGCTGCTGCCTTCACCCTCCCTATTTGAGGTGATTTTGTTGGGTGTTGGCGCGGCATGCTGCTCTGTTTAGGATACTTTTCCCTTTAGGACCATTTTGTTACCGGCCTTTATTAGAAGGCGGTTTGGAGCTTATCCGTCTTTCTTTTCTGTATTTTTGTTCCCTATGGTGTACCAACTTTTGGTGTGATTCTGTGCATCAGTGGGGGACTTAGGGGATCATTTAGGCGGGTATATTATTGAGCGTCGATACCTCTTACTTGTGGTGATTACGTTATATTTATATATAATTGGATCCTTCGGAGTGGTTTATTACAGTGACTTGTATATATGTATGTTTTGGTATTTGCTATTATCTTGGGGTATTATTTACAGCATGTGAGGGATGTACAGGCCGTATATATGGGGGGTAGGCAGCTGGTGATTGTATTGGTTTTAACTGTTTTTAACTATGCTTCCAATAAAGTTGTTCCTGTTTGATATATATTACTGGTGGTGTGCGAATATGTTCTAGTGGCATCTCTTTCTTCTTGTTTTAACAACTACCTAGGCAACTCGGCACAGCCTAAGAAACTAGCTAGCCTGAAGATAGAAAAATAGGCCTGACTTGCCCCAGAGAAATTCCCCAAAGGAAAAGGCAGCCCCCCACATATAATGACTGTGAGTAAGATGAAAAGACAAAACGTAGGGATGAAATAGATTCAGCAAAGTGGGGCCCGATATTCTAGGACAGAGCGAGGACAGTAAAGCGAACTTTGCAGTCTACAAAAAACCCTAAAGCAAAACCACGCAAAGGGGGCAAAAAAAACCCACCGTGCCGAACTAACGGCACGGCGGTACACCCTTTGCGTCTCAGAGCTTCCAGCAAAACAAAAGACAAGCTGGACAGAAAAAAAGCAACAAAAAAGCAAAAAGCACTTAGCTATACAGGTCAGCAGGTCACAGGAACAATCAGGAGAAGCTCAGATCCAACACTGAAACATTGACAAGGAGCAAGGATAGCAGCATCAGGCGGAGTTAAGTAATGAAGCAGTTAACGAGCTCACCAGAACACCTGAGGGAGGAAGCTCAGAAGCTGCAGTACCACATGTGACCACAGGAGTGAATTCAGCCACAGAATTCACAACAGTACCCCCCCCTTGAGGAGGGGTCACCGAACCCTCACCAGAGCCCCCAGGCCGACCAGGATGAGCCGCATGAAAGGCACGAACAAGATCGGAAGCATGAACATCAGAGGCAAAAACCCAGGAATTATCTTCCTGAGCATAACCCTTCCATTTAACCAGATACTGGAGTTTCCGTCTAGAAACACGAGAATCCAAAATCTTCTCCACAATATACTCCAATTCCCCCTCCACCAAAACCGGGGCAGGAGGCTCAACAGATGGAACCATAGGTGCCACGTATCTCCGCAACAACGATCTATGGAATACATTATGTATGGAAAAGGAGTCTGGGAGGGTCAAACGAAAAGACACAGGATTGAGAACCTCAGAAATCCTATACGGACCAATAAAACGAGGTTTAAATTTAGGAGAGGAAACCTTCATAGGAATATGACGAGAAGATAACCAAACCAGATCCCCAACACGAAGTCGGGGACCCACACGGCGTCTGCGATTAGCGAAAAGTTGAGCTTTCTCCTGGGACAAGATCAAATTGTCCACTACCTGAGTCCAGATCTGCTGCAACCTATCCACCACAGAATCCACACCAGGACAGTCCGAAGACTCAACCTGTCCTGAAGAGAAACGAGGATGGAACCCAGAATTGCAAAAAAATGGAGAAACCAAGGTAGCCGAGCTGGCCCGATTATTAAGGGCGAACTCAGCCAACGGCAAAAAGGACACCCAATCATCCTGGTCTGCAGAAACAAAACATCTCAGATATGTTTCCAAGGTCTGATTGGTTCGTTCGGTCTGGCCATTAGTCTGAGGATGGAAAGCCGAGGAAAAGGATAGGTCAATGCCCATCCTACCACAAAAGGCTCGCCAAAACCTTGAAACAAACTGGGAACCTCTGTCAGAAACAATATTCTCAGGAATGCCATGCAACCGAACCACATGCTGAAAGAACAAAGGTACCAAATCAGAGGAGGAAGGCAATTTAGCCAAGGGCACCAGATGGACCATTTTAGAAAAGCGATCACAGACCACCCAAATGACTGACATCTTTTGAGAAACGGGAAGGTCAGAAATGAAATCCATCGAAATATGTGTCCAAGGCCTCTTTGGGACCGGCAAGGGCAAAAGCAACCCACTGGCACGAGAACAGCAGGGCTTAGCCCTAGCACAAATCCCACAGGACTGCACAAAAGTACGTACATCCCGTGACAGAGATGGCCACCAGAAGGATCTAGCCACTAACTCTCTGGTACCAAAGATTCCAGGATGACCAGCCAACACCGAACAATGAAGTTCAGAGATAAGTTTATTAGTCCACCTATCAGGGACGAACAGTTTCTCTGCTGGACAACGATCAGGTTTATTCGCCTGAAATTTTTGCAGCACCCGCCGCAAATCAGGGGAGATGGCAGACACAATGACTCCTTCCTTGAGGATACCCGCTGGCTCAGATAAACCCGGAGAGTCGGGCACAAAACTCCTAGACAGAGCATCCGCCTTCACATTTTTAGAGCCCGGAAGGTACGAAATCACAAAGTCGAAGCGGGCAAAAAATAACGACCAACGGGCCTGTCTAGGATTCAAGCGCTTGGCAGACTCAAGATAAGTCAAGTTCTTATGATCAGTCAATACCACCACGCGATGCTTAGCTCCTTCAAGCCAATGACGCCACTCCTCGAATGCCCACTTCATGGCCAGCAACTCTCGATTGCCCACATCATAATTACGCTCAGCGGGCGAAAACTTCCTGGAAAAGAAAGCACATGGTTTCATCACTGAGCAATCAGAACCTCTCTGTGACAAAACCGCCCCTGCTCCAATCTCAGAAGCATCAACCTCGACCTGGAACGGAAGAGAAACATCTGGCTGACACAACACAGGGGCAGAACAAAAACGACGCTTCAACTCCTGAAAAGCTTCCACAGCAGCAGAAGACCAATTAACCAAATCAGCACCCTTCTTGGTCAAATCGGTCAATGGTTTGGCAATGCTAGAAAAATTACAGATGAAGCGACGATAAAAATTAGCAAAGCCCAGGAACTTTTGCAGACTTTTCAGAGATGTCGGCTGAATCCAATCCTGGATGGCTTGGACCTTAACTGGATCCATCTCGATAGTAGAAGGGGTAAAGATGAACCCCAAAAATGAAACTTTCTGCACACCGAAGAGACACTTTGATCCCTTCACAAACAAAGAGTTAGCACGCAGGACCTGAAAAACCATTCTGACCTGCTTCACATGAGACTCCCAATCATCTGAGAAGATCAAAATGTCATCCAAGTAAACAATCAGGAATTTATCCAGATACTCACGGAAGATGTCATGCATAAAAGACTGAAACACAGATGGAGCATTGGCAAGTCCGAACGGCATCACTAGATACTCAAAATGACCCTCGGGCGTATTGAATGCAGTTTTCCATTCATCTCCTTGCCTGATTCTCACCAGATTATACGCACCACGAAGATCTATCTTAGTGAACCAACTAGCCCCCTTAATCCGAGCAAACAAGTCAGATAACAATGGCAAGGGATACTGAAATTTAACAGTGATCTTATTAAGAAGGCGGTAATCAATACACGGTCTCAGCGAACCATCCTTCTTGGCTACAAAGAAGAACCCTGCTCCCAGTGGTGATGACGATGGGCGAATACGTCCCTTCTCCAGGGACTCCTTCACATAACTGCGCATAGCGGCGTGTTCGGGCACGGATAAATTAAATAATCGACTTTTAGGGAATTTACTACCAGGAATCAAATTGATAGCACAATCACAATCCCTATGCGGAGGTAGAGCATCGGACTTGGGCTCTTCAAATACATCCTGATAATCAGACAAGAACTCTGGGACCTCAGAAGGGGTGGATGACGAAATCGACAAAACTGGAACATCACCATGTACCCCCTGACAACCCCAGCTGGATACCGACATGGAATTCCAATCCAATACTGGATTATGGGTTTGTAGCCATGGCAACCCCAACACGACCACATCATGTAGATTATGCAACACCAGAAAGCGAATAACTTCCTGATGTGCAGGAGCCATGCACATGGTCAGCTGGGCCCAGTATTGAGGTTTATTCTTGGCCAAAGGTGTAGCATCAATTCCTCTCAATGGAATAGGACACCGCAAAGGCTCCAAGAAAAACCCACAACGTTTAGCATAATCCAAATCCATCAGATTCAGGGCAGCGCCCGAATCCACAAACGCCATGACAGAAAACGACGACAAAGAGCATATCAAGGTAATGGACAGAAGGAATTTGGACTGTACAGTACCAATGACGGCAGACCTAGCGGACCGCTTAGTGCGCTTAGGACAATCAGAAATAGCATGAGTGGAATCACCACAGTAGAAACACAGACCATTCAGACGTCTGTATTCCTGCCGTTCAACTCTAGTCATAGTCCTATCGCACTGCATAGGCTCAGGTTTAACCTCAGGCAGTACCGCCAAATGGTGCACAGATTTACGCTCGCGCAAGCGTCGACCGATCTGAATGGCCAAAGACAAAGACTCATTCAAACCAGCAGGCATAGGAAATCCCACCATGACATCCTTAAGAGCCTCAGAGAGACCCTTTCTGAACAAAGCTGCCAGCGCAGATTCATTCCACTGAGTGAGTACTGACCATTTCCTAAATTTCTGACAATATACTTCTATATCATCCTGACCCTGGCACAAAGCCAGCAAATTTTTCTCAGCCTGATCCACTGAATTAGGCTCATCATACAGCAATCCGAGCGCCAGGAAAAACGCATCGACACTACTCAATGCAGGGTCTCCTGGCGCAAGAGAAAATGCCCAGTCTTGAGGGTCGCCGCGCAAAAAAGAAATAATAATCAAAATCTGTTGAATAGGTTTACCAGAAGAATGAGGTTTCAAGGCCAGAAATAGCTTACAATTATTTTTGAAACTTAGAAACTTAGTTCTATCTCCAAAAAACAAATCAGGAATAGGAATTCTTGGTTCTAACATAGATTTCTGATCAATAGTATCTTGAATTTTCTGTACATTTATAACGAGATTATCCATTGAAGAGCACAGACCCTGAATATCCATGTCCACACCTGTGTCCAGAATCACCCAAATGTCTAGGGGAAAAAAAAAAAGTGAACACAGAGCAGAAAAAAAAAAAAATGATGTCAGAACTTTTTCTTTCCCTCTATTGAGAATCATTAGTTTTGGCTCCTTGTACTGTTATGTTTGCTAATGACAGGTGTTATGAAGGCAATCCAGAAACACAGTGTGCTTAGCGATCAGAGTGCACACAGTGATCTGACAAATACCCAAAAATACAAGAACGAGCTCTGAGACGTGGAAACTCTGTAGACTGCACACCTGATCCTATCCTAAACACAACTAAAAGCGGCTGTGGATTGCGCCTAACAACTACCTAGGCAACTCGGCACAGCCTAAGAAACTAGCTAGCCTGAAGATAGAAAAATAGGCCTGACTTGCCCCAGAGAAATTCCCCAAAGGAAAAGGCAGCCCCCCACATATAATGACTGTGAGTAAGATGAAAAGTCAAAACGTAGGGATGAAATAGATTCAGCAAAGTGGGGCCCGATATTCTAGGACAGAGCGAGGACAGTAAAGCGAACTTTGCAGTCTACAAAAAACCCTAAAGCAAAACCACGCAAAGGGGGCAAAAAAAACCCACCGTGCCGAACTAACGGCACGGCGGTACACCCTTTGCGTCTCAGAGCTTCCAGCAAAACAAAAGACAAGCTGGACAGAAAAAAAGCAACAAAAAAGCAAAAAGCACTTAGCTATACAGAGCAGCAGGTCACAGGAACAATCAGGAGAAGCTCAGATCCAACACTGAAACATTGACAAGGAGCAAGGATAGCAGCATCAGGCGGAGTTAAGTAATGAAGCAGTTAACGAGCTCACCAGAACACCTGAGGGAGGAAGCTCAGAAGCTGCAGTACCACTTGTGACCACAGGAGTGAATTCAGCCACAGAATTCACAACAGGACCTGGTCCAGAGGGCAGATTGGCCAGCCAGGACATACTTAAAGTCTTGTCTGGTGGCCTTGGCAAAGGTCAAGATCATGAGCGGCAGCTCAGTAATACTGTAGAAGATAATCCAGGAGCATTGTTTTGTTGGTTCTGTGGCAGCTTGGGAACCAAATGAGGTATCCAAAGCCAGTAAGGGACCAGGGTGGGCATAATGATGACATACAGATGGCATAACAGCCTAAGAACAAGTGCCATCTTGAAGTTGCTCACTCTTCCAAACCAGAAAACGTCCTTACGGTTTATGACCTCAACATCTTTAGGGAATCTGGTAAGGAAAGAAAATTGTTGGCAAATAATTGAGAGAAGTCTCTGGTGCTTTTTACACCTAGATAGGTTATGGATATAGAAGGCTATGTACAAGGAAAAATGTTTTAAAGATATTTCTCTCCACTTTTAAAAATGGTTTTATTACTGAAAAAAAGGAAAAACAATTGGCATAGTGAGGCAGACATTTCTTATGGTCTTGGGTCAGAAGAGCGTGCGTCTTGGAGTTTGGCCATTGATACCTTCATGGTTTAGTGTACACCTCACTATGCAAATTGAAACCTCAATGCCTGGTGCAACCAAATCTTGCTGCAGGTCCGTCATAGCCAGTCGAGGTTCTTTACCACCTCTGTCCTCAGCAATCTGGTTTGCGCCAGTGATCGCTTCCTCTTTCCCCCATGTCCAGGCAGTGTAACAGAATGTCTTATTTATGTGGTTTTGAGCACATTGAAGCTGACTTCACTTCTGTTTTTCGGTCAGTAGAGTTGCACGGCTTGGAGTTCGTCCACCGAGAACTTAAGCACATACTGAAATCTCAATGCCTTCTGCCAACAAATCTTACTGCATATATTTTGCAATCTCTCGAGGGTTTTTGACCACCAGCCTATTCAGGAATCTGATGGCTCTCTCTTTCTGCCACGGGCAAGTAGTGTAGCTGATGTTCCTATCATTTTGAGTTCTGCTTTCTACTATATTTCTAGGAACATTCAATGCCTTTGTATCTTTTTGTATTCCTTTGTTTGTTCAAGGCATTGACTACTTCTCTACAGTTTTAATACCACTCTCGACTTATTTTAACCCCTTAACCCCTGGAGCTTTTTCCATTTTCGCTCCCCTCCTTCCCGGAGCCATAACTTTTTAATTTTTCTGTCAATATGGCCATGTGAGGGCTTATTTTTTGCGGGATGTGTTGTACTTTTGAACGACACCATTGGTTTTACCATGTCGTGTACTAGAAAACAGGAAAAAAATTCCAAGTGCGGTGAAATTGCAAAAAAAGTGCAATTCCACACTTGTTTTTTGTTTGGCTTTTTTGCAAGGTTCAATAAATGCTAAAAGTGACCTGATATTATGATTCCCAAGGTCATTACGAGTTCATAGACACCAAACATGTCTAGGTTGTTTTTTTATCTAGGTGGTAAAAAAAATTCCAAAATTTGCTAAAAAAAATATTCCGATACATATAGCGTCTCCATTTTTCATGATCTGGGGTCAGGTGAGGGCTTATTGTTTGCGTGCTGAGCTGACGTTTTTAATGATACCATTTTGGTGCAGATACGTTCTTTTGATCGCCCGCTATTGCATTTTAATGCAATGTCACGGTGACGAAAAAAACGTAATTCTGGCGTTTTTAATTTTTTCTCGCTACACCGTTTAGCGATCAGGTTAATCCTTTTTTTATGGATAGATCGGGTGATTCTGAACGCGGCGATACCAAATATGTGTAGGTTTGATTTTTTTAAAATTGTTTTATTTTGAATGGGGTAAAAGGGGGGTGATTTGAACTTTTATTTTTTTTTTCATATTTTTAAAAACATTTTTTTTAAACTTTTGCCATGCTTCAATAGCCTCCATGGGAGACTAGAAGCTGGCATAGCCTGATCGGCTCTGCTACATAGAGGCAACGCTCAGATTGCCTCTATATAATAGAATTACAGCATTGCTATGAGCGCCGACCACAGGGTGGCGCTCACAGCAAGCTGGCATCAACAACTATAGAGGTCTGCAGGAGACCTCTGGTTGTTATAGCGATTCAGCGAAGACCCCCAATCATGTGACGGAGGTCACCGGTGCGCGCATTTACTGCCGGATGGCCGGAAGCAGAGTTTGACAGTGGCATTTAACTAGTTAATAGGTGCGGGCGGATCGTGATTCCACCCACGCCTATTGCGGGCACATGTCAGCTGTTCAAAACAGCTTACATGTCCCAGCTTTGATGCGCCGGAGCCCGCATCAAAGCGGGGGTTCTGCCATCGGACGTACTATTAAGTCCGATGGCAGAAAGGGGTTAAACATGAAATTAAATGTCATAGACAAGCCCCTAGCCCAGTGTTCCCCAATTCCGGTCCTCAAGAGCCACCAACAGGTCATGTTTTCAGGATTTCCTTAGTATTGCACAAGTGATAATTCCATCACCTGTGCAATACTAAGGAATTCCTGAAAAAAACAACCTGTTGGTGGCTCTTGAGGACCGGAGTTGGAGAACACTGCCCTAGCCAGTCCAGGCTTTTGATGTAGTTATCTGAAGCACTCCTGATAGAACCAATGAAGCCGTTGATTAGTTGCATCGGTCCTGTTTGGAGCAACACCTCAATGTGTTCTCTTGGGAGGAATTCTGACAATGCAGAAGCCATTAAGTGACATTTTAAAGGGAACCTGTCACCCCGTTTTGCTCGGCTTTGGGAAAATGGCCTTCGCGATCTCTTCTGCGCACGCGCAGCATCCCGCGGCCATTTTCCTGAAGCCCCGTGCAGCAGAGCACTCCATCTGCGCACGCGCGGCCCCAGGAAGATGGCCGCCCCCACCGATGACAGGGGGTAATAGCGCAGATCGCGCGCTGCTTCTTCACGTGCGCGCAGTGGATTCGTCACTGCGACATGCGCACACCACTACGCCACCAACGGAAAGCTGGGGAAGAAAAGAGCGATGTCACCACGCCCACCTGACCAGACCAGCCTGATTGACAGGCGAAAACGGCGACTTTGGTAATGTATTTCGCAGCATAGGTGGGGAATCAGGGTACACTACATACACTATTGTAACGCACAGCGCAGGCCCTATTTAACAGTATTGATATCTCAATCTGAAAAAACAGGGTGACAGGTTCCCTTTAAGTTCAATTTGGAAAAACCCCTTCTTATAGTAGAAAACTATGTACATTGTCTTTGAATTCTGTTTTTATGTATCAGGGCATAATAAAAATAACATCTTGTACTTGGTTTTAAAATTCAGTAAACAACACCAATTTTACAGTCATCCTTTATCAAAAACTAGGCCAAAATGCAGAAACAGTGTGGGAAAAATTAAGTACATCCCATGAATCATGAAGCTTGTAGAACCACCTGTAGCTGAAATAAGTGTTTTCTGTATGTGTTTAGCAGCCTCTCTGGAGAAATTTTGACACACTCTGCTTTACACTGTTGCTTAAAGGGAACCTGTCACCTGAATTTAGCGGGACCGGTTTTCGGTCATATGGGCGAAGTTTTCGGGTGTTTGATTCACCCTTTCCTTACCCGTTGGCTGCATGCTGGCCGCAATATTGAATTGAAGTTCATTCTATGTCCTCCGTAATACACGCCTGCGCAAGGCAAGTATATTGCCCAGTCACATAGTATATTGCACAGCGACAGAGTATACAGCACAGAGCCACGTAAAATAGAGACTTAAAATAAAAAATAAACATATACTCACCTTCCGAAGGCCCGTTGAAGTCCTGCTATACTCACCATCCGCCGCCTTTCCCGCTCCTCGGGATGCTCCAGTGACCGCTCCATTGCAAGGGGCAGCTTCCGGTACCAGGGCTGGTATGAGCGCAGAACCTGTGATGATGTCACGGTCACATGACCGTGACGTCATGGCAGGTCCTTGTCGCATACAATCCTTGGCACCGGAACCTGCCGCTTGCATGGAGCTGTCACCAGAGCGTCCCGAGGAGCGGGAAAGGCAGCCGATGGTGAGTATAGCAGGTTTTTTGTATTTTTAAATTATTTTTAACATGACATATTTTTACTATTGATGCTGCATAGGCAGCATCAATAGTAAATAGTTGGGGACACACAGGGTTAATAGCAGCAGTAACAGAGCGTGTTACACCGCGGCCCGTTACTGCTGCCATTAACCCTGTGTGAGCGGTGACTGGAGGGGATTCTGGAGCGGGCGCTGAGCACTGACAGCAGGAGAGTAGGGGAGGGACTAATCGGACTGTGCCCGTCGCTAATTGGTCGCGGCAGCCATGACAGGCAGCTGCCGCGACCAATCAGCGACGCGGGATTTCCGGGACAGAAAGACGGAAGTTCCCCTTAGACAATTATATATATATATATATATATATATATATATATATATATAGATATTTATGTCGTGCTCTATAAATCTGGTAAAATGTACAAATGTTAAAACTTGTTACATCTGTTATATATCGGCACTAACTCTCTAAGCCCAAGGGAAGGGCGATCCTCCAGCCATGGTTTCCTAGAGGTTTCCACCACAGGGGGTTTTTCCTCTCCTGAGTGCTGGAGGGTGACTCTTCATGAGTCGGGGGTTGTGCCATTTTTGGTGTCATGTGAATGTAAATAAAATTGAGAACGTTTGACACCTAATTACAATGCTTCGTGTATTTATTTTGTGTGCGTCTGTGTGATTTATTTTGTTTGGAGTCAGGGTCCATCACATGTCACTGTGTCATAGGGTCGGACATCTGCCGGCCACAGTTTTGCCCCAGGTGTTGCTCCTGCTCTGCTTTATATCATGGAGCAGAGAAGACAAGCAAGTGTGCAATCATCATTGCAATAAGGACTTATATTACAGCAAGATTACAAGAAGCTTCCTCGCCTCAGTCACACAGTGAGTATTTTGGCCAGTATTTTACATCAGTATTTGTCAGCTAAAAAACAGACAGGAGCAAACACTGAGAAAAATAATAACTGAATGATTTTCACCTCTTCTGTGTTTTGGATCTACTCCTGGAGTCTGTTAACAAATACTGATGCAAAATATCGCAATGAAAAAGTGCTGTAAATCCTTACAGACTTCATCATTACATCGATGACAGCGCTGCAGTCAGTAACTTGGCTCAGTGACTCTGCTTGAGTTGACATCATGAGCTGCTGAGCTCACTAATTGTCTGCAGCGCTGTCGATGTGAAGTCAGTGCTGCAGACAATAACAGATTCCATGGGTGGCACCAGAGATTCAGCCCTGGAGCAGGGGAGAGTGTGTAAAGTACAGGGGAACAGAGATTTCACTTTCTGAATAACCTTCATAAAAAAACGACGCATTTTGAACCAGGACTAAGAACGTTGTAACATTTGAAATGTGTTGGTTCTTATAGAAAGTGTTCACTTCATCCTTTTACAAAGTTTGTATATTTTTTCACTCTTTTAATGGAGTAAATTAAAAAATTATAATCTAGAAGCTGGATCCTTTACCGTTCTTGGAATGGTTTACTTTTTTTTTAACACTACAAAAATTGAGGTATGTTGAATTTTTTAAATCTTGCGCATTATATGTGTTTTATTTGCGGGATTTCCCCATACACATTAAAGAGATGCCGAATATTCGCATATAAAAAATTCATATGGGTTTTTATTACATTTCAGCAGCAATAAAATGGATGTAATCCACATGCAGACATAACATTATCAATAAAGCAGTATCAAAGCTCACAGCAAACAGGAAGTTTACAGAACAAAGTAATTTTAATTAAAAAAGCAAGAGTGAAACTTAAAAAAATGCAATAAAACCATGTTTAAAAAAAAAAACTCAAAAGGCAACGAAGAAACACAAATAACCTAATCTGACAAGTTGAAGAATGAAATTCTGCAGGAAATCTACAGCGTCAAAATCGCACCAAATACTCATTGTAGAAACATAGCCTTAGAGGGTAATTTCACTGATTGTGAGACGGGAGATGAGAGACAAGTCTGCTGCCAATGGGAGAGAATTTGTGGTCTAAATTATGAGATTGTCCAGCTAAGAAAAAAGTGCACAAAAAAACCCAAAGCAAAACATTTTGATATGGTATCTTGAAGAATACTAAGGCTAGGTTCATATTGCGTTAGTGCAACCCGTTTAGCGCTAGCGGGTTGCGCTAACGCAATGTTTTTAATGGGGCCGCGTCCCGGGGTCGTGGTAACGTCCCCGCTCTCGCAGATCCCCGATCTGCGAGAGCGGGGAACGGACCGCGGGCGCGCCTCAGACACTGCAAGCAGCGTCCGCGGCGCGCCAGGAAACACCGGCGCGTCGCATAGCGCGTGCCGAACATGGCACGCGCTAGTGCTGCGCGTTCCCATTGCTGTGAATGGGCGCGCTAACGGACGCGTTGCACGGCGTTAATTTCGCCGTGCAACGCTGTCCGTTAGCGCTTTCCCATTAACGCAATGTGAACCCAGCCTAAGGAATATAGGGGTGTCCTTTGTCCGTGATCCTCATGGTCAGTGTGGTTACAGAGAACATGTCTTGCTCTTGCCTCCGGACGGCTGTTATACCCTGCAGTAGCTGACAATCCATGGATATGAATAAGCGCTGTATTGTGAGCGGCAGCCAGAGCCGTAGTCATGGCCCACATAGGTGTCTGCTTTAGCGTGCCCTGACCACCCGCATCACATATATACAGTCCCATTGTCTCACATGCCTGGTTCTCAGAGGCGTCCCTTAGACGCAGGGACACTTCTTCACATAAAGAGACAGAGTCCAATTCCACTTAAAACATAGAACTTTGCTCATTTCCAATCGCAGCACGTCCACATCAGTTACAGCATCAACACAGAGTTCTGCACAGTTCACATCCATCTTTTTTCCTGTGCTCTTCCCTATGTCCTTTAGGTTGTACCCGGGGTTTGTCCCATTTCGACCTGTACTACAGCGTCCTCCCTGTTCAGCTTTACTACATTCAGGAGTTCCCTTGTCCACTTTGCACAAGACATAAGGGAATCTGCCCAAGTAGAAAGCTGCCACATTTTGGAGCGACCTGCGTTTCTGTTCTGCCGTGACTTCTGCTATCACCTCTTCTCACTTCTGCTGTTTCTGCTGCTCTCACGTCTGCTGTCCTGGATGACAGGGCTTCACACTTAACGTTACGTGGCCCACTGCTTAGCTGGGGGCCCCCAGGCCCAGTTGACCTGCCCAGGCTCCCTAGCCTGACTGACCCAAAACCAGTAAATCCTCCTGTCTTACCCACAATTGGCCCCTCCTAATTTCACTGTTACTGTTCCTGAGTTCCTATCTCTAATCTCAGTGTGCTATAATGCCCCCTCTAGTGGGTAACCCAGACTCTTAGAGCTGCTTAGAATGTACAGAAACTGTCCAATACCCAACATACAGAAAAAAAGCTGCAGACCAAGAAATTGGGGATCACCAAACATGCGAATAAGAATAAGAATTTTATTGAATACAAACCAACAAACTTGTTAAAAACATTTAAAAGTCAAACAAAATTTTGACATGAAAACACCCAAGCGGCTTATAATAAAGCCTAAGGCTGCTCCTCCCAAGGCCAATAAAGAATCAAAATGACATATTAGTGCCAAAAAAAATAATAAATATAAGACAGTTGCTGATGGTGGTCAGAAGAATATATGAAAGTATCAACAGTAATGTAAATCCCAAAGACACACAAATGATATACATACATACACACCTACAACACAACAATAAGTCAAACTATACCATAGCTGCTATGTACAGATTCTGCCTAATAGTGGGCAAGTGGACACTGAATAGACTAACTGCAAAATGCTGGTGTCATTGATAATGCTCGCACAAACCAAAAAATCATGCTGTGCAGCATAGCAAAGTGGCTGATACAGACCCAAAGCAGCGCATGGTACATCAAAGGAGCCTGGGAGCGGGGGAGCCCGTGGAGATGCCCAGCTTTTTCTCTGTATGTTGTGTATACATTTTTGCATTGACCTTGGGTGTATCCCTCCAGATTTATTGTGGTGCCCTCCTAAACAAATTTGGAAACTGGCCAATACCCCATCACCATTTTTTTTCTACCAAAATTTAAGGGAAGCGACAGTTTAATAAAGAGACACCAGTCTCCTTTAGGAGCCTCTAAAAGCCAGCAATGGCCTTTGTCCAGCACCGAACAATGTAAAGTACTAACATATATATATATATATATATATATATATATATATATGCCCTATCTAACTAACAATTTGTGAACAGACATATATGCTGACAAGGGACAACTGAACTCTGGACTGGACGTGGTTGCGGACTGTTGTGTCTGTGCAACTGCAGGTTGTGGGCAAGAGGCATCAGCGCCTCCTTCCTGGGCAGCAAATTGGGAAGGGTGTAACACAGGGGAATTGAATTACTCCATGCATTTAAATCAGGTACATAAAGCAACCATCCAGAGTTACTTCATTGATGCAAGAAATGCAATGTGTAAAACAGTAACAGAGTTTCCTGATGGCACCGAAAAATGCTATGTTGACAGCAAGGAATCTCATTTATTCAGGAAACTTTATTGAAAGTTTTTTTCCTCTTAATACAGTATATTGCAATCATATTGTATATCACTGTGTACTTACAATTGCTCATTTTGCTTTTCTACCCAGCTAACTCTTCTCTTTTCCATTAGCTCTATATCACGTGATGTAGAATAGTAGTTCTAATGATGACTCCTGCAGGGAAGAGAGGCTTCCTGTTTCTACATAGAGCTTAGAAGGGTTCAGCTAGTCTGTTTTTACTCACATGATGTCATAGACCTAATAGAAAATAATTAACTGGGAAGGACATAAGGTAAAACTGAGCAATTGTAAGTACACAGTGCCGTACAATATGATGATTGCCATATATTAAGAGGGGTGCATGTTAACATTTAGTTTCCTTCAGTTGACACATGTTGTGATGCCGTCATATATTATAGCTTTTCTTCTAGAGTTTATTTAGGTGTCTGGTTCATGTAGGAAACTGGGCTCATCAGATGTGTTTCTCTTCAAGAACTGCAATGGGAAATCATATCCCCTTATGTGGATACATTTTGGTTAATGATTTTTAAATGATTTTTGTCATTTTTTTTGGTAACGATGTACATTTTTACCATAAGTGTGGTTTTTGTTTGAAAGGATTGAAAAAGATCAACATTTCCCAACTTCTACCTCCTATTTGACAGTGAAAAGTGAACAGCATTATGATGCCACACGGATAGCGTCAATTTCTCTATAAAAAGCTGGACATGTGAGCATGCCCAAAGACTATAATGAGTATTTGTTTATAATGGATAGAACACTATGAGAATATTGGATGAGTGAAAAAGAGTAAATAAATATTAGATCAATCTTAGGCCGGGATCACACA
This sequence comes from Ranitomeya imitator, assembly GCF_032444005.1. NCBI lineage: Eukaryota > Metazoa > Chordata > Amphibia > Anura > Dendrobatidae > Ranitomeya > Ranitomeya imitator. Next base: position 508,969,736 of record NC_091283.1, on the reverse strand, counting down.
TGCGAGAAATACGTCCGAGTCTCGCATTGTAATACCCAGCACTGCCGCCGTCTCTCTGGAGCGGAGCGTGCGGCTGAATGTATTGCTATGCGGCCGCACTCTCCGCTCCAGAGTGACGGCGGCAGTGCCGGGTATTACCATGCGAGACTCGGACGTATTTCTCGCATGTGTGATCCCGGCCTTATACTCACCATCGATTACAGGCTGTTAATAGCCAACAGCTGCATTCACAATTTTACAGAATAAATAGCAGTAATCTGCCAGTAGTAATTTCTGACTCGGTGCCTTGAGGTTTAGATTATTGATACTTAGAATAGGCCAGTATTATCAGATCAGTGGGACTCTTCACACCCCATAAAGATCAGCACAATCAGCGGTTAGAATGAGTCACAGCACTAGTGCAAGCACTACAACCAGTGTCGGACTGGGGTGACAAGGGCCCAACAGTAACATTGACTTTGGGGGGACCCACTTTTCACCTGCATGCAAATATTATACTACCTTCGTTCACAAATTTACTGATATCTCTATATAATAATAAACTGGGTAGCGTGGTTAATGAATGCGGAGATGCTGCATTTTTCTGCACAGAGTCATCAAGTGAATTATGGCAAGTACTGCCCATACAGTGGGGTTGGGAGCCCAGATCTACACAGGGGCCCACCGGGGGAATCCCGTTACCCTGTGGGCCAGTCCGAGCCTGTGTATTGACATTAGTTTATGCGCAGATCTCATAAGGTCCCACAGTATTTCACTTGGCTTGAGATGTGGACTTTGTACCATTACACATTGATTTTCTTTTTTAGTCATTCTGATGTAGATTTGCTGGTGTGCTTGGGATCATTGTCCTGTTGCCTCATCCAGATTCAGGCACTCTTTCTCTTTTGAATAGATGGCTTAATATTTAATTCCAGAATACTTTGATATACAGTGGAGTTAATTGTCTACTGAATGGAAGATGCCCAAGTTCTGTGGCTGCAAAACTAGCCAAAATCAGTACACCTCTATCACCTCGCTTGAGATGTTTGTGCTGATGTGCTGTGTAGTTTTTACAAAATGTGACATAGGTCAATATGGCCATCTCCACTTTGGTCATGTCTGTCCAAAGGTCATTATTCTACAAGTCTTCTAGTTTGTTCTGATGCAATTTTGCAAACTTTAGCCGTGCTACAATGTTTGTTTGTTTTTTTAGAAAGAAGAGGCTTTCTTGTGGCAACTCTTCCAGACAAACCGTATTTGTTCAGTCTTTTTCTAATGTTACGGTTATGATTTGAAAACGTGACATGTTTAGACCTTTAGAGTCTGAGCTTAGCTCTTGTATTTTTAGTTTACATTTAACCAAATATAGAACGATCTGACTTTGGGGCAAATTTGCTGGGATGTCCAATCCTGGGAAGATAGCCAACTGTCTTGAATGTTTTCCACTTCTGAATAATCTCTCACTGTAGAAAGATGGACATGGAGAATAAGAGACAATAGCTGGATTATAGTTTTCATCAAGGAAAAGCAGTGTCTGATGGTCTCAATTTTCTTCTGAAAAAAATATATAAAAGATTGTCAATTGTCAGGTCTATTTAAATTTTTATTGTCATTATCATAACTAGTTAAAATTGCATTGCGCTTGTAAAGATTAGCAGCTTTGCAATTTCCTTTCTATTAGAAAAAATTCTTCATATAAACAGAGGAATTTTCAATGTTACTGTTTGTCATGTAGATTACTGGACATCACTGCAGTCTAGAAGTGTTGACCTGTCTCCTAGCCACGAGTGGAGCTTTTACAAGCTTTTTTTTAGATTGTAAGCACTCTTCCTTCAGTGTCTCTGTGCTCCTCGAATGCTGCCTCTGATTGTAGCATTAGAGAGCACAGTTTGGGCCAGAGGCAAACAATGCTTTTGGTCCAAACTATTAAGCCAAAGTAAACCGCCTGCCAGTGAGCAGGAAAGTGGCAGAGCAGTGCACAGCTGCAAAAGGTGTTGAGAAAATACCTTTAATAATCTTCACTGTTGCTAGTACTAGGCTGTTATGACTACATCTGGTGCACTTGCTTTTCCGACACAGACCGTCAGTCTTCCGATCACTAGGATATGCCTTAATTTTCTAATAAGTGAATATGCAACTGTCACGATGTTCAACAATCTTTATTTTAAGGGGATGCAACCAACCCTGTCACCTACTTTCCAGGAAAATGCCATAATAAGGGAATGGGGTAATGCTGCATTTTATTAGATGGCGAATGGAAACATCACAGTGCTAGGAAAACCACTAAAGTGGGTGTAGATCCCCACACAAATTAGAAAGCACATATCCTGCCAATATGCTATCACCTTGTGTGTCAGGATTAACACTTCAAGGTCTAACTGTGCAATACCATGATTACATTTGGCCCGAATGATGAAACTCTACTTGCCCTGTCATTTCCATGCTTCAGATACCACCGTGGGGTCCTCTTCTAGGTGGCAGATGAAGCCTGAGCTGCCCATTACAGCAGAGCATCGCTGCCACAAGCCAGCACTGGAAATGCTACAACTCACAGCAGCAAGGCACATTTAAAGAAAAAAACTAAAGAAAAAAAATGAAACAATACACCAAATGGAAGAAGGAGGATGTATATGTGATCAGAAGAAAAAGTGCTGCTGCTAATGCCATCAGCAGGTGACATGCAAAGCAGGCCCGGTCATAAGGTGGGTTTAAATCAGACGAATTGTGGCATGAGACAACTGCAGATCGGTAAATGACCGCTGATCGGAAAGTATTTACCAGTCTTAAGACAGGCAGATTGGGCTTATTTATGTGCACTGAATGGTCAGTAATAGATCTTTCAGTGCATGTAGGTTGCCATAGTTATCAGCAGTTTGAGTCCCGTTCAATCTTGAAGATGTTCTGCCGAGATTGATGATCTTTTGTTCACCCAATGAACAAGTGTTTTGCTTGTTTTTCGGCAGCCTGCTAACACTTCAGACTCATCATTAATGGGCGTTACTGGGAAGGTTAATTCATGATCATCTGTTTAAATGCACTTGTGGATTACAGGGGCACTCCTGGAAATAATTTTTTTTTTACGCTTAGTACAAGACCTGTGGGTTGAAAAAACACAGGCACGTTCCCTTTGGTGTTTCTTGAATCCCTGACCCATGAATGGACCCTCACTCCAACCACTAGGCATAATCAGTTTTGCTGGAGTATCTCTATTTTTAGGCCCATTTACCTTATGTGATTGAAACAATTGTGACTTACGACGAAGAGACAAATGCTGGAAAGGATAAAAAAGCGCAAATAAGGTCTCATCTGGGATAATAGAGTATTAAAAGAAGATGCCCAGTGGTGCTCACCTGGTGTGGTAGTGTGCACACAACCACTGAAGGAGTTTAACCCGTTTCTGCCATTAGACGTACTATTCCGTCCATGTGGGGTGGGCTTTACTTCCCACGGACGGAATAGTACGTCATAGGCGATCGGCCGCGCTCATGGGGGGAGCGCGGCCGATCGCGGCCGGGTGTCAGCTGCTTATCGCAGCTGACATCCGGCACTATGTGCCAGGAGCGGTCACGGACTGCCCCCGACACATTAACCCCCGGCACACCGCGATCAAACATGATCGCGATGTGCCGGCGGTGCAGGGAAGCATCGCGCAGGGAGGGGGCTCCCTGCGGGCTTCCCTGAGACCCCCGCAGCAACGCGATGTGATCGCGTTGCTCCGGGGGTCTCCTACCTCCCTCCCTGCAGAAAGTCCCGGATCCAAGATGGCCGCGGATCCGGGTCCTGCAGGGAGGGAGGTGGCTTACCAAGTGCCTGCTCAGAGCAGGCACTTGGTAACGCTGCAGCACTCTGAGACAGATCGGTGATCTGTCAGAGTGCTGTGCAAACTGGCAGATCACCGATCTGTATTGTCCCCCCCTGGGACAAAGTAAAAAAGTTAAAAAATTTTTTTACAAGTGTGTGAAAAAAAAAAAAAAAATCCTAAATAATGAAAAAAAAATATATATTATTCCCATAAATACATTTCTTTATCTAAATAAAAAAAAACAAACAATAAAAGTACACATATTTAGTATCGCCACGTCCGTAACGACCCGATCTATAAAACTGTCCCACTAGTTAACCCCTTCAGTAAACACCGTAAGAAAAAAAAAAAAAAAAAAACGAGACAAAAAACGACGCTTTATTATCATACCGCCGAACAAAAAGTGGAATAACACGCGATCAAAAAGACAGATATAAATAACCATGGTACCGCTGAAAGCGTAATCTTGTCCCGCAAAAAACGAGCCGCCATACAGCAACATCAGCAAAAAAATAAAAAAGTTATAATCCTCATAATAAAGCGATGCAAAAATAATTATTTTTTCTATAAAATAGTTTTTATCATATAAAAGCGCCAAAACATTAAAAAAATGATATAAATGAGGTGTCGCTGTAATCGTACTGACCCGAAGAATAAAACTACTTTATCAATTTTACCAAACGCGGAACGGTATAAACGCCTCCCCCAAAAGAAATTCATGAATAGCTGTTTTTTGGTAACTGTGCCTCACAAAAATCGGAATAAAAAGCGATCAAAAAATGTCACGTGCCCGAAAATGTTACCAATAAAAACGTCAACTCGTCCCGCAAAAAACAAGACCTCACATGATTCTGTGGACCAAAATATGGAAAAATTATAGCTCTCAAAATGTGGTAACGCAAAAAATATTTTTTGCAATAAAAAGCGTCTTTCAGTGTGCGACGGCTGCCAATCATAAAAATCCGCTAAAAAACCCGCTATAAAAGTAAATCAAACCCCCCTTCATCACCCCCTTAGTTAGGGAAAAATAAAAAAAAATTAAAAAAATGTATTTATTTCCATTTTCCCATTAGGGTTAGGGTTAGGGTTAAGGCTACAATTAGGGCTGGGGCTAAAGTTAGGGTTTGGATTACATTTGCGGTTGGGAATAGGGTTGGGATTAGGGGTGTGTCTGGGTTAGAGGTGTGGTTAGGGTTACCGTTGGAATTAGGGTTAGGGGTGTGTTTGGATTAGGGTTTCAGTTATAATTTGGGGGTTTCCACTGTTTAGACACATCAGGGGCTCTCCAAACGCGACATGGCGTCCGATCTCAATTCCAGCCAATTCTGCGTTGAAAAAGTAAAACAGTGCTCCTTCCCTTCCGAGCTCTCCCGTGTGTCCAAACAGGAGTTTACCCCAACATATGGGGTATCAGCGTACTCAGGACAAATTGGACAACAACTTTTGGGGTCCAATTTCTCCTGTTACCCTTGGGAAAATACAAAACTGGGGGCTAAAAAATAATTTTCGTGGGAAAAAAAAAGATTTTTTATTTTCACGGCTCGGCGTTATAAACTGTAGTGAAACACTTGGGGGCTCAAAGTTCTCACAACACATCTAGATAAGTTCGTGGGGGGGTCTAGTTTCCAATATGGGGTCACTTGTGGGGGGTTTCTACTGTTTAGGTACATTAGGGGCTCTGCAAACGCAATGTGACGCCTGCAGACCATTCCATCTAAGTCTGTATTCCAAATGGCGCTCCTTCCCTTCCGAGCCCTCCCATGCGCCCAAACGGTGGTTCCCCCCCACATATGGGGTATCAGCGCAGTCAGGACAGATTGCACAACAACTTTTGGGGTCCAATTTCTCCTGTTACCCTTGGGAAAATACAAAACTGGGGACTAAAAAATAATTTTTGTGGGAAAAAATTTTTGTTTTATTTTTACGGCTCTTCATTATAAACTTCTGTGAAGCTCTTGGTGGGTCAAAGTGCTCACCACACCTCTAGATAAGTTCATTAGGGGGTCTACTTTCCAAAATGGTGTCACTTGTGGGGGGTTTCAATGTTTAAGCACATCAGGGGCTCTCCAAACGCAACATGGCGTCCCATCTCAATTCTAGTCAATTTTGCATTAAAAAGTCAAATGGCGCTCCTTCGCTTCCAAGATCTGTCATGCGCCCAAACAGTGGTTTACCTCCACTTATGGGGTATTGGCGTACTCAGGACAAATTGTACAACAAGGTTTGGGGTCCATTTTCTCCTGTAACCCTTGGTAAAATAAAACAAATTGGAGCTGAAGTAAATTTTTTGTGAAAAAAAGTTAAATGTTAATTTTTATTTAAACATTCCAAAAATTCCTGTGAAATACCTGAAGGGTTAATAAACTTCCTGAATGTGGTTTTGAGAACCTTGAGGGGTGCAGTTTTTAGAATGGTGTCACACTTGGGTATTTTCTATCATATAGACCCCTCAAAATGACTTCAAATGAGATGTGGTCCCTAAAATAAAATGGTGTTGTAAAAATGAGAAATTGCTGGTCAACTTTTAACCCTTATAACTCCCTAACAAAAAAAAATTTTGGTTCCAAAATTGTGCTGATGTAAAGTAGACATGTGGGAAATGTTACTTATTAAGTATTTTGTGTGACATATCTCTGTGATTTAATTGCATAAAAATTCAAAGTTGGAAAATTGCGAAATTTTCAAAATTTTCGCCATATTTCCGTTTTTTTCACAAATAAACGCAGGTAATATCAAAGAAATTTTACCACTATCATGAAGTACAATATGTTACGAGAAAACAATGTCAGAATCACCGGGATCCGTTGAAGCGTTCCAGAGTTATAACCTCATAAAGGGACAGTGGACAGAATTGTAAAAATTGGCCCGGTCCATAACATGCAAACCACCCTTGGGGGTAAAGGGGTTAAAGGCTGCTACAGACCCACGATGGCGATTGGAAGAAACAAAAATGGAAGCAATAAGTTATTCTGTGCTGCCATGGAGAAAGAATGAAGGGATACAGATCCAAATTTAAGCGGTGTCATTGTCAACGCGTTTCCAAGTTTTCCAACTTCTTCTTCAGGACAAACCACAATATAGTCACAAACAGCAAGAGCAGAAATAACAGGCCAGGCCTTCAAATAAAGGTGTGCAAAACGGGATCATATGACCACACCGTAACATTTAACCTGCAGGTTAAAACAATTGGCAACTTGCAATTAGAATAGTAAAATTCTGAAAAACAAACAATATTGTACTCAAGAACATTGATCGAAAATATGAAAAAAAAAAAAAAAATGGTGAAAGACAAAAGTATACAAGAAATAAAGATAGTGGAATTGAACTGGTCATGGAGTATTCTTTGAAGATGAGAAAAGGTAAATGAATGTTGGTCTGAGACACATCGGTCCACCGATACTTGAGTGTTGTATGTTCAGGTGATGGGACCTGAATCAGCCAGCGTATATAGCTCTTCTTGACGATGACTCGTGGTTAATTTTTTCCCACGCTTGTGAACGCTGATGACCGGGGGGGGTGATTTCGGCTCTGAGCGTAGACTTTAGTATAACTCATCAGCTCTGCACGAGTGCTTCTTTCCCCTTCAGTTTTGCTCTAGGAGTCAGTGTCCGTGCACTCGAATCAACTGTTATTATGAGAATCTACTATATAATTGTCTAAGGGTCACTTCCGTCTGTCTGTCTTTCTGTCACGGTTATTCATTCGCTGATTGGTCTCGGCAGCTGCCTGTCATGGCTGCCGGGACCAATCAGCGACGGGCAGAGTCCGGAAGAAAATGGCCGCTCCTTACTCCCCGCAGTCAGTGCCTGTCGCCCGCATACTCCCCTCCGGTCACCGCTAACACAGGGTTAATGCCGGCGGTAACGGACCGCGTTATACCGCGGGTAACGCACTCCGTTACAGCCGCTATTAACCCTGTGTGTACCCAACTTTTTACTATTGACGCTGCCTATGCGGCATCAATAGTAAAAAATGTAATGTTAAAAATAATTTTTAAAAAACCTGCTATACTCACTCTCCGTAGCAGCTCGCGCCGGCCGCCATCTTCCGTTGCAGGTTCCGGTGGTCATGTGATCGCAACATCATCACAGCTCCTGCGCTAATACCAACCCTGGGACCGGAACCTGCCGTGGACTACAAGGGCTCCCTCGGAAAGGTGAGTATATGTTTATTTTTTCACCTGTGACAAACCTGGCTGGGCAATATACTACGTAGCTGGGCAATATACTACGTGGCTCTGTGCTGTATACTACTTCGCTGTGCAATATACTACGTGGCTCTGGGCTGTATACTACGTCACTGGGCAATATACTACGTGGCTGCGCAATATACTACGTAACTGGGCAATATACTATGTGGCTGAACAATATACTACGTCACTAGGCAATATACTACGTGGCTGGCCAAAATATTATGTCACTGGGCAATATACTACGTGGCTGGGCAATATACTACGTGGACATGCATATTCTAGAATACCCGATGTGTTAGAATCGGGCCACCATCTAGTCTACTATATAATTGTCTAAGGGTCACATCCATCTTTCTGTCTGTCACGGATATTCATTGGTCGCGGCCTCGGTTTGTCATGGAATCCAAGTCGCTGATTGGTCTTGCCAGCTGCCTGACATGGCTGCCGCGACCAATCAGCGACGGCCACAGTCCGATTAGTCCCTCCCTACTCCCCTGCAGTCACCGCTCACACAGGGTTAATGCCAGCGGTAACGACCGCGTTATGCCGTGGGTAACTCACTCCGTTACCGCCGCTATTAACCCTGTGTGACCAAGTTTTTACTAATGATGCTGCCTATGTAGCGTCAATAGTAAAAAGATCTAATGTTAAAAATAATTAAAAAAATAAAAAATCATTATACTCACCTTTCGCGACACTCCGGTGACCGCTCCATGAAAGCGGCAGGTTCCGGTGCTAAGGATGGTATGCGACAAGGACCTGCCATGACGTCACGGTCATGTGACCGCAACGTCATCACAGGTCCTGCGCAAGAAGGACCTGCCATGACGTCACGGTCATGTGACTGCGACGTCATCACAGGCCCTGCGCGAGAAGGACCTTCCATGACGTCACGGTCATATGACCGCGACGTCATCACACCCTGGGACCGGAAGCTGCCGCGTGCACAGGCGACAGAACTACAAGGGGCCCTCGGATCGGAAGGTGTTTATTTTTTAACCTGTGACATACGTGGCTGGGCAATATACTACGTAGCTGGGCAATATACTACGTGGCTCTGTGCTGTATACTACGTCGCTGTGCAATATACTACGTGGCTCTGTGCTGTATACTACATCACTGGGCAATATACTACATAACTGGGCAATATACTACGTGGTTGGGCAATATACTATGTGGGCTGTGCAATATACTACGTGGGCTGTGCAATATACTATGTGGCTGTGCAATATACCGTACTACATGGACATGCATATTCTAGAATACCCGATGCGTTAGAATCGGGCCACCATCTAGTATAATTATATTCTTTTTTCTTCCACACTGAACTTAGGACTCAGAACTTAAGAGGTATAAAATCAACTATTTATATGTGAATCCCCTACGTTTCAACTACATTTATTGAGTCATCTACTCAGTACACTATAACTATAGCCTGTTTTTTTCTTCGTAGTTTCATTATTTGCAGATGCCCATCTATTTTCTTATCACTTGTATTTATTATCTCTCTGTAGAAGTAGATAAAAATCCCCAACTCCCGTGTAAGCTCATATAAATATTCATACACCTCCCCACTATTAAAGAACACTCTGTCACAAGTTTGATTCCTTTACTTTTGTTCTTTGCTTACTATTTGTCGACATTCCTACATGTTTATACAAACAAAAATTCCAAATACTCATGTGGCTCAGACCAACATTCATTTACCTCTTCTCATCTTGAATGAATATTCCATGACCAGTTCAATTCCACTAACTTTATGTGCATACTTTTCCCGTTCACCATTTTTTGTTTATTTTTGACCAACTGTAATGATATGATCTTCTTGATTTCCATATTTGTTTTTTCACAATTTTACTTACAATTTGACAACTGTTTTAACCTGCATATAAAATGTTACGACGTGGTCACATGATCCTGTTTGATCCCATTTTAAACACCTTTATTTGAATACCTTGTCTATTTATTTCTGCTTGTGTTGTTTGTGACTATATCATCGCTTGTCCTGAGGAAGAAATTGTAAAACTTTGAAACGCGATTAAATCGCCTAAACTTGGTTCCGTATCCCTTCATTCTTTCTCCAAGACAGCACAGAAAAACCCATTGCTTCCATTTCTGTTTCTTCCAAATATGACTTTTTCTGATGCTAGCCCAGATAGAGAAAGAAAAGCAAAATGATCCTTTTTAGGAAAAGGACACTCATACAAAACACATTTTTATTTTTCATCTTCGATATCACACAAACATTTCTTTAGGAACCGGCTCCAGTTTGGGAAAGGTTTTCTTACTTTCTATAAGCAGGACCCACACCCATGTTTTCAACTTCAACTTGTCATTAGAAATATTGGAAAGCATGTAGGAAATTCTTAAGATTTTAACTTCTACATCTTACCCTAGGATTAACACAGATTTTTTTTTCCTTAGCATGTCAATAAGATTTATAAAACCTATATTTCTAATATTTATAGTACCATGAAATAGATTATAGTATTAAATATTGTTGAAGTGATTATTCTACTAAACCCTCCAATGTACAAGGCATGTTCAATCATTTAGATGAATATAAAACCAATATTTTCTGAGAATTAAATGTACTACTTTTCAATGTAAATCCCCATTGCCTTCAACACACTTATTCCAATTCACCTCCAGCACTCAGACTAGGAGTCTTCTTGCTGCTTCAAGAACCCGTTTACGGCCTATCTGACTGCATTATCTGGAAGTCATTTACCACCCAGATATTTCTTCAGGTTCCTTAATAGAATCACTGGCAGCCAGATCTGGATTGTAGGGTGGATAGTTAAGCTCGTTAAGCTCCAGGAAGCCGCAGTCCCTGATCACAGCTTGCGATTTGCGAGACTTGTGAGCTGGTGCATGGTCATGAAGCAGCAACACACCTGCCGACAACTTCCCACTGCGTTTCTCTTTGCCTCATGTAGGTGTCTCCAGTGATTGTTGTCTTGTGTTGCATGAATTCTGGTAATAAAACACCTTCTGTATCCCAAAAGACTGTTGCCATGATCTTTTCAGCTGACTGCTAGACACAAAATTTATTTGGAATTGGTGACCCCTTGTGCTTTCATTGCATAGACTCTTCTTTTGGTTGCAGGATCACGGGGGAGGACCCATGTTTCTTGACCTGTACTAATTTGAGAATAATAGTCCACTGGGTTTTCTCTAAGCATGTCTAAATTTTCTTGGCTAAATTGCTGGTAACATGTTTTTTGCTCAGGTGTGAACATTTGTGACACCCACCTGAAACTGACCTTGGACATCATGAATGATACTGGAATCCGTGCCAAGTGAAATGCCTAATTCATGAACTATAGCACTGACTTTGGCCAGATTATGTTAAAAAAAATCACGGCTTCCATTTTTACACTTCATTTCCTCTAAAGATGCTTAGACAGGTGGCCCTGAATGGGGGTCATCTTCAATCGATTCTCTACCCCAAGTCAAATGCTTGGCCCAAAACCCACTTGGTAGTAGGAAGGTGCATCATCCTTTCATGGATTTCTTTAGGTTTTTTTGTAAGGTATTTAATCATGGAATGAAGCTCCAAATCCCTCACTTTCTTTGTAGATCCACAATGTACTGCACTTGCCATCCTGTCACATCCAGTGCTTCATCAGACAGCTTCTACTGTGTCTGATGCATTTACAGACATATCTCAACATGCACAGAAAAGCTCAGCTCTCTAATAGAGATGAGCGAATTTGATAGGTAAGCGCTTTAGCTTGCCGAATAATAAAGGACCCGGCTTCCTGGATCTCTCCGGCTGATCAGCTGTTCGTCTCCGCAGCTGCATGTGTCGCAGCAGAGTGACAGTCATGGCACATGCATGGAGTGCCTGTGTGTTGGGCTCTCCATACATGTCTTGACTGTCACACAGCCACGACACATTCAGCTCCTGAGCCGAACAGCCGGAGAGATCCAGGAAGCTGGGTTCCTTCTGCAGCTTATTAGGTAAGCACTTTAGCTTGCCGAATAAGGAAGACCCCGATCAAATTCGCTCATCTCTACTCTCTAACACTGACAGAACATGCTGGGATAGATAACTTACTGAACACCTGTTGTACCTCCAGAAATAAGCAACTTTACAGTGCTACTGGATCCACATTAACACTACTGTTTCCTTCAAAGTCCAGCTATGACACTGCAACCTGGTCGAAGTCACAATCTCTATAAGCCTCCTTGCTCACATAGCCTACCACCTTCTGCATTGTAAGGATTGACAGTCTGCAGGAAACAATGCTAATGATGGTATGATCACAAGACTTTAACCCCTTCACAAGCTTGGGATCTTCCATTTATGCGTTTTTGTTTTATGCTCCCCTTCTTCCCAGAGCCATAACCTTTATTTTTCGGTCAATATCACCATGTGAGGGCTTGTTATTTGCGTGACGAGTTGTACTTTTGAACAACATTATTGGTTTTACCATATCGTGTACTGGAAAATGGGGAAAAAAATTCAAAGTGCGGTGAAATTGCAGAACAGTGCAATTCCACAATTGTTTTTTTTTTTACCCATGTACACATACATGTAAATGCTAAAATTGACCTCCCATTATTCTGCAGGTCATTACGAGTTCACAGATAAAAAAATAAACCTATACAATACGTTTGGTATTTATGTGGTGAGAAATCCAAAGCTTGCAAAAACAAAAAAACATGGAGCCATTTTCCGAGATCCGTTGCGTCTCCATTTTTTAGGATCTGGGCTTGGATGAGGGCTTATTTTTTTTGCACCGAGCTGATGTTTTTATTCATACCATTTTGGGTTAGATGCGACTTTTTGATTGCCTGTTATTGCAATGTTGTGGCGACAAAAAAAACCCCATAATTTTGGAGATGTTTTTTTTTTCCATTACGTTGTTTACCAATCGGATTAATTATTTTTATATTTTGATAGATCAGGCATTTCTGAAAACGGCGATGCCAAATATGTGTTTTTTTAATTGTTTTATTTTCAATGAGGCAAAGGGGGTGATTTGAACTTTTATATTCTTTTAACATTTTTAAGAACTTTTTTTCTACTTTTTACCTGCTTCAATAGTCTTAGGACTTGAAGATGCGATACTCCGATCTCCTGTGCTACACATAGCAGGGCTATATCACTGCTGTGTGTACCAGAATCGATCATCTGCTATGAACACCAGCCACCGGGCGGCACTCATAGCAAAGCAGTAAGGATCTCCTGCAGACCCTAGGTTCTCATGCCAACCTATCTACTACAATCATGTAACAGTGGCTCCAATGGGCAGGATTAGCGAGATTAACAGTGGCAATTAACATGTTAACAGTCACAAGTGGATTGTGATTCCACCCGCGCCTGTTAGGGGCACATTAGCTGATGTAATAGGCTGTCATGTGCCGGAAAACATGTGGGCCCAGCGCCGAAGCTCGCATGAAATGCAGGGACAATTTCTACAAGGTGCATGATGACAGGTGATTACGGTTATTGTACACAAGGCACAGAACAGGATACCCTGAGATTAGTCCTTATCTATACATCCACATAACCAGGTCAACAAAGTGCAATGAACTGTGATAGATTCATGTAAGAAAACAGTTGTACATACTGGGATCAAATGACATTTATACATTTGGTCGAGTCCAATGCTTCTTGGGATATCATGAATTACTTCAGTAGGCAGTGAAGGTTGCCGCAGTCAACTACGAGGGATAATGTGCTCAAAGTCTCAGTACTGTGATCAGGTGTTATCGTGAGGAAGCAAAACACTGCAGGGTATCCACTAAAACCACTGGTAACCTATTTCTATGACAGCCTGTGGACCAACCAAGCCAAACTATGCTGCCAATCTGGGAACTCAGCTCAACATTTTGGCTAATGGTCTATGGGATGAGGTTGGTAAGAACAGACAACTCCATTGATTGAAGGAGGCCCTGCTCATTCTTAAGTTATAAGCAGTTTTAAAAGCCGGCACAAAACAGTTGTTGGTACTGTGTGAAAAGGTAGCCCACGGCACAATCGTAATGACTAAAAAGTGAGCTGTTCTTGAGCTATTTGATATCTTGGACTGATATTTACTGTGGGATTAGGTAAATTAATAGAGCACCAGACTAAAGCTTTAGTCACACTAAACGACTTACCAATGATCACGACCAGCGATACGACCTGGCCGTGATTGTTGGTAAGTCGTTTTGTGGTCGCTGGGGAGCTGTCACACAGACAGCTCTCTCCAGCGACCAACGATCAGGTGAACGACTTCGGCATCGTTGAAACTGTCTTCAACGATGCCGAAGTCCCCCTGCAGCACCCGGGTAACCAGGGTAAACATCGGGTTACTAAGTGTAGGGCCGCGCTTAGTAACCCAATATTTACCCTGGTTACCATTGTAAAAGTAAAAAAACAAAAACACTACATACTCACATTCTGATGTCTGTCACGTCCCCCGCCGGCGTCCACAGGGTTAAAACTGCTTTCGGCAAGAGCGCTGCTAATGCATGCGCTGCTGCCGAGAGCTTCCCTGCACTGACAGTGTCAGCGCCGAAAGTAACAGCGGTGACGTCACCGCTGTGCTCTGCTTTACGGCCGGCGCTGACACAGTCAGTGCAGGGAAGCTCTTGGCCGGAGCGCGTGCATTAGCAGCGCTCCTGCCGAAAGCAGTTTTAACCCTGTGGACGCTGGGGGACGTGACAGACATCAGAATGTGAGTATGTACTGTTTTTTGTTTTACTTTTACAATGGTAACCAGGGTAAATATCGGGTTACTAAGCGCGGCCCTGCGCTTCGTAATCCGATATTTACCCTGGTTACAAGTGAAAATCGCTGGATCGGCGCCACACACGCCGATCCAGCGATGACAGTGGGTGATCAGCGACCAAAAAATGGTCCTGATCATTCCCCAACGACCAACGATCTCCCAGCAGGGGCCTGATCGTTGGTCGCTGTCACACATAACGAGATCGTTAGCGGGATCGTTGCTACGTCACCAAAAGCGTGACGTTGCAACGATATCGTTAAAGATATCGTTATGTGTGACTCCAGCTTAAAGCCCTCATACAAATGTGATAGATGTCAGCCGACAACGATTTCTTCAGAGACCCTCATGCACAGGGCAAGAACTTGTCTTCTACTTGAGAGAGTGACTACCAGACTCCTCTAGCAGTGTCTCATCCATCGGACAAGAGTCGGAAGGGCCTCATACACATTGGATTGTAGGCAGATTCCTCCGATAATTACAGGTTCAGCCAAAAGTTATCTGATATGTATGAGAGCCTTACGGAGCAAAAAAAAAACAAAACAGTCCAGTCCAGTCCAGAAAAATGTTCTTAAATTTGGTTTTCTGTAGGTAGTTGCACAAATGTATTTTGCTGGTTATACACAGCTCAATTTTTTGGTCCAGTATTAAACTGAGAATTGGCCTGTGTATCAGAAGATATTGGTGGCTCCACCCAATATGAATAATCCTACATCGTACATTAATTAATTTAAAAGACTTAAGTACCCAACTCGCCTGCGTTGGTCAACATGATGGCAGTTTTGAGGTTTGAATGGAAAATTATTACGGTAATTGCTCCAGTCTATCTCACATTAATAGATAGAAATCAGTCATTAAAGTTTTGGGGTTAGATAAATCTCTCTCCAACATGAGCCACATGCCTGTGTATGTGAGATGTTTAGTTTTATGATGCCCCTTCTTATGACATGCAATGGAAGCATCAGAAGACAAACATTCTTCCTACTCCTACCACCCATGGTCTCTGAATAAGACTACGAGTGTGAAATTTGCCCCTTGAAGGATCGATTTTGAGACTACAGCAACAGAATATGACTGTTCTTCAATGTTAGACAGTAGCAAACATTTATTGTCATTTGACATTATAAAAACCACATGCTTTAAGAATAAGACATATCCTTAATTTTGACTATCAATAATGAAAAGGTAGAATATCTACTATAAAGTCTGCATCCTACTTGTCCATTTCTCTCGAAATGATAGAATCTGAAGCCACAGTGTACAAAAAGTGCATAATAAGGCAACATCACACTCCCATAAAAAGTGGCATTGTAACAATGGGCCTAATGAAAATATTCAAAAGAAAAATGTAAATCATATTGAAGCTACGACAGTTAACATTCATTAAATATTTCTAAAAATCACAAATTATAAAAAAAAATATATATTTTAAGTCTTGTCAGTCACTACAACCATGTGTTCATTGTGGAAGCAAACATGGCAAAGTAGATAGATATCTAACTACTGTAAATAGCAATTACATGTAAACAAACTGCTGTAATAAAGACAGCCATATACCACCGATACATATTACTTTAGTAGCAATATTAACGTCTCTAGGTCACATCCTTTAAAAAAATCCACTACTGGTTATGCAACAAGAATAGTGAAATGCAATATGTACCCAAGGCATAAAAGCCCAAACCCATACAGAAGTAGAACTGTACTAGCACGCATAAATTGTCTCCACTTGCACCATCACAATATCCACATCATCAGTGGCCATTATATTCAATTTCAAAGTATTCTGGATTGGTCTGGGAGGAATGATGTCTTTAGTCATTCTGTCCATGTGTGTGTGAACTTTAGTATTTGGGCCACCTTATGAGTTGGTATTCTAAAGTCATTGTAGCTGTAGGTTCAGATTATTAACAACCATCTTTGTTTCTCTGAAGAGCAGACATTGTGGTTTATCTCCACGAATCCACCTATTCTGGAGATTATTTTGACCCATATACTTCTTAGAGGTGTTTCGTATTCAAAATCAGCTAGATTGTAAGTTGACCACAAAAGGCATACTTTTTCCAGTAAAAAGAGAATGAGGTCTGTCAAGTATGACTAGGTCTTGTACCCGTACATCCATTCTGGCTTGATGATATAACAAATTACTAGATGTTTGTCTGGTCTGACTTACTGTTCTCGGTAGTCAGAACTGGTAATGTAGAAGTCCTAGAAGGTTCACTTTTCTAGTTTTATCTACAACATTCTGGCCTCCAGATGTCTTCTTCAGTCCACTTTGTAATATGAGTTGCTGCTCTGAAGCAGAGGGATGCTGGGCTTGACTGGAGTGGTAGGAAAATAAAGAATCCACTTCAAGGTCTCAGTAGTTTTCCCCGACAATCTTCCAAGTTCCATCGCTCTCGCAAGAGAAACCATCTTCTGAAATGACTAGACCGTCAGATTTTCCACTCAATGGAGAATATCTTCTCTCCTTCTAAACTGGAGTACACAGACATGGGGGATATAATATTAAACAGCTTAGTTTCAAAAATCCAACCACATGTAAAGTGGATAGTTACACTTAACACTAAATATAATAGACCTGTGGATAGTACAAATCAGTTCCCACTAAAATAAGCCCACGCTAAGAATCCTACATCCCTTCACATCTTCCTACCTATTCACTTAGCTCTAAATCAAACCTTGCTCGAAAGAGGACATTGTTACTGCCAGCTTGTACATTAGTCCTGGTGCTCTTTCCAAATATTGTTTCTTTTTTCCTTGATAAATTCTTCGGTGGTCAGATCAATAGTAATATTGTCTTCTTTCATGTGGATTATTTTTCTTTATATTAGAGGGGATAGAATTGTTGTTTTCCGTGGAATTGCCAACTTTCTTTAGACCTTTATAATTGCCTCTTCTCTGGGTAAACTAGTGAAGGTCTGATTAGCCACTCTACATACACACACATTCACACACGCACAGTAACCAATATACATCAGAAAAGAAAAAAAAAAAGTATAGCCTACAAAGTCAAGTCTCAAGTCTACGCTTATCCTGTTTTTACGCTATATAGGATTATATGAACCTTCGTGATCTCAAAAACATCACTGTAGAGGATAGCGTGATAACAGTTCAATCATTTTGAAGCATAAAGTATTGAAATGTTATCTTAAGCAAGTAAAAGTACAACTTAAGACCCATTTGCACTGCACAATTATCACGTATGAACGTTCCTACTAATGTTCGCTTCCCGATAATCATGCCATTCACCTGACGAATGAGCAAAACGCTTATTTATAGGGTAAAACAGGGATTTTTGTGTACTCACCGTAAAATCCTTTTCTCCGAGCCACTCATTGGGGAACATAGACCGTGGGTACACAGACCGTGGGTTGTATGCTGCTGCCACTAGGAGGCTGACACTAAGTTAACGCAAAAAAGTTAGCTCCTCTGCAGTATACACCCTCCTGCTGGCTCCCAGAGAACCAGTTTGGTGCAAAAGCAGTAGGAACAAATAGTAGACATAGAAGAGTACAACATGTCAACTTAAAAAAAAACAGGCAAAAAACCATTAGTGTCAGCCTCCCAGTGGCAAGCAGCATACAACCCATGTTCTGTGTCCCCAATGAGGCGAAGGAGAAATTATCTTTTGTGCTATACAAAAGATCACAGTTCTTGGCAGCACATCATCCTGTGTAAATAGGATTTGTGCTACCAAGAACAATGGCAGCCAACACGCACTGAACAATCTATTGGGGTGCATCCAAAGCCGTAAACAGGCTACTGAACGACCGCATTGTGCAACTTAAAGAACACTCTTTTTACAATCAATCTGGAGGCCCAAAATATAATACTGCTAGAGGTAAGAGATAGCGAACTGAAAAGAGCAGAAACTTAAAGAGTCTGATTTCAAACTTTAGGATTAAAATGAAGGTAGGTGGCTTTAATTGATTTACATTGATCCCATAATTAATGGATTAGTCCAAAACTGTCAATTATTGGTGCCATAATGAAGAAAAAAAAACAATTTCAAAATTAACACAGACTGTCCTAAATGTAAGACCTGGCAAGCATTATGGAAGTTTTATTTTGGTCTATCAAATAAGTATCTGGATATCTTGTCTACAGAAGCTACAACTTTTTTTTCCCTTTAACCTGAAAAAGTCAGACTGTACAACATCACATTATACAGAAATCTGAAAATGTAATTACCCCTAAAAGTTTTTAGTCTAAACTATGCAAATAGTGAGAGGTCACCCAGCCAAACCAAATCTCACACTTTGCATTGACGAGGGGCAGTACCCCGAAACAGTGTCTGCAAAGTGAGATTCTGGTTTTGGTTTTTATCCTAAGTCATGTGGCAAGGCTCATTAAAGGGTCAATAATGACTTTTAGGGTTGCTACTTCCATAGGTGGCACTAGAGTTCTAGTCTTCTTCCTCTCTGAAGAGACAATTTGAATATTTCCCAGAGGAGCTTTGAGGCTTAAAAGTCTCTATCTCAGCATGCTCAACATGTCACTCGCAAGGAGAAATGTTACCCCTTGTGTCCTAATCTAAACTAACAATCTTTTGATTTAGGCTGGTTAAAGTCAATAGGGCAAAACATGTGCTCAAACCTTAAGAATTAAATACTTTCTGTTGGAAGCTATTGTATATTCACAAGTTCATAGTAATCAGATTTTGTTTCACGCAAATGATAAAAGCTTACATCAACATCTGCTTATTAATTAAGACACTAACTTTGGGCCACATGCTCTATTCACACTAGAACCATGAAGATCCCAAAACTCTGAAGAACACAAATGACTTACAAAAACATCCTTTGGGGATGAAGGGTGCAAAATACAGTATGACTGCCCCAAGGCAATGCAACCCCCAAAAACGGAGTAACACCAGCCTAAATGCCTAAACAGGGCCCAAGGTTTATCTTAATGATGGCAAGTAGCTATCGAAACAAATTGGTTTAATCAATGTCAAAACCTTAAAAACAGCCAAAATACAAATATGGTACTTTAGACTTATTCCTGAAATTACTACCTTTACCTTACTGAAGCTTCCAAATGCCAAGTATTACATAATCAAAAGACGTCTACCAAGAAAGAAGGGGGATGGAAAGCACCCTGTACTACCAGATATTGAGGTTACTTCAGCACCTTTTCTATTGCTTGCTAGTCAACCCAACATTATGGTGGTGATTCAGAAGGACTTCAATGTCACAGTGCCAGAACTTAAAATCCAGTCTCTGCTCAGGTTTCCACATTCTCTTGGGGTCACCTAAAACGATTACTACAGACTATGTTCTTGCCAAGCCTCAGTCAGGAAGACCATAAAATAAGAAAAAAAAAGACATCCTTCCCGTTGGAACTTTTTAAGGCTTTGAGGGTAATTGCCAACTCTAGCAACTCAACCCACATCATTAACCACCAGGAATTTTAGGAGGAGGCTAAACAGCAGAGTTAAAGCTATTGAAGGCAAACACCCAGGGATAGTAGGGAGTTTACTGATTAAAAAATAAATATATCACTGAAACAAATTTTATGCCAAACATTTTATTTCCATAATAAACATTTCCTGAACTCTTTTCAAAAGGTTTTTTTTTTTAGAGTATGATGCCGAAAAAAAAATTCAGGAAAAATTATTTACATATAGGAAAGGGGTATTTACACAAAATAAAATGTAAACTTTTTTTAAAATAGAATTATTACAAATAAATCAGAATTACAAATAGGTGAGTGGGATGCTTAAAAAATAAGGCTTTTTTTTTTTTTTAAATCACAGCTGAATTTAGTTTGTGTGAAGCACACAACTGCAGAAGAAAAGCCTTACAAACCTATGTGTGTAATCCTTACAGGTCTCTATCAAAATCAGTTCTGTTATGTACATTCATGTAACACATTCTCACCATCAATGTCTTTCTATCAACGGATTTCTTAAAAGCTACACCAAACCTGGTGCCTTTACTTTTTTTCTGTTTAAATACTGACGTTCATTTCAACTATTTTAACGTGCACACTTCACCTACACAAGGTGGTCGTAGCCATAATACAATTAATACAAAGTGGGAAGAGAATAAGGAGCTCAAACTAATACACAGCATTGTATTGAAGCTTAGCCCATAATGTAGCTGCCTCCACTGTGCAAAGGTAAAAAGTCCACTAAATTAAAAAGTGGTAAAACTCATTACATAGCCTTTTCCTTCTTTATAACTTATATTTAAAATGGGACTGATAAAAATAAAATAGTGGATCCTATCTACTGCCAGATGAATCTAGACCTACCAGCAGCAAGAGGAACAAACCTATAACTGAAACCGCACACATAGCCACTGCACTCGATCTAGGTCCTGTTACAAAGTTCAGTTCCCTAGTAAAGCCACATCCATTAAGTCATCCTCTTCACTGATTAGGAAACCAGGGCTTGGACGGGCTGCTCTTTCCGAAGATAAGAGGGAGCCACCACCCATAGATAATGTAGGGTCTGAAGATATTGGTGACTTGGACCAACTTTCAGGCTTCATACTGTAGGACTTCTTCTTTTCTCGATCTCGATCCTTGTCCTTCAACCTCTTCTTTTCTTTTTTATGCTTTTTGTGCTTTTCTGCACTGTACTCTGGCTGCGTACGGCCGCCTCCTCCTCCATCATCTGAGCTGGGACTATTTTGATAAGATTTCTCAGCAACTGAAGAAGAACCTGATTCACTTTCACTATCCAGGTTTTGTGGGGTATATGCTGGTGATTTGTTGTGGCTTGGGGAGCAGCGCTCATGCTTCGGGGTCGAACCACTGATCAAGGGTGAACCATAGCTCTTAGGAATCTGTGACCTTAACCCATCCCCACCCCCTTCTCCAGGCTTCTGCAGGGTTACTTTTGCTTTGATACTTGGTGACCCTCCATCATGCTTGCTGATAATAATTTTGGCTACTCCAGTACTTCCTGAGCCTTTTGAGTCTCCTTTCTTGGATGAATCAGAAGATCCACCAGAGACTGAAACTTTTGATTTGTCTTTCTCACTCTTTTCACGCTTAACAGGAAATTCGCCTCCCACAAGTCCATGTTTTGAAGACATTCCATGACTAGGGGCCCCTGAGTTTCCTCCCCCACCAGGAGCCTCCATAGGATCCTCTGAACCAGGACCTCCCGTCCCCACCCCATGTTTGAGCTTATCTATAACAGCTGTTAACGAGGGTTTTTTATTTCTACTTGGAGACTTCCCTTTGGAGCTACCATGAAGGTTCTGGGAAACATTGGAGCCACCTGAAAAAGAGGACGACGACGATGAAGATGATGAGGACGATGAAGAAGAGGATGAAGAAGAGGAGGAGTTTGGCTTTTGTGAAAGAGATCCTGAAGAAACTAGACCAGATGTTGACTTCATTGTGGAGTTTGAACCTCCCCCTGACAAATGAGAACCCCCTGAACCAATAGGCGACTTGGCTTTTGAAGATGGTGGCGTCCCTGGCATTGGTTTCATTGGGGAAGATAACTTGTCGGAGCCTCCAGATGGTCTGGAGTGTGAAGGAGAAATATTTGGCTTGGAAAGAGAGGGGTTCATTAACACAGATGGTTTTCCCTGTGGTTTAGTCTTGCTACTTACAGAACTACTGACTCCACTTCCTAACCCATGCTTGGTGATAGGAGAAGATCCTTGCTTGCCTAGTGACTGAGAGCCACTTTTAGACTGGCTACCCCCTGATCCAGCTGGACCAGTGTACAATCCACTTCCTCCACTGCTCATCTTTATTCCAGATGACCCATCGGACTTGCTGTTCTTAATTTTTCCTGAGGCAGAAGAGGAAGATGATGTGGAGTGTCCATGATGGCTTTTGCTACTCGATGAATTTCCTGAACCACTGCTTGAATACTGACTATGAGAAGTTGGCTTCCCAACACTCATCGTACCTTTGGGAATTTGAATGGTGATTTTCGGTATTGGGGGAGTGGCCATTCCAGGAGGAGTTTGAGATCTTGCTGATGTGCCTGGTGATTTTGAACCACCAGTACTAGTGGGTGGGGTAAATGGGCGATTAGCAATATGTGAGGGCGATTTTCCTTCAGACTCTTTCTTGCGTTTGGGTGGCTTTTCTTTGCTTTTACCATCACTAGAAGGTGTTCTGCTGCGCTTTCCTGATTTTGAATCTAGGCCTGAACCTTGGATCCCACTTATTCCTCCTCCACTCCCTCCCCCATTGCTTCCCTCTTTCACCCTCTGTTTTTGGGGTCGGTCTTTTGTCAAATCTCCGAGTAAAGGGCTCTGACTTCTACTATGCGATTCAAGAATATCCACCCCACCCAGCCCCTTGCCACCTCCAATAATACTAAAATCTACTGTTTCAGCCGCTTGCCCTACCTTGTACTTGCCTTCACTCCCATCAACAGGAATTCCTGAAACTACACCCAGTGATAGCCCCTGCCCAGAAAAGTCCTGCCCAGAAAAATCATGATCGTCGCTCTGGCTGCTTTCATCATTGAAGTCATCTGCAAAACCGCTTTGACTGTTCAGTAATTCTGGGTTAAAATCCATGCTGTTGAAGAAATTATTAGAGGAGTCACTATTTGGGCTTCCATGTGCCTCTGCAATGAGATCAGCAGCATCTGCATAGGGATTGTCTCCACCACCTGCACCATCTACCGGAAACACATCTGTGTCAAACAGGGTGCTCTGAGAGTGACCAGAGCTAGAAGAGTCTCTGACAGGAGTACCAAGATTGGGGCAATCGTCCCCAGTTCCTGGAAGCTTTGAAGCTTCTTCTGCTATGTCGGAGAGTATATCTGTAACGTCTGGAATAATGGTGTCAGTACTAGGCAACCTCACCATTCTTTGCATACCAGACTGGGCATGAGTCATTGGCTGCTGGTACACTGTAGGGGGTGTGCCACACTGGCTTGGTGCTGGTGTAATATGAGGTGTGTCCAGGGCATCACCTGCCATGCTTACATCAAATATTGGGTTTTGGGAGTCCACATCCATGGAGAAAAGCTCCCTTTGAAAGTCATCTTCAGTTTGATTTTTCATTTTATCTGTCCTAGGTCTCTTTTTCTTCGGTTTTCCAGTTCCTGATTGCCCTAGATCTGTTCGAGGAGATCCAGAAGAATTCTGTCTTTCCAGAGGGCTACTGCCATATAAACTCGAGAAGTCCTGTGCTGGGTTGTCCTTGAGCAAGTTCATTAGCATAGGATGGTTTTTAGTATTGCTAGCTGGAGAAGAAACAGGAGGTGGGGTATGATGGGGCGGTGTGGGACTTGAGCCTATATTTCCACCCACATTTCCTGTGATCTGAAGAAGGCTGGTTAGTATGGGATTCTGTGTTACTTTATTGTAGTCATCTCCATGCCCTGTGGAGTCATGGCGTTCTTTCATACCCATGTTGCCAATGTTATTCATGTTGAAAAGAGCGGTCATGGTTCCTGAAGAATATGAGCTGGTTGGGGTTGTAATTAAGGTAGAGGAACCAGTGGTCATTCCGTAGCCTGGACTACTGGCCGGAGGAAGGTTTTTCTTCACCATATCTTCCACGGTCTCCGCAATAAGTGACAATGCAGGAGTATCAGCCTGGATGGTCTCAGCTTTCCTACGAATGGCTCGCATAGTCACAGGAATAGACATGCACCTATGTCACAAAAAGAAGAAAGATACATAAGTACCGTACGCAAATCTCAATGCAAGATAAACACACATCAATATAAATGTGAGTGACTTATCCATTCAGAAAAAAAGAATTACCGTATATACCAGAATAAAAGAAGACTTCAAATATTCAAAAAAAAAAGAAAATTTCCAGTAAAAATGTATTGCAAATATACCCTTGCGCTGTACTTTTCCTTTAAAGGGGTTATTCCGGACTTTGTTTTATTTATTTTTTAAAAGTGCCTAATCACAGTAGTTGCTATCTACCTATTGTGCTCAGTGCCGTTCTGCATCCAGGACAGAGCGATCACAGACCACTCCTGCTGGCAATTCAGCTGACGTCACATTGTCAGAGTGTCTGTTTCTTTTCCAACTTGCTCTATTGACAGGGCGGGACTGCCGACATCATGCTGTTTGGGGGAGCTGGCTGTCAATCAGCATGACGTAGGCAGTCTCGCCCCGTCAACAGAGGAAAGCGGAAAACAAACTGTCACTCCGATGACATGATGTCAGCAGAGGCAGCTGAATCGCCGGCAGAGGCAAAGAACGGTGCTGGGCATAATAGGCAGGTAGGTAGCAACTACTTGCCTGTTAGTGCTTAGGCATAGTTTTTTTTTTGTTTTTTTTTTAACAAAGTTCCAGATATTTCCATTAAGTTTTTTTTAAACTTTCTGCAGTCAGTGACAACATCCAGCTTTATGCAATGAATACTAGATTTCAAAAAATTTTGGGAGTGAGTCCATTCACCAATCCAAAAGCAGCGACTATTAGATGCTTCAGCATCCATCCTATGCGTAGTACATGTTTACTCGTGGACTAACTAGCTCAGACTGATAGTCCAAAAATGAAATGGTAAAATCCAGCAACAAAGAGTTAAAGGCATTGTGCAGGCTTGGGAAAAAAAAAGTCAGTGGTTACTTCTGTCCAAGTCTGCAGATGTGTCATGATCCCTCTGTTTTCCTAGTCGTGAACATCTTTACGATTCATATACTTGTGGTCACATGGCAACTAGACTCATTCGGCTTCTTCCAATGGAAGTGAATAGGAGCAGGAAGAGTTTTGTTGGCACACGAGCGCAAGTATGCAAAATGCATACATGTTGTCATGTGACTGCAGCTCGCATGGGGAACGTGAAAGCGTGCACAATGCATGCTGTCACGAGTCGCCAGTCTGTCAAGTAGAACAACTGAAAACTTTTCTCCAAAACACCAAAAAAACTGCTCAAAAACTCCCAATTTTTATTAAGCATGTTAAAAAAAAATGGAAAAACACACATCTGGTTTGGTGTTGGAAATTGGGAAAAAAAAACAAAAACGGCGCGTTTCGGATGTAGCTGCACTTTGCCATAAATAAAGGTGGTTACAGCCAACAAATGTGTCAATTTTTCCCTCTTGAAGCAACAGGTCACTAACTTGTGAGCGTTAACTCTTTTGCTGCTGGATTATGCTGCTTTTTGAGGGGCCATTTCACACTAGAAGCACCTGGGAACCAAAAGCATGAAAGTCAGGCAGCAAAGCCTGATCACTGAGCCGATCATCTCAACGCTATGGTGATTAGGCTTAAGCTAGCCCTGTTGAGCGGTGCCAGGATTTTCAGAGGTAGGTTTCAAAACAACATTGGGTAGTGATGGTAGGTTGGCCTCAGTTGTCAGCTCTACATGTGGCAGTTGTGTGTTGCAGCGATTTACAGGCACCAATAAAACATAATATAACATATTATTAAGGCAGGGAAGGCGGACGCTTTCCATCGCTCAGGATAAACCTGTATAACACCCTTTTTCGGCATTACTGTCTGGTGAGCAACAAGAACGGAATGTCATTTAGTAATAGAGCATGGCTCCGACATCCTGCAGGTCATAAATACCAATCCCAAGAGGGAACATAATTCATTTTTCACCTTGACATTTCTTAAGGTAATTTATGGGTTGTCATGAAAAAACAATCCATTGTTTTTCCAAGCAGCAACGCGTGCAGATCTCCTACTACAGTGACAGTCGGGGCGTCACAAACAATAAATTCCATGTAAAGAACACATCTCGTGTAATTCAGGTCTGAGCACTGAACTCACTAGACTAAGACTTCCTGGGAGCGGCACAGAGTAGATGAGGGATACAGAGCAGCAATCTAATCATTCCTAATTGTTGGTACTTTTCTTTTAACAGATGTGTTGGTGACTAATATATACGTATGACAGGTTCTCCTCCTGCACTTGCTGCAGCCGCCTTCCTTACAGTCTGCACAGCGAGGTTGTTCTCATCGGAATTGCTGGTTTGTCTCCTCCAATTGAAAAAACACTCATTTTTTTAAAGCTATTTTTTAATTGGAGTAGGCCAATGGTCAGGTCTGGTCAGATGCTCCTCCATTAGCTGCCATTTTGTGCCAGGATGGTGGAAAGCCCTCACTAATAAGTGCAGGAGGAGAACCTGTCATACTTATAGATTATTAGGTCCCACTAAAAAATCATGCCCCCAACTTATTTGCTAGAATAAAGATTAAGTGGCCAACCCCTTTGAATGGACCTGAAATTGTCAGGACGCTAGGATTAGAGGGCTGAGAAACAGAATAATTGTGTGTCCTGGAGTGAAAAGCCTTGCCCTCTTCCTTCAGTTTGATGGCTCCTTTGACCCTCCGATTCTTTAAGGTGGGCATTAACTGATTTGTGGAATTATACAATTGCCAAATTGAAAATATTTACCGATCAGTTATCATTTAAATGGAATCTGTCACCAGATTTATGCTACGCCATCTGCCCATCTGAGAGCAGCGTAATGTAGAGATAGAATCCCCGATTCCAGCGATGTATCACTTAGTTTACTGTGTGAGGTAGCTGTAACGGGGTTCAGAAACCTAACACCACTCCTCCAACACTGATTAGCAGTTTTCTGTTTATTAACAATAAGCTGCTAATCAATGGAGGTGGACCAGGTCTCACGCGGGCACAAGTATGGGCAATGATAATCTACTGCTGATAAAACTCTCATTGTATTGAAACAACAGCACACAGCCTAAGGCTATGTGCCCACGCTCCGGAAGTGGCAGCGCTTTGAATGCAGCGCATGTTCGCTGTGTCCAAACCACTGCAGGCGAATCCGCATGTGTTCACTGAACCGTGCAAATTCACCGCGTCCAATACATTCTTGCTAGTGTCCGCAAGAGAAATAGACATGCTGCGGTCTGGAAAGATGCGTCACATGTCTGTCTCCGCAGGTAAGCCATGGGCATCTGTGCACGCATAGTGGAGATAGGATTTCTTAAAATCCCATCCACTATGCTGTAATATTTGGCCATTGCCGTGTTGGACGCTGCAGAAGCACGCAGCGTCCAACCCGCAGCGTTTACTGACGGTGTGCACATATCCTAATAAGTTTGGTTGTTGAAATCAGTTTCTCAGCCCCTACATAATGCTGCCCTCAGATTACATAGCAAAAACCTGCTGACAGATTACCTTTAAAAGCTTGTTTACACAGGCAGACCGCATTTAATGATTGGTACAGAGCGATCTGTAATAAATAGATGTCATTCTTCTTTTTAGTGCAAGTCCAGTTTACACTGAAGATGTGAACCGAGAACGATGATCTTTTGTGCAGCACACACGATTATTTCACCAGACGAACGAGCGTTTTGTTCATTCATCTGGTGATCGGCAGCCTGTTTACACTGGATGACTATGGTGAAATGAGCGTTCCTAGGAACAATTGTTAGCTGTAATCTTTCAGTGTAAATACACCATTAGCAATTACTATAATACTGAACTCCAGGGCTGTGGAGATTTTGTGGCAGGTATGGGTGGAGGAGACATCAGCCCCTTTAATTGAAGAAAGAGCTTCAAATGACATCACAGCAACATTATAATGGAAACGTTATTTAATACAATGCAAACCTGCGCCTTATATAATACTGATACCTTGGCTCTCCCTACAGTTATGGCTCTGGAGGAAATTACAGAGTTTTTTGGACTATTAGACTTACTCTTTATAGAGAATCTGTCACCCCAAAATTCGCCTATAAGCTAAGGCCACCGGCATCAGGGGCTTATCTACAGCATTCTGTAATGCTGTAGATAAGCCCCCGATGTAACCTGAAAGAGAAGAAAAACAAGTTATATTATACTCACCAGGGTGTCACGGTCCGGTCCGGGGCCTCCTATCTTACGATGACGTCCTCTTCTTGTCTTCACGCTGCAGCCCCTGCGCAGGCGTACTATGTGTGCCCTGTTGAGGGCAGAGAAAAGTACTGCAGTGAGCAGGCGCCAGGAAAAATCAGAGAGGCCCGGCGCCTGAGAACTGCAGTACTTTGCTCTGCCCTCAACAGGGCAGACATAGTACGCCTGTGCAGGTGCTCCAGAGACGACGGATCGAATGGAAGACTTCCAGGTGAAGTTCCCACTCACATGAGGCGGGACCCTGACGGCGTCCGCTGCCCAGAGTACTACACCTGAGATGTATAGTGCCGAGATCACAAGATGATAGATTGTGGCCCATCAGAGAATGTGAGGTACCTCGGCCACGACGCCTGACCGAGGGTACCTGCTAGACGATTGACGTATGGCACAGACGTGGGATTGTCCGATTGAATCGGATGCGGTGACCCGCCAGAAGGCAGTGGACCTGCTGTAGAACTAGCTGTACCGTTCGGATCCCCAGAACAATGATCAGGAGGAGAGGACTGGCATTGGTAGTCACTAATAACTGGGAGAAAGGATCTTCCGTGGATAAGGAAGGAGCTCAGAGACTACCCTCTGAAAGCCTGATTGACCTGCAGAAAACGAGAGGAGCGAAGGAAACCACTTCCATTGTCGTCACCAGCTTTCCTCAGAACACTCCTAGCAAATCGAATGGAATGAGGGGATGAGTGAACAAGTGCGCGAGCACCCTGTTGAAGGGCCACGGCCTTGTCTCAAGGGAGAATCACCAAACTTCTGGAAGATTCCAGGATCATCCTCAAAAAGGATATCTGCTGGGCTGGAAATGAGGAAAAAACTTGTCTAAAGTTTAGCTGCCAGCCTAGGAGAGAGAGGGTATAGCAAGAGATATAGACGACTCAGCGCCGGGATGAAGGAGCGGCTAGAAAGTCGACCAGGTAGGGCAGGACGACCACGCCTCTAGAGTGCCATGGACTATAGCCCCCAACCTGGATCTGCCCCATCCACCTCCCCTATGCCATGGACTATAGCCCCCACAATGGACCTGCCCCATCCACCTCCCCTATGCCATGGACTATAGCCCCCAACCTGAACCTGCCCCATCCACCTCCCCTATGCCATGGACTATAGCCCCCAACCTGGATCTGCCCCATCCACCTCCCCTATGCCATGGACTATAGCCCCCAACCTGGATCTGCCCCATCCACCTCCCCCCACAGCTCCTACCCAACATCCCCTCAGTCCCTATCCCTATTGCCTCTATACACTTGCTTTGGCAAAACTGATGTGTATTTGGTCCTGCCAATAAAGCTTCTTTGAATCTTGAATCTTGAGTGCAAGAGGAACATGACAGCCCCATAACCCTTGCGTACACTCTGGGTGCGGTAGCAAGGCCAAAGGACAAGGTTGTGATTTGAAAATGCTGTTCGCGAAAGGGAAAGCGAAGTAATTTTGAAGAGGAAAAAACATAGGAATGTGAAGGTAAGCATCCCGAATGTCGATGGATGCCAGAAGCTCCACCTTTTTCAGTTGAAGTAAAGGCTGAGTGGGGGAACTCCATCCGAAGAAGGGGGACCTTGTCAAGCTTGGTTGAAGTTTGAGGTTCAGGGTCGGTCTTCCTTTTCGGTCCCCATTTTGGAACCAAGATCCCTTAGATCTAGATCATCCTGGACAACTGATCCGCTGCTGGTTGGGTCTATAGGAAATCAAAATAGTTAAGGTCTCTGACCAAGAGACCATTGCTCTAGCAACACATGCGGCGGTTAAAAAAGGGTAGAGCGCTGAACTGGAGCCCGCAAAACGGAACAAACTATATTTACTATCTGACAGTCGGTTGTATTTTTAATTGATGATCCATCGGGTAGGGATACTGGTAGGTATACCACAGGAGATTCTACCCGGTTAATATGCCAAGTGGCAGAATGAACGGCTGCATGCAGGAGGAAAAAAACGTCTCTTACTATCGCCGTTCTTTTTTGACTGTGCGGAGTTAAAATGATGAACCCTCGATCCACCATCCTCTTAACAGGGAAGTGGAAAGGGATCGTCTGCCTTCTTGCATCATCTGCTAAATAGTGGAAATGCAGAGGGTGTGTTCGGACGCCAAAAAAAGGAGCCTCTGTACATCCACAGAGTTAAGGTCCCTGGGTGGACAGGGCTGGTTGTCCGGCGTTAGGCCTGGCTGTAGAAGAGGATACATGGAGGCGACACTCCATGTGCTCGTCTATTGCTGGTGTGGGGAGATCGGTGTCCTTTAAAAGGACCCGTCGTCCTTAAGAATCAGACCAGGCATGGCATCTCACGTCTTAGGTGGGTATACGTGGAGTGGACACCCCGCGTGTTTGCATATTGGCTGAAAAAGGATACCGCGCTTGCAGAGGTTTCTGTCCAGTGGATCGCTTATCCGGACTCTCCCTGTCCGGGTGAATGGCAAATGCTCTGCGAGGGAGTTTAGTTTCCTCATGAGGGACACCACATGATTGGTTGATGATATTAATAGACAAATCCATCCTTTTCTGAAGTTCTGGTGAGTCCAGAACCAAGGCAATATCCGATCCATATTCAGAGACTTGTTCTCAGCAAATCATTGGTGAGGGATCAGGAAATGAAACTACCGTTCTCTAGGCGTGTGTACGTTTCTAGAATACTTGTGGCCCCTGCTAGCCGACGGCTTTAAGACCAGAAAATACTGGTCATGTGCCTTTAAGACCAGGAATACTGGTCATGTGGCTTTAAGACCAGGAATACTGGTCATGTGCCTTTAAGACTGGGTAATCCTGGTCATGTGCCTTTAAGACCAGGAATACTGTCATGTGCCTTTATGACCAGGTAATACTGGTCATGCACCTTTAATACTGGGGAATACTGGTCATGTGCCTTTAGGACCAGGGAATACTGGTCATGCGCATTTAAGACAGGGTAATACTGGTCATGCGCCTTTAGGACCAGGGAATACTGGTCATGTGGCAGGAAATACTGGTCATGTTAAGTACAGAGGGAAGATTCAAGGGAAGACAGCAGTACTTCCTTACCCGGATGCAGAGTCGTTGTGCCCCTTTAATACAAAACCATAGCCCGTGTGTGTGTGTGTGTGTGTGTGTGTGTGTGTGTGTGTGTGTGCTGGCAGGGTGGACCAAGATGGCCACCGGAGTTGCAGAGGTGGTAAAGTCTCGCAGAGAGCGAGAGGTGCCAATTCGGGGGGCGGAGCCACAGACGCTATGTGGGCAGAGCCTCTTGACTTCCATGAATAGGCCCAAGCCAGGGCCTAAATTACTGCAGCTGGCGTGACCAATACCAGCGTTGCTGAGGGAAGCGATCGCTCCCGTGCCAGGGAAGAAGTGCCGGAGAAGGTGGGCGGAGCCGCCTTAGTGCGAACGCGGCTTCCAGAATGCGGCCTACACATCGGCCGAAGCCGGGGGCTAAATTTTTGCAGCCTGCCGGGGCGTTACCTCAGGGAGGTGGGCCACAGGGAAGCTGAGGCTGCCTGTCAACATCTGAATATCCCACTGCAGAGGCCCATCGCTGACTGGATCCAATCACCATCGGTGCGCGTCTCGGCATGGAGCCACCGTGATGACTGGGTTTCAGCACCGAGGAAGTGCGCACACTCTACTGTTCTGCTGCAGGTGCAGGGATAGATAAAGGGATAAACCTCAATCCACCATCCGTTTGTTAGGGAGGTGGAGAGGAACCGTCCGCCTCCTTGTGCAATCCGCTTTCACAGTGGTGGGACAGTGGGGGCTGCTCGGACGCCATAGAGAGGGGTCACTGTACATCCACGGAGTTCAGTCCCGGGTGGACAGGGCCAGTTGTCTGGCTATAGGCCTGGCTCCAGGAGAGGATACATGGAGGTGACACTCCATGTGGTCACCTGTTGCTGGTGTGGGGAGATTGGGACCGTGAAGGAACCGTCGCCCCTGAAGTGAGCTCAGGCATGGCTTCCAACGTCGCAGGAGAGGGTACGGGGAGGTATACTCGCCGTGCTCGCCTGTTAATGATTAGGGGGAGATCGGAACCTTGAAACGATCCGTCGCCCCCTTCACTCTGTTAATTAAAAAATAAAAATTTACAGAAAAGTAAAAAATAAAATAAAAACGTTGGGGTCTGAACCAGACCCATGTGCCTCCTACACACACTAAGCAAGCACTGGTTAGCTGAGAGCCAGCAGGAGGGTGTATACTGCAGGGGAGGAGAAAACTTTCTTTGTATCACTTAGGCTACTTTCACACTTGCGTCGGTACGGGGCCTTCGCTATGCGTCGGCGCGACGTACCGACGCACGTTGTGAAAATATTGGCACAACGTGGGCAGCGGATGCAGTTTTTCAACGCATCCGCAGCCCACTGTAAAGTCCCGGGGAGGAGGGGGCGGAGTTCTGGCCGCGCATGTGCGGTAGGAAATGGCGGACCCGATGTACGAAAAAACGTTCCCCTTGAACGTTTTTTCGTGCCGACGGTCGCCAAAACGCGACGCATCTAGTGCACGACGGACGGCCATATGTTACAATCCGTCGCTAATACAAGTCTATGGGAAAATGCAGGATCCTGCATTCTCAAAAAACGACGGATTGTGACGGAAGCTGAAAAACGCAAGTGTGAAAGTAGCCTTAGTGTCAGCCTCCTAGTGGCAGCAGCATACACCCACGGTCTGTGTCCCCCAATGAGGCGTAGGAGAAATAAGTGATAATAACCCCTCCACTTTACACCATGGAAGCTAAATTATTAAGAAAAATGCTTTTCCTATTTTCTGCTGTCTCAATCTGAGGTGCATCTTACGGTAAGGTGTGTCTGATAAGGCAAAACACTGTATATGCTTCCTGACATTGTAGCCTTGATTGCTTCTTTTAAGAAGTCTTCACAAATAACAGAACTGGACATAAAGCCCACCAGTAACAGCATCAGCCGTAGTGACCCCTATCAACATCGACTGCTGCAGGACTCCATGACAATTCTTAACAAAAATAAAGAATAAACTTCACATTCACTAAGGGATAAATCTCAGCTGCTATGTACATGCAATACAAAGGACGCTGGCATAGTAATAACTTACCGCTGAACCACTTTAGTGATGAAATCGTCCGTACAGATGAGAGCGTCAGACAGACCTTTGTACAGCTTGCAGGATACATGGGTGGAATCCTGAACGTCCATTACAACTGCATGGAAAGCAATGTCAATCAGTGATAGGGTAATAAAGTGATGATTATATCATGTCTACAATGGCTTCAGATGTCCATACACATTAGATGGACATGGGCTCAGCCCCCAACACTGGCAGGACTGAACACGTCAGGGGCCTCACGACTCTCCACTGATAGCACACGAGGAAAATATTTGGAATTTTGTACTCACTGAAAAAATTATTTCTTGTTGAATACATTGGGGGACACAGGATGGTGGTTATAATCTCTGCCAGTAGGAGACTCAACCCTAGGTGAAAAAAGCATCAGATCTGCCTGGTTGAATACATTGGAGGACACATGGCTTTCTTCTGGCCATTGTGTTGTTCTTCCCCAGGTTCAGGTCATGTTGGATCTTGGTTGTTTTTATTTTAGAGATTTCTGGTTCGGGTTACTCTGCTACCGGCTTTGACAATAAACTGAGCTGTCTAGTGTCTGAGGAGAGGAAATAACCCACCAAGCAAAACAAAACATTTTTTTCCACTTAGTGTCTAGCCCTATAGTGGCAGGTCAAAAACCCACGGTCCTGGGTTCCCCAATGCTATTAACGACAATTGGCCAGTCTGGTTTCAATATGTCTGACTTTTTTTTCAGGAAAACAAGCCACCATCGGAGGTGTCTGGCAGAGGCTTACAGCCCTTTTCATATTGAGGACACATATGTATGGGAGTGATGTTGAGTTCGGTGGAAGATTGCTGCCAGCCATCCACGTGGTGTTCAGTCGATTATAATGTCTATGGCCAGCTTTACTGAGAATAGTAAAATACCGACAAGAAACCCCCCATTGCCTAGGCAGGCAGGGGTACAGTGAACAATGACTTCTAGTTATGCACTCCATCTTCTGTATTATACAGGGACACCACCAAAGTCTAAAAACCATTACAGTACACAGGCTTTTGGAATCACCAATGGCACCACAAGAAAACTCCTCACATTGGTTTGTAGGATAAAGATAACCTGTCCATATGCCCTAATACAGAGCATGGAGGTCATAGATGGGATGTCGTGCAGAAGACCCCTCCCCCCTTTGAGTATGAACAGCGCTTCTGAGCACTTGGAATATCCATATAGTGCATGGACAGCTACTAAAATTGTATGGACGGTTTGGCTACAATGACACAATATGGTATTTCAAGGGGATATCGAGTGCTAGAGCTGTATAGATATAGGTTCATTCTACGAACACCTGAGATTCTTAGTTAAACAAATGGAGCAATAGTTTCCAGCTGACACTTACCTGGATCCAGCACAGGCCGCTCAATGATATGCAGAAGTCACCAGACCACTGCAGCCGATCAATGGCCGCAGCGGTCCTGCTTCTGCTGAAATGGAGATGTCTCCCTTCTGGAGCAGCCTGAGCTGGATTTATGTAATCGCCGGTAGGCGGAGTATTGTTTCATTTGTCATATTTTAATATACCAATCACAGGTAGAATTTTAATCCCTTTAATAAACTAAAAAGAGCAATCACTTCCAAAGTAACTTTATTATAGCGTTTGTTTCCAGTTTTGTCCAGTTTTGGGCACCGGTGCTCAGGAAGGATATAATGGAACTAGAGAGAGTACAAAGGAGGGCAACAAAATTAATAAAGGGGATGGGAGAACTACAATACCCAGATAGATTAGCGAAATTAGGATTATTTAGTCTAGAAAAAAGACGACTGAGGGGCGATCTAATAACCATGTATAAGTATATAAGGGGACAATACAAATATCTCGCTGAGGATCTGTTTATGCCAAGGAAGGTGACGGGCACAAGGGGGCATTCTTTGCGTCTGGAGGAGAGAAGGTTTTTCCACCAACATAGAAGAGGATTCTTTACTGTTAGGGCGGTGAGAATCTGGAATTGCTTGCCTGAGGAGGTGGTGATGGCGAACTCAGTCGAGGGGTTCAAGAGAGGCCTGGATGTCTTCCTGGAGCAGAACAATATTGTATCATACAATTATTAGGTTCTGTAGAAGGACATAGATCTGGGGATTTATTATGATGGAATATAGGCTGAACTGGATGGACAAATGTCTTTTTTCGGCCTTACTAACTATGTTACTATGTTTAGTCCTCATTACTAATCATAATCTCCACCGGTAGATCTTTAGCTTCCAGTTGAGTGTGTGGAGAAATACCATATGCTATGAAAGGTTATCTTTCACTATCTGTGTAAAATCATGACTTAATGTCACACAGTGAGGATTTTCCGTGTGAACCGTATACTGAAGATTAATAGGGTTTTATAGGCCAAACCTAAACATCTGCAATCTGTTGACTGCTGAATCTTCACAGAATGCCATATGCACACTGTCGGGACTCTGCTCACATGAGACTTGCATACTGGCGGGCACGTGCAGACTAGCAACTTTTCCAGCTTCTCTAAATGTTCAGAGAAAAGCGGATGAGGAGTGTCGTCAAGTGGATGTTAGTATACAAACCGAATGTCAGTGGTTACTTGATGACCATTCAAACAGGCAACAGAGCAGATTCCTGACAGTGTGCATAGGGTGCACTGTTAGACTGACTGCAGAAATGTACCTTTACCCCGGAAAACCCCATTAAACTATAAGTAAATACTCATCAGCCATGTTTGGGGCCATAGCTGAAATTGCGCTTTAGATCGTCAACAAGATGGTGGTGGGACTATCACTGATGTTACAGGCAGGGATTCTGGAAAGTCAGCATTCACATGTCGGGTCTTGCAGGACTGCTCACTTTCTTCAGTGTTGCAAAACATGCGGACACCAAGACAAGAAAGGTGACTAAAGAGATCCATATTACCGTACATTAATTTATACATAGTCCCATATATTCTAGGGTGTGTAGGTACTGTGATTTCCAAAAAGAAAAACACATTACATTCTGAGATAGCACTCTTAACGGAAGCTGATCTGCAATTCTACATTTCTACCTAAACAGCTCTACAACAGAGGGCACTGCAAAACAAGGTAACAATATAAAATTTAAGTAGAAATTGTATAATAGATACGGGTCAATTAAAAAAGCCAAACATATTTCCGTATGGGTACTACAATTTGCCTCCTATATCAGTTTACTCCTCCCAACCTTTCCAAGGCCCAAGAAATACTTACCACAGACCAAAGAGTCATTAACCGGATGCTGAAATGAGATGCTGATACAGGAGTCCGAGAGGGGCGAAACCTCAAACTGCAAAAGGTTAGGGCAATCTAAAGAGCAGACAAAAAAGAAATTAATATAGCAAAATGTGTACAATTTTTAGGGCTAATTCAAGTGCTTGCACCTGGTACCCATCTACCGCATTAGAATTATTTGTGACAACTCCCTTGGGAGGTCCTAAAAGCTGGAAAAAGAGAAGATCCTGTATTTCTAATACTAACAAGGTCTAATTTCTGGTGCATGTTAAAAAAGGCAATTCCAATTTTATAAATATATATATAAATAAATATATATATATATATATATATATATATATATATATATATATGTGTGTGTGTGTGTGTATATATATTTATTATCTAGCTTTAGATGACAACATAAATCATAACAATAAAATTGCATTATAAAGTATAACTGGGTTTGTAATGGATTGTTGATATGTGACCGTGATAAAAACATGTCATACTGGACTTTTTAGGACACCAATAATATGAACTATAATATTAACCCCTTTACCCCCAAGGGTGGTTTGCACGTTATGGACCGGGCCAATTTTTACAATTCTGTCCACTGTCCCTTTATGAGGTTATAACTCTGGAACGCTTCAACGGATCCCGGTGATTCTGACATTGTTTTCTCGTGACATATTGTACTTCATGATAGTGGTAAAATTTCTTTGATATTACCTGCGTTTATTTGTGAAAAAAATGGAAATTTGGCGAAAATTTTGAAAATTTCGCAATTTTCCAACTTTGAATTTTTATGCAATTAAATCACAGAGATATGTCACGAATTTTTATGCAATTAAATCACAGAGATATGTCACACAAAATACTTAATAAGTAACATTTTCCACATGTCTACTTTACATCAGCACAATTTTGGAACCAAAATTTTTTTTGTTAGGGAGTTATAAGGGTTAAAAGTTGACCAGCAATTTCTCATTTTTACAACACCATTTTATTTTAGGGACCACATCTCATTTGAAGTCATTTTGAGGGGTCTATATGATAGAAAATACCCAAGTGTGACACCATTCTAAAAACTGCACCCCTCAAGGTTCTCAAAACCACATTCAAGAAGTTTATTAACCCTTCAGGTGCTTCACAGGAATTTTTGGAATGTTTAAATAAAAATTAACATTTAACTTTTTTTCACAAAAAATTTACTTCAGCTCCAATTTGTTTTATTTTACCAAGGGTTACAGGAGAAAATGGACCCCAAACGTTGTTGTACAATTTGTCCTGAGTACGCTGATACCCCATATGTGGGGGTCAACCACAGTTTGGGCGCATGGCAGAGCTCGGAAGGGAAGGAGCGCCATTTGACTTTTCAATGCAAAATTGACTGGAATTGAGATGGGACGCCATGTTGCGTTTGGAGAGCCACTGATGTGCCTAAACATTGAAACCCCCCACAAGTGACACCATTTTGGAAAGTAGACCCCCTAATGAACTTATCTAGAGGTGTGGTGAGCACTTTGACCCACCAAGTGCTTCACAGAAGTTTATAATGCAGAACAGTAAAAATAAAAAATCATTTTTTTTCACAAAAATTATCTTTTCACCCCCAATTTTTTATTTTCCCAATGGTAAGAGAAGAAATTGGACCACAAACGTTGTGGCACAATTTGTCCAGAGTACTCTGATACCCCATATGTGGGGGTAAACCATTGTTTGGGCGCATGGGAGAGCTCGGAAGGGAAGGAGCGCCGTTTGACCTTTCAATGCAAAATTGACAGGAATTGAGATGGGACGCCATGTTGCGTTTGGAGAGCCACTGATGTACCTAAACATTGAAACCCCCCACAAGTGACACCATTTTGAAAAGTAGACCCCCTAAGGAACTTATCTAGATGTGTGGTGAGCACTTTGACCCAATAAGAGCTTCACAGAAGTTTATAATGCAGAGCCGTAAAAATAAAACAAAAATTTTTTCCCACAAAAATAATTTTTTAGCCCCCAGTTTTGTATTTTCCTGAGGGTAACAGGAGAAATTGGACCCCAAAAGTTGTTGTGCAATTTGTCCTGAGTGCGCTGATACCCTATATGTGGGGGAGAACCAGCGTTTGGGCGCATGGGAGGGCTCGGAAGGGAAGGAGCGCCATTTGGAATGCAGACTTAGATGGAATGGTCTGCAGGCGTCACATTGCGTTTGCAGCGCCCCTAATATACCTAAACAGTAGAAACCCCCACAAGTGACCCAGTGGCGTAGGAAGGGGGGTGCGGGGGGTGCGGTCCGCCCCGGGCGGCACAATGCTGGGGGCGGCCGGCGCTGCAGGAGAAGAAGATAAAAAAAAAAAAAAAAAGACGCCCCTTTAAATCTTCGGGCGGCGCCGTCCGCCGCCACGACCAGGGCCAGCTCCCCCCACCCCCGGGTCCCGCCCCCGCCCCCCGCTCTAATACTCACCTCTCCTGGTTCCTGCGGCTTCAGCGTCCTCTGACTCTGCGACGTCTCAGAGCAGAGGGCGCGATGACGTCACTACTGTGCGCGCCGCTCTGCCTCTCTGTCCTGAGCGTCGCAGAGCCGGAGAGACGCTGACTGCACCGGACCTGCGCCTGGAACGGGAGAGGTGAGGATTTTACTTTTTTTTTTTTTTCTTTATTTCTGACTGTCTGGGGTTGGGGCAATGCTGGAGACCATGGGGCAGAATGCTGGACACACTGGGGCAATACAGGAGACCATGGGGCAGATTGCTGGACACACTGGGGCAATACAGGAGACCATGGGGCAGATTGCTGGACACACTGGGGCAATACAGGAGACCATGGGGCAGATTGCTGGACACACTGGGGCAATACAGGAGACCATGGGGCAGATTGCTGGACACACTGGGGCAATACAGGAGACTATGGGGCAGATTGCTGGACACACTGGGGCAATACTGGAGACCATGGGGCAGAATGCTGGACACACTGGGGCAATACTGGAGACCATGGGGCAGAATGCTGGACACACTGGGGCAATACTGGAGACCATGGGGCAGAATGCTGGACACACTGGGGCAATACTGGAGACCATGGGGCAGAATGCTGGACACACTGGGGCAATACTGGAGACCATGGGGCAGAATGCTGGACACACTGGGGCAGTACAGGAGACTATGGGGCAGAATGCTGGACACACTGAATACTGGAGACCATGGGGCAGATCTCAGGACACATTGAGGCAATGCTGGAGACCCTGGGGCAGACTTCTGGACATACTGGGGCAATACTGGAGACCATGGGGCAGATTGCTGGACACACTGGGGCAATACTGGAGACCATGGGGCAGAATGCTGGACACACTGGGGCAGTACAGGAGACTATGGGGCAGAATGCTGGACACACTGGGGCAATACTGGAGACCCTGGGGCAGATTGCTGGACACACTGGGGCAATACTGGAGACCCTGGGGCAGATTTCTGGACACATTGAGGCAATGCTGGAGACCCTGGGGCAGACTTCTGGACACACTGGGGCAATGCTGGACACTGGGGCAGATTGCTGGACACACTGGGGGTAATATACTGGACACACTGGGGCAATGCTGGACACTGGGGGTAATATGCTGGACACACTGGGGCAGACTGCTGGACACACTGGGGGTAATATGCTGGACACACTGGGGCAGATTGCTGGACAACATGGGGGTAATATGCTGGACACACTGGGGGCAGGACTTGAGGCATGGGCAGAATGTAGATACGGGGCATGATTGGAGACACGGGGCAGGATTGGATCATGGGGCAGGACGGATACGATGGAGGCTGGTGGGGCAGGATGGGGAGATCATATGGGGTAGAATGGATACTCATGAGGGCAGGATACGACAACATATGGCTGGAGCCAGGAATGAGATAAACGGGGCCAGGGTGGGGAATATTATTACCATAGGGGATAATTAAGGGATATTGTTACTGCAGTGATGTATTTATTTTATTTTTTGAGTATACTGTTTTAAATGGGGGGGCGGTCCTGTTACTGTGCAGAGTGACACTATATCACCTTTTTTTCTTCATGTGGTGTAATGTAGAAGTTGTGAAAAATTAAGTAATGTGTTCTGCAAGCGGAGCTCGAGATAACTGTGTTATTTCCTGCAGAAACGAGTCCTGGCTGGAAGGAATGATGGCGGTCTGTGCTGGATGAAAGATGAAGGACTTCACCTAGAGACGTCACTGGTGAGTCAGTGTTACCTATACACTGACACTATACACTGTATACTATATAGAGGTCCTGTGTATAATGTCACCAGTGATCTCTGTATTACCTCTACACAGACACTGCATACTAAGTACAGATCTCCTGTGAATACTGGCACTTATGGTGATAGTATTGTGGTTTTTTTTTTATTACTGATCAGTATTGTAGTATTCAGTCACTATGTGGTGGTAATATGTGGTCTGGAAATGGTGCGGTGGTATTTGTCCCTTGTATGTAGTATTATTCGGTCACTATGTGGCCTGGTCATGGTGTGGTGGTATTAAGTCACAGGTGTGGCATGTGGGGGTGACACCATTAGGCCCAGTTTAAGTTCTACAAAACAGGAAAACCATTTTTGGTAACCTTTGTGTGTATTGAGCTGGGGGGGGGATGGGGGGGGGGCGCCAAACTCGGGAACAGCCCCGGGCGGCAAAAGCTCTAGCTACGCCTCTGAAGTGACCCCATGTTGGAAACTAGACCCCCCTTGAACTTATCTAGATGTGTTGTGAGAACTTTGAGCCCCCAAGTGTTTCACTACAGTTTATAACGCAGAGCTGTGAAAATAAAAAATCTCTTTTTTTCCCACAAAAATTATTTTTTAACCCCCAGTTTTGTATTTTCCCAAGGGTAACAGGAGAAATTGGACCCCAAAAGTTGTTGCCCAATTTGTCCTGAGTACGCTGATACCCCATATGTTGGGGTAAACTCCTGTTTGGGCACACGGGAGAGCTCGGAAGGGAAGGAGCACCGTTTTACTTTTTCAATGCAGAATTGGCTGGAATTGAGATCGGACGCCATGTCGCTTTTGGAGAGCCCCTGATGTGCCTAAACAGTGGAAACCCCCCAATTATAACTGAAACCCTAATCCAAACACACCCCTAACCCTAATCCCAATGGTAACCCTAACCACACCTCTAACCCAGACACACCCTTAACCCTAATCCCAACCCTATTCCCAACCGCAAATGTAATCCAAACCCTAACCCTAACTTTAGCCCCAACCCTAACTGTAGCCCCAACCCCAACCCTAGCCCTAACCCTAGCCCTAACCCTAACCTTAGCCCTAACCCTAGCCCTAACCCTAGCCCTAATGCTAACCCTAGCCCTAACCCTAGCCCTAGCCCTAACCCTAGCCCTAACCCTAGCCCTAACCCTAGCCCTAATGGGAAAATGGAAATAAATAAATTTTTTTCATTTACTTTTATAGCGGGTTTTTTAGCGGATTTTTATGATTGGCAGCCGTCACACACTGAAAGACGCTTTTTATTGCAAAAAATATTTTTTGCGTTACCACATTTTGAGAGCTATAATTTTTCCATATTTTGGTCCACAGAGTCATGTGAGGTCTTGTTTTTTGCGGGACGAGTTGACGATTTTATTGGTAACATTTTCAGGCACGTGACATTTTTTGATCGCTTTTTATTCCGATTTTTGTGAGGAAGAATGACCAAAAAACAGCTATTCATGAATTTCTTTTGGGGGAGGCGTTTATACCGTTCCGTGTTTGGTAAAATTGATAAAGCAGTTTTATTCTTCGGGTCAGTACGATTACAGCGACACCTCATTTATATCATTTTTTTTATGTTTTGGCGCTTTTATACGATAAAAACTATTTTACGGAAAAAATAATTATTTTTGCATCGCTTTATTCTCAGGACTATAACTTTTTTTTTTTTGCTGATGATGCTGTTTGGCGGCTCGTTTTTTGCGGGACAAGATGACGCTTTCAGCGGTACCATGGTTATTTATATCCATCTTTTTGATCGCGTGTTATTCCACTTTTTGTTCGGCGGTATGATAATAAAGCGTTGTTTTTTGCCTCGTTTTTTTTTTTTTTTTCCTTACGGTGTTTACTGAAGGGGTTAACTAGTGGGCCAGTTTTATAGGTCGGGCCGTTACGGACGCGGCGATACTAAATATGTGTACTTTTATTGTTTTGTTTTTTTTATTTAGATAAAGAAATGTATTTATGGGAATAATATTTTTTTTTTTTTTCA
The DNA here is from genome assembly GCF_032444005.1 of Ranitomeya imitator. NCBI lineage: Eukaryota > Metazoa > Chordata > Amphibia > Anura > Dendrobatidae > Ranitomeya > Ranitomeya imitator. The sequence continues at coordinate 508,926,807 of NC_091283.1, read as the reverse complement.
TTATTTTGGAATATTTTTTTTAATTTTTTTTTACACATTTGAAAAAATTTTTTTAAACTTTTTTACTTTGTCCCAGGGGGGGACATCACAGATCGGTGATCTGACAGTTTGCACAGCACTCTGTCAGATCACCGATCTGATAGGAGTGCAGGCTGCTTCACAGTGCCTGCTCTGAGCAGGCTCTGTGAAGCCACCTCCCTCCCTGCAGGACCCGGATCCGCGGCCATCTTGGATCCGGGGCTCGAGCAGGGACGGAGGGAGGTGAGACCCTCGCAGCAACGCGATCACATCGCGTTGCTGCGGGGGGCTCAGGGAAGCATGCAGGGAGCCCCCTCCCTGCGCGGTGCTTCCCTGCACCGCCGGCACATCGCGATCATCTTTGATCGCGGTGTGCCGGGGGTTAATGTGCCGGGGGCGGTCCGTGACCGCTCCTGGCACATAGTGCCGGATGTCAGCTGCGATAGGCAGCTGACACCCGGCCGCGATCGGCGGCGCTCCCCCCGTGAGCGCTGCCGATCGCATATGACGTACTATTGCGTCCTTGGGAAGTAAAGCCCACCCCACATGGACGCAATAGTACGTCTAATGGCAGAAAGGGGTTAAAACAAAACCTTTGAAGAAGCACTTCTGGGAGTACTTCTATGCAACCTATGGCAGTAACGTACCCTCTTTAACCACAGTACGCTTCACACAGCTCCCAATCAGCGTGTTACAAGCCATCTGATGTCGGATGAGGTTGAGGATGGTGGGAACCCGTCCAGGGTGCTGGAACGGTATCTTGCTCAGTAGGGTCCCCTGCAGGCATCTCCCATCAGGAAGGGGAGCATCTTTATTCACAAAATAGCAATGCTGCTGACCTGGTAGAGACTGCAATGAAACCATAAAAAACATGATTTAATCCATCAATATTATTCACAAGCCAGATGCGATAGGGAACAATTTATCAATTGCGGGTCTTTTGAGCAATTCCAAGTATGGTATTCTGCCGAAATGGGTCAGAGGTTGAACGTGTACGCTCCATTCTTTCTTTATGGGATTGCTGGAGATAGTGGATAACTGTGCTCGGTAATTTCCAGCAGTCCCATACATAATGAATGGAGTGGAGATGCATAAGCTTGGCTTCCGACCCATTCAGACAGAGCTACAGTATGTTCTAGGGATTGCTACCAGTTCCCCCAGTGGATGAACCTTATCGATTAATATGTTGCCCCCTAGCTGATCAATAGGGACATCTCCTTATACATTAGATTAACATTTTTCAGCTATGTATGGGCCCCTTAGGACCTAGAGAACACCTTATAGGAAAAACCATAAGAGGCCATTGAAAATACATACTGCATAGAATCGCATGTTGTGGCTCATAGGTGATGGCTCCTTATCTTTGGCCAGCTCAAACTGGGTGACGAGCTCATAATGAGGAGAGAAGGTGGGTGGGGATTCAAATAAAGGAATACCTATAAAAAAGGCAAGACGATGTGTGACTGACAAGGTGCATAGCAGTAAAAAGGGGCAACGGATACAATAACGAACACTAATCTCTGCTGGAATACAGCCGGCCATGCACATTAGATGGCCGTCAGACATACAATGCTTCGGAACATCACTTGGTTGACAGTCATCTCTCCCATACACAGAAGCCCAACGTTCCTGTGTTCTCTATGAGAAAGCCTTAGGCTACTTTCACACTAGCGTCAGATTCGGCCCGTCGCATTGCGTCGGGCCGAGATTCCGACGCTAGCGTTTGATGCGCCGCACAACGGGTGCAGCAGATGCATTTCTCCGACGCATCCGCTGCCCCCGGCGGTCCGCCACAACACGGCGCAGCCGTCGCACGACGGTTGCGACGTGTGACAATAGGTTGCAATGCGACGGTAATGTTACTCTATGGGGCAAAAACGCATCCTGCAAACAACTTGGCAGGATGCGTTTTTTCCCCTAAACGACGCATTGCGACGTATTAAAAAAAACGCTAGTGTGAAAGTAGCCTTAGACAGACATTTCTAACGGCGGCTTATCTCCTGGAGAACAAAGTGATCGGCAAACTGAAATTGGACATGCCCAATGGTCATCTCGCCCGACGATCCGTTACCCTGCCGTTCATACATATTAGAGCGTAGGGGCTAATGTGGGGAGATCAGTGGCTTAGCCCAACATTAGTCGTGTATGGGGGGCTTACATGTGAGGAAGGATAAATCCCCATCGCTCTGCTCACCTGTACAGTTTTGGATTTTCTGGATAAAAGCACTGGAGACAGGAATTGGCTGTGGAAATTTAAGGAAAAAACAGGCAGGAAGGTCCACAGTGTTGGTGTTGGTGATAGCGGAGAATGATGGGGTTCTGCAAAAAGAAACCATTAACTTGTAATATAACCACGTTACCTTTTAAGGGTTTTTCTGGGATCGGAAAACCCATCCCTGGGCGAAGTTTGCTTAAAAAAAAAAAAAAAACCACGCTGCCACAGCTACCGATGCCTGTCAGTGTCTGCAGCGCCGACGATATGTCAACAGCCGGAGGTGACGGCATTAGCCTCTGAGCAGCTACGGTCACTGAGTAGCGGCAGCGTTGTCAATGTCATGTCAATGCTGCAGACAATAACAGACACAGGGAGCAGCAGTGGAGAGTCAATGCGGGACCTGGGGAGGGTAAATAAAGCACAGGTTTTTTTTTTGTTTGTTTTTTTTTTAAAACAAACTGCAGCCAAGGAAAGGGGTTTTCTGAAACTAAAAACTCTTTAACTTGTACATGACATTCATTGTGAAACACAGCTCCAATTATATGGGGTTTTAAATGAGGTAACCTAGTCCTGAATGCAAAAACTGGTCCTAGTTTCCCTATTAACACTGTACAGACTGTAGATGGGAGCGTCTCCTTACCCCTTGTTGTCAATGGGATGTGAGCCCATGATCAGAGGAGCTATAGGTAGTTTGTACATTGCAGTCGTGGCTTCAATGGTGACCGATGCATTCAGACCAAGTGACCGAGGGAGAACTGGAAGATATGAAAGATATATTGAATTTAGGACCCATTCAATCAAACACGCGCTGTAATATAGAGTATGTGGAATAGAATATTTTTATCGTAATCAGGAAACATTCCTCTACTAAAATCTCACCATTCATCAACAATAATGTGGCAAATCACAGGCGACCACAGAAGTGAAACTCCACACATTGCCAATTACTTGTATTTGGTGTATTGTGCCTAAAAGAAGGCGTCATCAGAAAAAGGTCTATTGTCTAAATCAGGTTTTTGTGTTAAAAGTTTTAGGCCGGCGTCACACTCAGCGTAGGGAAATACGGTCCGTATTTTACATGCGTAATACGCAGAAATGTTCCCAAAACAGTGATCTGTGTGAGCCGAAACGTCGCTGCATGAAGATGTGGGCTTAATAAACCTCACTTTTTTCACTTTGGATACTATTGGAGTGCTGCCTTCTTTTGCCTTTTTGTATACAATTGGGGATAGAGTGGACCACTTGACCCAGGAGGCCAGGCACCCACCGGTGAGCATTGTGCTGTTCCATTTTTACTATATATATATATATATATATATATATATATATATATATATATATATATATATATATATATATATATATATATCGCTGGGAGCGTCACTCTGTCCGAAGACTTTATAGACTGCGCAAGCGCCGGCGCAGTCTGGGCCTCACAGAGCGACGCTCCCAGGAGATCACGGTATGCGTAAACACTGAATGCACACCGCGATCTCCACCGGAGAGTCAGGGACCGCCAGGAGGGTAAGTATATTCACCTGTCCCCCGTTCCAGCGCTGCGTGCGGCTCCGTCTCCCGGGTCTTCTGCTGTGACGTTCCCAGTTCAGAGGGCACGATGAAGCGCTTAATGCGTGCCGGCGCCGCCCTCTGACTGAACAGTCACAGCCAGAGGAGCCGGAAGATGGCGGCGCGCAGCGCTGGATCGGGACAGACAGGTGACTATAGCAAGTGCTGGGGGGCCTGAGCTAGCGGTGACTCCGGCACCTGACCCCCACAGCGCGCCGGTGTCCCCGCCTGCTCAGGCCCCCAGCGACGATAGGGGAGTATGGTATTTTTTTTTTTAATATATATATATATATATATATATATATATATATATATATATATATATATATATACACGGGGGCGCAGGATGGCAGCAGCACATGACAGAACGGGGGCGCAGGATGGCAGCAGCACATGACAGAACAGGGGCGCAGGATGGGAGCAGCACATGAAAGAACGGGGGCACAGGATGGGAGCAGCACATGAAAGAACGGGGGCGCAGGATGGCAGCAGCACATGACAGAACGGGCGCAGGATGGGAGCAGCACATGACAGAACAGGGGCGCAGGATGGGAGCAGCACATGACAGAACAGGGGCGCAGGATGGGAGCAGCACATGAAAGAACGGGGGCACAGGATGGGAGCAGCACATGACAGGATTGGAGCAGCAAATGACAGAATGGAGGTGCAGGATGGATGCAGAACATGTCACAATGGGGGAGCAGGATGGGAGCAGCACATGACAGAATGGGGGCGCAGGATGGGTGCAACACATGACAGAATGGGGGCGCAAGATGGGTGCAACACATGGCAGGATGGGGGCGCAGGATGGGTGCAGCACATGACAGGATGGGGACGCAGGATGGAGCAGCACATGAGAGAACGGGGGCACAGGATGGGAGCAGCACATGACAGGACTGGAGCAGCAAATGACAGAATGGAGGTGCAGGATGGGTGCAGAACATGTCACAATGGGGGCGCAGGATGGGAGCAGCACATGACAGAATGGGGGCGCAAGGTGGGTGCAACACATGGCAGGATGGGGGCGCAGGATGGGTGCAGCAGCACATGACAGGATGGGGGCACAGGATGGGTGCAACACATGACAGAATGGGGGCGCAAGATGGGTGCAACACATGGCAGGATGGGGGCGCAGGATGGGTGCAGCACATGACAGGATGGGGACGCAGGATGGAGCAGCACATGTCAGAATGGGGGTGCAGGATGGGTGCAGCACATGTCAGGATGGGGACGCAGGATGGAGCAGCTCATGACAGGATGGGGATGCAGGATGGAGCAGCACATACCAGGATGGAGACCATATACCAATATAGATGCTAGCCATCCGGGCGTAGAACGGGTTCAATAGCTAGTATAAATTATATATATATATATATATATATATATATATATATATATATATATATATATATATATATATATATATATATATATATATACACACATACACACACAGTCATGGCCAAAAGTATTGACACCCCTGCAATTCTGTCAGAAAATACTCATTTTCTTCCTGAATGTGATTGCAAACACAATCTAATACTATATACTACTATATAATTGTCTAAGGGTCACTTCCGCCTTTCTGTCTGTCCTTCTGTCTGTCACGGATATTCATTGGTCGCGGCCTCTGTCTGTCATGGAAATCCAAGTCGCTGATTGGTCGTGGCAAAACGCCCACGACCATTGCCACGACCAATCAGCGATGGGCACAGTCCGCCGGCAAAATGGCAGCTCCTTCCTCCCCGCAGTCAGTGCCCGCTCCATACTCCCCTCCAGTCAGCGCTCACGCAGGGTTAATGGCAGCGATAATGGACTGCATTATGCCGCGGTGTAACGCACTCCATTAACGCTGCTATTAACCCTGTGTGACCAACTTATTACTATTAATGCTGCGTAAGCAGCATCAATAGTAAAACGATTTAATGTTAACAATAATAATAACAAAAAAAAAAAGGTTATTCTCACCCTCCGACGTGCGCGCTGCCCTCGGCAGTGCAAGCGGCAGGTTCAGGTTCCAAAGATGCTATGCGAAAAGGACCCTCCATGACGTCACGGTCATGTGACCGCGACGTCATCACAGGTCCTGCGCTCATACCAACCCTGGGACCGAAAGCTGCCGCGTGCACCGCACACAGGCTCCAAGACTACAAGGGGTCCCTCGGAAGGTGAGTATATGTTTATTTTTTATTTTAAGTCTTTTTTAACCACGCATATAGTGCCCACATTGTTATATACTACGTGGGCTGTGTTACATACTGCATGGGCTGCGTTATATACTACATGGCTGTTATGTACTACGTGGGCAGTGTTATATACTATGTGGGCAATGTTATATACTGCATTGGCTGCAATATATACTACATGGCTACTATATACTGCGTGGGCTGCGTTATATACTACATGGCTGCTATATACTACGTGGTAAATACACTACGACCTGCTAGATAATAAAATCAGGCCACAGAAAATGTTCAGTTCAGGAAATTTTATTTATACAAAAAGGTGAATAAAAACATCCAAAAATAGACAAAAGTACAATACAACGAAAAGTGCCTCTCTACGTGGGCAGTGTTATATACTGCGTGGGCTGAGTTATATACTACATGGCTGCTATATACTACGTGGGCAGTGTAATATACTATGTGGGCAGTGTTATATACTGTGTGGGCAGCGTTATATACTGCGTGGCTGCTATATACTACGTGGCCAGTGTTATATACTATGGGCAATGATATATACTGCGTGGGCTGTGTTATATACTGTTTGGCCTGTGTTATATACTGCGTGGCCACTGTTAGGCTGGTTTCACATTTGCATTTAAAAACGCAGCGTTTTAAACGCAAACGCATGTGGTGAAAAAAATGCGTTTTTGCACGTTTTATTACAAACGCTGCGTTTTGACGCGTTTACATGCGTTTTTTCAAGCGTTTGTGTGTTTTAAACGCATGATGAGATGTGTGTGACAGCTGACAATCATCAAAATCAACAAGAAAACCCACTATAAACAGAAATAGCTAGGGTTAGGGTTTGGTTCCCTAGTAACCCTAAGGGATCTTAACCCTAACCCTACCCCTAAGGGATCCTAACCCTATCCCTTAGGGTTAGGATCCCAAGGGTTAGGGTTAGGATCCCTTTATCAATTTTATGGTGTGGGGTGGCTTATCAGTGTGTTTTCTTGTTTTTTTTTAATAAAAACGCATGCGTTGTTAACGCATGTGCCTAAAAACGCATGCGTTTACATAGACAGTAATACGTTTTTTTGCCGCAAAAAACGCATGCGTTTTTTTGCGGCAAAAAACACCGCTAAAAATTACTACATGTTGCATTTCTGCAACACAACGCATGCATACAAAAGACGCATGCGGCGGCAAAACGCATGAAAAAAAACGCATGCGTTTTTAATGTTAAGTATAGGGAAAAAAACGCATGCTTTTTTTGCGCTAAAATGCAGCGGCAAAAAACGCAAATGTGAAACCAGCCTCATATACTGCGTGGCCTGTATTAACACATCGGGTAATAAAGAATATGTCGTGTCCTGTGCTATATACTATGTGGCTGCTATATACATACATATTCTAGAATACCCGATGCGTTAGAATCGGGCCACCATGTAGTGTGTATATGTATATATATATATATATATATATATATATATATATAAATAATATATATATATATATAAATAATATATATATATATATATATATATATATATATAAATAATATATATATATATATATATATATATATATATATAAATAATATATATATATATATATATATATATATAAATAATATATATATATATATATATATATATATATATATAAATTATATATATATATATATATATATATATATATATATATATATATATATATATATATATATATATATATATATATATATTACAGCGCTAGATAGCAAAAGCCAGCAATTGAATTACCGGCTTTTAAGCTATCTCCTTCTCAAACCCGACAGGATATGAGACATGGTTTACATACAGTAAAGCATTTCACATCCCTTATCTACTATATAATTGTCTAAGGGTCACTTCCGTCTTTCTGTCTGTCACTGATATTCATTGGTCGCGGCCTCTGTCTGTCATGGAATCCAAGTCGCTGATTGGTCTCACCAGCTGCCTGTCATGGCAGCCGCGACCAATCAGCGACGGCCACAGTCTGATTAGTCCCTCCCTACTCCCCTGCAGTCAGCGCCCGGCGCCAGCTCCATACTCCCCGCAGTCACCGCTCATACAGGGTTAAGGCCAGCGGTAACGGACCACGTTATGCCGGATAACTCACTTCGTTACCACCGCTATTAACCCTGTTTGACCAAGTTTTTACTATTGATGCTGCCTATGCAGCGTCAATAGTAAAAACATCTAATGTTAAAAATAATAATAAAAAAAATAAAAAATCATATATACTCACCTTTCCGGTGACCGCTTCATGCAAGCGGCAGGTTCCGGTGCCAAGGATGGTATGGGAGAAGGACCTGCCATGACCGTGACGTCATCACAGGCCCGGCGCGAGAAAGACCTGCCATGACGTCACGGTCATGTGACCGAACTACAAGGGGCCCTCGGAAGGTGAGTATATGTTTATTTTTTAACCTGTGACATACGTAGCTGGGCAATATACTACGTGACTGGCCAAAATACTACGTGGCTGTGCAATATACTACGTGGCTCTGTGCTGTATACTACGTAACTGGGCAATAAACTACACGGCTGGGCAATATACTACGTGGCTGGGCAATATACTAGGTGGCTGGGCAATATACTACGTGGCTGGGCAATATACTACGTGAGCTGTGCAACATACTGCGTGGACATGCATATTCTAGAATACCCGATGCGTTAGAATCGGGCCACCATCTAGTTTTTGTACATATTCCTCACTAATAATGTTCCAAGTGACTGTGTGCAAAATTTTGGAGCTCTGTTAAAATAAAGGGTTAAATCACGGAAAAAATTGGCGTGGGCTCCGGTGCAATTTTCTCCGCCAGAGTGGGAAAGCCAGTGGCTGAGGGCAGATATTAATAGCCTAGAGAGGGACCATGGTTATAGGACCCCCCTGGCTAAAAACATCTGCCCCCAGACACCCCAGAAAAGGCACATCTGGAAGATGAGCCTATTCTGGCACTTAGCCTCTCTCTTCCCACTCCCATGTAGCGGTGGGATATGGGGTAATAAAGGGTTAATGTCACCTTGCTATTGTAAGGTGACATTAAGCCAGGTTAATAATGGAGAGGCGTCAATAAGACACCTATCCATTATTAATCCAATAGTAGTAAATGGTTAATAAAACACACACATTAGGAAAAAAGTATTTTTTTGAAATAAAGACACAGGGTGTTGTAATAGTTTATTATACTCTCAATCCAATTGAAGACCCTTGTCACCTGAAACAAAGTTAAAATAAAAAAGCAACAATATCCCATACCTCTCCGATGCTCAGTCATGTCCCACGATGTAAATCCATCTGAAGGGGTTAAATAATTTTACAAGCAGGAGCCTGCTAATGCAGCCGCCCCTGCCTGTAAAAACTGGGGAATGAATGGGAACGTAGCTACCTAGATTTGCGGTGCTGCGCCCCCTGCTGGTATACACTCAGATGAACTCGAGCGTGAGAAAATATTCAGAAAAAACAGGATTTTTGCTTGCTTACCGTAAAATCTGTTTCTCGGAGACTCCATTGGGGGACACAGGAACCATGGGATGTATGCTGCTGCCACTAGGAGGCTGACACTATGCACAAAAAAAGTTAGCTCCTCCTCTGCACTACACCCCACCGACTGGCATCATGAACTTCACTTAGTGAGAAAGCAGTAGGAGAAAAACAATAAGGTTAAAATAACATAACCACAAAGATGAGAACTGTAAACGTGAGAACAGTCATAGAACATAGAACAACAGAAACTGAATAACATGGGAGGGTGCTGTGTCCCCCAATTGAGGCTCCGAGAAACAGATTTTACGGTAAGCAACCAAAAATCCTGTTTTCTCTATCGCCTCTCATTGGGGGACACAGGAACCACGGGACGTCCAAAAGCAGTCCCTGGGGTGGGAAAAACAGACTTCCATCAGGTCAGAGGACTCACCACTGCCGCCTGCAAGATCCTTCTGCCTAGGCTGGCGTCCGCCAAAGCATAGGTATGGACCTTGTAAAATTTGGCGAACGTGTGGATGGAAGACCAGGTTGCCGCTTTGCAAAGCTGTAGGGTGGAAGCCCTGTGGTGCACCGCCCAGGAGGTGCCGACTGCCCGGGTAGAGTGAGCCTTTATCCCGGGAAGGGGCACTCTGTTCTTGACCCGGTAAGCCTCCAGAAATGCTGTTCTGATCCAGCGAGCAATAGTCGCTGCCTCTGCACGTGCCATCCGAAATGACGAAAAGAGAATCCGTCTTCCGGAAAGCGGACGTTCTATCCAGGTAGATCCTCACTGCCCTGACGAGGTCCAGCTTGTTCAACGATCGCTCCTGAGGATGAGTCGGAGGTGGACAAAAGGAAGGTAGAACGATGTCCTCGTTGAGGTGGAAACCACCTTAGGAAGGAAGGTGGAGGCCTGAGGACCACCTTGTCCTGGTGAATCACCAAGAACGGAGGTCGGCAAGACAGGGCTGCCAACTCGGAAACGCGGCGGGTAGAAGTGATGGCCACAAGAAAGGCCACCTTCCAAGATAGAACTGACAGGGGAATCTCCCTGAGAGGCTCAAAGGGGGAAACCCTCAGAACGTCCAGTACCAGATTTAAATCCCATGAATCCACCGGGGCCCTATATGGAGGGACAGCATGGGCTTCTCCTTGCAGGAAGGTCTTAACCTGTGGCAGAGAAGCTAAAGTCTTCTGAAAAAGGATGGAAAGCGCAGAAACCTGGCCCTTTAGGGAACTAAGAGCAAGGCCCGAATCCAGTTCTGCCTGAAGGAAAGCCAAGATGGAAGGCAGGGAAAAGGACATAGATGAAACGCGGTTGGACTCGCACCAACGGAAGTAAGCCTTCGATGTACGATAGTAGATCCTGGAAGTCGAAGGCTTCCGAGCCTGGATCATGGTGTGAAACAACTGGTCCGAAAGGCCGGACGCTCTTAAAACTGCAGTCTCAACAGCCACGCCGTTAAACTGAGCGACCGAGAATTCGGGGGGCAGATCGGACCTGTGTGGAAGGCGCCAGGGGGCGTCCGCGAGAAGGTTGACGATCTCCACGAATCAAGCTCTCCTGGGCCAATCTGGGGCGATCAGAATGACCGGCACCCCTTCCGCTTTGATCTTTTTCAACAGTTTGGGAAGCAAGGGAAGCGGGTGGGAACAGATAGGGTAGCACGAACTGTGACCAAGGAATGGCCAGAGCGTCGACACTCACTGCAAGAGGATAGCGAGACCTGGAGACGAACTGAGGAACCTTCCTGTTCATTCGAGACGGCGTTGAGGTCCACGTCCGGAGTCCCCCATCGAAGACAAATCTGATGGAAGACTTCCTGGTGCAAGAACCATTCTCCTGCCGTGAGGCCCTCGCGGCTGAGGAAGTCGGCGGCCCAATTGTCCACGCCGGGGATATGCACAGCGGATATTACCGGAACCGTTGCCTCTGCCCAGAGGAGGATCTTGGATACCTCGGCCAGGGAGCTCCGAGTCCCCCCTGATGGTTGATATATGCCACAGCCGTGGCGTTGTCCGTCTGGATTCGGATTGGTAGGCCCTTGAGAATCCTTTCCCAGTGACGGAGGGACAGGAAGATGGCCCGAATCTCGAGGACATTGATCGGCAGAGTTGACTCCTGCGCCTGCCAACGGCAAGAACAGTCAGGTGGTGAAACACCACACCCCAGCCGAGCAGGCTGGCGTCCGTCGTCACCATTTGCCAGTGAACTGGAAGGAAGGAACTGCCCTGGGAGATGAGAGGTGACGTCAGCCACCAGTTGAGAGACCGTTTGACCCGGGAAGAGAGTCGGATCGGACGATCCAGGGAGAAGACAGACCTGTACCACTGAGACAGAATAGCTTGCTGAAGGGGTCGCGAATGAAATTGGGCGAAGGGAATCGCTTCTAATGTTGCTATCATCCTCCCCAGAACCTTCATGGCCGATCGGAAGGAGGGAGGCCGAGGACCCTGGAGCAAGCGTATGTCCCGACGAAGGATGTATCTCTTGTCTTCGGGAAGGAAGACTTTGGTCTGACGAGTGTCGAAGAGCATGCCCAGAAAGATGATGTGCTGAGAAGGAATAAGGCAGGACTTCTTCCGGTTGACCAGCCACCCGAAATGGGCTACAGTGTCGAGAACGATGGACAGACTTTCTTGAGCATGAGAAAAGGACAGGGCCTTGATGAGGATGTCGTCGAGGTATGGAAACAGAACCAGGCCTCTGACCCTCAAGATGGCCATCAGCGCCGCCATGATCTTCATGAAAACTCTGGGGGTGGTTGCAAGACCGAACGGCAGGGCGACGAACTGAAAATGTTCCTGGAGCACCGCAAAGCGCAGGAATCGGTGATGTCCTGGGAATATCGGGACATGGAGGTAGGCGTCCTGAATATCTATAGAACACAGAAATTCCTGAGCCTCCATGGAAGCAATTACTGAACGAAGGGATTCCATCCTGAAGTGATTCAGATGAACTCTCCTGTTCAGCAATTTGAGATCCAGCATGGGACGAACCCTGCCGTCTTTCTTCGGTACCACAAAAAGATTTGAATAGAAGCATGTGAACGGTTCTTTTTCTGGGACGGGAACGATCACCCCGGCTTAGAGGAGGGAAGTGATGGCTGCGAACCCGGAACTAGAGCGAGGTCTCTTGGAGGTCGGGATTCGAAGAAATGATCCCGGGGCCGAGAAATGAACTCTATTTTGTAGCCCGAGGATACAACTTCCCTGACCCATGCGTCCTCTACTGAGGAGATCCAGACGTCCCTGAAGAAGAGGAAACGGCCACCCAGCCTGGGAGGTGGGTTGCGGTCTTGCAGAGATGGATCTTCCAGTCCTGGACCTGGAGGATCTACCCTGGGAGTAGCGAGGACGCCAGGAAGGAGTGGGCCTAAAGGATACTGTCTTCTTCTCTTCACGTGCCTGTGGCCTCTGTTGTTGCTGGGAAAAGGAGTTTGATGCCGCGAAGCGACGAAAATGCCAAAATTGCCATCTAGGAGAAGGGCGACGAGGTTTAGCCTGGGGAAGGAGAGAACTTGTACCCCCGGTGGCGTCCTTAATGATTTGGTCCAGCTTAGAACCAAAGAGACGTGAGCGTTGAAAGGGCAGGCTGGTAAGGGACTTTTTGGAAGATAAGTCCGCCTGCCAGGCCTTGAGCCAAACGGTCCGGCAGATGGCAACAGCATTGCTGGACATCTGAGCCGCACAAGACTCGGCATCCAGAGAAGCGGAGACCAGGTATTCACCTGCGTGAGAAATCTGGTTGGCAAGCTCCGCCAGCTGTCCTGGTGGCACCCCGTCCAGGATGCCTCGACGGAGTTGTTTGGTCCATTTGGATATGGATTTTGAAACCCAAGTGGAAGCAAAAGCTGGGCATAGAGCAGCTGCCGCCGCTTCAAAGGCTGACTTCGCAAAGGATTCTATAACTCTATCGTTAGAATCCTTCAGAGATGCTCCGCCGGACAGTGGACAGCCTGGAAACTGGGGGATCCACCGAGGGAGAGACAGTCCAATTGGCGGTAAGTTCTGGAGAAAAAGGATATAACACACCAAGGCATTTTACCCTTTGAAAACGTCTGGTCGGGTTCTCTCTTTCTCTGTTCATGATCTCCTCAAATTCAGGGTGAGGAGCAAAAAACTTGGAAGGTGGTTTAGCCCGTCTAAACGAAACCGCCTGATCTGCGGGTTTCGTAGAGGAATCCTTGATGCCACAGGTTTGGTTTATCGCTCCAATGAGATTCTGAACCATATCCCTCATGGTAGCGATTTGGTTAAAATCCAGCTCCGAAATATCCTCCGAGGGCGCATCAGAGAACGCCTCGCCTGGCTGAGGGGATGAGGTTCGGGAGGAAACCGACCGTAGAGGAGGCCCGTGTGGCGAGATGGAACGAGAAGAGGACTCAAACAATCGCTCCAGTCTGAACCTTTTGCGGCTTATCATGGAGGGCTCGGACGGAGGCCCCTGCGACCCGCTAGCTACTGCGGGGGTCTGCAGAGGTAATCGATCCAGCACAGACACCAGAGTTTGAGACACCCGTGTTAGATCGGCCACCGATTGTGACAGAGAGGAAGCCCAGCCTGGGGTGGGGGTATCACTCTCGGGCGGATCGGCCGGGGGATCCTGGGTGGTGGGAACAATAGGGTTGCTGCAGGCCTGACAGAGTGGAGAGGACTGACCTGAGGGAAGTTTGCAGTTACAAGACGAACATGCAAAAGTACTTGACTAAGGCAGAAGAGGAAGAAGTAGGAGGTCGAGAGTGGCCCCCTTTAGAGGTAGACATTTTGAAGAGGTCCCTGAAAAAAATGCCAGAGGGTTAGGGGACAGGGGAGCAGAGAGGGGTGTCAGTCTGCAGTGCAGAGCTACTCACAGCCAACGAAATTCCAGACGGAAAACGCAGCCCAGGTTGTAGTCCCTCAGGCAAGATAGCCTTTCATGGAAGAGATGCGAATCTGCAGCAGTCCAGGCAAGGGAATATGGAACCCTAGTCATCCCCTGCAGCGCACAGATATAAGCACCGGTGGGTGGGGCAACGCCAAGTCATCATGGAAGGATTGTCGGGCGGGAGAAAAGCCCGCCCGAGTAAAGGGGAAGTGGGCAGAGCGGCATCGCTGGAAGTAGGCCCCGGGAAAAGCTGGGGCCTAAATTAGGAGCCAGGACCGGACTTCTGACCACGCTTGTGTGCTAGGCTCTTGGTCCTGGAGAGGGATCTATGAGGATACGGGGTGGCAGTACACGCCGTACTCATAGTCCGCCTCGTGGGATTACAGGTGTGACTGTTCACCCTGTATCCCTTCCGGAAAAACCTGAAAGGAAAACGACGCACATTGAGGTAGAGAAGGGTCTAATCAAAGACCCGTGTCCACCACCTACTGACACTAAGCTAAAACTGAAGTTCATGATGCCAGTTGGTGGGGTGTACACGGCAGAGGAGGAGCTAACTTTTTTTGTGCATAGTGTCAGCCTCCTAGTGGCAGCAGCATACACCCCATGGTTCCTGTGTCCCCCAATGAGAGGCGCTAAAGAAATTCCCACGCTCGAGTTCATCTGAGGTTATACCAGCAGGGGGCGCAGTACCGCAAGTCTAGGTAGCTACATTCCCCTTCTTCCAATTCATTCCCCAGTTTTTACAGGCAGGGGCGGCTGCATTAGCAGGCTCATGCTTGCAAAATTATTTAACCCCTTCAGATGGATTTACATCGTGGGACATGACTGAGCTCCGGAGAGGTATGGGATATTGTTGTTTTTTTATTTTAACTTTGTTTCAGGTGACAAGGGTCTTCAATTGGATTGAGAGTATAAAACTATTACAACACCCTGTGTCTTTATTTCAATAAAATACTTTTTTCCTAATGTGTGTGCTTTATTAACCATTTACTACTATTGGATTAATAATGGATAGGTGTCTTATTGACGCCTCTCCATTATTAACCTGGCTTAATGTCACCTTACAATAGCAAGGTGACATTAACCCTTTATTACCCCATATCCCACTGCTACATGGAAGTGGGAAGAGAGAGGCTAAGTGCCAGAATAGCCGCATCTTCCAGATGTGCCTTTTCTGGGGTGTCTGGGGGCAGATGTTTTTAGCCAGGGGGTCCTATAACCATGGTGCCTCTCTAGGCTATTAATATCTGCCCTCAGTCACTGGCTTTCCAACTCTGGCAGAGAAAATTGCGCGGGAGCCCACGCCAATTTTTTCTGTGATTTAACCCTTTATTTTAACAGCTAGAGCTCCAAAAATTTGCACACAGGCACTTGGAACATTATTAGTGAGGAATATGTACAAAAATAAGGGATATAAAATGGTTTACTGTATGTAAACCATGTCTCATATCCTGTCGGGTTGGAGAAGGAGATAGCAAAAGTCGGCAATTGAATTACCAGCTTTTAAGCTATATAGCGCTGTATTAAAAAAAAAAAAATATATATATATATATATATATATATATATATATATATATATATATATATATATATATATATATATATATATATATATATACACACATACATATATACATACACACACACACGTCTCACTGACATATATATATATATATATATATATATATATATATATATATATATATATATATATATATATACACTGTGTTCCAAATTATTATGCAAATGATATTTTTCTCGGATTTTCCTAAATGGACGGTGCAAATGACAGTCAGTCTAATAAAAGTCATCACCCCTTAGATTATACATCAAATTTTATTGAAGAAACCTCCCAAAGATAACAGTATAATCTCCAAAATAAATAGAAACTCAAAATGCACTGTTCCAAATTATTAGGCACAGTAGAATTTCTATACATTTGATATGTTTTAAAGAACTGAAAATGCTCATTTGTGGAATTTGCAGCATTAGGAGGTCACATTCACTGAACGTAACAGCTATTTAACTCCAAAACCTCCTAACAGGCCAAGTTACATGTTAACATAGGACCCCTTCTTTGATATCACCTTCACAATTCTTGCATCCATTGAACTTGTGGGTTTTTGGAGAGTTTCTGCTTGTATTTCTTTGCATGAAGTCAGAATTGCCTCCCAGAGCCGCTGTTTTGATGTGAACTGCCTCCCACCCTCATAGATCTTTTGCTTGATGATACTCCAAAGGTTCTCTGTACGGTTGAGGTCAGGTGAAGATGTTGGCCACACCGTGAGTTTATCTCCTTGTATGCCCATAGCAGCCAATGACTCAGAGGTATTCTTTGCAGCATGAGATGGTGCATTGTCATGCATGAAGATGATTTTGCTCCTGAAGGCATGTTTCTGCTTTTTAGACCATGGAAGAAAGTTGTCAGTCAGAAACTCTACATACTTTGCAGAGGTCATTTTCACACCTTCAGGAACCTTAAAGGGCCCCACCAGCTGTCTCCCCATGATTCCGGCCCCAAATCATGACTCCGCCACCTCCTTGCTGACGTTACAGCGTTGTTGGGACATTGTGGCCTCCACCAAGCATCCACTACTTCATCCATCTGGACCATCCAGGGTTGCTCGACACTCATCCGTAAACTAGACTGTTTGAAAATTAGTCGTCATGTATGTCTGGGCCCACTTCAACTGTTTCGGCTTGTGAACACTGTTCAGGGGTTGCCGAATAGTAGGTTTATGAACCAAAGCAAGCCTTTGAAGGATCCTACACCTTGAGATTCGAGGGACTTCAGAGGCACCAGCAACTTCAAATATCTGTTTGATGGTTTGTAATGGCTTTTTAGCAACTGGTCTCAATCCGATGAACTTGCCTGGCAGAAACTTTCCTCATTCTGCCTTTATCAGCACAAACATGTCTGTGTTCAGATTCAGCCACAAATCTCTTAACAGTACGATGATTAAGCTTAAGTTTTCGGGAAATATCTCATGTTTTCATCCCTTGACCAAGGCATTGCACTAGTTGATGCTTTTCAGCAGCAGAGCGATCCTTTTTCTTTCCCATGTTACTTAAAAACTGTGGCCTGCTTAATAACGTAGAACATCATTTTTAAGTAGTTTTCCTTTAATTAGAATCACCTGGAAAACTAATTATCACGTGTTTAAAGGGCCACTGTCACCCCCATTCAGCCGTTATAAACTAAAAGAGCCACCTTGTGCAGCAGTAATGCTGCATTCTAACAAGGTGGCTCTTTTAGTTTTAGGTTCCAGTATACCCCAAATAAAGCGTTTTTATACTTAGCCACAATTCCTGTCTCTAGCCAGGTAGGCGGGTCCTCACTCCCCAGCTCTAACCGCTCCTCTGCCGTCACTCCAATCTTCCTGCGCTTTCGGTGCCGCCCCCTCAGCGCTGTGTACGTTTCAAAACCGGCGCCTGCGCAGTGTACTGCTGTGCTGCGCAGACGCAGTAAGCTCTGGCCGTCTGACGTCCCAGCCAGGCTTGCAGACTGCGCCTGGGCGGGCATTGCGGCCAGCCACCTTTGGAATCCCAGCCCCGCACTGTGCATAAATCCAATTTGCATAATAATTTGGAACACAGTATATATATATCTCCCTATACTATGTGTAGACATTTGTTCTATCTATTCTAATAAAACCTGTCAGTGTGATTTTACTGTACACCGCACTGAATTACCGGCTTTTCTGTAGTACACTCGCAAGTCACATTGTTGGTCCGTGTGTAATCTGTCGTTTTCTCGCCCCCATTGACTTTCATTGGTGGATTTTTTGCGCAATACGCTGACAAATGCAGCATGCTGCGATTTTCTCAGCCCTTAAAATACGGCCGAGAAATATACGGCAGATAGGAGCTGCCCCATAGAGAAACATTGGTCCGTGTGCAATGCGTAGTTTTTGCGCCTCTCATACGTCCGTAAAACTCGGTAGTGTGAGCCCGGCCTTAGAGTCATAGCGCCGATTCATTAAGGCCCCTTTCACATTGCGTTCTTGCCCATGTTCCCATTGAGGTGAACAGAGTCAATATGTGCTTGTCAGGCATCATTTTCGGGCATGTACACCTACTGAGTGTCCACCTCCAGCAGGCTTATACGCCTAAAAATGATGCACGCCAGATCATCATTCCACCAATGCATACGCCTGAATGCCGTTTAGCAGGGGGTCCGGATACAAGCACGAACAGGACCACTGAACGTGGGCAAGAACGCAATGGGAAAGCACCTCTAAGCAGTTTATGACAGATTTCTGGTGTAAAACTGATTGAAATGTTGCAAAATTTCACACAACTTATAACTGTGCAAAAATTGAGCGACTTTGCATTGTTACAGCAGTCCCATTCAGCTCCTTTAACTTTTTGAAAAGTGAGGGGGGCTTAGCCAAAAGAGGAAGACTGCAGCTGGCAAGTTCATTCTAATTTACACCAAGTGGTGTCAATTATGACAGAAATACAGTTATATGAAAAAGTTTGGGCACCCCTATTAATCTTAAGCTTAATGTTTTCTAAAAATTGTTTTTTTGGCAACAGCTATTTCATTTTCATATATCTAATAACTGTTGGACACAGTAATGATTCTGCCTTGAAATGAGGTTTATTGTACTAACAGAAAATGTGCAATCTGCATTCAAACAAAATTTGACAGGTGCATAAGTATGGGCACCCTGATCATTTTCTTGTTTTAAATACTCCTACCTACTTTTTACTGACTTACTAAAGCACTTTTTTTATTTTCTAACCTCATTGAGCTTTGAACTTCATAGCCAGGTGTATGCAATCATGAGAAAAGCTACTTAAAGTGGCCACTTGCAAGTTGTTCTCCTGATTGAATCTCCTCTGAAGAGTGGCATCATGGGCTCCTCAAAACAACTGTCTAATGATCTGAAAACAAAGATTATTCAACATAGTTGTTCAGGGGAAGGATACAAAAAGCTGTCTCAGAGATTTAACCTGTCAATTTCCACTGTGAGGAACATAGTAAGGAAATGGAAGAACACAGGTACAGTTCTTGTTAAGGCCAGAAGTGGCAGGCCAAGAAGAACATCCGAAAGGCAGAGAAGAAGAATGGTGAGATCAGTCAAGGTCAATCCTCAGACCACCTCCAGAGAGCTGCAGCATCAACTTGCTGCAGATGGTGTCACTGTGCATCGATCAACTATACAACGCACTTTGCACAAGGAGAAGCTGTATGGGAGAGTGATGCGAAAGAAGCCGTTTCTGCAAGCACGCCACAGAGTCGGCTGAGGTATGCAAAAGCACATTTGGAGAAGCCAATTTCTTTTTGGAAGAAGGTCCTGTGGACTGATGAAACCAAGACTGAGTTGTTTGGTCATACAAAAAGGCGTTATGCATGGCGGCCAAAAAACACAGCATTCCAAGAAAAACACTTGCTACCCACAGTAAAATTTGGTGGAGGTTCCATCATGCTTTGGGGCTGTGTGGCCAATGCCGGCACCGGGAATCTTGTTAAAGTTGAGAGACGCATGGATTCCTCTCAGTATCAGCAGATTCTTGACAATAATGTTCATGAATCAGTGACAAAGTTGAAGTTACGCAGGGGATGGATCTTTCAGCAAGACAATGATCCAAAACACCGCCCCAAATCTACTCAGGCATTCATGCAGAGGAACAATTACACTGTTCTGGAATGGCCATCCCAGTCCCCAGACCTGAATATCATTGACCATCTGTGGGATCATTTGAAGAGGGCTGTCCATGCTCAGCGACCATCAAATTTAACTGAACTGTAATTGTTTTGTAAAGAGGAATGGTCAAAAATACCTTCATCCAGGAACTCATTAAAAGCTTCAGGAAGCGACTAGAGGCTGTTATTTTTGCAAAAGGAGGATCTACTAAATAATAATGTCA
The DNA here is from genome assembly GCF_032444005.1 of Ranitomeya imitator. Taxonomy (NCBI): domain Eukaryota; kingdom Metazoa; phylum Chordata; class Amphibia; order Anura; family Dendrobatidae; genus Ranitomeya; species Ranitomeya imitator. The sequence continues at coordinate 508,906,604 of NC_091283.1, read as the reverse complement.
CTTTTCTGGTGGGGTGCCCATACTTATGCACCTGTCAAATTTTGTTTGAATGCAGATTGCACATTTTCTGTTAGTACAATAAACCTCATTTCAAGGCAGAAACATTACGGTGTCCAACAGTTATTAGATATATGAAACTGAAATAGCTGTTGTAAAAAAAACAATTTTTATAAAACATTAAGCTTAAGATTAATAGGGGTGCCCAAACTTTTTCATATAATTGTATACTCCATCCCCAGGAACATAGTACACGTCTTCCAGTGGCACACACCAGCTGAAAGGTGCACCTAATTCATTAAGAGTTGCACACCTCTAAATACATTTGGTGCATGTTAATAAAGTGCAGTCTTCATCAGGACGTGCATGGCGTACTAAATACCAGTAATGATGACTCAGGGACATGATTCTTGTTCTTTACAGAAGACTCCTTATCACAGGCAGGATTACAATGACAGGTAACGCCTTTATATACAGCAGATAACACATGTCACAGCTTCCCATGCTCACGCTCCTTCACAATGATCTTTTCACCCGCTCATTAGATGCTTCAATACAAAAGATAGGGTCTGATGCTGCTAATGTACATGAGAAATTCCTAAAACAACTGGCAGTCTAGAATAGCTCCAAGGGCCAGTGTGAAAATTGCAAGATTTCGTTTTTTTTATATTATCATGAAAAATTGGGGGTAAAAAAAAAAAATGATGATCCGAGGTTTTAATCTTCAAATGCGTCCCCTCTGGTGGCCATTTTCCTGAAGGCCACTGGAGGGAGAGCAATGTGTGGAGCGGGGACTCCACTCCTGCCTGCACCAGCAACATTTTAATGAAGCCCACCGCTGTGACACCCCCTCCTACCAGCCCATAGCAGCAGTATCACCCCACTCCTGCAGCAACCCTGCCTCCTGTGAGATCTCAGGAGATGAGATCTCATTGCGGAGATCTCAATTTGAGCATGCGCCGCCTCCGGAGGCCATTTCCACGGAGGCCATTTCCACGGAGGCCACCGAATTGCAGTAATGGAGGTGTGGGGGGGCTCCGCCGCAAACTCCTAACTCCTGCTGCCGCCACACTGCTTGACACACCACCATTTTCCCCAAAACATTTTGGGGAAAAATGTGCGTTTTATAGTTCGAAAAATATGGTATCTGTCAACGGTGGTGTATGAGGTCTTGCTTTCTGCATGGCAAGCTGATGGTTTTACTGACAATTGTGGGTTACATGTTTAATATTTTTTTGTTCTCCACTACCATATACTGGGGAAGAGGATATTAACCTTTATTTGCCCTCGTTCATCAAGAAAGCTCATATTAATCCATGAAGTAACCTAGACCATAATGGAAGCCAGCAATAACTTCTCCAATTACACAGATGACCAAGAATGATGCGTGAGAAAGTAGCCCCCGTAAATATTACAAAATAGATAGCGGTGTAAGCCCCTAGGGGCCGATCCAAAGGTCCATACACTGTACAGAGCTGAGGAAGTGGAGGCATCACTTCACAGAAATTAAAACAGGATTTTTGGTTGCTTACCGTAACATCTGTTTCTTGGAGCCTTCATTGGGGGACACAGGGACCATAGGATCAGAGGTTTAGGGCTCTTACCGTATCTCGACGATATAATCACAAAGGCCCCGGAAAGCCTGACCATCGCTCTCGACACCCTGTCCCTAGGACCTTCATGGCGGAGCGGAAGGAAGGAACCCAAGGGCCCTGGAGTGTAGAGAGCGAACGCCCTGCTGGAGGATAGCTCTCTTCTCTTTGGGAAGAAAAACTCTTGTCGGACGGGTGTCCAATAGCATGCCTAGAAAAATCAGGCGCTGAGTCAGAACAAGGAGGGACTTTTTCCTGTTGAAAAGCCATCCGAAATGGGACAGGATGTCAAGAACGATGGTCAGGCTTTCCTTGGCCTGAGAAAAAGATGGAGCCTTTATGAGTACATAGTCGAGATATGGCAAGAGCACTAAACCTCTGATCCTATGGTTCCTGTGTCCCCCAAAGAAGCGATAGAGAAAGGGGTCTTCCAGGACGAGATGGCTAAATTGTGACAGTGTACAACACGCACACTGTCCCCCATGCCACTGGGCAGTCACGTAACAACATGCATGTGACCGGAGGCCATGTGCCAACTAGATTCTTTTCCACTTCTGTTAGGGTACTTTCACACTAGCGTTTTTTGTAAATCCGTCACAATGTGTCGTTTTGCAGAAAAAACGCATCCTGCAAAAGTGCTTGCAGGATGCGTTTTTCCCCCATAGACTTCTATTGGCGACGCATTTGCGACGGATTTGCACACTTCGCATCCGTCTTGCGACGAATGCGTCGTGCTTTGGCGGACCGTCGGGAAAAAAAAACCCTACATGTAACGTTTTTTTCTCCCGACGGACCGCTTTTTCCGACCGCGCATGCGCGGCCGGAACTCCGCCCCCACCTCCCCGCACCTTACAATGGGGCAGCGGATGCGCCGGAAAAATGCATCCGCTGCACCCATTGTGCAAAGCGTTAAACGCTAGCGTCGGAATCTCTCCCCGACGCATTGCGACGGGGAGATTCCGACGCTAGTGTGAAAGAAGCCTTAACAGAGCATTTGGTACATGACGCCAACTATGCAAATTGCATACATCGGGTCAAGTGATCGCCCACTCGGGGAATACAGTGAGATCCTAACAGCGTATCACACATTCTCATGATTCGCCGGTCTGCAGTGAAGTCCGGTGACTGCAGGCTTCTCTTCTCAGTCTGGATATCCCCTTTAATTGAATCCTCCTTTCTTTACACGTGCACGGGTGAATAAAGATTGGGTTCATAGTCGCGCAGTGCTGCCTCCATGTCCTGGAGAAGGATGCTAGTAAGTCCAATTTCCTATTCATTACTCACCATGTCCTTCGTTTAGTGTCATTGTTGCTCCCGTTGCATCGTCAAAAAGGTCATATGGTGTTATGTAATACTTTAAATTCATAACATGGCCTAAGAGGAAACAAAACAGGTACGTTTCATCATGAGCCGGAAAGGTCAGCTTTCCAGAACAGTTCTCCTGCTTTTGTAGGGATTACCTCCACTTCTTGGCGTCAGGTGCCCTACAGTTCCCTGTAATATTTTGTCTAACACGCTGGCATTGGTCACCTGCCTGTAAGACACACGTAACATGAGTCGGTTATTAAATGTATCTCATAAAACTCGTCACTTTGCCGACAAGACAGAACGTGTGACATTGTGCTTACCAATACATTGCAGCCATTTTTGTGAGGTCCATTTCCAAAGACTGAAGAGCTACATACAATTTCCTATGAAGAAAAAAACAACAACAACCAGTCAGATTCGACCACTTTGTGCTGTGTGCCTGGCACCACGCAGCGGCTACTCACTTGTCTCCTGGCATCTTGTACAGGTTCACCAGGCTCTTCAAATACTGAGAGAAGTCCTCAAAATTCTTATCCCTAGAAAAAAAGGGGAAGGAATGCAATTTGCAGTGCATATATTGAACAATTTAGGTTTATATTTTGTATATATTTTAATCTTATGTCTTAGGCAAAATTACAGTAATAAGTAAACTATCAACCCCATGCCATGCTATCACTCATACAGGGAAGGCGGCCAATGACTAGTTAATATGGAGGACATAGGATCTGTGTGCGATCCCAAAATAAAGTGGAGTAACAAAATGGAGTGTTATTTTAAGCATTGCCTGAAATAACGTGTCTAAGGTCATCTGAGTATGATGGATAGGGGTCCAACCTCGAGACCTCACTGTTATCAGGAATGAGTTAATTAAACACATTCCTTCTTGCCCCAAAGCTAGCTGTGAGCATTGTGTGTCGGGACAACTGAAAGCATAGCCTTCCCCAAGATGCCAATTCTTTATATGTAATGGTGGAGTGTTTTAATCAAATGGTCATGGACTATTGCTACCACCTAAACTTTCAGTCCAGGCAAGCCAATGGACAATGGCAGGAGCAATGCATGCAGGTAAGTGAGGAAGTTCCAGCTCTTACAGTGCTGGCAGAGTGCTGGTGAAGAAGAAACGGCCACTGATAGTGGAGGACAAGTCACAAAGCATGAGAATTGGGACAAAACATGTGCATATTAGACTAATATGTGCACTGAATATAGTTATAACATCCTATAGGAGACGAGTTCAGCAAGATCATGCTTTTACTTTGGGTGAAATGACAATTGCACTCTAAAAAGAATACAATACACGACCCCATCAGGTGGCATTGTGCTACACTCATAGATAGTGGATTGGAAAAAGACCACATTTGTATTTTTGATACACTGCAATATAATTGGCAATCTTAAAATTATTTAAAAAAAGTAATAATTGGGGATTGCTTTTTAACCCCTTCATGACTCGAGCTTTTTCGGTTTTGCGTTTGTATTCTTCTTCTTCCCAGAGCCATAACGTTTTTATTTTTCCATCAATATGGCTATGTGAGGGCTTGTTTTTTGCAGGACGAGTTGTACTTTTGAACGACACCTTTGTTTTTACCAAGTGCAGTCCCAGACTTGTTTTTTGTTTAGCTTTTTTGCTAGGTTCACTAAATGCTAAAACTGACCTGCCATTGTGATTCTTCAGCTCATTACGAGTTCATAGACACCAAACATGTATAGGTTGTTTTTTTATCTAAGTGGTGAAAAAAAATTCCAAAGTTTGCTTTAAAAAAAAACATTTTCTGATACCCTTAGCGTCTCCATTTTACCTGATCTGGGTTCGGGGGAGGGCTTATTTTTTGTGTGCTCAGCTGAAGTTTTTAATGATATCATTTTGGTGCAGATATGTTCTTTTGATCGCCCGTTATTGCATTTTAGTTCAATGTTGCGGTGACCAAAAAAAACAACATAATTCTGGCGTTTTTAATTTTTTTTAATCGCTATGCCGTTTAGCGATCAGGTTAATCCTTTTTTTATTGATAGATCGGGCGATTCTGAAAGCGGCGATACCAAATATGTGTAGGTTTGATTTTATTTTTTATTGTTTTATTTTGAATGGGGCAAAAGGGGGTGATTTGAACGTTTAGTTTTATTTAGATTTTTACATTTTTCTTTAACTTTTGGCATGCTTCACTAGTCTCCATAGGAGACTAGAAGCTGCCATAGCCAGATCAGCTCTGCTACATACACGCAATGATCAGCTCGCCTCTATGTAGCTGAATTACTGACTTGCTAATGAGCGCCGGCCACAGGGTGGCGCTCATAGCAATTCGGCACTGACAACCATAGAGGTCTCCAGGAGACCTCTGGTTGTCATGCCGACGAACCAATGACCCCGGATCATGTGAAGCAGGTCACCGGTGTGAATATTTCCGGCACGATTTCCGTATGCGCCATTTAAATACCGCTGTCAAAGATTGACAGCGACATTTAACTAGTTATAGTTAATAGCCGTGGGTGGATCGCGATTGCACCTGCGCTATTGCAAGCACATGTCAGCTGTTCAAAACAGCTTACATGTGCTGGAAAAGATGTGGGCTCACTGCCAAAGCCCTCATCAAAGTGGGCGATACCGACACTGGCGTACTATTACGCCTGATGTCGGTAAGGGGTTAATAATATCTGTAAATAAATGCTATAATAAAAGAGTAAACTATTGAATATCCATACGTAATGAAAAGTAACCAACCTTAGTTGCTGTACAAGTTCTGGACTGCTCTGTAAAAGGCAAAAACCAATAATTACCACACTGACAATGATCCAGTAAGGGCAAAAGCAGAGATCATTGGGCTCAATTCCATTTCTACAGCGGGCAGACAACTAGCTTGTATTTCATCATCGGAGGCAGAGAGGACACAACTTATTGACGTTATAAACCCAACGTTATCCCCAGAAATGAACCTTGTCCTCAGATTCTGCAGATAAGGAGCCATATAGCCATGCTAGCAGCCAGGAATACAGGGTCCCGGGGTCTCCAAAACTATAAATATAGAAAATAATAGCGTACGAAAGGGGTATACTCTACCTTTATAATGAAATAGGGTGGTCCGAGATCACAGCCAATAGCCTTCCTGTATCTGTGATATGTTTGGAGAGCACTAAGCCTGTACTGGCCCATTACACCCTCGCTTACACTTACCATGGGGCCGTCTTCCCCCTGATGAGCAACCTTGACATCAGACAGCTGCCCCTCTGGATCTAGATGAACCTCCAGGTAAAACTGGTCGGAGGTGATGTAACACTCGGTGCCATTACCACCTAAATGCGACTTAAGACTAGAGTCAAGAGAGAAAGACGTCAGTCAGAACTTTAAATCATAGGTTAAAAAAGTTTTTGTAGCAGAAACGCATACACATTTCGGGTTTTCTCTTTTAAAGGGAACCAGTCAGCAGGGTTGTCTGTCCCATATGAGATGAGGCCACCACCTTTTAGCCCTCGAATACAACCCCCGATCCGGCCTGCAACAAAAGAAAAACATCTTTTATTATACTCACCTACTGAGCGGTCCGACAGGCGTCACATGTCTTGTTCCCGCGCCTCCCTTCTTCTTGTGAAGCCATCGTCCTTCTTGCTTCGAGTGGATGATGTGTGCCTACGCCATGCACACAGTCACCCGGCATCGCGCTCCTGCGCAGGCGTACTTCTCTGACCTCACTAGGGTAGAGTAAAATCCTGCAATGCGCATACGCCGGGGCTCTCTGATCTGTCCCGTCACCTGGGCTCTGCAGTACTTTACTCTACCCTAGATCGGTCAGAGAAGTACACCTGCACAGGAGCGCGATCCCGTGGATGACGTAGATGTAGGACGCATCATCCACATGAAGCAAGTAGGAGGAAAGCATCTAAGAAAGAAGGGAGGCGACTGACCAAGACCAGCGACAACTCTCAGACCTGACCGCTTGGCAGGTGAGTATAATAAAAGGTGTTTTTCTTTTATCCTATTTGATTAAAGGCGAAGTTTGAACTACTTTCCTTTGGTGCTGGAGAACATTCCATTTTGGACCACCTACTCTTAGGCTATCCGTTTCCTGGCCACGCCATTCTAGCTGTTCACACTGACACTTCTATATAACCAACTATTGATAAAAGGACAACAAACACTTCCTAGACCTTCCCGCACCTTGGGCAGCTTTCTGCTATCTCTGGCGCTCGGTACGGTGCCACATCATGGAACATAGTTCTCAGATGTATTTTACATCGGGCACAAAGCGGTGAATTCCTGACCATTATACTGTGCACAGTCCCCGGAGGAGACGCCCTGCGGCCCACTCCTTACTGAGAGTCAGGGTATTCTTGGCAAAACATCATTAGACTTATCCTAGTCAATAGATCCACATCACCCTCCTATTTTACTTAAGCTTTAACATCACGTGCGTGACAGCTGAAAGGCCGCCCCATTAAAGGGACGTGTCACAAAGATATTGCAACACACTAGTGTTATGGTTGTACAAGTCGGAGTACAGCCATTATAAACGACACCTTTTCTGTAATGATCCAATGTGCCAGTGCTGAAAAATCACGCTTTAAAGATGCATGCAAATTAGCTTGAAAATGCATAATGGGGGTGTTGATTTAATCAAAGTACATCAGCATGCCCCAATGCACTTCCAGGCTTGCATGCATCTCCAAATATCAATTTATCAGCCCCAGCTCATCGGAATTATTATAAAAAAAGGGTATAATTTATATTGTTGTACCGGGACCTATACAGCCATAACACTAGCTTCATTAACAAAATCGCACACATAGGTACAACATCAGAGTGTCAGCTCCATACACAACTTTTCCATCTTACCCATTTTGTCTTGCTATAGACTCCAAACGGTCCGTCATGGCCGACAGGGAAGACACTGAAAGCAGAGAGGTCTGATTAATGCCCTACTAGAAGAAGAATCTGCATTAGTGGCCATAGGTGACTACTCACCTTTTAAAGCTTTTTGTAGAGTTTCCAGACAAGACACCAAGTGCTGGTGACCTCCAGTCATCATCCCCGTCCTCTTCTCCTGCAAGAACTGAAACATTGGTACAAGTGCCCCACAGACACAGAAAAAAGTCTACAGAGCTCTAGTTTCTTACCATAATTTGTCGCACCAACTTAATAGTTTCAGGCCATGGTCGATTCTGGCTGTACTTGGCATGGAGGCGTTCTAGGAGGGAACTCATTTTAGCTGGGATCCTGTCAAGAAAAAATATCAGATTATTACCATGAAATGGAATTAATAAATGTAAATTCAAATATAACACAGAAGTGACAGGCAGAGGCAATAGGGATCAAATATATCTGGACATCAAGGATCAATTTTAACCAATGGTAAAGAGGGATTTTTGGTTCTTACCGTAAAATCTCTTTCTTGGAGCCTTCATTGGGGGATACAGGTAACGATGGGTGTATGCTGCTGTCGCTAGGAGGCTGACACTATGCAAATAAAGAAGAAATAGCTCCTCCCCGGCAGTATACACCCTCCGACAGGCACCAGGCAACTCAGTTGGTGCAAAAGCAGTAGTAGGAACAGGTAATATAAAACTGAACCTATGTACCAACCCACAACAATGGCACATTGGCCAACACGGTACAACTTAACGGGAAGGTGCTGTGTCCCCCAATGAAGGCTCCAAGAAAGAGATTTTACGGTAAGAACCAAAAATCCCTCTTTCTTTCTCGCTTCATTAGGGGACACAGGTAACCATGGGACATCCAAAAGCAGTCCCTTGGGCGGGATATTCTGCAGAAAAAGAGGAGTTAGGTCAGCCGGTGAGAAACCGCCACCTGCAGTATCTTCCTACCCAGACTCGCGTCTGCAGAAGCCTGAGTATGCACCTTGTAGAATTTTACAAAGGTGTGAATGGATGACCACGTTGCGGCCTTGCAAACCTGTGAGGCCGAAGCTTGGTGACGAACTGCCCAGGAAGCTCCCACAGCCCGGGTAGAGTGAGCCTTCTCCCCCGAAGGAGGCCGTTTGCTTTGGACACGGTATGCCTCCAGAACCGCCGAACTGATCCAACGAGCAATTGTGGACTTGGAGGTGGGGAGCCCCTTTCGACGCCCTTCCGAGACGATGAACAGAGTATCGGCCTGACTAAAGGAAGCAGTTCTGGAGAGATAAATCCGGATAGCCCTGACCACATCCAACTTGTGAAGAGATTTCTCCAAGGGATGAACCGGGGAAGGGCACAAGGAAGGGAGGACGATGTCCTCATTGATGTGAAAGGCCGAAACTACCTTTGGTAGAACAGAAGGAACCGGTCGAAGAACCACTTTGTCCTGGTGCAGGATTAGAAAGGGAGAACGACAGGACAATGCTGCCAGCTCCGACACTCTCCTAATCGAGGTGATGGCGACCAAGAAGGCCACCTTCCAAGATAGAAGCGAGAAAGAGATGTCCCGAATCGGTTCAAAAGGCGCACGCTGGCGGGCGTCTAACACGAGGTTGAGATCCCAAGGCTCGATAGGAGGATGATAAGGGGGAGCTATATGAGCGACCCCTTGAATAAAGGACCTCATCTGAGGAAGGGAGGCCAAGTCTCTTTAAAAAAGGATGGACAGAGCGGAAATCTGACCCTTCAAGGTGCTCAGGGAAAGTCCCGAATCAAGACCCGCTTGAAGGAAACCGAGAAGGGATGGAAGGGAAAAGACCTTAGGAAAAAGACTGTTGTCCTCACACCATCGGAAAAAGGCCTTCCAACATCTATGGTAGATGCGTGAGGAAGCCGGCTTTCTCGCTTTTATCATAGTCTGGATGACACTGTGAGAAAAACCCACGTCCTTCAGGACTGCGGCCTCAACGGCAATACAATTAAATTCAGAGACCGAGAATTCGGGTGGAAGAGGGGCCCCTGCGAAAGAAGATCCGGAAGTGTCCAAGGAACGTCCGATAACATGTTCACTAGTTCCGCATACCAGGCCCTGCGAGGCCAATCTGGAGCTACCAAGAGTACAGGAACCCCTTCTGTCTGATCTTTTTTACGACCCTTGGGATCAAGGGGAGGGGTGGGAACAGATACTGCGAGTCCCTCCCTGATGGTTTATGTAAGCCACGGCTGTGGCGTTGTCCGACTGAATGCGGACCGGCTTTCCCGAGAGGAGAGACTCCCAGCGGATTAGGGCTAGGAAGATGGCTCTGATTTCCAAAAGTAACAGTATTTCAAAATGGGACTATTGTTTGTTTCATAGTATATATTTTTATACTTTTATATTTTTCATAATTCTTTGCACGTATTCTTTTGTTGTTTTTGTAATTCCCAACCGGATGACATTTTGGTGGAAAAGAATATATTTATTCTTTTCATATGCACATCTCAATCTCACTTGTTTTTGTGCCATATTTATTATTATTTTTTTGTGTATGCATGTGGTGCATGTATACAGTATACATTTAGATTTATAAATGAGTATTACAATATTATTTATTTATTTTTTCACTTGTATTATTTGATGGGTCTAGTATTTCCCCTTGTAATGCATGTCTTATGTTACAACTGTTCATATATACTATATATCATATAGATTTCTCTAAAAAACATATGATCTATAACTTGCCTGGTTTACTCAATTGAATTTGTATGATGCCGATGCGCGTTTTCTGCCCCCGCTGCGTTTATGCCCCGTTGTGTTTCCCTGCGTGGCGCTGCGGAGAATGCTTAGGCGTTTTTCTGGGGCGCCGCCGTGGGTTTTACACTGTGGGTCGTGGGCGCTGCGGTGGTGTTTGGGGCGTTATCTGGTTACCACACTTTCCGGTATTTTACATCACTTGATTAATATCTGGACCCTTGTTGCCCTTGTAGCTGCCCTATTCTATCATGGCGGTTTTGGTATTTGTGCGCATCTCTGTGGCTGGGGGGACGCCCCTGGTTGCGTGATCCGCTTGCGGCGTCACGGGCGGCGCTTTGGAGCCGCCCTGTGACGTTGCCGCGGGTCATGTGCCGGGGGTGCCTTCACTTTGGTCACATGAGATGCGCCGCCTCCGGTATCATCAGCCAAAATTCTTTGCCCTCACTTTTGCCCAGCACCTATATGGCGGTCGTGGCGCTTGTGCGCATCCTCTGTGTACTGGGCGGGCGGGTCCTGTCACGTGATCCGCTTGTGACGTTGCTGGCGGCGCTCAGGCGCTTTCCTGTAGCGTTGCCGCGGCCCATGTGCCAGGGACGCTAACGCTGCAGTGACGGGGGATGCGCCGCCTTTAGTGCCATGATTGGCCTAAACTTTAGTGGGCAACACATAAAAAGCTGACAGCATAGCCATCCTATACCACTCCCTGAGGAAGCGACGTGCTGCGAAACGCGCGTTAAAAGGAGTGCGGGGTTGAGGCACAGGCACATCATGAGCACTGGTAAGGCCAGCCACATTTATAATGCACCTTAGTTTTTTTGTACTTTATAGATACTAATATATGGAGAAGCTATAGGTATTATACCTTGTATAGTCACTACTATTGCTATCAGCATCATGCACAGTGCACTTTGCTATACATCTTTCTCTATTTGATAGTGGTTCTTTGCCGTGTCTCATACATACCTGTTGAGCAAAAAAAGAAAGGACATAATATTACTATACTTTATATACACTGTTATCAGTGGTCCTTATATAGAAACTTTTATATGTGTATTTTTGTGCCTCCTCCGACTGTCTGTGTTATTGTTTGTTAGTGTCTTTATATTTAATAAAATATTATGTTTTATCATATCTTCTTTGTGTTATTGGTTAGATTTTCAAGTAGTTTGTTTTGGTTACATGTTCATGTGTCTACTTGAAACAAAAGAGAAAATTGGGTCGAAACTCTCTCCTTGGTTTTTTGGTAAAGTGATTTCCAAAAGGTTGATAGGAAGACGCACCTCTTGAGCAGTCCAGCGGCTCTGGGCCGTGAGGTGGAGAAACACTGCTCACAACCCTGGAGACTAGCGTCGGTGGTGATGACCTGCCAGCAGGGGGGGGGGTGTTTAGAAATGACCTCCCGCGCAGAATGTAGGTGGATAGTGTCCACCAATAGAGAGACTGCTTCACCTTGGAGGAGAGGCGAAGCGGGCAGTCCAGGGAAAGTGGGTTCCTGTCCCAGGCAGCCAGAAGGGTCAGCTGGAGGGGACGAGAGTGGAACTGAGCATAGGGAATCGCTTCCATGGAAGCGACCATTTTCCCCAGAACCCTCATGGCGAGGCGGAGAGGCAGAGGGTTCGGGCCCTTTAGCGCTCTGACATCCCGACGAAGAGAAAGGAACTTCTCCTTGGGGAGGAAGACCTGAGACCTGAGAGGTGTCGAATTCCATGCCCAGGAACTCCAGCCGTTGGGTTGGAATCAAGGAGGACTTCTGATAGTTGATTATCCAGCCGAGGCGAATAAGCGTGTCCAGAGTAAGCTGGAGGCTCTGGCTGCAATCCCGATGAGACGAACCCTTGATCAAGACGTCGTCGAGGTATGGGATTACAAGAATCCCCTTTGAACGCAGAATGGCATTTACCTTTGTAAAGACCCTGGGAGCAGACGCCAGACCGAAAGGGAGAGCCGTGAACTGGTAATAATGTTCTTGGATCGCGACCGGAGGAACCTCTGATGCTGTACGCAAATCGGGATGTGTAGGTATGCATCCCGAATGTCCACGGAACACAGAAATTCTTTCGGTTCTATGGACGCGATCACCGAGCGTAGTGATTCCATTCTGAAGTGTCGAATCCGGAGATGGCGGTTTAACCGCTTGAGATCCAAAATTGGACAGAGAGAGACGTCCTTTTTTGGAACCACGAACAGGTTTGAGTAAAAACCCGAAAACCGCTCGCGATAAGGAACCGGAACTACGACTCCTGAGGCGAGGGATGAAAGGGGGAAAAGGGCAAGGACTGGCCACCGATAGCGAGACATGAACACCCCAGGGTGACATGAGTCGAAGTCCTGCCCAGAGGATCCGAAAGGGTGCGATGTGGGTGATACCACACTGCTCTCTCGGTCGCTTACTGTGGGGAATCAGGGTGAGAGAACTGCACCCTGTAACCCCAAAAGAAGCATCTGAAATAAAAAAGGGAAAGGATTAATACACACACAAATCCTGAAAGAAAAACCCAGAGCGGATCTGGTGTTAGATCCAGGTCTGCCTCCTACAGACACTAAGAAAAACTGAGTTGCCTGGTGCCTGTCGGTGGGTGTATACTGCCGGGGAGGGGCTATTTCTTCTTTATTTGTATAGTATCAGCCTCCTAGCGACAGCAGCATATACCCATGGTTACCCGCGCCCCCCAATGAAGCGAGAAAGAAAAGGGGTGGTCCATATGGACAAGGACCAGTGGGGTCTGCACACCCAACAATCAGCTGTTATCAGCCACAAGGACATTGGTGTGCAGAGCAGTACAGCACAGCTCCGTCCGCCATTATCTAGTGTCTGCCACCAGGTATTGCAGCTCATCTCCTCTTATTTCAATATGGAGCAGCTACCAAATAGTAGGACGGAGCTGCGGTTGTCCTCGCTATACACATCGGGCCCCCTGCGGTGGTGATAACAGCAGATTGGCGAGGATACCATGTTATGGACCCCCACCAGTCTGATACGGATGACCTATTTGAAGGATAAGTCATCAACATCAAAGTAGTGAACAAGACCTTTAAGAGAATATATGCTCCATAATTATTTTAATGCGGAAAATACAAGTATTTACAGACATGTCAGGACAGGTCAGAGACCTCATTTATACAGGTGAAGAGGTTAATAATGTTATTTCTCCCTCACGCATCCCAATCAGCTGTGCAATGATTCCAATCTATGGTACCACCAGATTTTCTGTCCGAGTGCAATATGACAAAACATCAGATTGCAGTCGAACCAATGTTATTTTATGAGGCCGTGCACATGTCTGAGTTTGATCCGATTATATCTGATCGCATGCGGCCATGCATGTGAATGAGCATGGAAATCATCGGATTGCACTCAGATGAGATCCGAGTGCAGTCTGATTTCTGCGCACGGACACAATGGAGAATTTTTTTTCTCCATCTTCTCCTCATCTGAAAACACTATGCTGATCAGAGTGTCATTAGCATAAATGGCCCAATTCTCTCCGATTACAGAATCTCTGTCTGCCTGTCCTTGCCTTACAAGCTGATCGTGGAAAGCAGGTTCCTAATTATGATCTTGTATCAGTAGCCCTTTAGTGACTCCGCTGATATCGTGGCCTCTGTCACTTCTTTATGCTGCCTTGAGAATGAAAATCACAAACCTGGGGACAGAGTCCCTTTAATTTGCACAAAAATAAAACAAAACTGTCTTATGTCTTGTACCCCAATTTCTGTGTGTTTTTGGCAAGTTTTTCACAACACTCGACAAGGAGGCAGAGTCTATCAGGAAGTGGACAGCGAAGGGGGCACAGCCGAAATTTGTGGCATGAAACTGCACAACTTGATGTAACTTTCTGGAGCAAAGTAACCGATAGAAAGTGTAAACGTCTTTGCAGTCTATAAATGTGCCAAATTCATCGCCCAACATGTGTCACCATGATAAACTGGTGCAATTCAAGAAAAAAAATCCCTAAAAACCACCTGCGGAATTAAACACTTCCTCTTCATTTCTATTGGAAGATCCCATTGCTGGTCACATGTTCAGTCTTCGGGGGGATTTTTTCCCACCTCTCTATTTTACTTCTTTGAAATGCTCTAAACTGTCACTGTCCAATCACAAGGCGGCAAAAAACACTTAGGCTATGTGCACACGTTCAGGAATTCATGCAGAAAATTCCTGAGAATTCCGGACATTTTCTGCATGAAATCCGCAAGAAAACCGCGTGCGTTTTTGCCGCGATTTTGCCGCGTTTTTTCCGGACACTTCCCAATGCATTTTGGAGTGGGAAATCCGCAAAAAAAACGCAAAAAGATAGAGCATGTCCGGATTTTGTGCCTGATGCGTTTTTTTTGCGGAAAAAAACGCATCATGTGCACAAAACATGCGGAATTCATTCTAAATGATGGGATGCTTATTGTATGCGGGTTTTTTGCGGTTTTATAGCGTTTTTATCGGGAAAAACCGCGAAAAAACTGAAACGTGTGAACACAGCCTTAAAGGGACACTGTCACCTGAATTTGGAGGGAACAATCTTCAGCCATGGAGGCGGGGTTTTTGATTCACCCTTTCCTTACCCGCTGGCTGCAATATTGGATTGAAGTTCATTCTCTGTCCTCCGTAGTACACGCCTGCGCTGTGCAAGATTGCCTTGTGCAGGCATTTACTACGGAGGACAGAGAATGAACTTCAATCCAATATTGCAGCCAGCATGCAGCCAGCGGGTAAGGAAAGGGTGAATCAAAAACCCAAAAACCCCGCCTCCATGGCTGAAGATTGTTCCCTCCAAATTCAGGTGACAGTGTCCCTTTAAGGCTATTTTCACACTAGCGTTTTCTGCAATCCGTCACAATGCGTCGTTTTGCAGAAAAAACGCATCCTGCAAAAGTGCTTGCAGGATGCGTTTTTTCCCCATAGACTTGCATTGACGACGCATTTGCGACGGATTGCCACACGTCGCATCCGTCTAGCGACGGATGCGTCGTGCTTTTGCGGACCGTCGGGAGAAAAAACGCTACATGTAATGTTTTTTTCTCCTGACGGACCGCTTTTTCTGACCGCGCATGCGCGGCCGGAACTCCGCCCCCACCTCCCCGCACCTTACAATGGGGCAGCGGATGCGCCGGAAAAATGCATCCGCTGCCTCCGTTGTGCAATGCAGCAAACGCTAGCGTCGGAATCTCTCCCCGACGCATTGCGACGGGGAGATTCCGACGCTAGTGTGAAAGGAGCCTAAGGGGAAAAAAAAAATCTTCCAAAACTTTTCAAAAACTCTTTAGTGAACGCAAAACTCCCGAAAGGAGCAGATCATGACGTTGTTTCAACATGAAAAAATGTTTTTTGATTGCCTGAAAAAAAAATTCTGTCTGAACGCAGCCTAAGATAGCTGGGCAGCGCTGCTGACGTCTCCCTATAGGGGTCTGTGTGTCAGCACCGTGCCCCCCAAAGTGCACACTGCCGTGTGCGGCACAAATAGGCATATCCGCTACTCATTACAGGCGCACACCGCAGTAGAGGATCAGTGAATATTTGTGCTGCCAATTCCATTTTTTCCCGAAAAAATGAAACCAACAGGGGGGTCGGATGCGTCACACGCAATGGACGTAAGTGACTTATGGGGGTCATCATGGTGTCGGCCATTGTGAGAACAGCTCTGTCACATATGGATTCTGCACACGTGAACATACTAGATAAGTTATGGTTAGAAACAGCGCCCCCTTGTCTGTAGGCCGGGTCTGGTATGGCAGCTCAGTGCTATACCAGATGAAACAAGAGGTGCCGTTCCTACAAAATAAGCTCGCCCTTTAGAGTACGGGTCCACATGATGGGTACGCTGCAGCTTCCTGCCCAGATCGGTGGATGGGGATCAGACGGGTATGTGACACCTGCAAACTATGATCCTACAGGGTCGGTCCGCTGCGTCCCACAGCGAGCAGCGATGGCGCCGAGCCCGCATGTACCAGCTGGAGGCGCTATTGTCACGTGTCCTACACAACACCCACCCATCAGCCTCAGCGCCATCACTCACCTCCCAATGTGGGAGTCACGCAGGAAAGACCCTCGAAGGCAGTGTTCCCCAACTCCGGTCCTCAAGAGCCACCAACAGCTCATGTTTTCTGGATAATTTCATCACCTGCACAGAATCATTCCAGCACCTTGTTCAATGTGAAGGAAATCTTGAAAACACTCATGGTCTGAGACCCCTGCTCTAAGGGATCAGACCTGTCCTGACCGGAAGCTCCTGTTAGGGCTCCTTTCCGCTTGCGAGGAAAACGAACGAGTGCAATCTGATAAAAAAATTGGATTGCACTCAAACCAATGTTATTCAATAGGTGTCTTTTCATTTCTGGGAAAATATTCAGAAAAGTTCCCAGGCTCGAGTTCATATGAGGACATCCAGCAGAGGGCGCATCACCGCAACTCGAGGTAACTACAGGTCATTGACCTACATTCCATTCATTCACAGAATTTTACAGCCAGGAGAGCTGCATTAGCAGAGCTCCTGGGTGTAAAATGATTTAACCCCTTCAGATGGATTTACATCGTGGGACGTGACTGAACGACGGAAGGTATGAGATACTGTTGATTTTTTATTTTTCCTTTTTTACAGAGCGAGGGTCTTCAGGTGGATTACGAGTATAATAAAATATTAAAACACCCTGTGTATTTATTTCATTAAAATACTTTGTAATAATCTGTGTGTGTTTTATTAACCATTTCGTACTATTGGCTTAATAATGGATAGGTGTCATAATTGACGCCTCTCCATTATTAACCTGGCTTAATGTCACCTTACAATAGCAAGGTGGCATTAACCCTTCATTACCCCATATCCCACCCGGGAGTGGGAAGAGAGTGGCCAAGTGCCAGAATAGGCGCATCTTCCAGATGTGCCTTTTCTGGGGTGGCTGGGGGCAGATGTTTTTAGCCGGGGGGGGGGGCATTAACCATGGACCCTCTCAAGGCTATTAATATCTGCCCTCAGTCACTGGCTTTACCACTCTGGCGGAGAAAATTGCGCGGGAGCCCACGCCAATTTTTTCCAGGATTTAACCCTTTAACCCCTTCCCGACCTGTGACACAGCGTATGCGTCATGAAAGTCGGTGCCAATCCGACCTGTGACGCATATGCTGTGTCACAGAAAGATCGCGTCCCTGCAGATCGGGTGAAAGGGTTAACTCCAATTTCACCCGATCTGCAGGGACAGGGGGAGTGGTAGTTTAGCCCAGGGGGGGGGTGGCTTCACCCCCCCCCCGTGGCTACGATCGCTCTGATTGGCTGCTGAAAGTGAAACTGCCAATCAGAGCGATTTGTAATATTTCACCTAAAAAACTGGTGAAATATTACAATCCAGCCATGGCCGATGCTGCAATATCATCGGCCATGGCTGGAAACACTTATGTGCCCCCAGCCCCCCGATCTGTGGTCCGCTCCCCTCCGTCCTCCTGTCCGCTCCCCCCGTGCTCTAGTCAAACCCCCCCGCACAGCGATCCACCCCCACACAGCGATCCCCCCCCCGCACAGCGATCCACCCCCCTGCACAGCGATCCCCCACCCCGTGCTCCGATCCACCCCCCCCCCCCTTATACTTACCTGGCCTCCCGGGATCCGTCCGTCTTCTTTCCTGGGCGCCGCCATCTTCCAAAATGGCGGGCGCATGTGCAGTGCGCCCGCCGAATCTGCCGGCCGGCAGATTCGTTCCAGAGTGAGTTTTGATCACTGAGATATAACCTATCTCAGTGATCAAAATAAAAAAAATAGTAAATGCCCCCCCCCTTTGTCACCCCCATAGGTAGGGACAATAAAAAAAAATATTTTTTTTTTCCACTAAGGTTGGGGTAAGAACTAGGGTTAGGGGTAGGGTTAGGGCTAGGGTTAGGGCTAGGGGTAGGGGTAGGGTTAGGGCTAGGGTTAGGGTTAGAGCTAGGGTTAGGGCTAGGGTTAGGGTTTTGGTATGTGCACACGTATTCCGGTCCTCTGCGGATTTTTCCGCTACGGATTTGATAAATCCGCAGTGCTAAACCGCTGTGGATTTATCGCGGATTTACCGCGGTTTTTCTGCGCATTTCGCTGCGGTTTTACAACTGCAGTTTACTATTGGAGCAGTTGTAAAACCGCTGCGGAATCCGCAGAAAGAAGTGACATGCTGCGGAATGTAAACCGCTGCGTTTCCGTGCAGTTTTTCCGCAGCATGTGTACAGCAATTTTTGTTTCCCATAGGTTTACATTGAACTGTAAATTCATGGGAAACTGCTGCGGATCCGCAGCATTTTCCGCAGCGTGTGCACATAACTTTAGAATTAGGCTATGTGCACACGGTGCGGATTTGGTTGCGGATCCGCAGCGGATTGGCCGTTGCGGATCCGCAGCAGTGTTCCATCAGGTTTACACTACCATGTAAACCTATGGAAAACCAAATCCGCTGTGCCCATGGTGCGGAAAATACCATGCGGAAATGCTGCGTTGTATTTTCTGCAGCATGTCAATTCCGCAGCGTTTTACACCTGTTCCTCAATAGGAATCCACAGGTGAAATCCGCACAAAAAACACTGGAAATCCACGGTAAATCCGCAGGTAAAACGCAGTGCCCTTTACCCGCGGATTTTTCAAAAATGATGCTGAAAAATCTCACACGAATCCGCAACGCGGGCACATAGCCTTAGGGTTAGGGTTGGAATTAGGGTTGTGATTAGGGTTATGGCTACAGTTGGGATTAGGGTTAGGAGTGTGGGGGATTAGTGTTGGAGTTAGAATTGAGGGGTTTCCACTGTTTAGGCACATCAGGGGTCTCCAAACGCAACATGGCGCCACCATTGATTCCAGCCAATCTTGTATTCATAAAGTCAAATGGTGCTCCCTCACTTCCGAGCCCGATGTGTGCCCAAACAGTGGTTTACCCCCACATATGGGGTACCAGCATACTCAGTACAAACTGCGCAACAATTACTGGGGTCCAATTTCTCCTGTTACCCTTGTGAAAATAAAAAAATGCTTGCTAAAACATCATTTTTGAGGAAAAATTATTTTTTATTTTCACGGCTCTGCGTTGTAAACGTCTGTGAAGCACTTGGGGGTTCAAAGTGCTCACCACACATCTAGATAAGTTCCTTGCGGGGTCTAGTTTCTAAAATGGGGTCACTTGTGGGGGGTTTCTACTGTTTAGGCACACCAGGGGCTCTGCAAACGCAACGAGACGCCCGCAGACCATTCCATCAAAGTCTGCATTTCAAAAGTCACTACTTCCCTTCTGAGCCCCGACGTGTGCCCAAACAGTGGTTTACCCCCACATATGGGGTATCAGCGTACTCAGGACAAACTGGACTGCAACATTTGGGGTCCAATTTCTCCTATTACCCTTGGCAAAATAGGAAATTCCAGGCTAAAAAATCATTTTTGAGGAAAGAAAACTTATTTTTTATTTTCATGGCTCTGCGTTATAAACTTCTGTGAAGCACCTGGGGGTTTAAAGTGCTCAATATGTATCAAGTTAAGTTCCTTGGGGGGTCTAGTTTCCAAAATGGGGTCACTTGTGGGGGAGCTCCAATGTTTAGGCACACAGGGGCTCTCCAAACGCGACATGGTGTCCACTAACAATTGGAGCTAATTTTCCATTCAAAAAGTCAAATGGCGCGCCTTCCCTTCTGAGCCCTGCCGTGTGCCCAAACAGTGGTTTACCCCCACATATGAGGTATCGGCGTACTCGGGAGAAATTACCCAACAAATTTTATGATCCATTTTATCCTATTGCCCATGTGAAAATGAAAAAATTGAGGCAAAAATAATTTTTTTGTGAAAAAAAAGTACTTTTTCATTTTTACAGATCAATTTGTGAAGCACCTGAGGGTTTAAAGTGCTCACTATGCATCTAGATAAGTTCCTTGGGGGGTCTAGTTTCCAAAATGGGGTCACTTGTGGGGGAGCTCCAATTTTTAGGCACACGGGGGCTCTCCAAACGTGACATGGTGTCCGCTAAAGGGTAGAGCCAATTTTTCATTCAAAAAGTCAAATGGCGCTCCTTCCCTTCCAAGCCCTGCCGTGCGCCCAAACAGTGGTTTACCCCCACATATGAGGTATCAGCGTACTCAGGACAAATTGGACAACAACTTTCGTTGTTCAGTTTCTCCTTTTACCATTAGGAAAATAAAAAAAATTGTTGCTAAAAGATAATTTTTGTGACTAAAAAGTTAAATGTTCATTTTTTCCTTCCATGTTGCTTCT
The DNA here is from genome assembly GCF_032444005.1 of Ranitomeya imitator. Lineage (NCBI taxonomy): Eukaryota > Metazoa > Chordata > Amphibia > Anura > Dendrobatidae > Ranitomeya > Ranitomeya imitator. The sequence continues at coordinate 508,885,929 of NC_091283.1, read as the reverse complement.
GCTGCTGTGAAGTACCTGAAGGGTTAATAAACTTCTTGAATGTGGTGTTGTGCACCTTGAGGGGTGCAGATTTTAGAATGGTGTCACTTTTGGGTATTTTTAGCCATATAGACCCCTCAAACTGACTTCAAATGTGAGGTGGTCCCTAAAAAAAATGGTTTTGTAAATTTCGTTGTAAAAATGAGAAATCGCTGGTCAAATTTTAACCCTTATAACTTCCTAGCAAAAAAAAATTTTGTTTCCAAAATTGTTCTGATGTAAAGTAAACATGTGGGAAATGTTATTTATTAACTATTTTGTGTCACATAACTCTCTGGTTTAACAGAATAAAAATTCAAAATGTGAAAATTGCGAAATTTTCAAAATTTTCGCCAAATTTCCGTTTTTATCACAAATAAATGCAGAATTTATTGACCTAAATTTACCACTAACATGAAGCCCAATATGTCACGAAAAAACAATCTCAGAACCGCTAGGATCCATTGAAGCGTTCCTGAGTTATTACCTCATAAAGGGACACTGGTCAGAATTGCAAAAAACGGCAAGGTCTTTAAGGTCAAAATAGGCTGGGTCATGAAGGGGTTAATTTAATAGCTAGAAACACCAAATTTGACAGAAAGACACTTCTTACATTACTAAAGAGGAATATGTAATAAAATACGGGATATGAGATGGTTTACTGTATGTAAACCATGTCTCACATCCTGTTGGGTTTAGGAAGGAGATAGCAAAAGCCGGCAATTGAATTACCGGCTTTTCCTATCTAGCGTTGCATTAAAAATAAATATATATATATATATATATATATATATATCCCTGACATATATATATATACATACATGTATATATACCTATTCTATGTGTATATATCTATTCTATTCTAACCTGTCAGTGTGATTTTACTGTACACCGCGCAGAATTGCCGGCTTTTCAAAGGACACCGATGCGTTAAAATCGGACAGCAATACGGATGTCATACGGATATTGCGATAAAAAAAATAGCATGACAAGTGCATGATTTTCCTCGGTCCGTAAATCGGACCGTTTTTTTTCTCTCAAGTGGAAAAGAGGCCTTAAAGGGGAACTCCACCTATAATTCACAGACACGACATTCAGAAGCCGGAGTCATCAGGACCAAACTCCCCACAGAAGAGCAGACACTCTCATCTCACCAGTCTGCAGAAAGGGTTAACGCTCCCCGGTGCGCCGTCATCTCCCCCAGTTACCGCCCTCCGTCCATCTCACCGTCACCCATCATGGCGGTCAGACAATACGGCCGGGCCCCTCCTGAGCACCGCTCACACCCCGTGCCCCCGCACTCACCCTGCGCCTTGTTACCCGGGTGTTCCTCCGATGCGGGCGGCCGCGGCCTGCTCCCCAGATCCCAGCACCCGGAACCTCTGCCGAGTTCCCATTGATCTCGCGAGACTTCCACGAGATTATCGTAGTGATTCGGGGAACAGAACGCGAGAGCACAAGCAGGCCTCTCTCGTAACGATGGCAACTGTGACGGTAACGCCGGGGAGCGCCGCTAGGTGGCAGCAGTTCCCTTCTTTCACCTTCCATTTAACTCAGGAAGTGAAAAAAGTGCACTGCAAGCAGAACAATTGTTACCCATTGCAACCGTGCTGTTACCCATAGCAACTGACCACAGACACTTCCCTGTTAACGTTTTTCAGTAAAAACAGTGTAATCTGCATCTAAAAATACTGTAACCCCCCCCCCCCTGCCAGACACCTGATTGGTCAATAAGAGCCATCATGTTTCATGCGATAATTGATAATAGATCTCCATGGTTATTCTAGGATAGGTGATGTAGGTGTTGTATGATCTGCACAGGTCCATAGTTGACAACTTTATGCAAGCCGTGCCCAAAATTGGGTGCTCATTAGTGATGGGAGTGATGGGAGAACGTGCTCGGATAACGTCTCACCTGAGGATCTGGGAGTGCTCGTATATTATGTTCGAGTCCCTGCGGCTGCATGATTTGATGTTAGATACAACACATGTGGGGATTCCCTAACAAACAGATAATCCATATCCAATCCCTTTCCACCTCCTGCCGATTTCAACTCAAAACTATTTCACGAATCCGTACATTCCTCAACCTAGAATCTGCAAAAACCCTAGTCCATGCCCTCATCATCTCCTGCCTAGACTACTGTAACCTCCTGCTCTGTGGCCTCCCCTCTAACACTCTCACACCCCATCTATCCTAAACTCTGCTGCCCGACTAATCCACCTGTCCCCCCACTATTCCCCGGCCTCTCCCCTCTGTCAATCCCTTCACTCGCCCCCCATTACCCAGAGACTCCAGTACAAAACCCTAACCATGACGTACAAAGCCATCCACAACCTGTCTCCTCCATACATCTGTGACCTCATCTCCCGGTACTTACCTACACGCAACCTCCGATCCTCACAAGATCTCCTTCTCTACTCCCCTCTTATCTCCTCTTCCCACAATCGTATACAAGATTTCTCTCGTGCTTCCCCCATACTCTGGAACCCTCTACCACAACATATCAGACTCTCACCTACCATCGAAACCTTCAAAAAGAGCCTGAAGACCTACCTCTTTCGACAAGCCTATAACCTGCAGTAACCACCGATCGACCAAACCGCTGCATGACCAGCTCTATCCTCGCCTGCTGTATCCTCACCCATCCCTTGTAGATTGTAAGCCCTCGCGGGCAGGGTCCTCTCTCCTTCTGTACCAGTTGTGACTTGTATTGTTCAAGATTATTGTACCTGTCTTTATTATGTATACCGCTCCTCACATGTAAAGCGCCATGCAATAAATGGCGCTATAACAATAAATAATAATAATAATGCCCACATGTATTGAGGCTGTCTGACCACAGCAAATCATGCAGCCGCAGGGACTCGGACATAATATACGAGCACATCCAGATATTTCTTGTTACTTGTTCCCAGGGTGCATGGAGTGGTAGTGCACGAGTGGTGATTGCGCCATTCACTGTCTATGAAGGTGGTGGTTTTACATGCGCTATACTCCGATAGTCCCAAAGAAGTGAATGGAGGTCACACATAAGCCAGAAGAACAATAGTGGGCCCATACGCTTACTGTCGATCCTGAAGCCCACGTCCTCAGAAGAGGTGGACGTTACACAATTCTGGCAGACAGTGGATGTTTCCGGGAGCTTTTTGGGGCCGTATGAAGTCGGGGTCAAACAACCGTATTATCTCTCATCTGAGGAAATTGGTCCGATTCAGATAATCACACTCTGATCACAGTGCGATCCGATTCTCTCGGATGAGGAGAAGATAGAGAGAAGAATGTCTCCATCTTCTCCATTCTGTCAGTCTGTGAAAATGTCATCCGAGTGTGGTCTGATGATTCCCACGGACTCATTGACTTGCATGGCCGAGTGCAATCCGGATACTGGATGCAAATCGTGCATGCTGAGATTTTTTCCTCCGACTGGCTCTGTCCAAGGAATAAATCAGACATTTGCACGGCCCCATACAACAACACTGGTCCTCTGCGATCCAATATTTTGATTGCATTCGGACCGAATGTATGGTCGTCTGCACAAGCACTTAGGCAAACTTGAACAGGCTATTCCCAAAATATTACGTTTTGAGAATAACTTCCATTATAACATTTAGGCCGGGGTCACACTGGTGAGTTCAATGCGAGAAACTCACTCGAGTCTCTCGCATCAAGTCCTGGCACTCGGACCGGAGTGTGTGACTGCATAGAAATACACGCAGCCAGCCGCACACTCCAGTCCCAAGTGCCGGCGGCAGTCCCGGGACACGATGCGAGAGACTCGCACGAGTTTCTCACATTGAACTCGCAAGTGTGACCCCAGTCTTACTGATGATTAGGACCCTTTCCAAACCCTGCAATACCAAGACTAGGGCTCTTGAACCCAGGAACAACCATCTTGAATCTTTAGTTGTGCACGCCCAATCTCCATTGGGCAGCTGGAAAAAACAGCATAAATGAATATTTTGGGAACCACACGACAATGACTATAAAAGATGTTAGGAGGTAGTTTGCTATTGGTTTAACTTCTTTTTTTGTAGTCTGCATACTCAACCATTGCTTGTAATAAACAGACCACCATCCAGATTCTTGATAAAGCTAAGTGGACGGACGCCATTGTCTCTACTGATCAATCCAATCTGTACATGGCAGATATTGATAGGTGATACATTTGTTTTGTGGAAAAATAAGTATAATTCCATTTCTATTGTAATTTTCACCACTTTTTTGGTATAAATTATGGTGGATTTGTTGGCTGTACTCGGCCAAACCTTTCTTGTAAGCTCTTCTTGCTGCGATTTTATACGCACGTAGAATACACCTGAGGAAAAATACGGTGATGGGAGCTGCCCCATAGATTAACACTGGTCCGAGTGCTATGCGATGTTTTCTCACATATCACTCGTCCGAATTCTACGGGAGTGTGACTCCGGCCTAAAGGTACCTTCACACATAACGATTTCGTTAACGATATCGTTGCAACGTCACGCTTTTTTTGACGTAGCACCGATCCCGCTAACGATCTTGTTATGTGTGACAGCGACCAACTATCAGGCCCCTGCTGGGAGATCGTTGGTCGTTGGGGAATGATCAGGACCTTTTTTTGGTCGCTGATCACCCGCTGTCATCGCTGGATTGGCGTGTGTGACGCCGATCCAGCGATGTGTTCACTTGTAACCAGGGTAAATATCGGGTTACTAAGCGCCGGGCTGCGCTTAGTAACCCGATATTTACCCTGGTTACCATTGTAAAAGTTAAAAAAAAAAAAACAGTACATACTCACATTCCGATGTCTGTCACGTCCCCCGCCGTCAGCTTCCCTGCACTGACTGTCAGCGCCGGCCGTAAAGCAGAGCACAGCAGTGACGTCACCACTGTGCTCTGGCTCTGCTTTACGGCCGGCTCTGACACAGAAAGTGCAGGGAAGCTGACGGCGGGGGACGTGACAGACATCGGAATGTGAGTATGTAGTGTTTTTTTTTTTACTTTTACAATGGTAACCAGGGTAAATATCGGGTTACTAAGCGCGGCCCTGCACTTAATAACCCGATGTTTACCTTGGTTACCCGGGTGCTGCATGGGGACTTCGGCATCGTTGAAGACAGTTTCAACGATGCCGAAGTCGTTCGCCTGATCGTTGGCCGCTGGAGAGAGCTGTCTGTGTGACAGCTTCCCAGCAACCACACAACGACTTACCAACGATCACGGCCAGGTCATATCGCTGGTCGTGATCGTTGGTAAGTCATTTAGTGTAACGGTACCTTAAGAGTTGTTCACACTGTGGAAAGTGGAAAAATACACCCAGGTTTACGTGCTTTTCAACAGAAATGGATGATGGTTACAAAACATACACTTGATATCTGTAACAGATATGGCATGCAATGTACTGCCAGAATGGTTACAGGTGCTGATACTGCAGGAGCAGCATCAGGTTCAGGTACTGCCGGTGTGGTTACAGGCTCAGGCTGCCGTCACACTAGCAGTATTTGGTCAGTATTTTACATCAGTATTTGTAAGCCAAAACCAGGAGTGGGTGATAAATGCAGAAGTGGTGACGTGTTTCTATTATACTTTTCTCTATTTGTTCCACTCCTGGTTTTGGCTTACAAATACTGATGTGAAATACTGACCAAATACTGCTAGTGTGACGGCAGCCTCAGGCATACCTCCCAACTTTTGAAGAAGGCAAAGAGGGACAAAGGTTGCGGCACGCAAAGTGCGCCGCTGCAAATTTTAGGCCACACCCATTTCACAACTAGTCACACCCATATCCATGCTCAAACCACACCCATTTAGCACTGCTGATCACACTGTTTCATAAACAATAATTATAAAGAGAAAAAAATATGGCCACACAGTGCTCCATACTGTATAATGGCCACACATGATGCTCAATACTGTATAATGGCCACACAGTGCTCCATACTGTATAATGGCCACACATGATGCTCCATACTGTATAATGGCCCTACATGCTGCTGCGTACAGTATAATAGCCACACATGATGCTCCATACTGTATAATGGCCGTACATGATGCTGCGTACAGTGTAATGTCGACACATGATGCTCAATACTGTATAATGGCCACACAGTGCTCCATACAGTATAATGGCCACGCATGAAGCTCAATACTGTATAATGGCCACACAGTGCTCCATACTGTATAATGGCCACACATGATGCTCAATACTGTATAATGGCCACACAGTGCTCCATACTGTATAATGGCCTCACATGATGCTCAATACTGTATAATGGCCACACAGTGCTCTATACTGTATAATGGCCACACATGATGCTCAATACTGCATAGTGGCCACACATGATGCTGCATACAGTATAATGGCCACACATGATGCTCCATACTGTATAATGGCTCCACATGATACTGCGTACAGTATAATGGCCACACATGATGCTCCATACTATATAATGGCCCTACATTGTGCTGCGTACAGTATAATGGCCACACTTGATGCTCAATACTGTATAATGACTACACAGTGCTCCATACTGTATAATGACCACACATAATGCTCAATACTATATAATGGCCACACAGTGCTCCATACTGTATAATAGGCCCACATGATGCTTAATACTGTATAATGGCCACACAGTGCTCCATACTGTATAATAGCCACACATGATGCTGTGTACAGTATAATGGCCACACATGATGCTCCATACTGTATAATGGCTCTACATGATGCTGCGTACAGTATAATGGCCACACATGATGCTCCATACTGTATAATGGCCCTACATGATGCTGCGTACAGTATAATGGCCACACATGATGCTCCATACTGTATAATGGCCACACATGATGCTCCATACTGTATAATGGCCACACAGTGCTCCATACTGTATAATGGCCACACATGATGCTCAATACTGTATAATGGCCACACAGTGCTCCATACTGTATAATGGCCCCACATGATGCTCAATACTGTATAATGGTCACACAGTGCTCCATACTGTATAATGGCCGCACATGATGCTCAATACTGTATAATGGCCAAGCAGTGCTCCAAACAGTATAATAATAATAATAATAATAATTTTATTTATATAGCGCCAACATATTCCGCAGCGCTTTACAAATTAGCATAATGACCACACATGATGCTCAATACTGTATAATGGCCACACATGATGCTGCGTACAGTATAATGGCCACACATGATGCTCATACTGTATAATGGCCGCACAGTGCTCCACACTGTATAATGGCCACACATGATGCTCAATACTATATAATGGCCACACAGTGCTCCATGCTGTATAATGGCCCCACATGATGCTGCATACAGTATAATGGCCACACATGATACTCCATACGGTATAATGGTCCTACATGATGGTGCGTACAGTATAATGGCCACACATGATGCTCAATACTGTATAATGGTCCTACCTGAAGCTGCATACAGTATAATGGCCACACATGATGCTCCATACTGTATAATGGCCACACATGATGCTCCATACTGTATAATGGCCACACATGATGCTCAATACTGTATAATGGCCACACAGTGCTCCATACTGTATAATGGCCCCACATGATGCTGTGTACAGTATAATGGCCACACATGATGCTTCATACTGTATAATGGCCCTACATGATGCTGCGTACAATATAATTGCCACACATGATGGTCCATACTGTATAATGGCCCTACATGATGCTGCGTACAGTATAATGGCCACACATGATGCTCCATACTGTATAATGTGTTATGGACCTGGTGGTTAGGAACACCCGAAACGACCTGATGGTTAAACTAACAACGACAAGCTCTGGGAAGTGGGAGCTCTGCTGACCGCAACCCTTAATCCTATCACACAACTAGAAATAGCCATGGAGCGTACCTAACTCTGCCTAGACGCCTCTTCACAGCCTAAGAGCTAACTAGCCCTAGAGAAGAAAATAAAGCCTACCTTGCCTCAGAGAAATTCCCCAAAGAAAAAGGCAGCCCCCCACATATATTGACTGTGAGATAAGATGAAAGTCACAAACACAAAAATGAAACAGGTTTCAGCAAAGGGAGGCCAGACTTACTAAACAGACTGAGGATAGGAAAGGTAACTTTGCGGTCAGCACAAAAAACTACAAAAAGACCACGCAGAGTGTGCAAAAAGACCTCCACACCGACTCATGGTGCGGAGGTGCCACTCTGCCTCCCAGAGCTTCCAGCTAGCAAGGCAAAATCATGATAGCAAGCTGGACAAGAAAACAATGAACCAATAATTAACTAGCAGGGACTTAGCTTCTGCTGAAGTAGACAGGTAACCAGAAAGATCCAAGAGCGAACTGAACCAGTACAAGAACATTGACAGCTGGCATGGAGTAACGATCTGAGTGGAGTTAAATAGAGCAGCCAGCCAAAGGAAAAACTAAGTCACCTGTGGAAGGAACCTCAGAAGCAGCAGCTCCACTCACAGCCACCAGAGGGAGTCCATGGACAGAACTCGCCGAAGTACCACTCATGACCACAGGAGGGAGTTCGATAACAGAATTCACAACAGTACCCGCCCCCTTGAGGAGGGGTCACCGAACCCTCACCAGAGCCCCCAGGCCGATCAGGACGAGCCAAATGAAAGGCACGAACTAGATCGGCAGCATGAACATCAGAGGCAAAAACCCAGGAATTATCTTCCGGACCATAACCCTTCCACTTGACCAGGTACTGGAGTTTCCGTCTTGAAATACGAGAATCCAAAATCTTCTCCACCATGACATCCTTAAGGGCTTCAGAAAGACCCTTTCTGAAAATTGCCGCCAGGGCACACTCATTCCACTGAGTAAGCACAGACCACTTTCTAAACTTCTGACAATATACCTCCGCTTCATCCTGACCCTGACACAAAGCCAGCAAGATTTTCTCTGCCTGATCCACTGAATTTGGTTCATCATAAAGCAATCCAAGCGCCAGAAAAAAACGCATCTACATCACGCAATGCAGGATCTCCTGGCGCAAGTGAAAATGCCCAGTCTTGAGGGTCGCCACGCAACAAAGAAATAATGATTTTTACTTGTTGAACGGGGTCACCAGAGGAGCGGGTTCTCAAAGCAAGAAACAGTTTACAATTATTTTTGAAATTCAGGAACTTAGATCTATCCCCAGAAAACAAATCAGGAATTGGAATTCTAGGCTCTAACATCAGATTCTGAACCACAAAATCTTGAATGTTTTGTACCCTTGCAGTGAGATGATCCACACAAGAGGACAGACCTTGAATGTCCATAGCTACATCTGTGTCCTGAACCACCCAGAGGTTTAGGGGAAAAGAAAGACAAAACACACTGCAGAGAAAAAAAAATGGTCTCAGAACTCCTCTTATCCCTCTATTGAGATGCATTAACACTTTTGGCCAGGTGTACTGTTATGGACCTGGTGGTTAGGAGCACCCGAAACGACCTGATGGTTAAACTAACAACGGACAAGCTCTGGGAAGTGGGAGCTCTGCTGACCGCAACCCCTAATCCTATCACACAACTAGAAATAGCCGTGGAGCGTACCTAACTCTGCCTAGACGCCTCTTCACAGCCGAAGAGCTAACTAGCCATAGAGAAGAAAATAAAGCCTACCTTGCCTCAGAGAAATTCCCCAAAGAAAAAGGCAGCCTCCCACATATATTGACTGTGAGATAAGATGAAAGTCACAAACACAGAAATGAAACAGGTTTTAGCAAAGGGAGGCCAGACTTACTAAACAGACTGAGGATAGGAAAGGTAACTTTGCGGTCAGCACAAAAAACTACAAAAAGACCACGCAGAGTGTGCAAAAAGACCTCCGCACTGACTCACGGTGCGGAGGTGCTACTCTGCCCCCAGAGCTTCCAGCTAGCAAGGCAAAATCATGATAGCAGGCTGGACAAGAAAACAATGAACCAATAATTAACTAGCAGGGACTTAGCTTCTGCTGGAGTAGACAGGTAACCAGAAAGATTTAAGAGCGAACTGAACCAGTACAAGAACATTGACAGCTGGCATGGAGTAACGATCTGAGTGGAGTTAAATAGAGCAGCCAGCCAAAGGAAAAACTAAGTCACCTGTGGAAGGAACCTCAAAAGCAGCAGCTCCACTCACAGCCACCAGAGGGAGTCCATGGACAGAACTCGCCGAAGTACCATTCATGACCACAGGAGGGAGTTCGATAACAGAATTCACAACAGTACCCCCCCTTGAGGAGGGGTCACCGAACCCTCACCAGAGCCCCCAGGCCGATCAGGACGAGCCAAATGAAAGGCACAAACTAGATCGGCAGCATGAACATCAGAGGCAAAAACCCAGGAATTATCTTCCTGACCATAACCCTTCCACTTGACCAGGTACTGGAGTTTCCGTCTTGAAATACGAGAATCCAAAATCTTCTCCACCATGACATCCTTAACCCCTTTACCCCCAAGGGTGGTTTGCACGTTAATGACCGGGCCAATTTTTACAATTCTGACCACTGTCCCTTTATGAGGTTATAACTCTGGAACGCTTCAACGGATCCCAGTGATTCTGACACTGTTTTGTCATGACATATTGTACTTCATGACAATGGTAAAAATTCTTTGATAGTACCTGCGTTTATTTGTGAAAAAAATGGAAATTTGGCGAAAATTATGAAAATGTCGCTATTTTCCAACTTTGAATTTTTATGCAATTAAATCACAGAGATATGTCACACAAAATACTTAATAAGTAACATTTCCCACATGTCTACTTTACATCAGCACAATTTTGGAACCAAAATTTTTTTTTGTTAGGGAGTTATAAGGGTTAAAAGTTGACCAGCAATTTCTCTTTTCTACAACACCATTTTATTTAGGGACCACATCTCATTTGAAGTCATTTTGAGGGGTCTATATGATAGAAAATACCCAAGTGTGACACCATTCTAAAAACTACACCCCTCAAGGTGCTCAAAACCATATTCAAGAAGTTTATTAACCCTTCTGGTGCTTCACAGGAATTTTTTGAATGTTTAAATAAAAATGAACATTTAACTTTTTTCCACAAAAAATTTAATTCAGCTCCAATTTGTTTTATTTCACCAAGGGTAACAGGAAAAAATGGACCCCAAACATTGTTGTACAATTTGTCCTGAGTACGCCAATACCCCACATGTGGGGGTAAACCACTGTTTGGGTGCATGGCAGAGCTCGGAAGCGAAGGAGCGCCATTTGACTTTTCAATGCAAAATTGACTGGAATTGAGATGGGACGCCATGTTTCGTTTGGAGAGCCCCTGATGTGCCTAAACATTGAAACCCCCCACAAGTGACACCATTTTGGAAAGTAGACCCCCTAAGGAACTTATCTAGAGGTGTGGTGAGCACTTTGACCCACCAAGTGCTTCACAGAAGTTTATAATGTAGAACCGTAAAAATAAAAAATCATATTTTTTCACAAAAATTATCTTTTCGCCACCAATTTTTTATTTTCCCAAGGGTAAGAGAAGAAATTGGACCCCAAAAGTTGTTGTACAATTTGTGCTGAGTATGCTGATAGCCCATATGTGGGGGTAAACCACTGTTTGGGCGGATGGGAGAGCTCGGAAGGGAAGGAGCGCCGATTGACTTTTCAATACAAAATTGACAGGAATTGAGATGGGACGCCATGTTGCGTTTGAAGAGCCACTGATGTGCCTAAACATTGAAACCCCCCATAAGTGACACCATTTTGGACAGTAGACCCCCTAAGGAACTTATCTAGAGGTGTGGTGAGCACTTTGACCCACCAAGTGCTTCACAGAAGTTTATAATGTAGAACCGTAAAAATAAAATATCATATTTTTTCACAAAAATTATCTTTTCGCCACCAATTTTTTATTTTCCCATGGGTAAGAGAAGAAATTGGACCCCAAAAGTTGTTGTACAATTTGTCCTGAGTACGCTGATAGCCCATATGTGGGGGTAAACCACTGTTTGGGCGGATGGGAGAGCTCGGAAGGGAAGGAGCGCCGATTGACTTTTCAATGCAAAATTGACAGGAATTGAGATGGGACGCCACGTTGCGTTTGAAGAGCCACTGATGTGCCTAAACATTGAAACTTCCCACAAGTGACACCATTTTGGAAAGTAGACCCCCTAAGGAACTTATCTAGAGGTGTGGTGAGCACTTTGATCCACCAAGTGCTTCACAGAAGTTTATAATGCAGAGCCGTAAAAATAAAACAAAATTTTTTTCCCACAAAAATTATTTTTTTAGCCCCCAGTTTTGTATTTTCCCGAGGGAAACAGGAGAAATTGGACCCCAAAATTTGTTGCCCAATTTGTCCTGAGTGCGATGATACACCATATGTGGGGGGAACCACTGTTTGGGCACATGGGAGGGCTCGGAAGGGAAGGAGTGCCATTTGAATGCAGACTTAGATGGAATGGTCTGCAGGTGTCACATTGCGTTTGCAGAGCCCCTAATGTACCTAAACAGTAGAAACCCCCCACAAGTGACCATTTTGGAAAGTAGACCCCCTTAGGAACTTATCTAGATGTGTGCTGAGCGCTTTGACCCACCAAGGGCTTCACAGAAGATTATAATGGAGAGCCGTAAAAATAAAACAAAAATTTTTTCCCACAAAAATTATTTTTTAGCCCCCAGTTTTGTATTTTCCCGAGGGTAACAGGAGAAATTGGACCCCACAATTTGTTGTCCAATTTGTCCTGAGTGCCCTGATACCCCATATGTGGGGGGGAACCACTGTTTGGGCGCATGGGAGGGCTCGGAAGGGAAGGAGCTCCATTTGGAATGAGGACTTAGATGGAATGGTCTGCAGGCGTCACATTGCATTTGCAGAGCCCCTAATGTACCTAAACAGTAGAAACCTCCCACAAGTGACACCATTTTGGAAACTAGACACCCTAAGGAACTCATCTGGATGTGTTGTGATAGCTTTGAACCCCCAAGTGTTTCACTACAGTTTGTAACGCAGAGCCGTGAAAATTAAAAAAAAAAATCTTTCCCCCCAAAATTATTTTTTAGCCCCCAGTTTTGTATTTTCCCGTGTGTAAGAGGAGAAATTCGACCCCAAGAGTTGTTGTCCAATTTGTCCTGAGTACGCTGATACCCCGTATGTTGGGGGGAACCACCGTTTGAGCGCATGGCAGAGCTCGGAAGGGAAGGAGCGCCATTTGGAATGCAGACTTAGATGGAATGGTCTGCAGGCGTCACATTGCGTTTGCAGAACCCCTAATGTACCTAAACTGTAGAAACCCCCCACAAATGACCCCATATTGGAAACTAGACCCTCCAGGGAACTAATCTAGATGTGTTGTGAGAACTTTGAACCCCCAAGTATTTCACTACAGTTTATAACGCAGAGCCGTGAAAATAAAAAAATCTTTTTTTTTCCCACAAAAATTATTTTTTAGCCCCCAGTTTTGTATTTTCCCAAGGGTAACAGGAGAAATTGGACCCCAAAAGTTGTTGTCCTATTTGTCCTGAGTACGCTGATACCCCATATGTTGGGGTAAACCCCTGTTTGGGCACACGGGAGAGCTCGGAAGGGAAAAAGCACTGTTTTACTTTTTCAGCGTAGAATTGGCTGGAATTGAGATCGGACGCCATGTCGCGTTTGGAGAGCCCCTGATGTGCCTAAACAGTGGAAACTCCCAATTATAACTGAAACCCTAATCCAAACACACCCCTAACCCTAATCCCAACAGTAACCCTAACCACACCTCTAACCCTGACACACCCCTAACCCTAATCCCAACCCTATTCCCAACTGTAAATGTAATCTAAACCCTAACTGTAACTTTAGCCCCAACCCGACCCTAACTTTAGCCCCAACCCAAACTGTAGCCCTAACCCTAGCCCTAACCCTAGCCCTAACCCTAGCCCTAACCCTAGCCCTAACCCTAGCCCTAACCCTAACCCTAGCCCTAACCCTAGCCCTAACCCTAACCCTAGCCCTAACCCTAGAACTAACCCTAGCCCTAGCCCTAACCCTAACCCTAGCCCTAGCCCTAGCCCTAATGGGAAAATGGAAATAAATACATTTTTTTTTATTTTTCCCTAACTAAGGGGGTGATGAAGGGGGGTTTGATTTACTTTTATAGCGGGATTTTTAGCGGATTTTTATGATTGGCAGCCGTCACACACTGAAAGACGCTTTTTATTGCAAAAAATATTTTTTGCGTTACCACATTTTGAGAGCTATAATTTTTCCATATTTTGGTCCACAGAGTCATGTGAGGTCTTGTTTTTTGCGGGACGAGTTGACATTTTTATTGGTAACATTTTCGGGCACATGACATTTTTTGATCGCTTTTTATTCCGATTTTTGTGAGGCAGAATGACCAAAAACCAGCTATTCATGAATTTCTTTTGGGGGAGGCGTTTATACCGTTCCGCGTTTGGTAAAATTGATAAAGCAGTTTTATTCTTCGGGTCAGTACGATTACAGCGACACCTCATATATATCATTTTTTTATGTTTTGGCGCTTTTATACGATAAAAACTATTTTATAGAAAAAATAATTATTTTTGCATCGCTTTATTCTCAGGACTATAACTTTTTAATTTTTTTGCTGATGATGCTGTATCGCGGCTCGTTTTTTGCGGGACAAGATGACGCTTTCAGCGGTACCATGGTTATTTATATCTGTCTTTTTGATCGCGTGTTATTCCACTTTTTGTTCGGCGGTATGATAATAAAGCGTTGTTTTTTGCCTCGTTTTTTTTTTTTTTCTTACGGTGTTTACTGAAGGGGTTAACTAGTGGGCCAGTTTTATAGGTCGGGCCGTTACGGACGTGGCGATACTAAATATATGTACTTTTATTGTTTGTTTTTTTTATTTAGATAAAGACATGTATTTATGGGAAGAATATTTTATTTTTTTTTCCATTATTTTGGAATATTTTTTTTTATTTTTTTTTACACATTTGAAATTTTTTTTTTTACTTTTTTACTTTGTCCCAGGGGGGGACATCACAGATCGGTGATCTGACAGTGTGCACAGCACTCTGTCAGATCATCGATCTGACATGCAGCACTGCAGGCTGCTTCACAGTGCCTGCTCTGAGCAGGCTCTGTGAAGCCACCTCCCTCCCTGCAGGACCCGGATCCACGGCCATCTTGGATCCGGGGCTCGAGCAGGGAGGGAGGTGAGGAGACCCTCGCAGCAACGCGATCACATCGCGTTGCTGCGGGGGGCTCAGGGAAGCCCGCAGGGAGCCCCCTCCCTGCGCGATGCTTCCCTGCACCGCCGGCACATCGCGATCATCTTTGATCGCGGTGTGCCAGGGGTTAATGTGCCGGGGGCGGTCCGTGACCGCTCCTGGCACATAGTGCCGGATGTCAACTGCGATAAACAGCTGACACCCGGCCGCGATCGGCGGCGCTCCCCCCGTGAGCGCCGCCGATCGCGCTGGATGTACTATCCCGTCCATGGTCATAGGGGCCCACCCCACCTCGACGGGATAGTACGTCCCATGTCAGAAAGGGGTTAAGGGCTTCAGAAAGACCCTTTCTGAAAATTGCCGCCAGGACACACTCATTCCACTGAGTAAGCACAGACCACTTTCTAAACTTCTGACAATATACCTCCGCTTCATCCTGACCCTGACACAAAGCCAGCAAGATTTTCTCTGCCTGATCCACTGAATTTGGTTCATCATAAAGCAATCCAAGCGCCAGAAAAAAACGCATCTACATCACGCAATGCAGGATCTCCTGGCGCAAGGGAAAATGCCCAGTCTTGAGGGTCGCCACCCAACAAAGAAATAATGATTTTTACTTGTTGAACGGGGTCACCAGAGGAGCGGGTTCTCAAAGCAAGAAACAGTTTACAATTATTTTTGAAATTCAGGAACTTAGATCTATCCCCAGAAAACAAATCAGGAATTGGAATTCTAGGCTCTAACATCGGATTCTGAACCACAAAATCTTGAATGTTTTGTACCCTTGCAGTGAGATGATCCACACAAGAGGACAGACCTTGAATGTCCATAGCTACATCTGTGTCCTGAACCACCCAGAGGTTTAGGGGAAAAGAAAGACAAAACACACTGCAGAGAAAAAAAAATGGTCTCAGAACTTCTCTTATCCCTCTATTGAGATGCATTAACACTTTTGGCCAGCTGTACTGTTATGGACCTGGTGGTTAGGAGCACCCGAAATGACCTGATGGTTAAACTAACAACGGACAAGCTCTGGGAAGTGGGAGCTCTGCTGACCGCAACCCCTAATCCTATCACACAACTAGAAATAGCCGTGGAGCGTACCTAACTCTGCCTAGACGCCTCTTCACAGCCTAAGAGCTAACTAGCCCTAGAGAAGAAAATAAAGCCTACCTTGCCTCAGAGAAATTCCCCAAAGAAAAAGGCAGCCCCCCACATATATTGACTGTGAGATAAGATGAAAGTCACAAACACAGAAATGAAACAGGTTTCAGCAAAGGGAGGCCAGACTTACTAAACAGACTGAGGATAGGAAAGGTAACTTTGCGGTCAGCACAAAAAACTACAAAAAGACCACACAGAGTGTGCAAAAAGACCTCCGCACTGACTCACGGTGCAGAGGTGCCACTCTGCCTCCCAGAGCTTCCAGCTAGCAAGGCAAAATCATGATAGCAAGCTGGACAAGAAAACAATGAACCAATAATTAACTAGCAGGGACTTAGCTTCTGCTGGAGTAGACAGGTAACCAGAAAGATCCAAGAGCGAACTGAACCAGTACAAGAACATTGACAGCTGGCGTGGAGTAACGATCTGAGTGGAGTTAAATAGAGCAGCCAGCCAAAGGAAAAACTAAGTCACCTGTGGAAGGAACCTCAGAAGCAGCAGCTCCACTCACAGCCACCAGAGGGAGTCCATGGACAGAACTCGCCGAAGTACCATTCATGACCACAGGAGGGAGTTCGATAACAGAATTCACAACAATAATGGCCCTACATGATGCTACATACAGTATAATGGCCACACATGATGCTCCATGCTGGATAATGACCCTACATGATGCTGCGTACAGTGTAATGGCCACACATGATGCTCTATACTGTATAATGGCCATACAGTGCTCCATACTGTATAATGGCCCCATATGATGCTGCGCACTGTATAATGGCTCCACATGATCCTCCACAATGTAAAATGGCCACACATGATGCTGCGTACAGTATAATGGCCCCACATGACGATGCCAGTGTACAGTAGTGGCTGTAGATGTGTCCCAGCAGCTCTGCTTACAATGCAGGCAACAATTTCACCACCTGTCGCTGTCCACACTGCTGCCTCACAGATCTTGCATATTGCAATGTAGCCCAGCTCTGCGAACTCTGCATGCACTCAGCCAACACCACTATTCACTGGCTCCACTTCATAACTGCTGTAGTATATAAAGGATATATATATATATATATATATATATATATATATATATGTATATATACTGTGCCTATGACTAACAGGCTGCACTGGATTGCTCTAACTTCTGCTACTAACTACTCCTGGTTATAATGCCTTGTACTGTAAGCACAGCAGTGCCACCTGCATGTATGTGTGCAGTACACACACACACACACACTGACACACTGACACACACACACACTCACGTACTCGTACCTCAGTATGTCCTCTCTCGCTCTCTGAACCACCGCTTCGGAAGAAGAAGATACGGAGGGGGTGTGGCCTAATACAAGGGGGCATGTCGGCTGCTTTTCCTGCTGGATGTGTGTGAGAAGTAGAGTCCCATGTGGGACTGTGGGGCACAGCCTCAAAATCAGGACAGTCCCGCAGTATGAGGGATGGTTGGGAGCTATGGCTCAGGTACCGCCAGAGCGGCATCAGGCACTGGTACTGCCGGTGTGGTTACAGGCTCAGGTAGCGCCAGAGCGGCATCAGGCATGGATACTGCCGATGTGGTTACAGGCTCAGATACTGCCAGAGAGGCATCAGGCACAGGTACAGCTGGTGCAGTTACAGGCTCAGGTGCCAACAGAGTGGCATCAGGCACAGGTGCTGCTGGTGTGGTTACAGGCTCAGGTACTGCCAGAGCGGCATCAGGCACTGGTACTGCCAGTGTGGTTACAGGCTCAGGTACTGCCAGAGCGGCATCAGGCACTGGTACTGCCAGTGTGGTTACAGGCTCAGGTACTGCCAGAGCGGCATCAGGCACTGGTACTGCCAGTTTGGTTACAGGCTCAGGTACTGCCAGAGCGGCATCAGGCACTGGTACTGCCAGTGTGGTTACAGGCTCAGGTGCTGACAGAGCAGCATCAGGCACAGGTACTGCTGGTTCAGTTACAGGCTCAAGTGCCGAAAGAGTAGCATCAGGCACAGGTACTGATGGTGTGGTTACGGGCTCAGGTACCGCCAGCGTGGCAACGAGTACAGGTACTGCTGGTGCAGTTACAGGCTCAAATACCGCCAGTGCGGCATCAGGCACAGGCAGGGATTCTCCGGTGGGCCCAGGCCCTGACACCTGCTGGCATACAGTGCCAGCAGTTCCTAGGGCCCCCGCTGCTCCAGGGGCCCCCAGCAAGTGGGGTGTCGCTAATAGCGGCACCCCATGCAGCTGCTATGGGGCCCCCAGTACCAGCGGAGAAGCAGCGGGTAACAGGTAGCCTAAGCCTGTCCCCGCTGCTAAAGTGAAATGAATATTCACGCTTCCCCACGCCCCCATGGGCGTGGAGAGGAGTGAATTCATTTCACTATAATAGCGGGCAGCGTTTGCGGCAAATTGCAACTAAACACTGCCCGCTATTAGTGCCCGCAGACAAAGGCCCCCCCGCTGCTCCCTCAGGGGCCCCCAGCTCACACGGCCGCTATGGGGCCGTAAGCCAGGGGTCCCGGTGCCAACGCCGCCCCCCAGCGCTCATTAATGGGGAGAGAGCGTCAGATGACGCTCCCTCTCCCGTGATTCCCCTCGCCGCTGGCACACAGCAGGTGCGCAATGACGTCACTTCATCGCGCACCTGCTGTGTGTGAGGCCGTAGCTCCTGACATCGGAGCAGAGCCGCTGCTGGAGTCAGCGTGGGAGCGAGCAGGAGAGGTGAGTATTGTGCTTTTTTTTGTGTTTTCTTTATTATTGACCAGTCCTGGCTGGTTGTATGTGTGACGTGTCTGGGGTGGTGGACTCTCAGCAGCGGACAAATATACAAAACTAAGGTGTACATATAGGCCCTGGTCTATGAAAACAACTGCAGGCAGAAATTGGGGCAGTTTCATGTAGCAACCAATCAGATTGCTTCTATCATTTTCAAATATACTATGAAAAAATGTAAGCTAGAGTCTGATTGGTTGCTATGGTTGATTGCTTCATGCTCTATTTGCAGTGGAGAAATGGAATATAATATTTTTTATAATATTTTATAGCGCACAGAACGTTCTGTGGGACAACCCTTGCATAAAAAAACTGAGAGGAGACATCAATTTTTTTTTTCTTTTGTTTATGTCATTCTCCTCTTCTCACAGTTTGTTTTCGTCCCTCTCACGTGGCTCGTCTTGTGTTATTCCCTCAGACATCCATGTTCTCGTTTCTTTTTCCCTCCCCTCTCTCACGGCCCCCACTATACATGAGATATTTCCAGAGATAAATCTCTCCCTGAATGTTTGACAAGAGAGAAAGCGAGATGTGTGAGAGAATTCCTTCTGGGACCAAAAAAAAAAGGGGGTCTCTTAAAAAAACATAAATAAATAAAAAAATGGCCGCCCTCCTCAGTATACCTTCCCATTCACAACAGTAGACGGATTAACCAGCGGTTTGTACGCGCACGTTCACAGCGACGAAAATGCAAACATCGGCCACACTTTCCAGCCGCTAGGCCTCAGAATACTGCGAACCACATCTCCATGGCGACCCGTAGCGAGACCCCTACTTCTCTTCTGTGGGACCGGGCTGTTTGTTTAGTTTACATGGTGTTCGTTTATCCGCATTTCGGGTTGTATAGGGATAAATGGCGTAACGTCAGCGCTGGAGAATTTTGTTCAGAATTTTTTATTTTTTTTGCTCATTTTTATTGCTCATCTATCTGAGGAAAAGTCGTTTAAAGTGTTAAGGGATTTCCTGGTGGGGAGGATTTTTAAGCATTTCAGTCGCTGGCGAGTCTGCGTAACGTGGGTGAGCGGTAGGACTCACTTCCCACGAGCCTGGATTTTTATTTTTTTTTGTAGGGGAAGATTTCCCAGCCCTGGGGGACGCAGAAGAAAGGAGAAGAGGGAGGTGATGAGAGCAAAGGTAGAGGATGGGGATCTGGGAGAGCGGGGAAGTGTGAGAGAGGTCTATATGGGGTGACGTTAGGATGGAGAGGACACACGGCAGGAAATGGCCGGGAAAGGCTGCCATCGTCACTTCTATAGGGGGAAAACATAGGATCCCCCCTAGCGACTCTACTGCATGTGAGACCCCACCAGAGTGCCCTGTCCCTGCATCCCCTCTGGACTCGCTGACCTCACTTCATGGCGGATTCCCACTAAAACTGAGGCTTTTATACTCTGTGATATGACCTAAAACTGCACTCCTCACCCCTAGCATGGCTCAATAGGTGAAAACGAAATTGGTGGAATCTGTAAAATTCCATTTAGAGTCTTTCTCTGGGATATTTTGGCTTTTTTTTTTGTAGGGACGCTCCTTTTAATGCATTATTCTTGTGTCGTAACGTAACGGATGCAGCAATTTCCATTTTATGTAATAAAACTTTTTTAACTTTTTTTTTTTCTCATCATTTTGATCTCTTCTCTAAAACTCCATTACTTCTGTGTGCCCAGATTCCGGCAATGCCTAGTAGGAATATATAGATGGCAGAGCAGAGAGCCTTTATAAGGCCCCCAAGTGCCACATCGGCACCCCGCTTCAGGGGGGCAATCATTGGGGTGCTCCTTCCCAGTGGGCAAGGAGGGGGGTGAGCTGCATGATGCCCTATGGGGCAAGGAGGGGGTGTGAGCTGCATGATGCCCTATGGGGCAAGAAGGGGGTGAGCTGCATGATGCCCTATGGTGCAAGGAGGGGATGTGAGCTGCATGATGCCCTATGGGGCAAGGAGGGGGTGTGAGCTGCATGATGCCCTATGGGGCAAGGAGGGGGGTGAGCTGCATGATGCCCTATGGTGCAAGGAGGGGATGTGAGCTGCATGATGCCCTATGGGGCAAGGGGGTGTGTGAGCTGCATGATGCCTTATGGGGGGACTGAGCTGCATGATGCCCTATGCGGAGGGTGAGTGGCATGATGCCCTATGGGGGGAGTGAGCTGCATGATGCCCTATGGGGGAATGAACTGAATGATGCCTTATGGGGGAGTGAGCTGCATAATGCCCTATGGGGGGAGTGAGCTGCATGATGCCCTATGGGGAGGGTGAGCTGCCTGATACCCTATGGGGAGGGTGAGCTGCATGATGCTCTATGGGGGGAGTGAGCTGCATGATGCCCTATGGGGGAAGCTGCATGATACCCTATGAAGGGGCTACATTATATTCCATGAAGGGGCTGCATTATACCTTATGAGGGGGGTTGCACTATACTCTAAGGGGGCTACATTATACCCTATGGGGGCTGCATTATACTCTGAGGCTGGTTGCATTATATTCTATGGGGGGGGCTACATTATATTCTATAGTGGGCTGCATTATATTCTGTGAGGGGGATACATTGTACCCTATGAGGGGGCTACTTTATTTTGTTTGAGGGGGCTACCCCAACCCCTGCTACATAATTAAGATGTGTACTACCTTATATTATACCCTGATATTAGCGTGTTTTATCGCACAATTGGTGGTCTGAATGATTTTCTCTGGTGGGCCCAAGGTGCTCCAGTCCGATGCTGGGCACAGGTCCTGCTGGTGTGGTTACAGGCTCAGGTACCACCAGAGCAGCATCAGCCACAGGTACTGAAGGAGCACTGTCCGGCTTAGGTACCGCTGGAGTGGCATCAGGGTACCCATGGCACATGGATCAGCACTACACATCACGGAATAAAGGAAAAGATTCAGACTCATACAATACAGGATACAGGGACCTGGTGACACTACTAAATAGAGAACGCTGCGCTCAGGCACCTCCCGTCATTAGTGTTACAAATACAAGTCAATGTTGTCAATGAAATAAAAGTCTGTGTACTGTAGTTTCTTTTTTCCCAAAGCTTTGTTCTACCGCAGAGAAATTAACTTTGTGAAGCAATATGCAAATGATGCTGAAAGTGCATTGGGTTGTGACAAAGAGCTTCTATTGCCTCGGACCCCTGCTACATTCTGCGCTCAGTGCCAAGCCCCTCTAGATGATGGGCACTGAGGTGGCTCTCATGAATGCTCGATCTAATTCTGGAACTTGGCTCATGTTCTGCTTTCACGTTAAAGGGAACCTGTCACTTTCAGTACGAGATAAAAATACTGTTAAATAGGGCCTGAGCTGTGCGTTACTATAGTGTATTTTGTGTACCCTGATTCCACCCCTAAGCTGCCGAAATAACTTACCAAAGTCGCCGTTTTCGCCTGTCAATCAGGCTGGTCAGGTCAGATGGGCATAGCGACATCGCTGGTTCTTCCCCCAGATCTTGCATATATTTCCGTTGGTGGCGTAGTGGTTTGCGCATGCCCATCTTCTGAATCCACTGGGCAGGAGAAGAAAAAACGCGCGATCGGCGCTATTTCCCTGGCCATCTTCCTGAGGCCGCACGTGCGCATATGGAGTCCTCTGCTGCCCGGGGCTTCAGGAAAATGGCCGTGGGATGCCGCGCGTGCATAGATGGAGATCGCGGCGGCCATTTTCCTGAAGCCGGGTTCGCATCTCAACTTCAGGAAAATGGCCGCCGCGATCTCCATCTGCGCACGCGCGGCATCCCGCGGCCATTTTCCTGAAGCCCCGGGCAGCAGTTAGGGTTAGAGTTTGGGTTAGGGTTAGAGTTTGGGTTAGAGTTTGGGTTAGGGTTAGAGTTTGTGTTAGGGTTAGAGTTTGGGTTAGGGTTTGTGTTAGGGTTTGTGTTAGAGTTTGTGTTAGAGTTTGTGTTAGGGTTAGAGTTAGAGTTTGGGTTAGAGTTTGTGTTAGAGTTTGTGTTAGGGTTAGGGTTAGAGTTTGTGTTTTAGGGTTAGGGTTAGAGTTTGGGTTAGAGTTTGTGTTAGAGTTTGTGTTAGGGTTAGGGTTAGAGTTTGGATTAGAGTTTGTGTTAGAGTTTGTGTTAGGGTTAGAGTTTGTGTTTTAGGGTTAGGGTTAGGGTTAGAGTTTGGGTTAGAGTTTGTGTTAGAGTTTGTGTTAGGGTTAGAGTTTGTGTTTTAGGGTTAGGGTTAGAGTTTGTGTTTTAGGGTTAGGGTTAGAGTTTGTGTTAGAGTTTGTGTTAGAGTTTGTGTTAGGGTTAGGGTTAGGATCCCTAGGGTTACTGTTTATAGTGGGTTTTCTAGTTGATTTTGATGATTGGCAGCTGTCACACACTTCTCATCATGCGTTTCAAAAACGCAAACGCAGGAAAAACGCTTGTAAACGCGTCAAGACGCCGCGTTTGCGTTAAAACATGCAAAAACGCATGCGCCTAAAAAACGCAGCGTTTAAACGCGTTTTTGCACCAAATGCGTTTGCGTTTAAAACGCTGCAGATCAAAACGCAAGTGTGAAACCAGCCTTAGGGAATTGCTAGGACACTTTGGTTAGGCTAGAATCTTTCCACCTATGATTGTCATGTACAGAAGAAAAATAAAAAAAAAGAGGAAATGAGAGTGAAATAGTGAAAGTGTCTGTTATCACCGCACCGCACGGAGCACCAATTTGTGACGATACAGGGGAACTGCAATGTCAGCAATACATTAAGGAAATAAAACATGCACATCCTTAACAAACAGGCTCATGTTCTCTAAGGCTATGTTCACACTTTGCAGATTCTACTGCGGATTTTTCCGCAGCAGAATTCCAAAATCCGCAGTGAAAACCCGTCGCGGTTTTTACTGCGGATTTATCGCGGTTTTTACTGCGGTTTCTTCTGCGGATTTTCATCTGCAGTTTTCTATTGGAGCAGGTGAAAATCCGCAGAAAAGAAGTGACATGCTGCGGAATGTAATCCGCAGCGTTTCCGCGTGGTTTTTTCCGCAGCATGTGCACTGCGTTTTTTGTTTTCCATAGGTTTACATTGTTCTGTAAACTCATGGAAAACTGCTGCAGATCCGCAGCGGTCAAATCCGCTGCGGATCCGCAGCAAAATCCGCAAAGTGTGAATATAGCCTAAAGGTTTTTGCAGTGCACCTCTCGTTAACATTTACTCCGATTCATGAAGTTACACAATTTTGAATATACTTTGCCTCTCAGTTGCTCATTTTTCTTAAGATCGCTTCTTACTGTGAATAATTTGCTTAAATAATTAATCTTAAATTAGTAAATTATCCACTAATTTATTGATGATTGACAGACAGTCCGACTGCTGGGAGTCACAGCGATCCTGGGAACAGGCTATAAAATCCTCTGCATCGTCCGGTCTTGAATGACGCTCAGGTGTGCATACCCAAGCTCCGCTCTTTGGGACTGTCGAGGAAAGCTGAGTACATTGCTGCACTATCTGTGGCAGCCCCATAGTCAATTAAAGGAGAGGAGATCGAGCATGCGCACCTCTACACCATTCAAGATGGGACTGTACTGAGCTGGGGTCATATCGGTCAGACCCACTTAGATTAGTGAGTTATCCCCTATTCATAGGGTAAGGGATAACCTACTATCTTGGATAATAAACCGTGATTTCATCTTTATTTAAAGGGAATCTATCAATAGGATCAACCGTCCTACGCCTTCTATATGGGCATGCAGGTCACAGGAAGGTGAAGAAAATGATATCTTGACATCTGAGATCCGATCTTATTCCAGTGATAGCCACGTTTTCCTTATATATGTAAATGAGCTGTTCACATCTATGGGACGGACATAGATCTCGCTGAGAATCTACCTCCAGAGTTTATTTTAACCCCTTCACCACCTTGGGTTTTTCCGCTTTTGATTTTTCGCTTTTTGCTCCCCTTCTTCCCAGAGCCATTTTCTCTTAATATGACCATGTGAGAGCTCGTTTTTTTGTGGGATGAGTTTTACTTTTGAACGACACCATTGTATTTAACATATCTTGAACTGGAAAACGGGAAAAAGAAATTCAAAGTGCGGTGAAATTGCAAAAAAGGTGCAATTCCACAATTGTTTTTCTTTTGTTTTTACCGTGTTCACTAAATGCTTAAACTGACCTGCCATTATGATTCTCCAGGTCATTACGAGTTAATCGATACAAAACATGTATAGATTCCTTTTTATTTAAGTGATGGAAAAAAAAATCCAAAGTTTGTAAAAAAAAAAGTTTCCATTTTACGAGACTCGTAGCATCTCTATTTTTCGTGATCTTGGATTGGGTGAGTGCTTATTTTTTGCATTCTGAGCAGATATTTTTATTGATACCAACTTGGTGTAGATACGATCTTTTGATCGCCCATTATTTAATTTTAATACATTGTTGTGGCGACCAAAAAAACATAATTCTGGCGCTTTGATTGTTTGCCCATTACGCCGTTTACCTATCAAATTAATTATTTTTATATATTGATAGAACAAGCAATTCTGAATGCAGCAATACCAAATATGTGTGTGACAAGGGTGCTGATTGGGTGGGGTTTGTGATGTGCTTCTGTCAGAGATTTACAGCGACATTTAACATCTTGACATCAACAGGTGGATCGCGATTCCACCCACAGGTGTTAGGGGCACATGTCAGCTGATGAAATCCAGAAAAGTTGTGGGCTCATCGCCGAAGCCCACGTCAAACAGGGTGAGACAACCTTGGATGTACCTATACGTCCAAGGTCATAAAGGGATTAAATGAATGCAGAAGTTACCATTGTGAGACGTCATGACTGATGGCCTGTTCTCCTGATCTACATGTCTCACACTGGTCACTCCCCATTAACATAATCTCTTGAGGCAGATTCTAAGGGAATGTGGATTTCCCTGGAATAAGACATCAGATCACAGATATCAAGATATCATTTTATTCAGCGTCCTATGGCCTGCATGCCCATATAATGGCTTAGGAGAGTTGATCCTACTGACAGAATATCTTTAAAACCACTTGCACACAGTTGTAATACTGCATTATGCCATGTGTAAAACTCTTTATTAGGGAAATCCTATTAATTCTGTGCATAGCACTGACTTACATGTCCACTACATGAAAGCTTGTTCCGTACGTATAATACCTATTCAAAATGGTAAATCTCCTTCACATTAAAAATCTTCTTATTTTCTTACTGAACTTGTTGGTACATGTCCGATTGTTAAGAGGTGGGAGCGGACTCTTGTCAAACTCTTACCACATATGTTATTATGTTGGACCAGATCGCCACTTTGATAATTTTGTATATTTACTTTATTCCATGTTGGCGTCATTGGTTGCTTGTACTGTGTATAGCATCATACACTGCATGACGGTGAGCGTGTGCTGTTGTAAGTGGAAACTCAGTATGCCAATATGGTGCTGGCCAGAGGTCCATGTGAGCTTCTGAGGAGTCAGTCAGTGATTGTGGAGTTGAGGGAATAAACAAGAGTTGGTGGAGAGTGGCAGGAAAACACTTAGGCCCTGAGTCATTAAAACTGACATTTTGTACGCAGGTCTTAATGAGGGGTGTGCTGTATGAGCGGTCACGTGGGCCGCTCATTTACAGTAATGAATATGCGGCTCCACCCCTATGGGAGGTGGAGCCGCATATTCATGACTGTAATCAGCGGCCCCACGTGACCGCTCATACAGTAGAAGGTGCGGCCAGGACAGGAAGCAGCGCCAGCCAGCGAGGGAGGCGGGTGAGTATTTTAAGAACAGTGGGCAGGCGCACAGGGGGTGGGAGGGGAGTGGGGACATGGATCTTTATTTTAAACACGAGAAACAACAAAAAAAAAGGAATATTCATATCTTCTCTACAGCAAACGCTGCTGCAGAGAAGATATCAATGGCGGCTTCAGCACCAGTGGGAGGGACAGCGCTTACTGTAGCGCTGTCTCCTGCACGGCACACGGACTGCACACGGACAACGTCCGTGTGCAGTACGTGTTTTACATGGACCCATTGACTTTAATGGGTCCGTGTAATCCGTGCGCTCCCACGAACACTGACATGTCTCCGTGTTTGGCACACGGAGACACGGTCCGCAAAAATCAATGACATCTGAACAGATGCATTGATTTCAATGTGTCTACATGTGTCAGTGGCTCCGGTACGTGAGGAAACTGTCACCTCACCTACCAAAGCCACTGACGTGTGAAACCGGCCTAAGGTAGAGTTCTCTTCTCATGTGGCTCCCACTGTAGTGCCCCATCTTGAGCACTGAGAGCATGTTTTGACATCAGCGCACCTCCTACACAATCACCTTTCACTTTCAGTATAAGCATTCATTGACTTCATACGTGTCCATTTATAAATTCTCTCTAACAAAGACATAGCATTTCATAGATATAAGTATTCTTGCAGGATTTTATTTATCTTTATTATATAGCGCCATTAATCCCACAACGCTTTACAGACATTATCATCACTGTCCCCAATGGGGCTCACAATATAAATTCTCCATCAGTATGTCTTCGGAGTGTGGGAGGAAACCCAGGTAAACACAGGGAGAACATACACAAATGCATACCTAACAGATGCTATCCTTGGTGGGATTTGTACCCAGGACCCCAGGGCAGCAATGCTAACCACTATGCTGCAGGGATCTGCTGTTCTGTATGTGACAAGCAGAGGCTTCTATCTGTACAAAGAGCAGCTTCTTCTTGTCAATGGCAGCACGTTTGCATCTCTTCCAAGGTCCATAAAACAGGATGTGCGGTCAGAGCCCCATAGAGGGCACTCAGGGTTTTAAATACAGGGGTTTTGCCACTTTAAGTATAGATGTAGTTAAAAGGGGTTGTCCAGTAAAAACAAGAGGATAGAGAATAGCTTCTGATTGGTGGGGTCTGACCACTGGGATCTGCACCTTTCAGCAGAATGGAGAACTTTTACCCGTTAAAATGGATCAGCAGTACGCATGCTCCACCATTTCATACATTCATTACATATTTAATATCACGAATATGTTTTATACTCGGTGGTACTGCTACACCTATAAGTGTATTACCAGCCATGTATATGAGTACAGCTACACCTAAAGTGTATTCAGGGCCGGACTGGGACTAAAATTCAGCCCTGGCATTTGAAGTCACACAGGCCCACTTGTCGCATGGTGACTGTATAATATCTTTGTACACTTGTAGGTTACAAGAAGTGAGGGGTGTGTAACACGACTATATAACATAATTACAGCTCAGTCCCCATAGAATGTAATACAGCACAGCCCCATAGAATGTAATACAGCACAGCCCCCCTAGAATGTAATGCAGCCAGTCCCCATAGAATGTAATACAGCACAGCCCCCCTAGAATGTAATGCAGCCCAGCCCCCCATAGAATGTAATACAGCACAGCCCCCATAGAATGTAATACAGCACAGCCCCCATAGAATGTAATACAGCACAGCCCCCATAGAATGTAATACAGCACAGCCCCCATAGAATGTAATGCAGCACAGCCCCCATAGAATGTAATACAGCACAGCCCCCATAGAATGTAATGCAGCACAGCCCCCATAGAATGTAATGCAGCACAGCTCCCATAGAATGTAATGCAGCACAGCCCCCATAGAATGTAATACAGCACAGCCCCCATAGAATGTAATGCAGCCCAGCTCCCATAGAATGTAATGCAGCACAGCCCCCTTAGAATGTAATACAGCTCAGCCCTCATAGAATGTAATGCAGCCAGCCCCCATAGAATGTAATACAGCACAGCCCCCATAGAATGTAATGCAGCCAGCCCCCATAGAATGTAATGCAGCCAGCTCCATAGAATGTAATGCAGCCAGCCTCCATAGAATGTAATACAGCCAGCCCCCATAGAATGTAATACAGCTAGCCCCCATAGAATGTAATCCAGCCCCCCCATAGCCCCACAATCCAGTTATCACTCATTGATGTATATATAAGAAAAAAAAACACTCTACTCACCTTTCCTCTTGCCCCGCGCTGCTCCAAGCTCCGGTCTCAGCAGCTGCAGTCTGCCCGCCCGACACACAGCAGGTGCGCGATGACATGACGTCATTGCGCACCCGCAGTGTCAGAGGCAGAGTGGAGAATGATGGGAGAGAAAGCGTCAGCAGACGCTTTCTCCTCCATCATTGCATTCAACTGTATAGTTGAATGCGGGGCGCCGAGGAGTGTGCCGAGAGCGGGGGGAGTGTGCCGAGAGCGGGGGGAGTGTGCCGACAGCGGGGGGAGTGTGCCGAGAGCGGGGGGAGTGTGCCGAGAGCGGGGGGAGTGTGCCGAGAGTGGGGGGGAGTGTGCTGAGAGCGGGGGGAGTGTGCTGAGAGCGGGGGGAGTGTGCCGACAGCGGGGGGAGTGTGCCGAGAGCGGGGGGAGTGTGCCGACAGTGGGGGGAGTGTGCCGACAGCGGGGGGAGTGTGCCGACAGCGGGGGGAGTGTGCCGACGGTGGGGGGAGTGTGCCGACAGTGGCACACTCGAGCGGCCCACTACTGCCACCGGCCCTTCTGGCATTTGCCAGAACTGCCCGATGGCCAGTCCGGTCCTGAGTGTATTACTCTGAAATGTACATATGTTTGGTTGTTTATATGTACATGTCTGATTATTTGCACATTAAGGGCTCCTTCTCACTTGCGAGAAATACGTCAGAATCTCGCAGGTTAAAACCTTGCTCCAGAGCGGAGCGTGCGGCCGCACAGCAATACATGGAGCTGCACGCTCCGCTCTGGAGTGCCGGCGCCAGAGCAGGGTTTTAACCTGCGAGACTCGGCCGTATTTCTCGCAAGTGAGAAGGAGCCCTTACTGTTTGATAGGGAAAGTAGGTACCCCGGGCCGGTCATTAGGCTTAGTGTTAGGGGAGCAGTACACCAAGTTGGCCACTAGATGGGGGCATTATAGAGATAGTGTAGTTAGTGCAAACACATGGTTCACATTGCGTTACCAGCAGCCCGTTCAGCACATACGCTAACGGGCTGCTGCTAGCTCAAGTGCCTGCGCTACATCACGCTAGTGCAGATGGAGCATCTGCTTGCTCCATCTGCACTGTGACGGACCCGGAAACGCTGCAGCCAGAGTCTCGGGTCCGTCACTCAAATGACAGCACATCGCTAGCGCACGCCCATTGTGGGCGTGCGCTAGCGATGCGTTCGCCATTGCATTCAATGGCGGCGTTAACGGACTATGTTACACCGCGTTATGCCGCAGTGTAACGTATTCCGTTTAACGTAGTCAATGAACGCAATGTGAACCTAGCTTAACTGTAAGAGGGGCACGGTGGGATAAGTAAGTGAGGTCTTCCCGGTTTTAGTCTGTTGGGGCTGGGGCGCCTGTGTGGAACACAGGGCTGGCTAACCCAGGGCAACATCGTGCCCCGCAACGTTTGTCAGAAGAGTGGGCCCAGCAGTTAGTATCCAGGGGGCCAGAGTACAGAACGAAGCACAGCAACACCAGAGATAGCGGTGCAGTATAAGTGGGACTGCAGAGCTACGGGAAGAAGTCTAAGCAGAATCGGAGCAAGGTATCCAAGATGTGACAGATTTTTGCATGGGCCGCTATTCTAAGGACCCGAGCGAAACGGCAGAAAATACCCTCACGAGAAGCAGGAATTCTGGGCATTGAGGACACTGAGGGACCGGAGGAAATGAACCGTCCCGGGAAAATGCTTAGCGGCAGAGAGAAAAGGCAAGGGAAAGCGTTTCCAAGTGTTATGAATGACTGTATCCTGGATAATGCTACTCTTCCTCGATTTTGTTTTTTCGTGTTCCATCCACCAAAGAATGTCCCTCTTTCCAGGGTTTTTCAAGGCCGTGGACTCCCTCCTCAAGGTTGGCGTTATCGTCTCCATTCTCACACGAGAGCGTTTCTCAGGTTTTTTAATTAAAGGGAACCTGTCACCCCCAAAATCGAAGATGAGGTAAGCCCACCAGCATCAGGGGCTTATCTACAGCATTCTGGAATGCTGTAGATAAGCCCCAGATGTATCCTGAAAGATGAGAAAAAGAGGTTATATTATCACCCAGGGGCGTTCCGGCTTCGGTCCGGTCCGATGGGAGTCGCGGTCCGGGGCCTCCCATCTTCTTACGATGACCTCCTCTTCTTGTATTCACGCTGCGGCTCCGGCACAGGCGTACTTTGTCTGCCCTGTTGAGGACAGAGCAAAGTACTGTAGTGCGCAGGCGCCAGGAAAGGTCAGAGAGGCCCGACACCTGCGCACTTCAGTACTTTGCTCTGCCCTCAACAGGCAAAGTACGCCTGCACCAGAGCCGCAGCGTGAAGACAAGAAGAGGATGTCATCCTATGAAGATAGGAGGCCCCGGACTGGACCATGAGTTGCCCTGTCAGGGCCGTGGGCTACTCGGTACCGGGTCCGATGTTCACAGGGGGATGTCATGGTGGCTGCCACCCGGTCCGTGACCCTGGGCGCCCATGTAAAAGGGAAAGGTCTTTAAAGGGGAAAAAGTTTATGTTCATGACGCCACCTGTGGTATTCGGTCAGGGTGACCGACGCTGCTTTAAGGGGTCTGCTGGGGTGATGTTATGGCAGCTAGATGGTATATCTTCCCACAGGTGAAGTATATCCCCAGGGCTCCCAGTATGTAGATGGTGGTATGGTGAGAGGTGCAGAGAAGAACGAGGACACAGGATTGCAGTCTCTTTACCTTGTTTACTGCTGGTTTCAGCAGCCACAGTCCAGGGCACTGGATCACAGGGCAGGTAGGGTCCGGCCGGTTTGGAGGCAAGTCCAGAGTCCCCTTATCCAGATGGAGAATAGAAGCCTTCCTTAGCGCTCTAGTGGTGTAGTCCCTTACTGCTAGAAGCTTCACATAAGGGTCTCACAGATGTTATCTCTTTCTCTCTGTCTAAGACTAAGGAAATCCTGAAAACATGACATGTTGGTGGGACTTGAGGACTGGAGTTGGGGACCCCTGTCTTAGATGACCCGGCTCTGTGGGGTGTCACCATGCCTCCTTGGTGTGGGTGCGGACAGGTAACGTGCAATTAGCTGTCCTGCCGGTCCCCGATGCAAGGTGTGGAGGTCCTCACAACCTCGGCGTCCCAGCCACCGGTGTCCTGCACCTCAGAAGGAGGTAGCCTGCTCGGGGCTGGTCCCCCTCTGGTATCCTCACCTGTGCTTTCTCTCCTGCACGCTCACCGCAATCAATTCTGCTTTCTAAATGTCTCTTTCCAGGAGCTGTAGCACTGTGGCATACACAGCTCCGTAAACCCTCTGTCCTCCTCAGACTGCTGTCTGGAACTCACTACCTTTCCCTACAGACTACCAGTTATATATATACTAGATTGTGGCCCGATTGTAACACATCGGGTATTCTAGAATATGCATGTCCCCGTAGTATATGGACAATGATGATTCCAGAATTTGCGGCAGACTGTGCCCGTCGCTGATTGGTCGAGGCAACCTTTACGACATCATCGTCGCCATGGCAACCATTATGACATCTACGTCGATACTGTGCCCGTCTCTGGATCAGAAACGTGGGATTTCTACGTCCTTTATGACATCATCGTCGCTGTGCCCGTCGCTGATTGGTCGAGGCCGCCAGTATCAGAGACGCGGGATTTCTACGTCGATATTTCTACGTCGATACTGTGCCCGTCGCTGATTGGTCGAGGCCGCCAGGTCTCGACCAATCAGAGACGCGGGATTTCCAGGATATACTAGATTGTGGCCCGATTCTAACGCATCGGGTATTCTAGAATATGCATGTCCCCGTAGTATATGGACAATGATGATTCCAGAATTCGCGGCAGATTGTGCCCGTTGCTGATTGGTCGAGGCAACCTTTATGACATCATCGTCGCCATGGCAACCATTATGACATCTACGTCGATACTGTGCCCGTCGCTGATTGGTCGAGGCCGCCAGGTCTCGACCAATCAGAGACGCGGGATTTCCAGGATATACTAGATTGTGGCCCGATTCTAACGCATCGGGTATTCTAGAATATGCATGTCCCCGTAGTATATGGACAATGATGATTCCAGAATTCGCGGCAGATTGTGCCCGTTGCTGATTGGTCGAGGCAACCTTTATGACATCGTCGCCATGGCAACCATTATGACATCTACGTCGATACTGTGCCCGTCGCTGATTGGTCGAGGCCGCCAGGTCTCGACCAATCAGAGACGCGGGATTTCCAGGATATACTAGATTGTGGCCCGATTCTAACGCATCGGGTATTCTAGAATATGCATGTCCCCGTAGTATATGGACAATGATGATTCCAGAATTCGCGGCAGATTGTGCCCGTTGCTGATTGGTCGAGGCAACCTTTATGACATCATCGTCGCCATGGCAACCATTATGACATCTACGTCGATACTGTGCCCGTCACTGATTGGTCGAGGCCTGGCGGCCTCGACCAATCAGACGCGGGATGTCTACGTCCTTTATGACATCATCGTCGCTGTGCCCGTCGCTGGCGGCCTCGACCAATCAGAGAGGCGGGATTTCCAGGACAGACAGACAGACAGAAAGACGGAAAAACCCTTAGACAATTATATATATAGAAGATAGATGGGGAGTCACCTAGTAAATAGGATCAAAAGCTCCCCCTGGTGGCCTGGAGTGTGAATGTGTTGCATGTTTGTGGTACCTGGTTAGTTAGTATAATCTAACTTCTTTTTCTCATCTTCCAGGGTACATCGGGGGTTTATCTATAGCATTACAGAATGCGGTAGATAAGCCCCTGATGCTGGTGGGCTTAGCTCATCTTCGATTTTGGGGGTGACAGGTTCCCTTTAAGTAAAGAAGTTGAAGTTAAAGTGAAGCTGGACTGTGACTCTTTAATTGCGGAACCGTCTGTAGGGAATACACTCTCGTGCTGGGAGATCGCAGATGACATAGAGAAGCAGCACCGAGGTACTCAGAGAAGAAAACATGATCTTGTGCTGGGAGGGGACCAGGGGGTGATTCAGGGGTTATTGTCGGCCATGACAGCAGCCCTGGCTCCGGCCCCCTACACATTCTCTATTGGGGTGCTGGAAAACCTGAGCACAGCGTTCTGTAGTCCTATAGGGAATGAATGGACCCGGTTATGTGGGCAGCACGGTGGCGCAGTGGATAGCACAGCAGCCTTTCAGTGCTGGAGTCCTGGGTCCAAACCACACTAAGGACGACATCTGCAAAGAGTTTGTATGTTCTCTCTGTGTTTGCGTGGGTTTCCTCTGGGTACTCCGGTTTCTTCCCACATTCCAAAGACATACTGATAGGGAATATAGATTGTGAGCCCCAACGGGGACAGTGATGATTGTGTGTGCAACCTGTAAAGCGCTGCGGAACATGTTAGCGCTATATAAAGATTATTATTATTATGTGCACTTCTCATCCACATAAGGCTACTTTCACACTTCCGTCTTTTTAGATCAGTCACAATGCGTCGTTTTGGGAAAAAAATGCATCCTGCAAATGTGCCCGCAGGATGCGTTTTTTTCCCTTAGACTTGTATTGCCGACGGATCGCGACGTATGGCCACACCTCGCGTCCACTGGATGCGTCAGTATTTGGCGGACCGTCGCAGCGCAAAAATGTTACAGGGAACGTTTTTTCGTACGTCGTGTCCTGCATTTTAAACTGCGCATGCCCAGCCGTAACTCCACCCCCTCCTCCCTGGGAGTTTACTATGGGCAGCAGACACGTGGAAACACTGCGTCCGCTGCCCACGTTGTGCAGAAAATCACACCGGTCCGTCGGTACGTTGCGCCGACGCTTTGTGATGGCCCCGTACCGACGCAAGTGTGAAAGACGCTTTAACGGTATAAGATCCCAGTCAGCTGCTCAGTGCAGATCTGGGGTCAGATCCCTACTGATCTATGAGGTATAGGATAAGCAAGACCTTGTCTTCACCAGACCACCCCTTTAATGCCCTGCAGCCACACTAATAACACATGCAGTGCTTTCTCTGGTGATAGTGCGCCTTTATTTCCAGACACCTGATCTCCCCAGCAGCAGCTGCCATGTCGTCAGTGGACTTTTCCTTTACTTTCACACTATTACTCCACTGTGATTGGAAGTGTAACACGTGACCAGTGTCAGCAAAATCATGAATAAAGTTCTGACGTCCAAAGAAAAAAAAGAAAAAAAAAGAAATCACGCTCCGTCATCGCGAGAAAACCACCATGTGCCGCAAGCAGGAAATGGCATCTCGCGAGATCAGGCCGCACTGCTCGCAAGGCGCAGGATGAGCGATTGCGTTTGGTACGAATTCTCGCGGTGATAGAGAAAGAGGACGGCGAGAACTCGCGAGATTTGGATAGAGGCCGCTACCTGAGGGAAGCTCAGCTGTCGCGAGACTTGGAGGAGAAGGGTTACACCGCTGCCTGTGGAAACGCAAGGCGGCCGTTTCCTTCGGGGGACAACGTATCTGTTCCCGCCGGAATCCCGCGAGATTCGTTCCCATTTACCGGCACTTTGTGACTGGAGGAGACCGTGAGGTGACCGAGTGCTGAGCAGTGAGGGGAGGCCGCACCGTGCTGACAGCCAGGAGCAGACAGGAGGCCTGCACGCCTCTCCTCTGTCAGGGAAGTCAGACAGGAACCTGAGGAGAGGGCTCCGCCTGCAGCCACCCCAATGTGAGGAGCCCCTCATCTTCTGCCACCAGGGGCTGACACTATGGACTAGGGCTCCTGTAGGAGGCGCCACACACCCAGACTTCTCCGCTCTGTACAGACGTGTACGGTCTGCGCCATGGACTATGGGTCTGGACAAGCCCTCTTGACCCAATGAGCGTCTTCAGACTGTGACTTCTAATCTGAGCGTCCGCCAGATCCTGCTCCTCCATCCCGTCCAGGGACAACGAGCACGCCATTATATCCGAGAAATTTGTGGAAAAGTGATAAAGACCTTTTTATATGGAGGGAGGTTAGTCGTCTCGCCCGATATCTCCTACTGACGACACGCCACCTCTATGCCGCACTAGTGCCTGTGAATGCGGGCAGAAGCCACGTGACCAAGGACGGTGCCGTCTTGTAACTTGGCCAAGGAAACTTACTTCATTTTTGTGGGGTTCTCCCCTCCCCACCCCCCTTTTTTTTCGGCAGAGGAATGCCAAACCCAGTGCGGCATGGGAACAAGAAGGATAGCGGAGGGCCTGTGTCTAACATGCTGCAAAGCAGTGGGAGCAGCAACAACAAAGACCGTCAACGGTTAGGCACAAAACACAAGCGGCACAAGGCAAAATATATCCGAGATTCCCCAGTGACGCTTGAGCCTTTGATGCCCACAACGACGCTAAAGCTGGTGGAGTATGATGACATAAGCTCGGATTCCGACACCTTCTCAGATGACGTCTCTTCTAAGACAGAGAAAAGAGACAGTGATGAGCATAGAGGGAGCGAAAAGGCTCATAGATCACGCCACCGCCATCAGCACAAGAAGGTCAAAGAGTTGGCCAAAAGTAAACAATTAGAAAGGGAACGTAAACCTGAGAAAAGCCAGGAGACCACTGTGAGCAAGGTGATGAGCTCTAAAGAAAGGACGTCAGGTGTGACCAAACGGGTGGTTGAGGAACCAGAAGAGCATGGACGCGGCTCGAAGTCCGCGAATAAAGAGGTCAGAATGTCAAAGATGCACAGAGAGAAATCCCGTAGAGAGCGGGAAGTTAAATCGGGACACAAGGAGCGAACTAAAAGCCACCGCAGAAAGGACTCTTCTAAGCGTTACAAAACTTCTGACAGCCCCAAGAGGAAAGGTCGAAGTCCACGTAGAAAATACGGCAGCAGCCCAAAACAGGATGACAGTCATTCTGATGCATCAGGTGGGCAGGACTATGATGGAAGCCCACCTCGTTCCCATGGCTCCAGTAACTACGTTGAATCATACAAGAAAAGCGTAGACAGCCCAAACTACAAAGAGCCCTCTGCTTATCAGACTAACACACGTTCCCCCAGCCCGTACAGCAGGAGGCAGCGTTCGGTCAGCCCTTACAGGAGGAGATCTTCCAGCTATGAAAGAGGAAGTGGATCCTACAGTGGGAGATCTCCAAGTCCATATGGACGCAGGCGGTCCAGCAGCCCTTTTGTGTCCAAGCGCTCAGTCAGCCGGAGTCCTTTACCCAGGTGACCTTCTCTTTCTAGCTTATTCTGATTTTACTTCAATTTTTATTCTATTTCTTGCTCTTTCATTCTGAGAAATTGTCTAAGTGTAGTAACTTATAGAAAAGGAAGGGGGCCTACCAAGAATCCCTTAGAGATCCAATTCAGGGTCTTGCTATGGGCGTGTAAAATTAGGGGAGGGTCTACAGTAAATGTAGAGTAGTCATTGCATTACATGGACGGCCTTTCATTTGGATGGCTGCTGTGTCATGCAACATTTACCCTGAGGTGACTGTTGCAGGGAAATTGGACATTTAGTTAAGTGTGCCATGATTTTCAGCTCATTAAGATAAGATTTGGCTGTTTTTCTTTTCTTTTTACAGCTTCTACTTGCCTGAAAAGAACTTTCATGCTGTACTTGGGGAGTTGAGCCCTGTTTGGACTTTTTCTCTTGATCACACCCTGCCAACTAAAAGCTCTTCTGTCTCCTTCAGACGTCTGTTTTACATACGTGTTCTATCTGTGTTTTTCATGGATACAGCATGTACCAATTACAGCCTATGGGGCTGTTCACATGTTCATATTTTTACACATACCATGTGTCCATACAAAACCCATGGAGACAGCAGTTTTTTTTTTTTCTGAAAGCACAGATGAAAAGTGCCATGTTAAACACACAGCACACAGATGGCAGCATCCTTGTGCCGTCCATGTTTAACATTGTGATATATAGAAGAAAATTTGTTCATTCATTTATCCGTACATGAAAAACACTGACCAAACACTGATGACACTTTTTCTTTCTTTCCATACGTGTAAAACGCTGACGTCTGGATGAGGCCGTAGAAGGCGAGGGAGAGTAGTTAGCAGGTTTGGGTTGTATAGTTGTGTAATGTGCAATGTATGTGTGTAATACATATACATTATACATACAATACGGACACCCGATTAATATCAGTCACCAAATGTCGGTACAAAACAGTGCTTCTTATATATCATATACTGTCCCTCTTGGGGTATGTGCCCACGATCAAGAATAGCAGAGTTTTGGACTCGGCTCAACTGCGCCGCATCAAAAATGCTGCGTTCTAGGTTACAAGCACAGTGGATGGGATTTCTATAAATTTGATGCCCACTGTGCTTCTATTTGACGCTGTGTAAACTCGCCCACAGTGCGGATTTGAGCCGCAGTATGTCAGTTTCCACAGTGAAATGTATTGGATGCCGTAAATCCACATTTTTCAATGAACACATGCGGATTTAACTGCGTGATTGAACGCAACGAAAATCTGTTTTTCCAAAGCACTGCTATTTCCTGATCGTGGGCACTTACCCTTGCGATATGTGCACACGCAGTTTTTGGGGCATGTCCACTTGGAAAATGCCTAAAAAAAATTCTGCAAAAACTCGAGACTCTTCCTATTAATTTCTATTTTAAACTACATTGCTGTTTGTACATATTTAGTCTTAAGCATTTTTTTCTTCTTTACGTTTTTAAAAACATCAGGGGGCAGAAAATGACTATCACATCTTTGAAGTAGCTGCTGATGAAATTAGTTCCTAAAATATGTGATGTCCAATCAAAAAGCTGTAAAAAACCACATGGGGTACTTTCACGTTGCACTTTTCTCCACGTTTATGGGTCCTGTCGGGGCTTGCATCCGAACCCCCCGCAAAGTGGGCAATGGACTATTATTGTGCCAGGAAAGCGAACGTCCACTCTGGCCTGCATCTTTTTTGGGTGTATACGCCTACTGAAGGCGGACACTTGGACGTAGCCGACTGCATCTGGTTCCTGTCTCCAGTAGGCGTATGTGCCCAAAAATGATGCACTGCAGAGTGCATGTTCGCTCTGCCTGCACCATTATAGTCTATGGCCCCCAACGCCGCATACGTTCAAATCCTGTTTTGTGGCGGGGGGGGGATGCAGGCCCCGACAGGTCCTGTGAACATGGAAAAAAGCACCATGTGAAAGCACCCTTAAGGAAAAAAAACTCCCAAAATGCTTCAGGGGAAAAAGCTTTTTTTAAAAAAATCTTCAAATATTTGTCAAAAAAAGTTCAAGAAAGAAAAAGAACACCCAAAAATCCCCAAAGAAGAATCATTTCCTAAAGTGATTTTCACTAAAAAAAACAACGTGCCTTGGAGGAAAAAAAACTGCGCTTAGAGCGTGTTTATTTTAGTGCCAAAAAATATGAATGATGACCAAGAAAAGCTGTACTGCCTTTAACTGATTGAACATGATTTAATTTATGACACTTAATATCCAGCTTCTACATGAAATGGTACAGAGCCATAAATGAGCCATTGAAAAAAAAGTTTTCAGCTACTTGAACGTCACAGCTCGCAGCCCCAAAGATTGTGGGGGTGGGACTGAGCAACAAAAACATATGAAGGAGCAGATAGTCAGTTTTGTAGGACAGGCCATCAATGTTAAGTCTGTGGAGATGTGCCTCTTCCTCCAGTAAGCTTCAAGCTGTCTGCACTCTCAAGCACTGTACTTTTAATGCCATAGGGGTATATGGGACAATGGTGCGTGGCTGGATATGGCAAAGGAATGTCCGACTTGGCCTGTGAGTCTGTGCCAGTGCTGCAGCCTCTTCACTGCTTACATAAACGACTGGCCCCTGCAGTTTGGTGTTCATTACAACCAATCACAGTGTAGATTACATTCTTGGAAACATGAAAGCAGAGCACAGATTGGTTGTTATTGGACAGTTTTGAGCTAAAATGTATCCAAATAAATTGGATACATAATACCAAAAAAGACACTTTATTTCTGTAGAAGGGAAGTGCCCCAAAATGTATATCTTTATATTGAGATGTGTTCAATACCCCTTCAAGATGCAGCCATTTTTCATTTTTCCGTGTTTGTTTTTCGCTCCCCTCCTTCCCAGAGCCATAACTTTTTTTTTATTTTTCCGTCAATATGGCAATGTGAGGGCTTATTTTTTGCTGGATGAGTTGTACTTTTGAACGACACCATTGGTTTTACCAAGTGCAATCCCACCTTTGGTTTTACCATGTCTTGTACTAGAAAACGGGAAACAAATTCCAAGTGTGGTGAAATTGCAAAAAAGTGCAATCTCACACTTGTTTTTTTGTTTTGGCTATTTTGCTAGGTTCACTAAATGCTAAAAATGACCTGCCATTGTGATTCTCCACGTCATTACAAATTCATAGACACCAAACATGTCTAGGTTGTTTTTTTTATCTAAGTGGTGAAAAAAAAATTCCAAACTTTGCTAAAAAAAAAAAAAAAATTGCACCATTTTCCAATACCCGTAGCGTCTCCATTTTTCGTGATCTGGGGTCGGGAGAGGGCTTATTTTTTGCGTGCCGAGCTGACGTTTTTAATGATACCATTTTGGTATAGATACATTCTTTTGATCGCCCGTTATTGCATTTTAATGCAATGTCGTGGCGACCAAAAAAGTAATTCTGGCGTTTTGAATTTTTTTTCTCTCGCAACGCCATTTAGCGATCAGGTTAATTTTTTTTTTAATTGATAGATCGGGCGATTCTGAACGCGGCGATAACAAATGTGTAAGTTTTTTTATTTTTTTATTTTATATTATTTTGAATGGGGCGAAAGGGGGGTGATTTAAACTTTTATATATACCGGTATATATTTTTTTTCTTCTTTCATGTTTTATAAAACATTTTTTTTTTTAAACTTTTGCCATGCTTCAAAAGCTGGCACAACTGGATCGGCTCAGCTACATAGGAGCGATCATCAGATCGCTCCTATGCAGCTGAATTACAGGCTTGCTATGAGTGCCGACCACAGGGTGGCGCTCACAGCAAGCCGGCATCAACAACCATAGAGGTCTCAAGGAGACCTCAGGTTGTCATGCCGATGCATGACGGTAGTTAAATGCCACTGTCATCGTTTGACAGCGGCATTTAACTAGTTAATAGCGGTAGGTGGATCACGGTTCCACCTGCCACTATTACATGCACATGTCAGCTGTACAAAATAGTTGAAATGTCGCGACTTTGATGTGGGCTCAGCGCCGGAGCCCACATCAATGGGGGAAACACGACATGCGACGTACTAGTACGGTGCATGTTGTGAAGGGGTTAATGCATGTTTTGTGTATATACACCCCCACATGGAGGAGCGAAACCCCTCCTCCAGGCTGCTGTATTGCAAAGTAGGTCTGCCTTTGAGCTGGTAAGACAGGTTATTGAGGGGATGTACCTTTGCCAGTGGACAATAGACTTCTGACCTCATTCCACACACCTGGGGCTAGACACACCTCTTTTAGCTGGTCACATAAAAGGGACAAGAGCATGTGGTTCTTCTGTTTTGCCTCTCTTGCTTGCTGGGAAGATCATGGACGTACATGGTGGTTAAGTATACTCTGTATCCCCTTTTCTTATGAGGCCCTTTACTCCTCATTAGGGATAGTAAGCTATAGATGGGAGGTCTGATATTGAATGTGTGACTTGGGCGATTTAGGCTATTTGGGCAGTTAATTGTGGGTTTTTACTGTGTCATATCTTAATTGTGGGTTACTACTGTATACTGTAGTGATATTACTATATTAGAGTTGTGTGTGTGTATATATCTACTATATAATTGTCTAAGGGTCACTTCCGTCTGTCTGTCCTTCTGTAACGGTTATTCGTTCGCTGATTGGTCTCGGCAGCTGCCTGTCATGGCTGCCGCGACCAATCAGCGACGCGCACAGTCCGGAAGAAAATGGTCGCTCCTTACTCCCCGCACTCACTGCCCGGCGCCCGCATACACCCCTCCAGTCTGCCCTCACACAGGGTTAATGGCAGCGGTAACGGACCGCGTTATGCCGCGGTGTAATGCAGTCCGTTACCGCTGTTATTAACCCTGTGTGACCAAGTTTTTTACTATTGACGCAGCCTATGCAGCGCCAATAGTAAAAACATTGAATGTTAAAAATAAAAAAAATAAAAAATGATTATATACTCACCTACGCCGCCTTTCCCGCTCCTCGCGATCCAACCGGCACGTTCCGATCGCACGGATGGTCTGGGAGAAGGACTTGCCATGACGTCACGGTCATGTGACTACGACGTCATCACAAGTCCTGTGCGCCTGCGCGAAAAGGACCTGCCGTGACGTCACGGTCATGTGACCGCGACGTCACGGCAGGTCCTGCACGACAAGGACCTGCCATGACGTCACTGTCGTGTGACCGTGACATCAGCACACCCTGGGACCGGAAGATGCCGCCTGCACCCCACACAGGTGACAGTGCTACAACGCGCCTGCGGAAGGTGAGTGTTTATTTTTTAACCTGTGTCATACGTGGCTGTGCAATATGCTACGTGGCGCTGGGCAATATACTACGTGGCTGGGCAATATACTACGTGGCTGGGCAATATACTACGTGGACATACATATTCTAGAATACCCGATGCGTTAGAATATATATATATATATATTTATATATTTTATTTTCGCCAGCTTGGGTATAAATATATATGTATGTAGTAGGCTTCAGACTTGTGTGTGTTTGTGTGTAATAAATATCCTTTAGGCTGTGTGCACACGTTTCGGATTTTTCGTGTTTTTTTTTTTTTGCGTTTTTTTTTCGCTAAAAAAAGGCATCCATTAAGCATCCTATTAATAGAATGCAATCTGCAATTTTTGTGCACATGTTGCGTTTTTTTCCGCAATAAAAAACGCAGCATGTTCATTAATTTTTTCCGATTTTTTTTTTTTTTTTTTTTTTTTTTTTTTTTCGCGGGTTTTCTGCTCTTTTAATGCATTGGGAAGCTCCGGAAAAAAACATAAAAAACAAAAGCGAGAAAAACGCGAAAAAAACGCATGCGGATTTCTTGCAGAAAATGTCCGGTTTTGTTCAGGAAATTTCTGCAAAGAATCCTGACGTGTGAACATAGCCTTATTGTTACACTCTTTTGTCTCAGTTAGTATATAGTACTAGATGGTGGCCCGATTCTAACGCATCGGGTATTCTAGAATATGCATGCCCACGTAGTGTATTGCCCAGCCCACGTAGTGTATTGCCCAGCCCCACGAAGTATATTGCACAGAGCCACGAAGTATATTGCACAGAGCCACGTAGTATGCACCATATCCCTGTTAAAAAAAAGAATTAAAATAAGAAATAGTTACATACTCACCATCCGGAGCCTCCGTATCGAAGCGGCCGGTTACCGATGCTCCTCGCGCACTCCGGTCTGAAGAGTGCATTGCGGTGTCGCGAGATGATGACGTAGCGGTCTCGCGAGACCGCACGTCATCATCTCGCAAGACCGCAATGCATGGAGCGGTCACCGGGGCGTCGCGAGGAGCATCGGTAACCGTTTGCTTCGATCCGGGGGCTCCGGATGGTGAGTATGTAACTATTTTTTATTTTTAACATTAGATCTTTTTACTATTCATGCTGCATAGGCAGCATGAGTAGTAAAAAGTTGGTCACACGGTTAATAGCAGCGTTAAACGAGTGCGTTACACCGCGGTCAATGCTGCCATTAACCCTGTGTGAGCGCTGACCGGAGGGGAGTATGCGGACGCCGGGCACAGACTGCGGGGAGTAAGGAGCGGCCATTTTCTTCCGTACTGTGCCTGTCGCTGATTGGTCATGGCAAATCAGC
The DNA here is from genome assembly GCF_032444005.1 of Ranitomeya imitator. Classification (NCBI taxonomy): domain Eukaryota; kingdom Metazoa; phylum Chordata; class Amphibia; order Anura; family Dendrobatidae; genus Ranitomeya; species Ranitomeya imitator. The sequence continues at coordinate 508,842,253 of NC_091283.1, read as the reverse complement.
GACTTGGATTTCCATGACAGACAGAGGCCGCGACCAATGAATATCCGTGACAGACAGACAGACGGAAGTGACCCTTAGACAATTATATAGTAGATAAGTTAAAGATAACGTTGAGGCATATTTAGTGGATATTAAGTCAAGTTCGGTGTTATCGGACCTCAATAGAGGTGTAAGGAGAGTTCCTCCTTTGATAACTATAAGTTTTAGTGATTTTTGTGGAGGAAGTCCCTTCCTTTTACGCTGTCTGTCTTTGAAATTGTAGGCATTTGGAGGTACAGTACAACCTGTGTGTACTGGGCCTTGTGTATAAGCACAGCGGGATTTTCCTATCCCCATTCAGGATGTAGGGCAGATATGTGCTGAAGGAAAGGAGTTCTTACCATATATTCATTTTAAAGTAATATGCACTTACAATTTCATTTTTCACCAGATAATTCTTCTCCTCTCTCTGCTCTATGTAGAAACAGGAAGTATCTTGCCCCCCCCCCCCCTTCAAATCCTGACCTAGCTGCTCTCCCCCCCATCTCCCCCCCCCTTCCTCCCAGCCAGGGACTTTTGCAGTGACTTATGACTCGTGCAGGGAAAAGTGACCTCCTGTTTCTACATAGAGGTTGGAAGGATTTGGCTAGTCAGTTTTTAAGCATGTGATGTCACTGACCTAATGGAAAAGAGAAGAATTAGCTGGGTAGAAAGACAAAATGACCAATTGTAAGTACACATTGCTATATAGTATGATGACTGCAATGTATTGAGGATAACATTTGTTGGGAGTGCTTCTTTAACTTGTTGCTTTGCTTGCAGTGCAGTTCTGTACTTTTCCTTTGCTAGACTTGTCAGTATATCTACTACTATTACTGCATAGATTCTGCATAACTGTTTTGATAACCTTATAGTTGAAAGGATGTTGGAAACAAAATAAGTGCAGAATGTGACTTAGAAACAATACCTAGATCATTTTCGACTGTGTGTCCATCTAGTGACCGGCCTTACCCTGTTTGACATTAAATACATAGTGATTTCATATTGTGGCTTGCTGCAGTTTTCACAAGATTGTTTAAAATCTGACAACTGATGTGCAACTAACCCCTTTGTGTTTTTTACTTAGTACTGATAGTTTTTTTTTTTTTTATTACAGAAAGTCTGTCAAATCCCGAAGCAGGAGTCCCATATACTCAAGGAAGTCGTCGTCTTCCCGGAAAAATAAGAAGTCTCAGTCCCGAAGTCGCCATTCCAGTATTTCACCTGCTCGGCTGCCACTAAACTCCAGTCTAGGTGCAGAGCTTAGCCGTAAGAAAAAGGAGCGAGCGTTAGCTGCCGCAGCAGCAGGTAGAGATTCCAAGGGCAGTCCGTTAATAAAAAGAGAGACTGGTGATGGGAAAGGACTGTCCATGATGGATGCCAAAAAGATAACCAAAATTCTTAAAATGGACAAATCTGTTTCTGATACAGAACTTTCAGTTACAGCAAATGTGGACAAGACGATATCTGTTTCCATCAAAACAGAGGAAATTGAAAAGAAACCTTTGATATCAACTAAGGATCCCAAAACTCAAGTAGTAAAGGAAATTAAATGTACCCCCATCAAAGAAGAGGTATTAGCGCCAAAAGAGGCAGTGACGGACAAAGAGAAAGAAAAGGATATTCCTCCCCCTTTGCCTCCTTTGAAGTCTCCCCAGCCTCCTTTACCCACATGTTCACCGCCTCCTCCACTACCGCCTCTTCCTCCTTCACCTGCTGTTGCTCAGCAGCCTCCTCCACCTTTACCTCCTCCACCCTCATTGACATTCGTACCCCTTCCTGCCATTGTGGCACCTTCAGTGACTCCCACCAGTCATACCCGGGCATCAACTGCATCCGTTCAGTCAAATTCCCAGCCTCCATCAGTGTCCACTACTAAGCCACAGCCACAAGTTAACTTCATTATCCCACACTTGAAAACCTCTACACTTCCTTTATTGCCGCTCCCGCCTTTATTACTAGGAGAAGATGACATGGAAAGGTGAGTCTTCAGATATGTACAGTTACAAAATGTCTCCTTGTTTTGTCGATCTAGATCTTCTATGACTGTTACCATTAATACTGTTTACAGGAGAAAAATAAATCCTTGTCTCAGAGGTGGCGAGTAACTTGGGCAACAAGCAGTAAATTATAGATATTATTATATTTTCATAAGTTAAAATGGCAAGTTCCTTTTTTTTTTTCCTCTCTAGCATCTTGCAATTTTACCTGTTTAACGAGATGAAACACCAAAAGAAGAAGAAATACAAGCTGTATAAAATCGTGATAAATTTTATTTCTCTCTTCATTGGGGGACACAGGAAACCATGGGTGTATGCTGCTGACGTTAGGAGGTTGGCACTATCCAAAAAAAGTTAGCTCGTCCCCAGCAGTATATACCCACCAACTGACAGAAAGCTAATCAGATTTAGCTTAGTGTCAGTAGGAGGTGGACACATGGCTGCCCTCAGCCCCGTTTCTACCTTAGGTTTTTTGTTGTGTTTTATTAATGCTTTCTATTATGCAGATTCAGCTTGTGATTCTGGGCGATCGAGTGTAATTGGCATTAGACCGGGAGCACAGTGTGGGATTGTGTCACTACTGTACCCTCTCATGTCTACCATGCGTAACCCTATGCCTCCTAACACATCAAGAGTGTTTGCGGGCATCCGCAAGAGACGATGCGGACTGGTCCTCTCCACTACCCACTACAAAATAATTGTTTCAGGTGGAAAAAAGTGAAAAAACTTTATTTTGCCCCACTCATCCTGGGCAACGTTTTGGCTCCTCCTGAGCCTTTGTCAAGGCTTTAAAGGAACCTTCCGACAGATACATTGAATTGTTGGCCAAGTCTGCCTTTGAGGCCACGGGCGCTTTCCTCTGCCTTTTCTTCACGGCTACCTGGGTAGTTAAGACTGTTTCTGCCTGGGCGAGACATCTCCGCCAGGGTATCAACACTGGTGCCCCTACAGACGAGCTGTCAGATCTTGCGGACCAAATCGGCCACGTGGGAAAATACCTCTTGTCCGTGTCCCTCGATGCAGCCTCCTGTTCAGCTCTAGCAGCTGGCAACATTATCACCATCCACAAGTCCTGTGGCTGGTAGCTTGGAACGCGGACTCCGCTTCAAAGAAGTCCCTACAAGTCTTCCCTTCCATTGTTCTTGTCTCTTCAGAGAAGAGTTGGATACAATAATCTCCAATGCCACGGGAGGAAAGAGTACGTCTCTACCCCAACAGAGAGTCAAACGTGCGCCCCGCCGCACAGTTCCTTTTCGTTCCTTTTGGAGGTTCCCAACTCAGAGTAACCCCTGACAGGACAAGTCCCCAGGGCATCAACAGAGGAGAAGGCCCTCCTTTAAACCAACCCCGACCTGGTGTTCAAGGTCTCTCAGGGTGGGCAGTCGTTTCCTTTATTTTCGGGATGAGTGACTATCCGTAGCCGACGACTCCTGGGTCCGAGACGTTATCTCATACGGTTGCAAGATAGTTTTCTACTCTAACTTGATTTAGTTTTTTCGAGTCCTGTCCACCAAAGAACGTCTCTCATTCCAGGGTTTTTCAAAGCCGTCGACTCCCTCATCAAGGTTCGCGTTATTGTCTCCATTCTCACACGAGAGCGTTTCTCAGAATTTTTAATTAAAGGGAACCTGTCACCCCCAAAATCGAAGGTGAGCTAAGCCCACCAGCATCAGGGGCTTATCAACAGCATTCTCTGTAATGCTGTAGATAAGCCCCCGATGTATCCTGAAAGATAAGAAAAAGAGGTTAGATTATACTTACCCAGGGGCGGTCCTGGTCCTGTTCTGGTCCGATGGGCGTCGCGATCCGGTCTGTGGCCTCCCATCTTACGATGACGTCATCTTCTTGTCTTCACGCTCCGGCGCAGGCGTACTTTGTCTGCCCTATTAAGTACTGCAGTGCGCAGGCGCCGGGAAAGGTAAGAGACCTGGCGCCCTCAACAGGGCAGACAAGGTACGCCTGCTCCGGAGCGTGAAGACAAGAAGAGGACGTCATCGTAAGATGGGAGGCCCCGGACCGCGACGCCCATCGAACCGGGACCACCCCTGGGTGAGTATAATCTAATTTCTTTTTCTCATCTTTCAGGATACATTGGGGGCTTATCTACAGCATTACAGAATGCTGTAGATAAGCCCCTGATGCTGGTGGGCTTACCTCGCCTTCGATTTTGGGGGTGATAGGTTCCCTTTAAACCTATTTGTGGTGCCAAAAAAGGACATTTCAGTTTATCCCATCCTGGACCTCAAATTAATAAACAAATATGTGCGACTGCTTCACTTCAAGATGGTCTCTTTGATCCGTAATAGCCTCCATGGAGCCAGAGGAATTTCTCTGCTCGGTCGACATTCAAGATGCCTACTTGCACATTCCTATCTCTGCCCCGCACCAGAGAGTCCTTCGTTTCGCCATTCAGGGACTTTAAATTAACAGCGCTGCCGTTTGGCTTAGCCACCGCCCCAGAGTTTGTACGAAAATAATGGCTATGTCCATTCTACGCAGCAGGAGCATCCTCGTCGTTCCTTATCTAGACGACATCCTCATCAAGGCCGCAACCCCCTCGGCGTGCCAGGAGAGTCTACGGATCACCCTGGACACTCTTTCTCGTCTGAGCTGGATTGTCAACACTGCAAAGTCGTCGCTTATTCTGGTCCAACGTCTTGTTTTCCTGGGAATGCTTTTCAACACTGCCCAAGCAAAGATTTTCCTACCCAAGGAAAAGTCTCTAGCATTTATGCGCGGGTTTTGGTCTCTCAGAGGTTCTCTCACTTCCGGCCGATTCTGCATGAGCGTACTAGGCAAGATGGTTGCTTCAATGGAAGCAGTACCGTTTGCTCAGTTCCACACGCATCTTCTCTAACTCTTCCTTCTAGCTAGATGGGACAAGTCAATCCGTTCCCTGGATTTATTTCTCAGTTCCTTCGCAGATAAAAGCAGTCCCTGAAATGGTTGGAGTGTTCCCAGTCGGTCCATCTCGGGAGGTCTTTCCTGCCTATTTGTTGGAATATAGTAACAACGGACGCCAGTCTTCTCGGCTGGGGAGCAGTTTTCCAAGATTTGACGGTCCAGGGTAGATGGTCAGCGCAGGAATCATCCCTTCCGATCAACATTCTGGAACTCCGAGCAATATTTCTCGCCCTGCTTCACTGGCAGGAATTTCTTCACGGATGTCCGAATCAAGTCAAGTCCGACAATGCCACGGCGGTGGCATATGACAACGATCAAGCGGGAACTCAAAGGTTGGGCAGTGATGGCAGAGGTCGCTTGGATCCTGTCTTGGGCCAAGTAGAATGTCCCAGCAATTTCCACGGTACACATTCCAGGAGTCGAAAATTGGGCAGCAGACTTTCTCAGCCGAGAAGGTCTCGCCGCAGGCAAACTGTCACTGAATCAGTCACTTTCACAGGATCTGCCTCAGCTGGGGGACTCCAGACGTCGACCTCATGGTGTCCAGACTCAACCACAAGGTTCCTTGACCCGCTAGCAATCAGATTCAATGCACTAGCGATGCCCTGGACACAGTTTTCCCTTCCATACTTATTTCTACCTCTAATGCTGATCCCCAGGGTAATCAAAAAGATAAAAGTTGAGGGAATACCCATCATACTCATTGCTCTGGATTGGCCACGAAGGCCCTGGTACGCAGAGTTGGTCAACCTTTTAGTGGACACCTTTTGTCGCAGGGGCCACTCTTCCACCAGAGTTCTCAGTCGCTCAGTTTAATGGCATGGCTGTTGAAGCCGCAATCTTGAAGTCGGCTGGATTCTCTGATCAGGTCGTCCAGACCCTGATTAAAGCAAGGAAGCCTTCATCCTCTCTCATCTACCACTGTACATGGAAAGCATTTTTCGCTGGTGTGAGATTCATCAGATCGCACCAATGGTTTTTACCTTCCATCCATTTTGTCTTTTCTGCAGTCGGGTCTGGAGTCCGGACTGTCCCTTAGTTCTATTAACCCTTTAAGCACCGAGGGTGGTTTGCACGTTAATGGCCGGGCCAATTTTTACAATTCTGACAACTGTCCCTTTGAGGTTATAACTCTGGAACGCTTCAACGGATCTTGGCGATTCTGACATTGTTTTCTCGTGATATATTGTACTTCATGATAGTTGTAAAATTTCTTCGATATAACGTGCGTTTATTTGTGAAAAAAAACAAATTTGGCGAAAATTTTGCAATTTTCCAACTTTGAATTTTTATGCCCTTAAATCAGAGATATGTCACACAAAATACTTAATAAGTAACATTTCCCACATGTCTACTTTACATCAGCACAATTTTAGAACAAATCTTTTTTTTTTTTGTTAGGGAGTTATAAGGGTTAAAAGTTGACCAGCAATTTCTCATTTTTACAACACCAATATTTTTTAGGGACTACATGACATTTGAAGTCATTTTCAGGGGTCTATATGATAGAAAATACCCAAGTGTGACACCATTCTAAAAACTGCACCCTTCAAGGTGCTCAAAACCACATTCAAGAAGTTTATTAACCCTTCAGGTGTTTTACAGGAATTTTTGGAATGTTTAAATAAAAATGAACATTTAACTTTTTTTCATAAACAATTTACTTCAGCTCCAATTTGTTTTATTTTACCAAGGGTAAGAGAAGAAATTGAACCCCAAAAGTTGTTGTGTAATTTGTCCTGAGTACGCTGATACCCGATATGTGGGGGTAAACGACTGTTTGGGCGCATGGCAGAGCTCGGAAGGGAAGGAGCGCCGTTTTACTTTTCAATACAAAATTGACTGGAATTGAGATGGGACACCATGTCGCGTTTGGAGAGCCCCTGACGTACCTAAACATTAAAACCCCCCACAAGTGACACCATTTTGGAAAGTAGACCCCCTAAGGAACTTATCTATATGTGTTTTGAGAGCTTTGAACCTCCAAGTGTTTCACTACAGTTTATAACACAGAGCCGTGAAAATAAAAAAAAATTTTTTTCCACAAAAATATTTTAGCCCCCAGTTTTGTATTTTAACAAGGGTAACAGGATAAATTGGACCCCAATAGTTGTTGTACAATTTGTCCTGAGTACGATGATACTCCATATTTTGGGGTAAACCACTGTTTGGGTGCATGGCAGAGCTCGGAAGGGAAGGAGCGCCATTTGGAATGCAGACTTAGATGGATTGGTCTGCAGGTGTCATGTTGCATTTGCAGAGCCCCTGATGTACCCAAACAGTAGAAACCCCCCACAAGTGACCCTATATTGGAAACTAGACCTCCCAAGGAACTTATCTAGATGTGTTGTGAGAACTTTGAACCCCCAAGTGTTTCACAACAGTTTACAACACAGAGCCGTGAAAATAAAAAATCTTTTTCTTCCCACAAAAATGATTTTTAGCCCCCCCCCCCAAATTGTTATTTTCCCAAGGGTAACAAGATAATCTTTATTTTATTTTTTTATATAGCGCTAACATATTCCGCAGCGCTTTACACACATTATCATTGCTGTCCCCATTGGGGCTCACAATCTAAATTCCCTTTCAGTATGTCTTTGGAATGTGGGAGGAAACCGGAGTGCCCGGAGGAAACCCACGCAAACACGGAGAGAACATACAAACTCTTTGCAGATGTTGTCCTTAGTGGGGCTTGAACCCAGGACTCCAGCGCTGCAAGGCTGCTGTGCTAACCACTGCGCCACCGTGCTGCCCTACACAAGAGAACTTGGACCCCAAAAGTTGTTGTCCAATGTGTCCTGAGTATGCTGATACCCCATATTTGGGGGTAAACCCCTGTTTGGGCGCACGGGAGAGCTCGGAAGGGAAGGAGCACGGTTTTACTTTTTCAACGCAGAATTGGCTGGAATTGAGATCAGACGCCATGCCGCATTTGGAGAGCCCCTGATATGCCTAAACCGTGGAAACCCCCAATTCTAACTGAAATCCTAATCCAAACATACCCCTAACCCTAATCCCAACAGTAACGCTAACCACACCCCTAACCCTGACACACCCCTAACTCTAATCCAAACCCTAATCCCAAACGTAAATGTAATCCAACCCCTAACCCTAACTTTAGCCCTAACGGGAAAATGGAAATACATTTTTTTTTAAATTTTATTATTTTTCCCTAACTAAGGAGGTGATGAAGGGGGGTTTGATTTACTTTTATAGCGTTTTTTATACCGGATTTTTATGATTGGCAGCTGTCACACACTAAAAGACGCTTTTTATAGCAAAAAAGTTTTTGCGTCTCCACATTTTGAGACCTATAATTTTTCCATATTTTGGTCCAGAGTCATGTGAGGTCTTGTTTTTTGCGGGACGAGTTGACATTTTTATTTGACCGTTTTTGATCGCTTTTTATTCCGATTTTTGTGAGGCAGAATGACCAAAAACCAGCTATTCATGAATTTCTTTTGGGGGAGGCGTTTATACCGTTCCGCATTTGGTAAAATTGATAAAAGCAGTTTTATTCTTCGGGTCAGTACGTTTACAGCGATACCTCATTTGTATAATTATTTTTATGTTTTGGCGCTTTTATACGATAAAAACTATTTTATAGAAAAAATAATAATTTTTGCATCGTTTTATTCTCAGGACTATAACTTTTTTATTTTTTAGCTGATGATGCTGTATGGCGGCTCGTTTTTTGCGGGACAAGATGACGTTTTCAGCGGTACCATGGTTATTTATATCTGGTTTTTTGACCGCGTGTTATTCCACTTTTTGTTCGGCGGTATGATAATAAAGCGTTGTTTTTTGCCTCGTTTTTTTTCTTACGGTGTTCACTGAAGGGGTTAACTAGTGGGACCGTTTTATAGATTGGGTCGTTACGGACGCGGCGATAATAAATGTGTACTTTTTATTGTTTTTTTTTTTAATTTAGATAAAGAAATGTATTTATGGGAATAATATTTTTTTTTTTTTTTTTTTTAATACATGTGGACATTTTTTTTTTTTTTTACTTTGCTCCAGGGGGGACATCACAGATCACTGTCAGCAATCTGTCAGATCAGTGATCTGACTTACAGCGCTGCAGGCTTACCAAGCGCCTGCTCTGAGCGGGCACTTGGTAAGCCACCTCCCTCCCTGCAGGACACGGATGCCGCGGCCATTTTGGATCCGGGCCTGTAGCAGGGAGGGAGGTAAGGAGACCCTCGCAGCAACGCGATCACATCGCGTTGCTGCGGGGGTCTCAGGGAAGCCCGCAGGGAGCCTCCTCCCTGCGCGATGCTTCTCTATACCGCCGACACATCGCGATCATGTTTGATCGCGGTGTGCCGGGGGTTAATGTGCCGGGGGCGGTCCGTGAACGCTCCTGGCACATAGTGCCGGATGTCAGCTGCGATAGGCAGCTGATACCCGGCCGCGATCGGCCGGGCTCCCCCCGTGAGCGCGGCCGATCGCATATGACGTACTATCCCGTCACTGGGAATTAAGTCCCAGGGCACCTTGACGGGATAGTACGTCATATGGGGTTAAGGGACAAGTTTCTGCCTTTTCCATTCTTTTCCAAAGGTATCTCAAAACATTAATTCAAGGAGTTGCTAACTTCTTTCCCCCCTACCAGCCCCCCAGTAGATCCCTGGGATCTTAACTTAGTGCTCGATGTCTTACAGGAGTCTCCGTTTGATCCACTGCGTGAGATCCCTTTCACATTCTTTTCCTGGAAGGTCGCTTTCCTGGTCGCTATTACATCAAACGGGTTTCAGAGCTAGCGGCGCTTTCTTGTCTCCTTACCGGTTTTCTTCACCAGAGCGAGGTGGTTTTAAGTCCAGTTCCATCCTTTCTTCCCAAGGTGGTTTCCGGTTTTCATCTAAATGAGTACATCGTACTTCCATCTTTTTGTCTGTCCCCGTCTCACTCCCCGAAAGCGGTCACTAAACTGGACAGGGTGAGAGCTTTACCTGTTTAACTGTCCAGGACTGAACCTCTTCGGCTCTCAGATTCTCTGTTCATAATCCCAGAAGGTCCACGGAAAGGTCTCCCTGCGTCCAGGTCTACCATTTCTCGATGGATCCGTTCCACCTTTCTGGAAGCTTACTGTCTAGGACCCTTTCACACATCAGTTTTTTGCCATCAGTCGCGATCCGTCGAATTTTTTAAAAAATGAATCCTGCGATTGATGCTGCCAGATCTGTTTTTTTTCTCATAGACTTGTATTAGCGACGGATGACCTCCCGTTTCATCCGTTATTTGCCGGATCCTTTGAAAATTGTTTGTCCGGCGGCCAGAGACAACGGACAAAGTAACCTTTTTTTGTGTACATCGAAAAATCGTTTTGCTCGAAAGGGCGCCGGATCCGTCAAATGACGGAATCTGGCGACGGATTAGGTTTTTTTTTAACTGAGCATGCTCCGATATATTTTGGATCCAATTAGCCAGTTCTGCTAGTCGGATCCGTTTAAAAAACCAAATCCGTCGCATCTGTTTTTCACAATCTGCGACAGATCCATCGAGCCAACGGATTATGACTGACGGCAAAAAACTGATGTGTGAAAGGGCACAGCACACTCCACGAGTTCTTTGGGCGCCTCCAGGACAGTGCTCCCTCAGCCGTGTCGGCCTCGCAGCTCTGCAAAGCTGCTACATGGGCTTCCATTCATACTTTTACCAAGTTTTCCAGGTTTCACACTCATGCTTCATCAGATGTAAACCTTGATAGAAAGGTCCTGCAAGCCGCAGTGGCCTGAGCTCTGACTTGAAGATATTATACTTCTTCCCACCCTTGGGACTGCTTTGGGACGTCCCATGGTTTCATGTGTCCCCCAATGAAGCGAGAGAGAAAGTAAGATTTTGGGTACTCAACGTAAAATATTTTTCTCTGAGCCTTTGGGGGACACAGCACCCGCCCTGGTTTCTATTTCTCCTACTACTTTCTCACTAACGGATTAGCTTTCGGTCAGTTGGTGGGTGTATACTGCTGGGGAGGAGCTAACCCTTTTTCTTGCGTAGTGTCATCCTCCTAGTGGCAGCAGCATACACCCATGGTTTCCTGTGTTCCCCTAATGAAGGCTCCGAGAAAAAGATTTGACGGTGAGTACCAATAATCTTACTTTAGTAACCACCAGAATTAAAAACATATAAAAGAATGGAACACCACAGGTATTGAGGAAAGTAATTGTAATAGTAAATATCTTGCCAATAATAAGTCTTTTTGTACTACATAGGTTATGGGAAAAAGGAATCAAAGGTTTAACCCCTTAGTGACCGAGCCAATTTGGTACTTAATGACCGAGCCAATTTTTACAATTCTGACCACTGTCACTTTGAGGTTATAACTCTGGAACGCTTCAACGGATCCCGCTGATTCTGAGATTGTTTTTTCGTAACATATTGTACTTCATGTTAGTGGTAACATTTCTTTGATATTACTTGCGATTATTTATGAAAAAAACGGAAATATGGCGAAAATTTTGCAATTTTCAAACTTTGTATTTTTATGCCCTTAAATCAGAGAGATATGTCACGAAAAATAGTTAATAAATAACATTTCCCACATGTCTACTTTACATCAGCACAATTTTGGAACCAAAATTTTTCTTTGTTAGGGAGTTATAAGGGTTAAAAGTTGACCAGCAATTTCTCATTTTTACAACATCATTTTTTTTTTTTTAGGGACCACATCACATTTGAAGTAATTTTGAGGGGTCTATATGATAGAAAATAACGAAGTGTGACACCATTCTAAAAACTACACCCCTCAAGGTTCTCAAAACCACATTCAAGAAGTTTATTAACCCTTTACGTGCTTCACAGGAACTGAAACAATGTGGAAGGAAAAAATGAACATTTAACTTTTTTTTGCAAACATTTTAATTCAGAACCATTTTTTTTATTTTCACATGTGTAAAAACAGAAATGTAACCATAAATTTTGTTATGCAATTTCTCCTGAATACGCCAATACCCCATATGTGGGGGTAAACCACTTTTTGGGCGCACAGCAGAACTTGGAAGTGAAGGAGCGCCGTTTGACTTTTTCAATGCAAAATTGGCTGGAATTGAGATTGGACGCCATGTCACGTTTAGAGAGCCCCTGATGTGCCTAAACAGTGGAAACCCCCTACAAGTGACCCCATTTTGGAAACTAGACCCCTTAAGGAACTTATTTAGATGTGTGGTGAGCACTTTAAACCCCCAGGTGCTTCACAGAAGTTTATAACTTAGAGCCGTGAAAATTTAAAAAATCGCATTTTTTCTACAAAAATGATCTTTTATCCCCCAAATTTTTATTTTCACAAGGGTAACAGGAGAAATTAGACCACACAAGTTGTTGTGCAATTTCTCCGAGTACGTCAATACCCCAATTGTGGGGGTAACCCACTGTTTGGGCGCACGGCAGAGCTCGGAAGGGAAGGAGCGCCGTTTTGGAATGCAGACTTTGATAGAATGGTCTGTGGGCGTTATGTTGTGATTGCAGAGCCCCTGATGTACCTAAACAGTAGTAACCCCCCACAAGTGACCCCATAGATTGGGCAGCGAAAGGGGTTGAAAAACTACATCCGCTGCCCACGTTGTGCACAATTTTCACAACGTGCGTCGGTATGTCGGGCCGATGCATTGCAACGGCCCCGTACCGACGTAAGTGTGAAAGAACCCTAACCCTAAATTTAGCCCTAACCCTAGCCCTAACCTTAACCCTAATTTTAGCCCCAACTGCTCTTCTCCTGCTGGCCGGCAGATGGCGATAGATGGCGGGCGCACTGCGCATGCGCCCGCCATTTTCTTTCCCCCGGCGGCCAGGAGGAGCAGCAGGAGGACCCAGGGACATCGGTGAGTATGATAGGGTCCCCGAATCCCCCTATTTCTCTGTCCTCTGATGTGCGAGCACATCAGAGGACAGAGAATTACTTTGCTTTTTTTTTTTTTTTTTTGCGGTCGCCGGTAAACGGTTAATTACCGGTGATCGCAAAACAGGGGTTCTTTACCGGCAGCCGAGACCCCAAAGATCCTTCCGGTGGCGGGCGCACTGCGCATGCGCCCGCCATTTTTTTGCCGGAAGAAGATGCCCATCGGGAGCCATGAGGAGCACCGGGGGAGACAGGTGAGTATCGGGGGGCTATTGGGGACCCCATTTCTCTGTCCTCTGGTGTGTGATCACATCGGAGGACAGAGAAATTAAAAGGGAAATCGCGTTTTTTTTTTCTTTTTTTGCGATCGCCGGTAAACGGTTAATTACCGGCAATCGCAAAAGCGGGGTCGGTAAAAAAAAAAAAAACCCCGAATCATGTTCTCTGGGGTCTCGGCTACCCCCGGCAGCCGAGACCCTGGAGAAAATCCGACTCTGGGGGGCGCTATTTACTTTTTCCACAGCGCCGTTAATTAACGGCGCTGTGGTTTAAGTACCCTTAGCGGCAGCTGTTAAAAGGCGTATCGGCGGTCGTTAAGGGGTTAAATATGATAATGACACAAAGATACATTTAAAATGTATTATATTTAAGTGGGTGTACAGAATCGCAGACCAATCACATGTAAGTGTGGTAAGATATAAAGTTCTCTATAGTGCTGTTCCCAAGTGGGCCTCATATGTAATATATCTGGTATTGCACAAATATAAAAAACAATTCATTTAAATAAAACCCATCAGTTTAGTGTGGTAAGGTATAAGGTTCTCTATAGTGCTGTGCCTAAATAGGCCTCCTATATAATAGATTAGGTATTGCACAAATCTAATAAATAATTCATATAAATGATACCCAAAGAGGTCCATGAGTGATGGCAACGTATTAGCAGGGTCCCACGATGCCAGACACGTGTTTCCCATATGATGTATAGTACATAAAGACTTATTGATAAGATACTTATTATTACGATTGCTGGCAGTTGTCAAGATAAGGTATTGAATATGCCCTCCACGCCTGTGGGAGTGGAGATGCGTGCATATTCATTAACTTAATTAGTGGTGCCATGTGATCGCTTAGCAACTGCGCGGAGGAGAGGCGAGTATGATGTCTTCCGGAAGCCGACAGCTGTCACTGTGCACTATTAGAGAAATTAATATTTCTCTCTAGCAGCTGAACAGTTACAGCCACAGCCGCCGGCTCCTGCCACTGCTCCTCCGCTCCCCCTTCCCCGACGGCTTTCTGGACAATGACTCGTGTATAAGCCGAAGGGGACGTTTTCAGCACAAAAAAAGTGCTGAAAAACTCTGCTTATACGCGAGTATATACGGTAAATATAATTTATGATTTTATGTGGCTTGCATTTCTTCTTCTTTTGGTGTTTATGATGCATACTAGCCCCCATATGTATTATTATTATTTTATTGTTATAGCGCCATTTATTCCATGGCGCTTTACATGTGAGGAGGGGTATACATAATAAAAACAAGTACAATAATCTTAAACAATACAAGTCATAACTGGTACAGGAGGAGTGAGGACCCTGCCCGCGAGGGCTCACAATCTACAAGGGATGGGTGAGAATACAGTAGGTGATGAGTAGGTGTATGGATTATTATTTTAGGTGTTCTGTTAAACAAGATGAGACAACCTTCGTAATGTACTGCAAAGAGTTATCTGTAATTTAGTCCCCTAATATTTTATCAAGTGCCCCAAAATTTACTAAATGTACTGTTGTAGACTTTGAAGTGCAACTACCATGTCCTGTAGTAGCACCACTGATCACAGGAGAGCGATTTGCAGGCAGGACTCCTCTCCTCGGGAGCCTCTTTCTTGCTGCCTTCACCTGTGATTCACCTTTGTTAACCACAGCAGACAGCTTTTGTAAAAGCAACTCCCTCTTCAGTGTCAACCATTACATGGGCACACATTCGTTGGAAATGTTTCCATTTATCCTGGTGCCGCTATCTGCAGCGACTTTCTCCAGACTTTCTGCAATCATCAGGGGGTACAGCAACCCTATATACAGCGATCTGCTGATCATCAGGTATTCTACTTTTAGAAAAGGGGATATTTAGATAGGACTTTTTAACTCTTTCTAAAGGTACCTTCACACTGAGCAACTTTACAACGAGAACGACAACGACCCGTGACGTTGCAGCGTCCTGGATAGCGATCTCGTTGTTTGACACGCAGCAGCGATCAGGATCCCACTGTGACATCGCTGGTCGTAGCTAGAAGTCCAGAACTTTATTTGGTTGTCAGGTCGGCGTGTATCGTCATGTTTGACAGCAAAAGCAACGATGCCTGCAATGTTTTTACATGGAGCTAACAACCAGTGATAACGATAAGCGAGTCGCCCTTACGTCACTGGATCGCTCCTTCATCGTTCTGGTGTTGCCGTGTTTGACGTCTCTACAGCGACCTAAACAGCGACGCTCCAGCGATCGGCTCGTTGTCTATATCGCTGCAGCGTCGCTGAGTGTGACGGTACCTTTTAGCTTTTCAATCTCTATACAAATTCTTTGTGCACCTCTAAAAGACTAGTTGATCTCTTCTGCACAGTACTTTGTCCTTTCACCAATGTAGCAGCACAATGGATGACTTCGATAGGCAAAATAGATTAAAAAGCGACAAGTCCAGAACAGTTGCTTCTTTCCTCAGAGGATTTCAGTAATAAACAAAAATGATTCTAGTCCAAGTATAAAATTTATAATACCTGCAAGCCTGATACAGATTTTACTTTAAGGCATAATTCACCCCAAAGTTTTTATAATCAGTGATCACCAATTCAGAGGTAAAGGTATGTTGCATGCATTCAGATCAGAGGTAAAGAAAAATGCGTACCAGGCTAAGGATTTCTTCACTGGCTTATTGGGATAAAGTGACTTAAGGTACCGTCACATTTAGCGATGCTGCAGCGATATAGACAATGATGCCGATCGCTGCAGCATCACTGTTTAGGTCGTTGTGTGGTCGCTGGAGAGCTGTCACACAGACAGCTTTCCAGCGACCAACGATGCCGAAGTCCCCGGGTAACCAGGGTAAACATCGGGTTACTAAGTTCAGGGCCGCGCTTAGTAACCCGATGTTTACCCTGGTTACCATTGTAAAAGTTAAAAAAACAAACCGTACATACTTACATTCTGGTGTCTGTCACGTCCTCCGGCGTCAGCTTCCCTGCACTGACTGTCAGCGCCGGCCGTAAAGCAGAGCACAGCGGTGACGTCACCGTTGTGCTCTGCTTTACGGCCGGCCGGTGCTGACAGTCAGTGCGGGAAGCTTTTGAAAAGTCCATATACACTACATCCACTGCGTTCCCTTTGTCCAGTCCGAAACTTACTTCTTCATAGAACTTGATCAGATTAGTCTGACAGGAACGGTCCCTAGTAAACCCATGTTGATATTGGGTCATGAGGTTATTCCTCTTCAGATACTCCAGTATAGCATGTCATAGGCTGTGTACACGATGCGGATTTGCTGCGGATCTGTAGCGGATTTTTCCGCTCAAACGCTGCAGATCCGCATTGTGATGTACAGTATAATGTTCTATGGGAAAAAAAAAAGCTGCAGATGGTGCAGAAAAATCAATGCGGAATTGCTGCGAATTTCAAAGAAGTACATGTCCCTTCTTTTGTGCGGATCTGCAGCGTTTCTGTACCCCTCCGTGTTAAAATTCCGCAGTGGCAAAAACTGCTGAAAATCCGCATCAATTCCGCATAAAAACTGCGGCAAATCTGCGGCTGCGGATTCTGCCAGGAGATGCGGATTTTGTTGTGCCAGGAGATGCGGATTTTGTGCAGAAAATTCTGCACCTCTTTTCCTACATGTGCACATACCCTTAGAATGCCCTCCAGGATTTTACCCACAGTAGAGGTTAATCTTACTGGCCTATAATTTCCGAGTTCAGTTTTTGTCCCCTTTTTGAATATTGGCACCACATTTGCTATACGCCAGTCCTGTGGTACAGACCCTGTTATTATGGAGTCTTTAAAGATTAAAAATAATGGTCTATCAATGACTGTACTTAGTTCCTGCAGTACTCGGGGGTGTATCCCATCCGGGCTCGGAGATTTGTCAATTTTAGTGATTTTTTTTTTTATTTTTTTTTTTTTATATAGACGCCGACGTACTTCCTGCTGGGTTAACACTAGGACTACTGGTATAGTCATTTTGACTACTTACTTGCAGTAGTTCTAGTCGGGGTCACGAGTCCAGTAGTCCTAGTGTTAAGCAGGTGACATTTAATGGGGAATTTTTCTTATCACTGATCATATTGTCTGCCATGGAATTTTCTTGTGTAAATAATGATGAAAAAAAGTCATTTTAGACAAGCCTGTGAAATACTGGGAGAATATAGTCTCGTCAGATGAAAACAAAATTGAACCCTTTGTATGCCATAATACACACCATGTTTAGGGACCAAAAGGCACTGCATATTTCCCCAAAAACACCATACCAACAATGAAGTTTGTAGGTGGGAACATCATGATGTGGGGCTGTTTTTCAGCATACGGCACTGGCAAACTTCATATGATTGACGGAAGGATAAATGGACAAATGTACCGAGACATTCTTGATTAAAATCTGCTGTCATCTACCAGGATGATGAAGATGAAACGAGGGTGGACATTTCAGTAAGACAATGATCTCAAACGCACAGCCAAGGAAATTCTCAATTGATTTCAGAGAGAGAAAGTCTGCTAGAATGGCCCACCAGTCAACTGACCTGAATCCAATAGAAAATCTATGGAAGGAATTAAAGCTCAGAATTCATAGAAGTCTACGGAACCTTCAGGATCTAAAGAGTTTTTGTGTGGAAGAATGGGCCGAAATCCCACCTGAGCAATCCGTGCAACTAGTTTCTCCATTCAGGAGGCATCTTGAAGCTGTCTTTGCTAAAAGGGCATTTCTACCAAGTACTAAACAAACCTCAAAAAGTGTGTTCAATACTTTTCCCTGTCATTTTTCATTGTTACAAATAACTTAATTTATGAACATCTATGGTTTGTTATCTTTGCATGTGTGCATTGGATGGGTTGTTACTGACATCCTGGTATTATTTCATGTTAAAAGCACCTTTAGAAATATATTTACTTACAAAATTGGTGACGTGTTCAATACTTATTTTATCCTCTTTATGAATGTGTGTAGTAGAGTGCAGCGCCCCCTCTTATCACTAGATATCCACATATGTGCTTTGGTTGCCTCACAAATTGTATTTATACCTTTGGATCATCATTTGTGGGATGCTAAGTGGCTCCTTTTGAGGTGTTAATGTTTCCTATATGTGATGCTAATAGGGAATAATGACTTGATGCTGTAAAAGCACAGCCTCTCCAAAGCATGCCACCACGTGAGAGGTTGCAGTCAGTCTGTTATGATTAGTGGTTTTTGTATAAAAAATGGATGCCTGCCATTGTCTTTCAGGCAAAGTAGATGAAAAATTACCTTTTTTTTCCTATTCAGTAAGCTTGCAGAGTTTAAAATGAACAAACTGCTCTTTACTCACTCTTGCCTCTCTGCTGCTATCTCTGGTCTTTATTGACAGGCTGCATCGATGGCATCATCACTACTGCATGTGACTTCTGCAGCCAATTGCAAAGCTCAACAGTTATCATACCAATTACTTGTGCATCACTGCTGAGCTCAGTGATTGGCTGCCTTGGTCATGTCATGACGCCACTGATGTAGCTTGGTAACAAAGAACAAGACCATCAGCAGAGAGGCTAGCCATGGTAAAGCTCAGTTTGATACTGATAACCTCTGGAATATGGAATATAAAGCATTTTTTGGAAACTCCCTGTGTCTAGATGGCGACTACTTATTTCAGCCCAGTTTGAGACTGGTCCTTATCCATTTGGCAGCTAGTTGTATTGTTCTTTTTAATCAGTTAGTGTGTTTTCCTGAGAACTCTGCTTTTGTATCATTGATTCAGTTCTGCTTAACTAAACTATCCTTTTTCACAGTCCTATGGAAGTTATCCCTTCCAAACCCGTCAAGAGAAATAAGGAGAAAAGGCCTCCTCGTCTTCTCACTGATCTACCGTTGCCTCCTGAACTGCTAGGAGGGGATCCTTCTCCTCCAGATTCACCAGAGCCTAAAGCGGCAACACCTCCTCAGCAACCTTTAAGGAAGAGACCAAAGTAAGTCTCTAATATGCACTATAAAAAATGAGTCTCATCGATATGTCGACACTATGTGATGAAAATAACACTGCCATTGTATAATCATATGGTATATACAGTTGTGGCCAAAAGTATTGACACCCCTGCAATTCTGTCAGATAATACTCAGTTTCTTCCTTAAAATGATTGCCAACACAAATTCTTTGGTATTATTATCTTCATTTAATTTGTCTTAAATGAAAAAAACACAAAAGAGAATAAAGCAAAAAGCAAAACATTGATCATTTCACACAAAACTCCAAAAATGGGCCAGACCAAAGTATTGGCACCCTCAGCCTAATACTTGGTTGCATAACCTTTAGCCAAAATAACTGCAATCAACCGCTTCCGGTAACCATCAATGAGTTTCTTACAATGCTCTGCTGGAATTTTAGACCATTCTTCATTGGCAAACTGTTCCAGGTCCCTGATATTTGAAGGGTGCCTTCTCCAAACTGCTATTTTTAGATCTCTCTACAGGTGTTCTATGGGATTCAGGTCTGGACTCATTGCTGGCCACCTTAGAAGTCTCCAGTGCTTTCTCTCAAACCATTTTCTAGTGCTTTTTGAAGTGTGTTTTGGGTCATTGTCCTGCTGGAAGACACATGACCTCTGAGGGAGACCCAGCTTTCTCACACTGGGCCCTACATTATGCTGCAAAATTTGTTGGTAGTCTTCAGACTTCATAATGCCATGCACACTGTCAAGCAGTCCAGTGCCAGAGGCAGCAAAGCAACCCCAAAACTTCAGGGAACCTCCGCCATGTTTGACTGTAGGGACCGTGTTCTTTAAACTCTATGTTGATGCCTTTTGCCCAAAAAGCTCTACTTTTGTCTCAGCTGACCAGAGAACATTCTTCCAAAACGTTTTAGGCTTTTTCAGGTAAGTTTTGGCAAACTCCAGCCTCGCTTTTTTATGTCTCGGGGAAGGAGGGGGGTCTTCCTGGGTCTCCTACCATACAGTCCCTTTTCATTCAGACGCCGATGGATAGTACGGGTTGACACTGTTGTACCCTCGGACTGCAGGGCAGCTTGAACTTGTTTGGATGTTAGTCAAGGTTCTTTATCCAGCATCCGCACAATCTTGCGTTGAAATTTCTTGTCAATTTTTCTTTTCCGTCCACATCTAGGGAGGTTAGCCACAGTGCCATGGGCTTTAAACTTCTTGATGACACTGCACACGGTAGACACAGGAACATTCAGATCTTTGGAGATGGACTTGTAGCCTTGAGATTGCTCATGCTTCCTCACAATTTGGTTTCTCAAGTCCTCAGACAGTTCTTTGGTCTTCTTTCTTTTCTCCATGCTCAATGTGGTACACACAAGGACACAGGACAGAGGTTGAGTCAACTTTAATCCATGTCAACTGGCTGCAAGTGTGATTTAGTTATTGCCAACACCTGTTAGGTGCGTCAGGTAAGTTACAGGTGCTGTTAATTACACAAATTAGAAGCATCACATGATTTTTCAAACAGTGCCAATACTTTTGTCCACCCCCTTTTTTATGTTTGATGTGGAATTACGGTACATCCAATTTGGCTTTAGGACAATTCTTTTTGTGTTTTTTTTTTTTTTTTTTTTTTTTTTTTTTTATTTAAGACAAATTAAATGAAGATAATACCAAAGATTTTGAGTTTGCAATCATTTTCAGGAATAAACTAAGTATTGTCTGACAGAATTGCAGGGGTGTCAATACTTTTGGCCACAACTGTATGTCATGCACTGTATAATTATCTGCAGTTAACGCTGTGGTTGTCCTAAATTTTATGTGTCTTGGCAAAATTGCTTCCAATACTTTGTGGTTGTGGCGTTCAGCAGTATGCTCAAGTCCAGGATTTATCAACTGTTTATTTGACCGGATATTATTATTTATTATTATAGCGCCATTTATCCCACGGTGCTTTACATGTGAGGGGTATACATAATAAAAACAAGTACAATAATCTTAAACAATACAAGTCGCGACTGGTACAGTAGGAGAGAGGACCCTGCCTGCGAGAGCTCACAATCTACAAGGGTTGGGTGTGGATACAGTAGGCGAGGGTGGAGCTGGTCGTGCAGTGGTTTGGTCGATTGGTGGTTATCTGATGTGCTGCATGAATATTGAGGGAATGCCACTAATTAGGATCTTCTCTTAACACTTTAGACAATGTAAATCATTCCTTTTTCTTCAAACTTGATCCAGCCTAGATATTCATGTTAACGTTCTCACTTGTTTTCTCTACTTGTGTGTTAGAATTTGCTGTCCCCGTTATGGCGAAAGAAAGCAGAAAGAAATTGATTGGGGAAAGCGATGTGTGGACAAGTTTGACATTATTGGTATCATTGGAGAAGGGACCTATGGACAAGTGTATAAAGCCAAGGACAAAGACACTGGTAAGTAATGTATAGTTATATCAGAAATTATATAGTGCAAGAATGGGAAAAAAAGCTGCTTATTACCTAATTAATGCGGTTATGTTAGTGAGTCTGTTATATTAACCTGTTAGGCTACTTTCACACTTCCATCGTTTGGGCTACGTCGCAATGCGTCGTTTTGGAGAAAAAACGCATGATGCAAAGTTGCCCGCAGGATGCGTTTTTTCTTCATAGACTTGCATTAGCGACGCATTGTGACGTAGGACCACACGTCGCATCCGTCGTGTTTTGGCGGACTGTCGGCACAAAAAAAGTTCAATGTAACTTTTTTGTGCGACGTGTCAGCCATTTTCGACCGTGCATGCGTGGCCGAAACTCCGCCACCTCCTCCCCGCTCATTACAATGGGCAGCGGATGCGCTGTAAAACTACATCCGCTGCCCAGGTTGTGCTAAATTTAGCACAACGTCCGTCGGGCCGACGGTTTGCGACGGCCCCATACCGACGGAAGTGTGAAAGTAGCCTTAGGGAGAGAGCCATTTTGGTACTTAATGACCAAGCCAATTTTTACAATTCTGACCACTGTCACTTTATGAGGTTATATCTCTGGAACGCTTCAACGGATCCCACTCATTCTGAGACGTGACATATTGTACTTCATGTTAGTGGTAAAATTTCTTCTATATGACTTGTTTGTTTATGAAAAAAAATGAAATTTGTCGAAAATTTTTCAACTTTCAAACTCTTTGTTAGGACGTTATAAGAGTTAAAAGTTGGCCAGCGATTTCTCATTTTTCTAACAAAATTTACAAAACCATTTTTTTTAGGGACCACCTCACATTTGAAGTGTTTGGGGGTTCAATATAACAGAAAATACCCAAACGTGACACCATTCTAAAAACTGCACCCCTCAAGGTGTGCAAAACCACAGTCAATAAGTTTACTAACCCTTTAGGTACTTCACAAGAACTAAAGCAATGTTGAAGGAAAATATGAACATTTACATTTTTTTCACAAAAAAATTACTTTGGAACCAATTTTTTTTTTTTTATTTTCACAAGGGTATCAGGAGAAAATAAACCACAAAATTTGTTGTGCAATTTCTCCTGAGTACGCCGAAACCCGTTTGTTAGGGGGGGAAAGCCACTGTTAGGGCGCATGGTAGGGCTCAGAATGGAGTAAGCACTGTTTGACTTTTTCAGTGCAAAATTGGCTGGAATCAGTGATGGTGCCATGTCGCATTTGGAGACCCCCTGATGTACCTAAACAGTGGAATCCCCCCAATTCTAACTCCAACCCTAATCTCAACCATAACCCTA
Organism: Ranitomeya imitator; assembly: GCF_032444005.1. NCBI lineage: Eukaryota > Metazoa > Chordata > Amphibia > Anura > Dendrobatidae > Ranitomeya > Ranitomeya imitator. The sequence continues at coordinate 508,819,601 of NC_091283.1, read as the reverse complement.
ACCACAAACCTAACCCAACCATAGCCCCAGCCCTAACTTTAGCCCCAGCCCTAACCCTAATGGAAAAATGGAAATAAATACATTTTTTTTATTGTTGTGCCCGCAATTTTCTTCTCGGAAGAAGACGCCGGGGGACTGCACGGGTAGGTGCAGGTACCCGGAACTACAAGGGGGATCAGGGGACTCCATTTCTCTCTCTTCTGATGTGCGATCACATCAGAGGTGAAAGAAATTTAGATGGGAAATCGTACTCTTTTTTTTTTCTTCTTCTTGCTTTTGCAGTTATTCCGTTGATAACGGCGATCGCAACACTGGGGTTGGTAAAAACCGACCCGAGTTATGTTCTCTGGGGTCTCAGCTACCCCTGGTAGCCAAGATCCCAGAGAAATTCTGACTCTTGGGGGCGCTATGCACTTATTTCTCAACGTCGTTAAAAAGTGGCGCTGAGGCATAAGTACCCTTAACTGCCACCGTTAAAAGGTGTATCGACGGTCGTTAAGGGGTTAAAGGGAAACTGTCCAGTTCCCTGTCTCCAATCGCTATAATAAAAAAATAAACAATGGTTTATTATACCGACTAACAAAAAATGGAATAAACCGCAATACAGCTCCATGAGCAGAAAAATAAAAAAGTTACACCTCTTAGAATAATGCAATACAAAATTAATTTTCTCTATAAAATGGTTTTTGCATAAAAGCGCCAAATCATGAAAAACTATATTACTGTGGTATCGATGTAATCGTACAGACCGAAGAATAAAACTGAATTATCAATTTTTTTTTTTTAAACTCGTTTATTAATTTCAGAGTAGACAAACATTGCACATATTACATTTATCATTATTAAACATACCATCAGATACAAATGATTACAAAACATCATCGCATCCAAAGTTCAGAGGTAATAGACTGTGCATGTTGAATCACTAGTACCTATAAAATACCTACTATACAACTTAAACAACTTTAACCATTAGTAATAAGTCGCCAAAAGAAAACAGATTCAAGTTTGCTCTGCAACGATGTCCCCGAACCACATGCCCTCCCTCCCGTGCATATATCTAATCCGCGCAGACTACAGAGTATGCTGAGGTGAGTTCCATCTACCCCAAATTTTTTCGAATTTACCTGGGCACCCTCTATTATGGTAGTGTTCTTTCATATGGGATAACCGAGTTCACCAGGTCAATCCAAGCTCCGAGAGACGGGGAGGAGCTACCCATCCACCTTAATGCCAGTACCTTTCGTGCTAAGAAGAGCGCTTCTCGAAGGAAGATCCCAGTATGGTGATCCCAGGTCTCTGTATCCCACACCCCAAATAGGCAAGTCAATGGTTCAAGTGGGACAGGGATTAACAATAAAGACGTTAACAATGTCGTGACTTCTTTCCAATAGTGAAAGATTACCGGGCACCTCTATATCATGTGGATAAAATCCGCATCATGCGCATGACATCTTAGGCAGTCTGACGTCTGAAGGCGGCCCATTTTAAAAAGTCGTGTCGGAGTCAGATAAGTCTGATATATAATATATAGCTGGGTCATCCTATTGTTAACTGAGGGAGAAACTTTAGTTGGAGATTCCAAAATATCTTCCCACTCCTCTCCCAGTGTATCGGGAAGGAGTCCCTCCCATTTCTTTTTTAAGGAGTTAATAGTGAGCCCATCTCCCACGGATAATAGATATGTGTATAAAGAGGAGATGAGTCCCTGAGGACCCTGTGATTTGAGAATGCCTATAAGGGGTAAAGATGAAATTGCTCGACTTGCACCTGCATTTCGCATATGTGACTGGAAAGCTGACCTCAGCTGTAAAAAACGGAAGAATTGAGATCTTGGGATATTGTAGGTATCCCGCAATTGCTCAAAGGACACAAAAACATCCTGGTTATATAAATTACCTACCGAGAGAACACCATATGAGATCCAGAACTCAGTAGATGGGTGATTTAGTAATTCTGGAAAATAACTATTATACCACAGTGGCATTTCGGCTATTATATCTGTACATTTAATAACTTTTTTAATTTGCCTCCATATTAATCTCGCTTGTCGAAGCAATGGCAGCAAACGGGGAGCACTGACTTTCTCCATTTCCAAAAAACCCAGTGGACAGTCAATCCGGGCAGAATGGATTATATGGCTTTCTGAATTGGGTAGGGGGTTGCTAGGCATCCACTTGCTTATCGCTCTAGCCTGCCCGGCAAGATAATATAGATAAAAGTCTGGTAAGGCTGCCCCTCCCCCCCCCTTGTCGGTCTCTGTAGAGTAGATAGCTTGAGTTTGGGTCTAGTCTTCCCCCATATAAAGGACGTGGTCAGGGAGTTTAAGTTTGCAAAGAAAGATTTGGGTATTGGCACAGCACTATGTTGGAGACAATAATTAAATTTGGTGAGCAATATCATCTTAACTAAATTAATGCGACCTGCAACGGAGAGAGGGAGTTTGCTCCAAGTTATGAATTTAGATTTGGCCAGGTCCAATAGTGAATAAATATTAAGTCGTAGGTCCAGCTGACTATATTGAGACATATGTATTCCTAGATATTTGAAATTGGAGACTACAGGTAGTGACGAGAGATTTTTGAGACAGGGCATCGGCGCATGAGACAGAGGCATCAGAGCAGATTTATCCCAATTTATATAGAGACCAGAGAATTTGCTAAAATTATCTATAGTCGTTATTACTCGTGGTAGTGTTTCTTCTGTTTTATCAATAAATATGATCATATCATCAGCATATAGACCGATGGTATCCACACGATCCGCAATACTTATTCCTTTGATATCCGTGGAGGACCTTATGCGTATTGCCAAGGCTTCTATCGCGAGGGCAAAGCAAAGAGGGCCGGGGACAGAGGACATCCCTGACGGGTTCCCCTTTGTAAAGTAAAGGAATCTGAGATAGTTATTCACAATTACCCGTGCCCTAGGATTCCTATATAGTGTATCTATCCCTCTAATAAATTTATCTCCAAAACCGTATTTCTGCAGACATGCGGAAAGAAAAGGCCATTCGAGGGAGTCAAACGCTTTAGCTGTGTCTAGGGATGCCAGAGCCCAGTTATTGTCCAATTCTAGGGAACTATATTGAATCACTGATTGGACCCGCCGAATATTAATAGAGGTACTTTTCCCGGGCATAAAGCCTGTTTGATCTGGGTGTATAAGATCTAATATGATTGTATTTAGTCTAGTGGCCAATATTTTAGTGAAGATTTTATAATCTACGGTCACCAATGATATGGGGCGATATGATCCACATTCCAAGGGGTCTTTTCCCTCCTTCTTAAGTACAATGATATTTGCATCATAAAATGTTTCAGGCATAATTTCTCCCTCCCATATATTCTGAAGCACCTTCAATAAAAGTGGTGCCAGGTGGTCCCGATATTTTTTATAGAACTCAACGGGAAACCCGTCAGGTCCAGGGGCCTTCCCGGTGGCCATGTCCATTATAGCCTGTTCCACCTCCTCCAGAGTAAACTCGGCTTCCATAAAAGCTCGCTGGGTTGGGCTCAGTAAGGGGAATGCTATGTCTGATAAATAGTCTGTACATTCAGGGACCCCAAGACCACTACCCGATTTGTACAGTGACTTATAGTAATTACAAAAACTTTGAAGAATTTCCTCGGTGGAGGATACCAACGAACCATCGAGTGTCCTAATCTGTAGTACCGTGTTGGAGGTGTTATGCTGACGTACCAAAAAAGCTAGGAGTGTACTGGCCTGATTCCCCAATTCAAAATAAGACTGACGGGTAAAAAATAATTTACGTTTTGATTTAGTGTCTATATTTTGGGTGTATAATCTTTGGGAAGTGAGCCACTCCACCCTGTTGCCGTTAGTTTGATTGGCCACATAGGCGGCTTCCGAGTCCTTCAGCCGTCGCTCCATCTCGTCATCCTCCCCCGCCGTCACCCTCTTTATATAGGAGATTGTAGAGGACAGACATCCCCTCAAGTATGCCTTTAGAGTGTCCCAGAACAGATTGAGATTCGAGGGGTCTGGGTGAGTAGAGACAAAGCAGTTTAACTGATCAACCGTTCTATCACTAGCATCTATCAGTTTCAGCCAGAAGGGATTCAATTTCCAAGGTATATTATTATTTGATTGACCGTATTTAAGTTTGAGAACAACTGGGCTGTGATCTGATATCCCCCTGCTACCATGTTCGACACTATTCACCCATAGCGCTAGGTCACTAGATCCAAATATGTAATCTATACGGGATAGAGACTGCCTAGTTGAAGAATGACAAGTATATTCCTTTGTCTCAGGGTGACGTGTTCTCCATAGGTCTAACCATCCGCTACCGTTCATAAATGATGCCAATTGAGAGGGAGATTGAGAAAGGGGCCCCCTTGATATCTCGCTGTCTAGTCTCAGTCTGTCTTTAAGATTATCCATGACTAAATTAAAGTCTCCCATACAGATAACACTAGCATTAGGATAATTTAGGGAGAAACCCAGTGCCATGCGGAGAACCGATATGCCGGCCGGGGGTGGGTTATAAACACATAATATCACATATTCCCGCATATTAATAAAGGCATGAACAAAAACAAAGCGACCTTCGGGATCGCGTCGTGACTCTCTAGCCTCCCACCTGACATTCCTATGTACCAACAGGGAGACCCCTCTGGAGTAACTGGTGTGAAATGCGTGAAGGGACCACTGCACCCACGGCTTTTGCGTACACTTAGCTGTGTCTCTAGTCAAATGCGTCTCCACAAGTGCTACAATATGTGGATGATACCTTTTAATTTGTGAAAATACCTTAATTTTCTTTCGAGGAGTCTTAATACCCCGTATGTTCCACGCCATACATACAATCTCAGATCCCATATCTACGTTCGGGAAAAGGCATAATGTACACCACAGCCTGGGCGGGAATCAGGAACATCATACAGAGCATAAGGTTATCACTGGCGACTAACAAACATAACAAACAATCAAAACTGGTGTAAAATACCAAACCAAACAACATTTAAACGGTGGGGGAGTGTAATCCTACACTCCTATAGTTGAGTAGAATAGGGGATACCCTCACTGGAATCAGCGTCCGGTATAGTTGACAAACTCAGCACCCACGTAGAGAGCTCTAGATTGCGTTGCCATCAGATAGAAAGAGCTACTCAAGAGTCCGGGGTACTAGGCCCCTTGTATGACCGTAACCACTCGACCGCCTCCGCCGGGTCAGTAAAGAACAAGGAGGAGCCTTCATGAACAATACGGAGTCGAGCTGGATAAAGCATGGAGTAAATGATGTTTTTATCCCTGAGCTGCTTTTTGACTTCCATAAATCGAACTCGCTGCTTTTGAAGTTCCATAGAAAAATCCGGGAAGATTGATATGGTGGCGTTATTGAATTTAATAGGGGTCTTCTGCCTTGCCAAGCGAAGAATTGCATCCCTGTCTCTGCAGTTAAGGAGACGTGCCAGAAAAGGTCGAGGCGGAGCTCCGGGGGGAAGAGGTCTCGTTGGGACCCTATGGGCCCTTTCCACAGAAAATGTTGAGGAGAATCCGTCTCCCAGGGAGGTTTTAAGCCAATCCTCTAGAAATTGCTCAGGTTGCTGACCCTCCGAGCGTTCCGGCAGGCCAATAATTCGGATGTTATTACGACGCAGTCTGTTTTCCAGGTCATCTGCCTTTTGCTTCCAGGCATTCACAGAGCCAGTGGCCTTTGATAGCTTAGCCTCTATTGGGGCAATGGTGTCCTCTATCTGAGACACCCTTGTTTCTACCTCTGAAATACGCCCTCTCATAGTTTGTATATCTTGTCGCAGACGGCCCACTTCAGTATGCACGTCTTCTATTTTCTCAGTGAGAGAGGACCTGGTGAGAGATATGGCCTGCATCAACTGCTCAGATGCTTGTTTAAGAGTCAGTTCGTCTTGTTCTCCCTCCTCATTGCTGTCAGAAAGACGATTTTTGCGTTGACTCTGCGTAGGATTATTTCTGAGAGAGCGTGTATTATCTGGGGCATCGTCTCTGGCATATTTCCTCAACTTGTCAGCAGCCCCCGCTCCTTTAGGATGGTGCATGGTGATTAGCAGAAGATCCCCACCAAAGGACCAGATTTATTATTATGGCAGTCTATTCTCCACTAGCAGACCGGACAGGGCCAAACACCGGGATGCACCCCAGAGAGGCAGCAAACCAAGCAAAGAGTCTCAGATATTTGCAAATGTATCAACTTAGGAATTTGCCCAGGCACTGCGTCCCAGAGCAGCCACAGTTCCCCAGGCAGAACAGCAGGGAGGGGGGACGATCCCTCCAAAGTTATGGTGCAAGCAGGGGTTTTTGATAAGGGGAGTGCAGGGCCCAATTTTTTCAGGGCGCACACCGCTCTGCCCCTTTTAGCGTTTCAGGCCGGTAGCTCACCTCCTGAATGCACCGCAGTCTTGCTATATAGCGCCTCTCTCCTTGCTGCTGGAGAGTGCGCTGTGGTAATAGCCGCCGTCCCCCAGGGCCCGCCCGCCGCTCCAGACCCGGCACCTGCCTCCTGCTCCTCGATGTTCCACAGCGTCCCCGCTGTATATAGGTGCCTGCCGCGCTCCCAGGAGATCCACCCGGCTTCAGCCGCCGCCGGCACTGCGTCCCGCCCGCCGGAGCCGCGCTCAAAGATGGCCGCCGCAGCTCAGGGACTTCACTGCTCTTCCAGGCCGCCACAGATATCGGCTCTCCAGCGCTCCACCGCCACCGCTCGAGGGGTCGCCGGTCTCCCGAGCTCTCAGAGCACCGCTTCAGCCGGTGCAGCTGCAGTTCAGGGGGATTAATGGCCGGATTCGAGTCAGGATGATGGGAGCCTCCAAAAGGTGCGTCTTCTCTCTTGGCTTACATAGCCACGCCCCCTGAATTATCAATTTTACCACACGCAGGAAAAAAAAAAAAATTACAGAATTGCTGTTTTGTTCATTCTGCATAACAAAAATCGGAAGAGAAAGTGATCAAAAAATGTCTGACAATGCTGCTAATAAAAACATTGACTCGTTCCACAAAAAATGCACCCTTACAACTCTGTGGGCCAAAATATGGAAAAATTTGAACTCTCAAAATATGGTGATGCCTATTTTTTTTAAATCTATAAATCTGGTATTGCTGTAATCGCACGACCGAAGAATAAAGTCACCTAATCACTTATACTACACGAGGAATGGTGTAAAAAATAAATAAAACCAAATCTTCATCTGCTGTTTGGTTCATTCTGCCTCCCAAAGATCGCAGTAAGGCTTGGCCCACATTTATCCTGTGCTCTGTTCTGAGCTCTTACACCGGGATTACACCGTGTAAATCTCTGAAATATGTGATTCAGACAGAACCTCTAGCGGAAGATCTCCTATAATGAGGCAGATGGAGGCACTGTGGATGCCATAGGGCCTGTGATCTGGTGGTGTCCGTCTTTTTAGGATTGCAGTAAAGTGCAGTCGGCCACAATTTTCTGCACCTTTGAAAAGGACACCGCTGAACAGAGGCCAGACGGGAGTCCAGAGTAACTTTGCTGCCTCATTATAGTGAATGGATTCCTCGGGGCCCCGACGCTTGCAATACTTACCTCTCCCCGTTCCTGCTCTGTGGCGTCTTCCACGTCTTCTGCCTCTGATGTTTCAGGTCAGAAGGCGCGATTACATCACAACTCTGTCTGAACAGTCACAGTGCAGATAGCCAGGAGATAGCGACGCTGAGAAATCCGGAGCAGAGCAGCGGCCGGTGAGGAGAGGTGACTATTTCATTTTTCTCCAGTCACTTTCCACGACAATATAGGAAGTTGTCTCCATGCCCTAATGGGGGACAGGAAGCACAAAGAGCCTCTCCCTCCTCCAATTCACCATTCTTTCCTGTCCCCCATGGGGCATGGAGAGGTTTTTTTTGTGTATGCTGCGTGGTTGGCGCTGCAGTGTACCTGTATGATGTAGCCAGGCAGTGGTGGTAGTTGTGGGCTCTGCCTTCCTGCTCCGTCCTACTCCCGTCTCCCCGCTTGCGGTGGATTCTGGGACCTTCCTGGCCCACCTGCGCCTCCGCTGGGGGTAAAGCGGACCAGTGATCCCCCATGGCCGGAGGCGTCCCCGAACTCTCCGGCTTTCCTCCTCCTCAGCGCGCTGTTCGGCGACCCGGAAGTGACATCACTAGAGTGCACAAGTCACTTCCGGAAGCCTGCTCAGGACTCGGGGGAAAAATCGTTAGCGCTGATGGCAGGGTTTATCTCTATATAAACCTGCTATAAGACCCCTCTGGGTAAGGCTTATCCCTGCAAGTATGTATGGTGTGTCTGCTTCCTGCCCTGCATCTGCAGAGCCCAGCGCTGCCTCGGCCTCAGTAAGTCTGTGGAAGGGGGTTCTAGTCCGGGTCTTATGGTAGTGATAGTGGGTCCCTTCTTAGTTACGGTATACTTCTCTCTTCCTAGGGAGACAAGTCTGCCCACAAAAACCCGGCTAAGAAGGTCCTTAAATGTGCCCTCTGCATTAAGCAGCTTCCATCTCCATGGGAGAAGAAGCTATGTCAGGAGTGCACAGATAAGGTGATCATCCCTCGCTCCAGGACAAAATCTGTGCCCTGGTCAGACAGGAGGTACAATCCTCCTTGGCTGCCTTTATGCTCCTCCTCCTTCACCAGGACCATCTCCTCCTAAGAAGAGGAAGCTCCGAATAGAGGACTCTGAATCCGATTCTGAGGGCTCTTATAGCTTGGCCTCAGGGAAATGGGAAGAATCGTCGTCCCATAAAATATCCGAGGCTAAGAAATATTTATTCTCCTTGGAATATATGGAGGAATTAATTAGTGCAGTCCGTAACACTATGGGCTTGGAGGAGGAACAGGTTCCGCAAACAATCCAAAATGAAATGTTTGGAAGATTGAAGGCAGGCAGTCAAATTGGGTTCCCGGTCCATGAGTACATCATGAACATGTTCTCTCACAAGTGGGAGTTTCCGGAAAAAACGCTGAGCACCCCCTCGGAGCTTAAGCATAGGTTTCCTCTAGAGGGTGAATCTGTTAAGTGGGACGTTCCTAAAGTGGACGTACAGGTAGCAAGGGTAGCCAAGAAGACTTCACTCCCCTTTGAGGACTGTTCCCACCTTAAGGACCCAATTAATAGGAAGGTGGAGAGCCTGCTAAAAAATAGTCCTGGGAGACCTCCACTTCCTCACTTAAGACAAACATGGCGTGCATCTGTGTAGCTAGATCCCTTTTTCGATGGATGGATAAGTTGGAGAGTCATATGTCTCAGGGGACCTCAAGAGCGGAGTTGTTAGACTCCCTCCTGCTGCTTAAGAATGCAACGGGGTTCTTAGCGGACGCCTCTACTGAATCAGTTCGCATTCCTGCTAGGTCCCTGGTTTAGTCCAACTCTGCTAGAATAATCTACTATATAGTCCTCTAATTCTGTTTGTCTGTAATGAAAATCCCGCGTTGCTGATTGATCGCGACAGGCGCAGTCCAGCTGAGAATTGGCACGGGATTTGAACCACGCTTCGCTGATTGGTCGCGCCCAATCGGCGATATTGGCGCCGAATTTATACACTGCTTCAGTGATTGGTCGCGCTCGGTCGGCCGCGACCAATCAGCGCAGGCGCAGTCCGGCCGCGAATTGGCACGGGATTTGAACCACGCTTCGCTGATTGGTCACGCCCAGCCAGGCGTGACCAATCAGCGATATTGAAGGAGTAGAACCATCTTAAGGAGGATCACAAGGAAATGGACCGCACATGACTTAAATATGTGTCTGAGCATAGGGTCTGAATACTTATGACCATGTGATATTTCCGTTTTTCTTTTTTAATTTGCAAAAAATTTCTACATTTAGGTAGTGTAGGCAGGATCTCAAACTTACGAGTGCATGTCTCCAGAAGCATAATGTACTTGGTCACTACAGCATACTGGTCACTACAACGGCAGTTTGCCATTTTCACCCGGCAACATTATTTGCTGCTTGTTTCTGGAAAACACCCTTGGAGTCAATCGTCACTACACCTGTAGATAAATTCCCCAAGGGGGTATAATTTCCAAAATGGGGTCACTTGAGGGGGGATTCTCCTCTTCTAGCAATCAGGGTTTGTGCATATGGAGTCCGCAAACTATTCTAGGAAAATCTGCACTCCAGGAGGCAAATGGCACTCTGTCCCTCCCGAGTCTCTGTATGGTACTAAGCAGTACTATACAGCCACATATGGGGTATTGCTACGTTCAGTAGAAATTGTGGGATTATTTATGGTGCCATTTTTTACCAACTTCTTGTGTGAAAATGTAAAATCTGGGGCTAAAACAAAATTTGGTTGGTAAAAAATTATTTTTTAGTCACAGCCCAAAAGTATAAAATTCTGTGACACACCTGTGGTGTCAATATGATCACTGCACCCCTAGATGAATTAAGCGGTGGTTTGTAAAATGGTGTCATTTATGGGGGGGTGGGAGGGGTCTTTCTCTTGTTCTGGCAACTCGGGTGCTCTCCCAGTGGGTCATGGCACCCACAAACCATAACAGTAAAATCTGCATTATAGTACTGCGCTCTTTCCTTTCTGAGCTTTGCACTGTCTGAAAAATATTTCCCAATTACATATAGGGCATTGGCGCACTCAAGATAACACACTCCGTTTGTTGTAAACAAATTTCCTATTATCCCTTAGAAAAAGTAAAAACTTGAGGCTAAAACAAAATTTTTAGTGGTAAAAATGTAATTTATTCTTTCCCCAGTCACCTTCCATGACAGCAGCATAGGAGGATGTCTCCCCGCCCTAATTGGGGACAGGAAACACAGAGGTTAAATACCTTCCCCTTCCTGCAACCACCAGTGTTTTTCCTGTTCCCCATGGGGCATGAAGAGGTCCTTCTGGGCGCTGCGTGGCCAGCAACTGGATTACCCAGCTTTACTTACTTGCAGCCGGGCAGTGGGGGTCAGGTGCTCTGCTATCCTTCCTCCATTGTTGATCCCGTCTCCATGCATGCATGCGACTCGGGACCCTCCTTCCTGCCCGTCCCGCGCCCCCTCGGGGGGTAAAGCTGGGCGGTGACTTGCTGCCAGGGTCCTCTTGCTGCTCCCCGGCTTCCTCCTCTCCTTCTGGCGCGGATTCTGTATTACGAGCGCACCGGAAGTGACGCTATGCCGAACTTCCGGTTTTCCTCTGGTGCGTTCCAGCGTGGAAGGCATGTGCGCCCGGCATTATTGCTGTCTATGCAGAGTCCGCTGCCACATGGGGAGTTCCCACTTAGGCCTCCCCCCCCCCCACCTGCTGACCTGGGAGAGGAGGAGCATGCAATACATGATGCTGAGACCTCTGTTTCTTAACCCTGGTCCGGGGATGCCATCAGGTAAGGCCCACTGTCTGTTTGTGTGACACTGGACGGATAGACAGACTATGGACGGCGACAAAATCCCCCCTATGCCTCTGCTGAGCCCAGCGTCCTCCCTCCTACTGTAAGTAGTGGATAAAAGTCCCTTACTTCTAGGTGGCAAATAGGCTTAGTCCCCTTCTCTCTCTTTTTTTTAGGGAGACAAGGCCCCTGCCCCTAAGAAGGATAAAACATCCAAGAAGGCGGCGGAAGACCGCAAGTGTGGTATATGTGCTAACAGGCTTCCTTCCTCATACAAGAAGCTTTGCCAATCCTGCAACTGACGAGGTGGTACGCACCGAACAACCCTCCCTGTTTGAAAGTATCAAGACCCTTATTAAACGGGAGGTTCAATCCTCAGTATAGGCCCTTTCCCAGACCTTATTAGCGCAGCCCCTCCCCCAAAAGAGAGGAAATTAGTGTCTGGAGTCTGATTCGGACTCTGGCGAATTATGTACTTCAGACTCAGGATATATGGGAGAATGAGGGCTCCACTTCCACCCCCAAAAAAGATAATAAAAAAATATTATTTTTCCTCTGAAGACATACAGGAGTTAATTAGTATGGTCAGGGGGACAATGGGGGTTGAGGAGGAGGAGGAGGTGAAGCAATCCGTGCAGGACGAAATGTTTGGGGGCCTCAAATCTAGAAAGCTAAAGGGATTTCCCATGCATGAGAATGTTCAGAGCCTAGTTCTTCAGGAATGGGAGTCCCCTGAGAAAGGCCTTAGTGTTCCCTCTGAATTAAAAAAAAATGCTTCCCGTTAGACGGAGATTGCTCTCTTTGGGATACCCTGAAGGTAGATGTACAGGTATCTAGAGTGACGAAAAAGACAGCCCTTCCCTTTGAGCACTCCTCTCCATTCAGTGACCCCATGTATCGAAAGATCGAAAGCCTGCTAAGGAGATCTTGGGATAGCTCCACTAACCTCCTTTAAAACAAACGTAGCATCTACCTGTGTTGCTAGGTCTCTGTTTCGCTGGCTCCATACCCTGGAGGATCACCTTACCCAGGGAACTTCTAGGGAGGTGATTCTGGATTCCCTTCTCCAGAAAGCCACGGGATTCCTTGCCGATGCTTCGGCGGAATCAGTTTGGGTGGCAGCCAAATCTGCAGTCCTTTCCAACTCTGCTAGGAGGGCCCTATGTCTGAAATCCTGGAGTGGCGACATCACATCTAAAGCGAAGCTTTGTGCCATTCCATTTCAGGGTCACTATTTGTTTGGCCCAGCCTTTGATATATTAGAGAAGGCCACGGACAAAAAGAAGGCACTTCCCGAACAGAGATCCTAAAAAACTTTTTTTCGTCCCTCCAAAGTTCAGACTTCTCAAAGAGAATTCAAAGACCAGGGCAAAATGGGCCGCCGGAGTTATCGCAAAGTGGGGAAGGGCAGGAATATCTTTGTCCCCGAACACCAGCAAACCCCTGACAAACAGTGACTACTCTCGGACTGTAGGGGGTCGACTCGAGCTTCATCCACCAATGGCGGACCATCTCCTCAAACCAGTTGGTTCTCTGTACCATCCAAGATGGATTAAAATTAGCGTTTGAGAGTCCTCCCCCCTCTGCGCCTAAGGATCACCCCATTACAAAATCTCCATCCCTGGGGCGCATTTGTCGGGTCTTCAGGAGTTACTCCAGGCAGGAGTGATTTCTCCAGTACCCCAGCAAGAGATAGGCAGGTGTCATTATTCTTGCCTCTTTCTGATCAAAAAACCTTCAGGAAGCACAGGATTATTATCAACCTGAATCGGGTAATTTCATACAGGAGATTCAAGATGGCGTCGATCAGGTCAGCGATTCCCCTTATTGGTCAAAACTGGGTGATTGCTACAGTGGATTTGAGAGATGCCTATTACCATGTTCCCATCTATCAAAAGTTCAGGAAGTTCCTCAGGTTTGCAATTTCCCAGGGTCATCAAATCGGCCTTTATCAGTTCAACGTCCTCCCGTTTGGCATCTCGTCATCACCTCGAGTGTTCACCAAAATCATGACGGAGGCAGTAATTTTCATTCGACATCAGAGGATTTGCATTATACCCTACTTGGACGACCTCCTTGTCGCTCCATCCATCTCCCGTCTAAACACGGATATGACAAGGACTCTAGAAATACTGGAATCCTTGGGTTGGATCCCGAACCTGGAGAAATCAGACCTTCTCCCCTCCACAAAGAAAAAATTCCTAGGGGTCCTACTAAATTCAGAAATAAGGAAATCCTTCCTGCCCAGAGAGCGCCAGCTCGACCTGGTACAGAAGATTTCAGAGTAGAGAATCCTGAGGGCTCCCACCCTTCGGCACTCTGTCTATCCTAGGTTCCTTAACATCTTGCATCCAGATGGCATCATGGGCCCAAGCCCATACAAGAGCCCTTGAGACACAGGTATTCTCATCCTGGGACAGCCAGCAGAACTCCCTATCCAAAAAAAAGTTCTCTTTCCCAATCATGTCAGGTTATCTCTGGCATGGTGGCTGTGTCACCGGAATCTCCAACAAGGGGTCAGCTGGGACCAGCTTCCACTAAAGATACTTACATCATATGCCAGTCGGTGGGGATGGGGAGCCATGGTGGAGAAATCTCACTTCCAGGGCATATGGTCCCCAGACATCAGAGCCAGCTCATCAAACTTCAGAAAACTGATGGCGGTGGAAGAGGGCCTGAAGGCTGCATCGGCTCTTTTCCAAGTCATCATGTGCGCATATACTCCGACAACATGACCACAGTACTGTACCTCCGTCACCAGGGGGGCACAAAATCCGCAAAATTAAAATCATTAGCTGCAAGGATTTTTTTCTGGGCGGAAAGACACCTCCTGTCTATCACAGCGGTCCATCTGAAGGGACCTGCCAATACCCAGGCAGATTTTCTCAGCAGGAGGGATGTACATCCAGGGGAATGGTGCCTAGACCAGGAGGTCTCCCTCTCCCTAGTAACATGATGGGGGATCCCGGATGTGGATTTATTCGCGAGCAGCCAGAACACAAAAGTAGAAACATACTTTTCCCTAAACACGGCAACATGGTAGGTAAATGCTTTCTCGCACCCCTGGAGGTTCAACCTCGCCTACGCCTGCCCACCAATCCTGATTCTGCCAAAAACACTACAGAAAATCCAATCCGATGGGCTTGCTACCATTCTGATTGCCCCCATGTGGCCAGGAAGGAGTTGGTACTGCGCCCTGTTGGATATGGCCCAGGAAGGCCCACTACTACTGCCTCAGAAGGACGACTTTCTCCGCCAAGGTTCCCTGTTACAGCCAAACCTACACAGGTTGAACCTTGCGGCCTGGCTACTGAAGCCGAAATATTAACAGCAAAAGGTCTTTCTTATTACGTAATTCAAACACTTCAGGAAAGCAGGAAACCTGTAACTAATGCCATTTATGGCAGTCTGGAAAGAATTTTCATCTTGGTTTTCTCTGAACACTCCAGACCCATTCCATCCAAACATTGCTCAGATCTTAGACTTCCTTCAGAAGTGCCTTGATATGGGACGTAAGCCTAGTACCTTAAAGGTTCAGGTCTCAGCTTAGTTCTTTTTTTGACCAGAACTTAGCTAGTCATCATTGGATAAAACACTTCCTTACCTCAGCCATTAGAATCCGTCCCAGAGTTCATAGTCGCACTCCCCCGTGCTTAATAGCTTAACCTGAGACCCATTCGAGCCTTTATCGGAAGCTTGTTTAAGGATTCCTACTCTCAAAACCGTCTTTTTAGTGGCAATTACTTCAGCTAGACAGATAGAACTACAGGCCCTATCCATGCAGGAGCCTTACTTAACAGTAACGGCAGATAGTATAGTCCTCCGTCTGGACCCTACATTCATGCCTAAAGTAATGTCAGATTTTCATAGAGGTCAGGACATAGTGCTGCCCTCATTCAGCCGAAATCCTTCCAACAATGAGTCGTCCTTCCACACCCTGGATGTCCGAAGGGTTGTTCTCTATTACCTCCAGCAGACAGAGTTGGAGGATTGACCGGAATGTATTCATTCAACACGCAGGAAGGAACAAGGGCAAGAAGGCGGCAAAAAAACACAATTGCTAATTGGATCGAGCAAGCCATATCTCTCTCATACTCATCACAGAACTTATCTCCTCGTTCATCAATAAGTGCCCATTCTACACGATCGGTGTCGACATTGTGGGCAGAGAGAGGAGACGCATGTACTGAGCAGATATGCATAGCCGCCACCTGGTCTTCGGTCCATACATTCACCAGGCACTGCAGACTAGACTTTAACAGGGATTTAACATTCGGCAGAAGGGTTATGCAGGCTGTTGTCTCTCCCGTAGAAATTAAACTGTTGGTATTACTCCTATGCTGCTGTCGTGGAAGGTGACTGTAGAAAATAGAATTAGTCTTACCGGTAATTCTGTTTCTAGGAACCTTCCACGACCGCACTAATTTCCCTCCCTATTTGATTATTCTTATTGAATGATTCCTGCACTTGACTGGTAATTATACATGCTACTGTGTCCAGAAAAAACACTGGTGGTTGCAGGAAGGGGAGGGTATTTAACCTCTTTGTGTTTCCTGTCCCCCATTAGGGCGGGGAGACCTCCTCCTATGCTGCTGTCATGGAAGGTTCCTAGAAACCGAATTACTGATGAGACTAATTCTATTTTCTTCACCTCTTAATGGTATAAAATTCTGTGAGGCACATGTGATGTCAATATTGTCACTGCACCCCTAGATGAATTCATTGGAGAATGTAGTTTGTACAATAAGGGGGATTCTGTTGTTCTGGCACCTCAGAGGCTCTGACAATGTGACATAACACCCTCAAACAATTCCAGCAAAATCTGAACTCCAATGAGGCGCCACTTCCCTTCTGAGCTTTGCACTGTGCCTCAAAAGTAGTATTCCCCCATATATGGGGTATCGTCGTACTCGGAAGAGATTGCACAACAAATAGAATGGTGCAATTTCTCCTGTTACCCTCATGAAAATGCAAAATTTGGGACTAAAATTTTTAATATGTTTTGTTTTTTAATTTTTTTTTTTTCAGTTTAATGTAATAAACTTCTAAACTTCTGTGAAGCACCTTGGGGTTTAGGCACATTAGGGGTTCCCCAAACAGGACATGGCTTCTGCTAATGATTTCAGGAAATTTTGCATTCAAAAAGTCAAATGATTCTACTTCCCTTCCGAGACCTGCTGTGTGCCCAAACAAATGGTTTTCTCCATCGCCACATTGGGGGAAACAGGACGGTGGGTGTATGCTGCTGCCACTAGGAGGCTAACACTAAGTAAATACAAAAAGGGTTAGCTCCTCCTCTGCAGTATACACCGCCCACTGGCTCCGGATAATACCAGTTCTTGCTTAGTGTCCTTAGGAGGAGGCACACTGCGTCTGATTTTTTTTTTTTTTTTTCCCCCCAGACGTTTTATTTTTTAATTTTGCGCAAGAGGATGAAGGGGGCGACGGACCCTTTTAAGGGGGCCGATCTCCCCCCGAAACATCAAAAGGCGAGCACTGCGAGTTTTCTCCCCGTACCCTTTCCTGCAACGTGGGATGTTCAGCCGTGAACTAGCCCTGTGAAATTCTAGGGGAGCGAACCCTTAGGATACACAGAGGCACTTTTCCTGGGCACAGTCCGGCCGCCCTCACTCTGCACCACCACTGTGGAACAATGGTGCTGCATGGAGCTCCTCAGTCCCTGTCCACCCCCTCATCAAGAGGGCGGTGGACTGAGGTTGACTATACCTCCCCTCGTTCCTCACCTGAAGAGGACCCCAAGCAGTGAGTCTGATAGGGGTGGGGGGTGGGGGGGCGGGCTCCCGAGCGCACCACGGGCTCGGCCGTATTTCGCGGCCGGACACTGCTAATTTAGTCCCTGACTTCGGCCTCAGCTAGGCCGCATTCCGCGTCACGCGCTAGGCTCCGCCCACCGCTTCAGCGATTCTCGCACACTGCGGGAAGCGCCTCTCGGTGGCCATCTTGGACGGAGGTTATGCACGCCTAGAGCTCCCGGTGTCTCTCAGAACCCTCAGAACGCCACCAAATCCTCTCCGTCTCAGTGCGGCATCTGGACACAGGATCTAGATAGGTGCGCTGCACACTGACTCAGGCCCTCCTACTCCTGCATACAGTGCTCCACTCACTAGCTGCACAGGTGCCCCACAGCTCTGCACAGAGGTTAACTGACAACATGTCTCTGCATAAACCCAAAAAGTCTGCAAAAAGTGTGTTCTTCACTTCTTGCACCTCCTGTCAGGCTGCGCTACCAAGCGGGCATACTGCTCCTCTCTGTAATGCTTGTGACTCTAAATGCGCTCAGGAGTCCCCCGCCGCAAATGAGCCCACGGTTACCAGCCCCCCCTGAGTGGGTTTTGTCACTTTCGCAATCTATGGCTTCTTTGACTAAAGCTATCGAGTCCCTCCAGGATGCAACCAGGAGCAGAACCACTAATGCGCCTATTCAGGATGTTTCCCCTACGGCTGCGGAATCTTCAGCCTGCAGGGGCCGCTCTCATTCTAAGCACAAGCGGTCATCTAGGAAGCGCGTCCGTAGCTCGTCCCCCAGGCCCTCCGGTGCCTCGGCGTCCGTTAGGTCCGCTTCCCGATCTCGCTCCCCAGGAACCTCTTCCGACCAGGACTCTGATCCTGAGTCTGATGGGCCTCCTAGATCTGGAGTCGCCAGGTCATCGAGGCCGTCAACCAGTCCCTTCAGGTTGATGAGGAATCGGCGACCTCCAGTACAGATAATTCGGTGTCTTTCAAAAGGACCAAACGTACTCACACAGTGTTTGCCAATCACCCGGAGTTCCAGGACATAGTCCAGCGACATAGGGAGCATCCAGACAAACGCTTTCAGGGCCAGAGATCTCTGGAGTCCAAATATCCTTTTTCTCCTGATCTCAGCAAACAATGGACAGAATCCCCTCCTGTGGATCCTCCTGTCTCACGTTTGTCCTCTAAAACTGTCCTAGCCGTGCCGGACGGATCTTCTATTAAAGATCCCACAGATGGCCTAGTTGACCGTATCGCCTGCTCAGCTTTTGATGCTTCAGGCTCGGCACTCTTCCTCCTTCGCTGCTACTTGGGTAGCCAAAGCCGTTAATTGTTGGGCAGACTCTCTTCATAAGGCCTTACAGAACAGCGATCTTCCTTCTGAAATAGAGGAGCTAGCAAATCAAATTTCCCTGGCGGGCGATTACTTAGTAAACGCTTCCCTGGATGCGGCGAACTGCTCTACACTTACGGCTTCAAACGATGTAGCGATTAGGAGAGCGCTATGCCTGAGGAACTGGTGAGCGGACTCATCTAAAAAGTCCCTCACGTCTCTGCCTTATCTCGGTGGCTGTCTATTTGGCGAAAAGCTGGACAAACTGATTTCAGACGCTACAGGTTGAAAAAGTACTTCCCTCCCCCAGCAGAGATTCCGGTAATCGTTCCGACGACAGCCACAGGCTTGTTTTCGGCCCTTTTGTGGAACTTATGCATGGCACTCCTCAGCCAGTTCCCCTGGCTCGGGGCACCGGCAGAGACAAATGCCCTCAGGCTTCATACAGGCCCAACCATTCCTGGAGGGGCCGTTCCACACAGTCTAGGTCCAGGGGATCCAGACCCCAACCATCTTCTTCTAAATGACTCGCAATCTCGTCCGGACGACACCAGCAAAGTAGGCGGACACCTTCTTTTGTTTCGTCATGCCTGGCTCGCAGTCATTCATGACGAGTGGGTCAGGGATCTGGTGTCCTCCGGTTACAAAATCGATTTTTTTTTTTTCCTCTCCCCCTCCAACCCGTTTTTTTTTTTTTTTGCTTTCCGCCCTCCCGAAGCAGTAATGCGCGCTCGGGCTTTTCCCCAGGCCATTCAGTCATTCCGACAAGATGGAGTGATTGTCCCTGTCCCAGAGGACAAAAGGTTCTGCGGTTTTTTCATTCAAATCTGTTTATGGTCCCCAAAAAGGATGGAACAGTAAGGCCCATCCTGGACCTAAAGCTCTTGAACAGATTTGTCATAGTCCGTCATTTCAGGATGGAATCTCTCCATTCCATCATTGCCTCGATGGAACACAGCGAATTCTTAGCATCCATCGACATCCGGGATGCGTACCTCCACATCCCAATCTTCCCACCTCATCAAAGGTTTCTTCGCTTCGAACATTTTCAGTTCACGGCCTTGCCTTTCGGACCCGCCACCGCACTCAGTTTTCACAAAGGTCATGGCGGCTGTCTTGGCCATTCTGCATTCTCGGGGTCTAGTCGTGCTTCCCTACGTAGACGACTTACTGGTCAAAGCCCCATCTTTCCAAGCCTACGAGGAGTGCGTCCGCATTTCCTTAGATACTCTTTCTTGGCTGGGCTGGTTGGTCAATTTAAAAAAGTAATCTCCTGTTCCAGCTTAACGGATCTCTTTCCTGAGCATGACACCTCCTTAGGGTTGGTGCTTCTTCCTCGGGACTAGGTCCTGGCTCTTGAACAGTGGGTCTGGAAGCTTCTTCAGCCATCCCCCCTGTTCCATCTTTTTTGGCATGAGGATTCTCGGGAAGATGGTGGCTGCAATGGAGGCTATTCCATTTGCGCAACTACACCTCCGTTCCCTCCAGCACACTCTGCTGGATGCATGGGACGGGAGTCCATTTTCCCTCGTCCGACTGTATCCTCTCTCTCCTCGGATCAAGACACTCCAATGGTGGATGCTCCGATCCTCTCTCCTCCAAGGGAGCTCCTTCCTCCCAGTCCATTGGCTGGTAGTCACTACCGACGCCAGCCTCCTAGGCTGGGGAGAAGTCTTTCACCATCACACTGCGCAGGGAACCTGGACTCATCACGAGTCTCTTCTTCCCATCAATATCCTGGAGATACGTGCGATTCGGCTGTCCCTAAAGCGGTTCCATCATCTCCTAGCAGGCCGCCCCATCCGTATCCAGTCGGGCAATGCCACGGCTGTGGCTTATATAAACCATCAAGGGTGAACTAGCAGCAGAGCTGCAATGCGCGAGGTAGAGCACATCCTTCGCTGGGCCGAAAACAACCACTCGGTTATATCGGCCGTTCACATTCCAGGAGTGGAGAATTGGGCCGCGGATTTCCTAAGCCAGCAAGGTCTTGCCTCAGGAGAGTGGTCTCTCCATCAGGACATATTCCAACAGATTTGCCTTCGTTGGGGTACTCCGGACGTAGACTTGATGGGTTCCTGGTTCAATGCCAAGGTACCTCAGTTTGTGGCCCGGTCCCGGGACCCCAGAGCGATCGGGGCGGACGTGCTAGTCCTTCCTTGGAGTCAGCTTCGCCTCCCTTACCTGTTTCTCCCCCCCACCCCCCCCCCCCGCCCCTGCTTCCCAGAAGATCAGTGCAGAGGGTGTCCTGATGATTCTCATCGCCCCGTATTGGCCTCGCAGGGCGTGGTATGCAGAGCTGGTCCAGCTCATCGCACACGTTCCTTGGTGCCTACCAGATCGTCCAGATCTACTTTCTCAGGGCCTGATCTACCACCAGAATTCAGGGGCCCTGTATTTGACGGCATGGCTGTTGAGTCCTGGGTTTTGACTCAAGCAGGTTTTTCCAGTGAGGTAGTTTCCACCAGTGTGATCGCGCATCTACCATTGGACCTGGAGGATCTTCTTTGATTGGTGCAGAAGCAGAGGTCGCCCTCTGATGGTTTTCAACATCCCTACCATCCTGGATTTCCTTCAATCTGGTCTCGACCTGGGGCTCTCACCGAGTTCCATTAAAGGGCAGGTCTCGGCTTTGTCAGTCCCTTTTTAACGAAAAATTGCTTCTAAACCTCAGGTCAGAACGTTCTTTCAGGGAGTCTCTCATGTGGCCCTCCCTACAAAGCGCCTCTAGAGGCTTGGGACCTTAATTTGATCCTGGGTGTCCTGCAGGAATTTCCCTTTGAGCCGTTGCAGGACATCCCTTTATTTCTTCTTTCATGGAAGGTGACCTTTCTCGTTGCTATTACCTCGATCAGACAAGTCTTGGAGTTGGCTGCTCTTTCCTGTCGGACGCCGTTCCTTACGTTCAGCCGAGACAAGGTGGTCCTCAGACCGTCCCCTTTCTTTTTGAATGTGGTGTCTTCCTTCCACCTCAATGAGGATATCGTACTTCCGTCTCTTTGCCCTATTCCAACGCACCGCGTGGAGAAGGTTCTTCACTCCTTGGATCTTGTCAGGGCTCTCAGGAAGTACGTGTCCAGGACAGCATCTTTTCGTCAGACGTATGCTCTGTTCGTGCTCCCGGCGGGACACCAGAAGGGACTGGCCGCTTCTAAGTCGACAATCGCCAGATGGATTAGGTCGACCATTCAAGAGGCTTACCATGTCAGAGGCAAGCCTATCCCTGCGGGCCTCAGGGCACACTCGGTCGGTGGGTGCTTCCTGGGCCATTCGGAATCAAGCGTCTGCAGAGCAGGTTGGCAAAGCTGCGACCTGGTCTAACCTGCACACCTTTTCAAAGCATTACAATGTCCATACTCAGGCATCCTCAGATGCAAGCCTGGGTAGGCGTATTCTGCAGGCAGCGGTAGCGCACCTGTAGACAGCAGGTGCCATAAGTTTACTCTGTTGGGTTGTTAATTCCCACCCAGGGACTGCTTTTGGACGTCCACGATCCTGTGTCCCACAAGGTGACGATGGAGAAATAGGGTTTTTTGTGTACTCACCGTAAAATCCTTTTCTCCGAGCCACTCATTGGGGGACACAGCACCCACCCTTGTTTTTGGCTTGTTGCTTATGATGAGTGTTTTAGTCTTTGACATTTTCCTACGGTTAAATCTTGTTAATCTCCTACTGCTTTGCTACGCACTGGTATTATCTGGAGCCAGTGGGCGGTGTATACTGCAGAGGAGGAGCTAACTTTCTTTGTATTTACTTAGTGTCAGCCTCCTAGTAGCAGCAGCATACACCCACCGTCCTGTGTCCCCCAATGAGTGGCTCGGAGAAAAGGATTTTACGGTGAGTATACAAAAATCCCTATTTCTCCCTCGTGGGGTATTTGGGTACTCAGGAGAAATTGCACTACAAATTGTATGGTGCAATTTCTCCTCTTACCCTTTTGAAAATACAAACTTTGGGGCCAGAATAACATTTTTGTGGCGAAAATGTGATTTATTTATTTTTTTTAATAATTTTGTTTTCATGGCACAACGTTATTAACTTCTATGAAGCACCTTGAGGGTTCAATGTGTTCACCACACATGTAGATAAGTTCCCTGAGGTGTCTGGTTTCCAAAATGATATCACTTGTGGGGGATTTTCATTGTTTAGGCACATGAGGGGCTCTCCAAACGCGAGATGGTGTCCGCTAATTGTTCCAGAAAATTGTGCATTCAAAAAGTCAAATGGTGCTCCTTCCGAACTCTGCCGTGCGCCCAAACAGTGGTTTTTCCCCACATATGGGCATTGGCATGCTCAGGAGAAATTTCACAACAAATTTTGTGATCCATTCTTTCCTGTTTACCTTGTGAAAAAAAAAAATTGGATCTGAAGTAAATGTTTGTGCAAAAAAGTTAATACTATTTTTTTTTCCACATTTAAAAAATTCCTGTGAAGCCCATGAAGGGTTAATACACTTCTTGTATGTGGTTTTAAGCACCTTGAGGGGTGGGGTGGGGGGTGGGGTGGGGGGGGGGGGGGGTGGGGGTGGGGGTGGGGTGAAGGGGTTAAAAAGTGAACTTTTATTTTACAGCATCTCATACTTTTAATAAATCAGGACTAGTCCTTGCTCAGATCTTTTAATTATACAACCCTGGGCGTGATTGACAGACAACATAATGGTCCTACCATAACAGGGAATGTATGCAGGCTGTCAATCATGCCAACAAGGCGTGATTATTAGAAGATCCCAGGCAAGACTATACTGTGGGAAGAGACACCCTCCTGCCTAGTGCTGTACCATTGGCATTTGCTAAAACAATAAAACAATGGGTTAACCTGAATGAACTTTAGGTGTGTGTTGTTTGTGTGTTCATATACTCTCCTTGATGTTGTTGTCTCTGGTATCCAGACGTCGCCGATCTTCAGACTCCCTGGGGCTCACTGGGCTCTGTATGACCTGAAAGTAACTTTTACATTATAAGTCTTTGGAGTGTCACATCATGAAAGAGACTTCAGAGTTACACAGAACACAGTGGGACTAGGAGAGTCTGAAGAGCAGTGACTTCACTAGAAAGAGAAGACTGCGTTGCGGCGTGTATGAACAAATTGGCACTACAGCAATATACCAATATACACAGACTGTTCATGGGAGGACTTCTTTAAAGAAAACTGTTCTGGAGAGGCATGCTGCTGTAATCAGGCCATTTACACCTGTCAACCAGAAGCAGTGGTGTGTTATTTTTATTATTATTTGTTTGATGAGACTAATGGCTTTTGGTAACGGACAATTGTCATTCTATGTCAATTATCTAAGTGTTACATATTTTCTTTTGGTCTTTAACTTTACCCTACTAGGAGAACTTGTTGCCTTAAAGAAAGTGCGTCTCGATAATGAGAAAGAAGGCTTTCCAATCACTGCAATCCGAGAGATTAAAATCCTCCGACAGCTCATCCACAGAAGTGTTGTGAACATGAAGGAGATAGTCACCGATAAGCAGGATGCTCTGGACTTTAAGAAAGACAAAGGTGACAGCAGAAACTATTACTGTTGTAATTCTGAATTAAATCGCATACAGAATTTCTAACTTTGCTAATTTTTTTCCTGTTTAAGGTGCCTTTTACTTGGTCTTCGAATATATGGATCATGATCTTATGGGGCTGCTAGAATCTGGTTTGGTACAATTCTCTGAAGACCATATAAAATCTTTCATGAAACAATTAATGGAAGGCCTTGATTACTGTCACAAGAAGAATTTCCTGCATAGGGACATCAAGTGCTCCAACATCTTGTTAAACAACAGGTAGGAGACTGCGCCTCCTTCTTCTTTTCTGTAGATCCTGGTTTAAGAGTCTTAAACATTCATATGATATTCTTGTTGTAGTGGGCAGATTAAGCTGGCTGATTTTGGACTGGCACGGTTATATAACTCAGAAGAAAGGTAAGTGGTGTCATTTATTTCACTTAGTCTACTTTTTCCCTTCTCAATCAGTCCTTCTGCTCCATTGAAGAAGCTGTACGATAAGTGTCAGTTTTTTTTCTACCACTCTACCGCATAAAAAGAAGGTTCAAAACGTTAGCCACAGTTGAGGGTCTCTACTGAGTGCCATTCACGCACAGGGGGTCTCGGCTTTACTGTGGAAGCCCACAAGTCACTGGGATTTACAGCAGAGAAATCAGCGATCCATTCCTACAGGAATTATTGAAATAGGACAAGCATTTTATTGTACTCTTATTAGAGACTAGATGGAGGCCCAATGCTCTCTCATCGGGAGGACGGTAATGTCACGATGGAGAAAGGGATGCGGAGCTGTTGTTGCCTAATGGCAACCTGTGACAATCTAATGACTTTTGCATCAGGGGACTCGTGTGCTTGACGCCTACGCTTATATGCATTGTTTTTGTCCCAGCGATGCTGTTTCTCTTCAAGAGTCTCATTTGTCCTTTTTTGTCTTCGATGTTGTGCCTTTGCTGCTTTCCTTTCATTGTCATTGGCGTACTTTTAGAGGAGCCATGTTGACGTTGATATTTGCTTTTTAAAGGGGTTTTCCCACAAACAAAAGTTAATTTTAAAAATAGTCTGTGTCTGACTGTGTACCGAACATACCACAGCTCCGGGGCAGGGGAGGAAGACAATACTGACATTACAGCAGGAGATCGCAGAGGATACATTTTGTGAGCTAAAATATTTTTTAAAAACGGCCTGTGAAATATTTTACTTCACAAAATGAATCCACTGTGATCCCCTGCTGTAATGTCAGTATTATCTTTTGCTTCCTCCCCTGCCCAGGAGATGTGGTATGCTCCGTACAGTCAGTCAATTTTTTAAAATAAACTTTTGTTCGTGGGAGAACCCTTTTAATGTGACCGGCTTCCTCTGTGGTCGGGATCAGCTGAGTGATTCACTGCACCTATGCGTAATTTGCGCAGGTGCAGTAAATCAGACCGCCGCCATCTTTGTGCAGACAGCGGCGGTTACATTAAAACTGCGCATGCACTCCTCCTGTACAAAGATGGCGGCAGTCAGCGAATCATTCGGCTGATCCCGGAGGTGGCGTATTCGCGACGGTGTTCCGCTGGTGATACCGCGCAAGAGGCTGTGAGTGTGAATGGGTGCGTGTGAGTGTATGAGTGTGTGTGGTGCGACGGTGTTCTGCTGGTGGTACCGCGCAATAGGCTGGTACCAGCAGCAGTTTCCATATTGAGACACCCATCACTTGGGTGACTGAATATGGCGATCGGTGAACTTCCTCCGCTTGGAATTCTGGGATACGGTGACATCTGGACAGAACAAGAAATTAAAACATTACAAGGCAATTATATAAGTAGATGGTTTTGTGAATTGGTAATTATCACAAACGCCAGTAGTCAGGAGCATCCTGGGAATTTGTACAAGATATAACCGCCATGATAATGTTAATTAGTATAGTATGACAGGATCAGTTCCAATACCTAATGCAGCCTTCTCTTTCTAGCCGTCCATACACAAATAAGGTGATAACACTCTGGTACCGACCTCCAGAGCTGCTGCTGGGAGAGGAGAAATACACTCCTGCCATCGATGTGTGGAGTTGTGGGTAAGATGATGTAACTAAGCTGATAAATGGCTATCAGTATTGTGGGAACCTATAAACTGGATCCCGAAACAATCGAAAATAATTTAACTCAAGTTTATGCTCTTCACCTTTTTTATTTCCTTCCAGCTGTATCTTGGGTGAACTTTTCACAAAGAAACCTATATTCCAGGCTAACCAGGAGTTGGCACAACTTGAATTAATTAGGTACATTTATTTATCTATTTTTTTTTTTATTCTCCTGTATATACTTATTTGCATCGTACAGGAGGAAGTCTGTTCCTGGAGGGAATAATCGTTATTATAGGAAAATTGATTTGATTTCAGTATAATCCACTGAGCAAAAGAAAAGCATAGAGCTGCAAACAGTGGTCGGAGGCCCATAGCAAAATGACTCGTGCTTCCTTCAGACTGTTGGATTTGTTCTAGTACATAAAATGTGTTTTGCTGCTCAATTGGTGTTGGATTTAGTCCAATGAAGGAGACTAATCTATTTTATCTATGTGGGTGTAGACTTGTCAGACTTTCATGATGATGTCATTAATGGCACAATGAAGTTTGATAATTCCATAGTACACAAGAAAATGTGAAACTTTAATGTATCTTATTAGAGAAAGCTATCGGATTGCCGATAGCTGCTACTGCGCAGGCACGGCCAGCGCCAGTTTCAGACTGATTTTTTTTTAAATTTACGTATGCCATCAAAAACAATAATTAAATATATTATTTATGGGGTCATGCTGCAGCACCGAGGCCTGCCTGCAGAAGGGTATGTGTGTGTATATATATATATATCTATATATCTATATATCTATATATCTATATATATATATATATATCTATCTATCTATCTATCTATCTATCTATCTATCTATCTATCTATCTATCTATATATATATATATATCTCTCTATATATATATATATATCTATATATATATCTCTCTATATATATATATATATATATATATATATATATATATATATATATATCTATATATATATATATCTATATATCTATATATATATATATATATATATATATATATATATATATATATATATATATATATATATATCTATATATATATATATATCTATATATATATATATATCTATATATATATATATATCTATATATATATATATATCTATATATATATCTATATATATATATATATCTAGGCCGCCCTGGAGCACGAGCATATCTTTAACTCAAAACTGAAAAGAAAGATTAACCTTTTTGCTTTGGTTTTTCGCTAAACTACTTCACAGAGCCATAACTTTTTTTATTATTTTTCCATCAATATGGCTAGGTGAGGGCTTGTTTTTTGCGGGGTTTTACCATGTTGTGTACTAAGGTTTAGTAATGGATAGGTGTCTTATAGACGCTTCTCCATTGCTAAGCTGTGGGCTTGATGTCACCGGTGACATCAACCCCACAACTATTACCCCACTTGCCGCTGCTACAGGGAGAATGATGAGAGCTGTGTTCAACACTCAGCGTCGGGAAATGGCGCTTACTGTAACGCTTCTTCCCTGGTGCCCATCCATGTGGCACTGATGCAGCACACGCACGCCACACGTGTGCCGCAAGTATTACACACACGGACTCTGACTCCTCCGGTACCGGAAATAACAGGACGTGTGAAAGAGGCCTTATTGCAGGATTTAATGTTTGGCTGCTGTCACACACTAAGACATTTTTTTTTTAATTGCAAAAAAGTTTGCATCACCATATTTTGAGAGCTATAATTTTTCCATGTTTCGGCCCACAGAGTCATGTGAGGTCTATTTTTTTTTTTTTTTTTTTTCTTTTTTTGTGGGACAAGTTGATGTTTCTATTGGTACCATTTTCGGGCACATGTCGTTTTTTGATCGCTTTTTATTCAAATTTTTGGGAGGCAGAATGAACAAAAACCAGCAATTTATGAATTTCTTTTGGGGGGGGGGTGGGGTATTTATACCGTTCCATGTGTGATAAAATTGATGAGGCAGTTTTATTCTTTAGGTTAGTACCATTACAGCGATACCTCATTTATATCATTTTTTTATGTTTTGGCGCTTTTATACAATAAAAACTATTTTGGATAAAAAATAATAATTTTTGCATCGCTTTATTCTAAGAGTTATAACTTTTTTTTATTTTTTTGCTGATGGAGCTTTATGGGGGCTTGTTTTTTGCGGAACAAGATGACTTTTTCATCAGTACCATGATTATTTATATCCGTCTCTTTGATCGCGTGTTATTCCACGTTTTTTTGGCGGTTTGATAAGTATTGTTTTGTCTTTTTTTTTTTTTTTATGGTGTTCACTAAAGGGGTTAACTAGTGGGACAGTTTTATAGGTCAGGTCATTACGGATGCGGCGATACCAAATATGTACTTTTATATTAGTTAGATTTTTTTTCGTTCAAATATTTATTTAATGATTAGAATAAATATTGTTTTTTTAATTTATTTTTTTTATATATTTTTAGGGATTTAAAAACATTTGTTTTTTTGTTTTTACTTTATTCTGACTTTTACACTTTTTGTCCCACTATGGGACAATCATTTTGTGCAGGCTGATCGCTTCTATAGTTTGCAGATGAAGCAGCATCTGCATGCCATATAAACTACACAACTATGTTCTTTGTACACCAGGTTCAGAGAGATAGGTGCCAAAGAAAAATTTGAAGTGACAACAGATCAATTTTTAAAACTATTACTTTTTATTTAATTATGTCTGCTGTAATTTCCTTTTTGTAATCTCCATTCTTTCCAGTTGTCTCGTGTTCCTGAATATCTTTTTTATGTTTTTTTATTTAATTGAATAAAAACTAATATAGTTTTAAAAATTGATCTGTTGTCACTTCAAATTTTTCTTTGGCACCTATCTCTGTGAACATGGTGTACAAAGAATATAGTTGTGTAGTCTTTTGAAAGATTGAAGTGTTGTCCCTTGGATATGGACTTATTAATTATTCAAGGACTCTTTTTGTCTTGAATTGAATGCCATATAAGCTGTCAGCTCTGCACTGACGGGGAGACTTTGTGATCATGCGCTGCGCATGACCAGGAAGTTTCTTCGCTCTGGTAACCCGGATGTCGTCAGGACATCGGGTTACCATGGCAGCGATTGGGACCCCGCGTCACGTCCGGGGTCCCCAATCCAAAGGCACAGGGGCTGTCGTCCCCTTCGACGGCTTCCGAAATGGTGGGATCGTGTTCGTATTTCTGTGACCGCTCCTGGCACCTAGTGTCGGCTGTCAGTTGTGAGAATCAGCTGACACCCGGCTGCGATCGGCCATGCACCTCCACCATGTTCGCGGCTGATCGCGATGATGTACTATTCCGTCCATGGAAGTAAGTCTCGGGTCACATGGACAGAATAGTACGATAAATGGCAGAGAGGGGTTAAATTTTTTTTTTAAAAATGTCATTTTCCGAGACCTGTAGCATCTGTTTTTTGTGATCTGGGTCTGGGCGAGGGCTTATTTTTTGCGTGCCGAGCTGGCGTTTTTAATTATAGCATTTTGGTGTGGATACAATCTTTTGATTGCCCATTATTGCATTTTAATGCAATGTTGCGGTGACCAAAAAAACGTGATTCTGACTTTTTGACACTTTTATATTTACCGACCGAATTAATTCTTTTTATAGCTTAATAGATCGTTTAACTCTGAACGCAGCAATACCAAATATGTATGTGTATTTCTGGACCCATTACTTTTGCCTGAGAGTGATTCCCAACAGCGCGGGGCTGCACAGTGGCTCAGTGGTTAGCACTGCAGCCTTCCTGCGCTGGGGTCCTGAGTTCAAATCCCACCAAGGACAACATCTGCACGGAGGTTCTCCCCGTGTTTGCGTGGGTTTCCTCCTGGTACCCCGGTTTCCTCCCACATTCCAAAAACATACTGATAGGGATTCTAGATTGTGAGCCCCATCGATGTCAGCGATGATGATGTGTGCAAACTGTAAAGCGCTGCGGAATATGTTAGTGCTATATAAAAATAAAGATTATTATTTAAAGATTAACAAATATCTGGATAGTTAGTCTCCCATGACCATGTCATACGTTTTTGGGAATAGAGACATCTGATGTAAAGAGTTCATATCTTCAGTCTGTCCAGGTGGTCTATAGTAAACACCTACAATAGTTTCATTTCTGTTCTTCTCTTCTTGTGTTCTTACCCAACTGTTTCTGCAGAGCTACCATTTTCTAAAGCTTGGGTGTCTGTGGAGATATGTTTTCCTAACATAGAATTCAAAGTCTCTGCATCTAGTCTGTCATTTTCTGCTGTGTAATTTATTCCTACGTCTTTTAGTAGGCTTGGTTAGTCGTCTGTAGCACTAAGGAGTCTTGATACCCTATCACAGGGATCCCCAACTCCAGTCCTCAAGGCCCACCAACAGGTCATGTTTTCAGGATTTCCTTAGTCTTGCCCAGGTAATAATTGCATCACCTGTGCAATGCAAAGGAAATCCTGAAAACATGACCTGTGGGTGGGCCTTGAGGACTGGAGTTGGGGACCCCTGCCCTATCAGATACATCTGTGATTTGGGCATGTAGAAGGCAGCACACTTCTCGAGAGGTAATGTCCGGTCGGCAGATAATGGTTTATGTTCTTCTCAGTAGGGAATCCACAATGACCACCACTTTTTTTTTTTTTTTTTTTTTTTCTTTTCACCACAGTGCTTCGTTTTCTACCTTCAACAGACTTCCGGTTTCTTACTAGAGTTTTTTATTTATTTATTTTTTGCAAGTAAAGCACTTTTTTTAATGTAAATCTTCAAAATTGTGCTGCGGGAGAGCCTGGTAATGGTTCTCCAGCAGTATGGGTGCTGATTTGCTTCCTCATCCTCCTGCTTCTTTGGGTCCCATGCTTCCACTTCTCTTCTTCTGCAGGTATATTAAAAGGTGCTTCTCTTCGAATATTCTGAATAGATATTTCTACTGTCATTAGCTTCTGCAGGAACACTGAAAAGTTCTTCTGTTGCAACATTCTGAAGAGATTCTTCTGTTCTGTCAAGGAAATCCTCATAATCTTTGAGCTTCAGTGTAGCTATTCTCTACTTAAGACTTTGCACCTTTTCCTCCAACATAGTCCTAAGCTTGAAGACACAAAAGAGCACAGTAAAACCAAAAACACTCTGTTGCAAAAAAAAAATCACAGTAGTCAGCAAGTGCTAGTAAAAAGATAAAAAGATGTAAAAAAACAGGGTATTCGGTTATGTTTTTTTTTGCAAAAAATGTATACTAAGCTGCTCCACCAAACGTCAAGGTATACCCATATAGAGCAGTCCTAACTGATGTATGCAATACCTATCTGATGTATTTAAAAACCTGATCATCTGTATATTACCTGTAAGAGCAGGGCTCAGAGAGGAAATGTCCATGTGGACATGCTGAGTGGAACAGCGTTTGAGCAGATAGCCTACAAGGAGTGGTGGACTCCCTAGTCTTGTAGACACAAGAGAACAATTATGGAAACAGAAACACATGGGCTACTTGCACACTGAACAAGTCTGTAGGAACATGTTCACACACCACCAAGAAAGTTGAAGACACAAGACCACAGTAAAACCAAAAACACTCCGTTGCAAAAAAAAGTCTCTGTTTCCAGAGTCATAACCTTGCATTTCTGACAAGTAAAGTTTGGGTTTTCCTCTGGCAAGTCTGTAAACATATAATACACATTGCAGCGCACCATATGGGTAATCTTTCTACATGTTGAGCAAAATGAATTTCTATAGAACCGTCGTAAAGATCCAGCGCACGGTTTTTCAATTTTTCCTATTAGTAAAATGTGTGTGTGTATGTGTATGTATATATATATGTGTGTATATATATATATATATATATATATATATATATATATATATATATATATATATATATATATATATATATATAATTATATATATGTATATATATATATATATATAATTATATATATGTATGTATATATATAATGTGTATGTATACATACATACATACATACATACATACATACATACATACATACAGCGCTACAAAAACAATATACCAGCAATAAAATTGACCACACAAGTGATATACAGATTGCACTGCCCATCAATGCAGTCTGATCAGTGCCCATCAATGCATCCTCGCCAGTCCATATCCTTTCAGTCTCATCAGTGCCCATATTGGTGGAGCTCTGCTTTTACCTCAGGCTCAGACTGGTGTGATGCGAGAGTCTCAAAAAGGCATGTAAATGTCCCCAATAGGCAGCATAGGTCTCCAATAGGCATGATAGACCGGACCCAGTGTTAAAAAAAAACCAAAACAGTACTCACCTATGTCCCCTGCTGCTCTGAAGAGGCGCCCGCTGGACTCCGTCTTCTTCTGGAACACGTGGCGTGACGACAATCGCGTGGTCTGGGCTGCATACGATGGGCTGCGCATCGCTTTTCCTTGCCGCCTAGTCGTTCCTCCCACAATTACAGGGCCCGCTGGCATTGAACTGTAGTGAAGTTCAATATCGGCCAGGCCCAGGGGCCAGATATATGTCCGTGGCGGGCCGCATGTGGCCCGCGGGCCGTAGTTTGATGACCCCTGATTTATAGCGTCACTCCAGGTGTGCAATAAAAAAAAACCCCGCTGGAGTGGCGCTTTAAAAGTGTCTCGCATTCAGTTTTCAAAGCTGCACTGCTCTCAGCTCCCAAGTGCCAGGGAGTGGTGTTCTCCACATGATTAACAGCTTAATCTGGTGAACTGTGTACTGTCTGCACATCTTAGGAGCATCTGGCCAGCTTCAGAGCAGTGCTCACAAGCTCTATAGCAGTGGACTTCTAAGCATACGCTTCTTGCCTAAACAACGGCCACTTCTGATAAACTACAGTGTTGGCCGGTAACCGTGACTATTAACAGTAAATTATAGGATTAGAAATTCCTGAGAACAAAGAGAAATTTTAATAAGAGGTACATTTCAAAGTTGCTTGTTTGTTTTGTTTTTTTTATACATACAATGTGCTTAAAAAGGGAAAAAAATTGCAAGAAGCATAAAGTGATAGAAAATAGAAATACAATGCCACCATTGTTTTTACTCTGTTCATTGTATAGTTAAAATGATCTGGAAACATGATTAGGTCAGTACAATTATGGCAAACTTAACCCCTTCATGACCCAGCCTATTTTGACCTTAAAGACCTTGCCGTTTTTTGCAATTCTGACCAGTGTCCCTTTATGAGGTAATAACTCAGGAACGCTTCAACGGATCCTAGCGGTTCTGAGATTGTTTTTTCGTGACATATTGGGCTTCATGTTAGTGGTAAATTTAGGTCAATAAATTCTGCGTTTATTTGTGATAAAAACGGAAATTTGGCGAAAATTTTGAAAATTTCGCAATTTTCACATTTTGAATTTTTATTCTGTTAAACCAGAGAGATATGTGACACAAAATAGTTAATAAATAACATTTCCCACATGTTTACTTTACATCAGCACAATTTTGGAAACAAAATTTTTTTTTGTTAGGAAGTTATAAGGGTTAAAATTTGACCAGCGATTTGTCATTTTTACAACAAAATTTACAAAACCATTTTTTTTTAGGGACCACCTCACATTTGAAGTCAGTTTGAGGGGTCTATATGGCTGAAAATACCCAAAAGTGACACCATTCTAAAAACTGCACCCCTCAAGGTACTCAAAACCACATTCAAGAAGTTTATTAACCCTTCAGGTGCTTCACAGCAGCAGAAGCAACATGGAAGGAAAAAATGAACATTTAACTTTTTAGTCACAAAAATTATCTTTTAGCAACAATTTTTTTATTTTCCCAATGGTAAAAGGAGAAACTGAACCACGAAAGTTGTTGTCCAATTTGTCCTGAGTACGCTGATACCTCATATGTGGGGGTAAACCACTGTTTGGGCGCACGGCAGGGCATGGAAGGGAAGGAGCGCCATTTGACTTTTTGAATCAAAAATTGGCTCCACTCTTTAGCGGACACCATGTCACGTTTGGAGAGCCCCCGTGTGCCTAAAAATTGGAGCTCCCCCACAAGTGACCCCATTTTGGAAACTAGACGCCCCAAGGAACTTATCTAGATGCATAGTGAGCACTTTGAACCCCCAGGTGCTTCACAAATTAATCCGTAAAAATGAAAAAGTACTTTTTTTTCACAAAAAAATTCTTTTAGCCTCAATTTTTTCATTTTCACATGGGCAACAGGATAAAATGGATCCTAAAATGTGTTGGGCAATTTCTCCTGAGTACACCAATACCTCACATGTGGGGGTAAACCACTGTTTGGGCACATGGTAAGGCTCGGAAGGGAAGGAGCGCCATTTGACTTTTTGAATGAAAAATTATTTCCATCGTTAGCGGACACCATGTCGCGTTTGGAGAGCTCCTGTGTGCCTAAACATTGGCGCTCCCCCACAAGTGACCCCATTTTGGAAACTAGACCCCCCAAGGAACTTATTTAGATGCCTAGTGAGCACTTTAAACCCTCAGGTGCTTCACAAATTGATCTGTAAAAATGAAAAAGTCCTTTTTTTTCACAAAAAAATTCTTTTCGCCTCAATTTTTTCATTTTCACATGGGCAACAGGGTAAAATGGATCATAAAATTTGTTGGGCAATTTCTCCCGAGTACGTCGATACCTCATATGTGGGGGTAAACCACTGTTTGGGCACTCGGCAGGGCTCGGAAGGGAAGGCGCGCCATTTGACTTTTTGAATGGAAAATTAGCTCCAATTGTTAGCGGACACCATGTCGCGTTTGGAGAGCCCCTGTGTGCCTAAACATTGGAGCTCCCCCACAAGTGACCCCATTTTGGAAACTAGACCCCCCAAGGAACTTATCTAGATGCATATTGAGCACTTTAAACCCCCAGGTGCTTCACAGAAGTTTATAACGCAGAGCCATGAAAATAAAAAATAATTTTTCTTTCCTCAAAAATGATTTTTTAGCCTGGAATTTCCTATTTTGCCAAGGATAATAGGAGAAATTGGACCCCAAATATTGTTGTCCTGTTTGTCCTGAGTACGCAGATACCCAATATGTGGGGGTAAACCACTGTTTGGGCGCACGGCAGGGCTTGGAAGGGATGGCACGCCTTTTGGCTTTTTAAATGGAAAATTAGCTCCAATCATTAGCGGACACCATGTCACGTTTGGAGAGCCCCTGTGTGCCTAAACATTGGAGATCCCCCAGAAATGACACCATTTTGGAAACTAGACTGTTATGGCTGGCAATCAGGCAACACAGCGTGCAGTAATCAGCGCACATACAGAGATCTGGCAATAACCAAAAACAATAGGACAAGCTCTGAGACGTGGAATCTCTGTAGACTGCAGTACCTAATCTATCCTCACACAACTATAAGCAGCAGTGGATTGCGCCTAACAACTACCTATGCAACTCGGCACTGCCTGAGGAGCTGACTAGCCTGAAGATAGAAATACAAGCCTGACTTACATCAGAGAAATACCCCAAAGGAATAGGCAGCCCCCCACATATAATGACTGTTAGCAAGATGAAAAGACAAACGTAGGAATGAAATAGATTCAGCAAAGTGAGGCCCGATATTCTAGACAGAGCGAGGATAGCAAAGAGAACTATGCAGTCTACAAAAAACCCTAAAACGAAAACCACGCAAAGGGGCAAAAAGACCCACCGTGCCGAACTAACAGCACGGCGGTGCACCCCTTTGCTTCTCAGAGCTTCCAGCAAAAGTTAATAGCAAGCTGGACAGAAAAAACAGAAAACAAACTAGAAGCACTTATCTAGCAGAGCAGCAGGCCCAAGGAAAGATGCAGTAGCTCAGATCCAACACTGGAACATTGACAAGGAGCAAGGAAGACAGACTCAGGTGGAGCTAAATAGCAAGGCAGCCAACGAGCTCACCAAAACACCTGAGGGAGGAAGCCCAGAGACTGCAATACCACTTGTGACCACAGAAGTGAACTCAGCCACAGAATTCACAACACTAGACCCCCAAAGGAACTAATCTAGATGTGTGGTGAGGACTTTGAACCCCCAAGTGCTTCACAGAAGTTTATAACGCAGAGCCATGAAAAAAAAAAAAAAAAAATTATTTTCTCAAAAATGATCTTTTAGCCTGCAATTTTTTATTTTCCCAAGGGTAACAGGAGAAATTTGACCCCAAAAGTTGTTGTCCAGTTTCTCCTGAGTACGCTGATACCCCATATGTGGGGGTAAACCACTGTTTGGGCACATGCCGAGGCTCGGAAGTGAAGTAGTGACTTTTGAAATGCAGACTTTGATGGAATGCTCTGTGGGCGTCACGTTGCGTTTGCAGAGCCCCTGATGTGGCTTACCAGTAGAAACCCCCCACAAGTGACCGCATTTTGGAAACTAGACCCCGAAAGGAACTTATCTAGATGTGTGGTGAGCACTTTGAACCCCCAAGCGCTTCATAGAAGTTTATAATGCAGAGCCGTGAAAATAATAAATACGTTTTCTTTCCTCAAAAATAATTATTTAGCCCAGAATTTTTTATTTTCCCAAGGGTAACATGAGAAATTTGACCCCAATATTTGTTGTCCAGTTTCTCCTGAGTACGGTGATACCCCATATGTGGGGGTAAACTACTGTTTGGGCACATGCCGGGGCTTGGAATTGAAGTAGTGACGTTTTGAAATGCAGACTTTGATGGAATGCTCTGCGGGCGTCACGTTGCGTTTGCAGAGCCCCTGATGTGGCTTACCAGTAGAAACCCCCCACAAGTGACCCCATTTTGGAAACTAGACCCCGAAAGGAACTTATCTAGATGTGTGGTGAGCACTTTGAACCCCCAAGTGCTTCATAGAAGTTTATAATGCAGAGCCGTGAAAATAATAAATACGTTTTCTTTCCTCAAAAATAATTATTTAGCCCAGAATTTTTTATTTTCCCAAGGGTTACAGGAGAAATTGGACCCCAAAAGTTGTTGTCCAGTTTCTCCTGAGTACACTGATACCCCATGAGTGGGGGTAAACCACTGTTTGGGCACACGTCGGGGTTCAGAAGGGAAGTAGTGACTTTTGAAATGCAGACTTTGATGGAATGGTCTGCGGGTGTCACGTTGCGTTTGCAGAGCCCCTGGTGTGCCTAAACAGTAGAAACCCCCCACAAGTGACCCCATTTTGGAAACTAGACCCCGAAAGGAACTTATCTAGATGTGTGGTGAGCACTTTGAACCCCCAAGTGCTTCATAGAAGTTTATAATGCAGAGCCGTGAAAATAATAAATCATTTTTCTTTCCTCAAAAATTATGTTTTAGCAAGCATTTTTTTTGATTCACAAGGGTAACAGGAGAAATTGGACCCCAGTAATTGTTGCGCAGTTTGTCCTGAGTATGCTGGTACCCCATATGTGGGGGTAAACCACTGTTTGGGCACACGTCAGGGCTCGGAAGTGAGGGAGCACCATTTGACTTTTTGAATACGAGATTGGCTGGAATCAATGGTGGCGCCATGTTGCGTTTGGAGACCCCTGATGTGCCTAAACAGTGGTAACCCCTCAATTCTACCTCCAACACTAACCCCAACACACCCCTAACCCTAATCCCAACTGTAGCCATAACCCTAAACACAACCCTAACCGCAACACACCCCTAACCACAACCCTAACCCCAACACACCCCTAACCATAACCACAACCCTAATTCCAACCCTAACCCTAAGGCTATGTGCCCACGTTGCGGATTCGTGTGAGATATTTTCGCACCATTTTTGAAAAATCCGCGGGTAAAAGGCACTGCGTTTTACCTGCGGATTTTCCGCGGATTTCCAGTGTTTTTTGTGCGGATTTCACCTGCGGATTCCTATTGAGGAACAGGTGTAAAACGCTGCGGAATCCGCACAAAGAATTGACATGCTGCGGAAAATACAACGCAGCGTTTCCGCGTGGTATTTTCTGCACCATGGGCACAGCGGATTTGGTTTCCATATGTTTACATGGTACTGTAAACCTGATGGAACACTGCTGCGAATCCGCAGCCAAATCCGCACCGTGTGCACATAGCCTAATTCTAAAGGTATGTGCACACGCTGCGGAAAACGCTGCGGATCCGCAGCAGTTTCCCATGAGTTTACAGTTCAATGTAAACCTACGGGAAACAAAAATCGCTGTGCCCATGCTGCGGAAAAACTGCACGGAAACGCAGCGGTTTACATTCCGCAGCATGTCACTTCTTTGTGCGGATTCCGCAGCGGTTTTACAACTGCTCAAATAGAAAATCGCAGTTGTAAAACCGCAGTGAAATGCGCAGAAAAACCGCGGTAAATCCGCCATAAATCCGCAGCGATTTAGCACTGCGGATTTATCAAATCCGCAGCAGAAAAATCCGCAGAGGACCAGAATACGTGTGCACATACCGAAACCCTAACCCTAGCCCTAACCCTACCCCTAACCCTAACCCTACCCCTACCCCTAACCCTACCCCTAGCCCTAACCCTACCCCTAACCCTACCCCTAACCCTAACCCTACCCCTAACCCTACCCCTAACCCTAACCCTATTCTAACATTAGTGGAAAAAAAAAAATTTCTTTATTTTTTTATTGTCCCTACCTATGGGGGTGACAAAGCGGGGGGGGGGGTCATTTATTATTTTTTTTATTTTGATCACTGAGATAGATTATATCTCAGTGATCAAAATGCACTTTGGAACGAATCTGCCAGCCGGCAGATTCGGCGGGCGCACTGCGCATGCGCCCGCCATTTTGGAAGATGGCGGCGCCCAGGGAGAAGACGGACGGGACCCCGGCTGGATCGGTAAGTATGATGGGGTGGGGGGGGGAGCACGGGGGGGGGGGGGGGGGGGAATCGGAGTGCGGGAGGGGTGGAACGGAGCACGGGGGGCGTGGAATGGAGCACGG
This sequence comes from Ranitomeya imitator, assembly GCF_032444005.1. Classification (NCBI taxonomy): domain Eukaryota; kingdom Metazoa; phylum Chordata; class Amphibia; order Anura; family Dendrobatidae; genus Ranitomeya; species Ranitomeya imitator. The sequence goes on along the minus strand of NC_091283.1, from coordinate 508,780,824 downwards.
GGGGGCTGGAATGGAGCACGGGGGGTGGAACGGAGCATCGGGGGGGGGGGGGGTGGATCGGAGTGCACGGGGGGTGATTGGAGCACGGGGGGTGATTGGAGCACGGGGGGAGCGGACAAGAGCACGGGGGGGAGCGGAGCACTGGACGGAGGGGAGCCGGAGCAGTGTACCGGCCAGATCGGAGGGCTGGGGGGGCGATCGGAGGGGTGGGGTGGGGGCACATTAGTATTTCCAGCCATGGCCGATGATATTTCAGCATCGGCCATGGCTGGATTGTAATATTTCACCCGTTATAATGGGTGAAATATTACAAATCGCTCTGATTGGCAGTTTCACTTTCAACAGCCAATCAGAGCGATCGTAGCCACGAGGGGGTGAAGCCACCCCCCCTGGGCTAAACTACCACTCCCCCTGTCCCTGCAGATCGGGTGAAATGGGAGTTAACCCTTTCACCCGATCTGCAGGGACGCGATCTTTCCATGACGCCACATAGGCGTCATGGGTCGGATTGGCACCGACTTTCATGACGCCTACGTGGCGTCAAAGGTCGGGAAGGGGTTAAATTGGTTTAGTTTTTTGTTTTTGTGATTGAAGTGATTGGAAAAAAAAAAAGGTTAAAACCTTGTCAAAAAATAATAATAATTGGATAGTGTTGACTTTTTCTCTGTATTGTGTTTACTGTACTAGTTAATTTTATATTTTGATAGACCATATTTTTATGCATCCAGCAATACCCAATTGTGGTGAGTTTTCTGTTTTGTTTTTTTTGTTTGTTTTGTTTTTTTTCTTCTTTAAGTCTTTCTTTATATGTAACTGGGGAAAAGGTTGTGATTTCTATATTTGTAAAAATCTATATTTTTTATTTGTTTAAAACTTTCTATTTTGTCCTCATGGTACTTGGCTGAATTTCACAGGAATACCATGATGGTATTCAGCAAGCCCCCTGCTACCTTGACCATCCATCGGTACACACCGTACGTGTTGCTTTGGAGCCGGTGCACACATTGCTGATCATTCCATTTAAATGCTTGCAGCATCTAAATGGTTACACAGCAGTGATGAAAACAAGCTCCTGTCGCTGCTTTTAAAAACCTATTTTGTCTGTGGAGCAAGCTTAGCTCCTGAGCCCCCTCCACACATGCGAACTCAGCGTGGATGGACTGGTATGACCATTTGCGCTAAGGGGTTAAGCCCTAGGCCACTTTTGTGTGAGCAAAATGTAATGCTAAAGGTACCGTCACACTTAGCGACGCTGCAGCGATACCGACAACGATCCGGATCGCTGCAGCGTCGCTGTTTGGTCGCTGGAGAGCTGTCACACAGACCGCTCTCCAGCGACCAACAATGCCGGTAACCAGGGTAAACATCGGGTAACTAAGCGCAGGGCCGCGCTTAGTAACCCGATGTTTACCCTGGTTACCATCCTAAAAGTAAAAAAAAACAAACAGTACATACTTACCTACAGCCGTCTGTCCTCCAGCGCTGTGCTCTGCACTCCTCCTGTACTGTCTGTGTGAGCACAGCGGCCGGAAAGCAGAGCGGTGACGTCACCGCTCTGCTTTCCGGCTGACCGACGCTCACAGCCAGTACAGGAGGAGTGCAGAGCACAGCGCTGGAGGACAGACAGCGGTAGGTAAGTATGTAGTGTTTGTTTTTTTTTACTTTTAGGATGGTAACCAGGGTAAACATCGGGTTACTAAGCGCGGCCCTGCGCTTAGTTACCCGATGTTTACCCTGGTTACCAGTGAAGACATCGCTGAATCGGTGTCACACATCCAGCGATGTCTGCGGGGAGTCCAGCGACCAAATAAAGTTCTGGACTTTCTTCCCCGACCAGCGACAGCACAGCAGGGGCCTGATCGCTGCTGCCTTTCACACTGGACGATATCGCTAGCGAGGACGCTGCAACGTCACGGATCGCTAGCGATATCGTCTAGTGTGACGGTACCTTAACACTTCTAGTGATTGCTGTGGATTTCTAGCTCACAAGTCTCCCCTCCCCCTCTGTATTCATCGTCTGATAATTAGATGTATGAGTGGGCCTTCACTTTGTGGACACTGAATAAATATTTGAAGTAACGTTCTTCCTCCCACATAAGTCATAGCAAATATGTTTTCTTACTGGGATTAAATTTGGCTATATTTGTTTTGTAGTCGGCTCTGTGGAAGTCCTTGTCCAGCAGTTTGGCCAGATGTCATTAAATTGCCATATTTTAACACCATGAAGCCCAAGAAACAGTATAGACGACGGTTACGAGAGGAGTTCTCCTTGTGAGTCTAGTTTATTTTCTGTGAAATGTACTTGCAATCTTGCAAACATTAGATCTTATTGTGTTTGGTGAAACTGGGAAATTTCAGTTGTACTGTAATCCATTTAGTTCACTCATGTTTTTAATGTTGTCATTTTGTTAATCTCCATGTAAAAAAAAAATTATTTTTTTTACCCTGATGACTACAAGCATCCCTACCCCTGCACTGGATCTACTGGACCACATGCTAACTCTGGACCCCAATAAGCGTTGCACTGCGGAACAGGCTCTCTTGAGCGACTTCCTAAAGGATGTTGATGTCCATAAGATGCCACCACCTGAGTAAGCTCATACAAGTCTAAATATTTTGCAGCTTTTTTACATTGTACAGATGTGCAATATGGACCCTTATAGCCTTCAATGTGTTTGTTAAATCAATTCATGCCATAGTACAAAGGTATTTACTGTAGAAAAATTGTGAAATATAAATTCTTACCAACTCCTTGTGCCATAATAATAATTTTTATTTCTATAGCGCTGGCATATTCTGCAGCAGTATACAATTCAGAGGGGACATGTTAAGACAATATCAGACATCACAGAGTAACACATAATTCAAGATACTAATAGGATTTAGAACTCTGTTCACAAGCTTACAATCATAAGCATCATCCAGGCTATGTGTGCAAGGAACTATGTGCATGAGCCTTTAAAGAGATTCTCCCAAGAATGTAATAAAAAGGCTCCATCACATAATTCAAATGGCAGCCCGTCCTAATTACATGTCAAATGGTCTGCAGTCTTGAAGAAACCATTCCAAAGACCTGTATCTCGACTGACAGAGGAGCTGTACCAAAAGCACGCGTACAGACACTGCTAGAGAAAGACTGTGACTGGAGATTATATATTAAAAGAATGTTCAGTTTGCCTCAAGAAGATGTATGTCTTAATTCACAGAGCTTCTCCAGCAGCTCCAGTATGTGTGCTTGCAGTACAGCTGCTCTGTAAGTTGAGACAATGTCTTGGAATCTGTTTTTTCATATTGCAACCCGTCCTGACATGTGACTAGAATGGACTGCTGTTTGAGTTACATGACAAAGCCCATTTTGTTATGTTATTGGTGAATCCTTTTAAGTGGAGGCATGTGAGGGGCAGAATCTCATCATGCAGAATTTTGTAAGCGCAAAAAACTATTATATAAAAAATAAACTGACTTATGTCATTGGCTAAATTTCATGTTGCATCACTCTTGGCAACCCGTACATTCTTCTCACTGTATAGGAAGCTTAAAGCTGTTCACGGGTTGTGGAAAACCCTTGACCCAGTTTTTTTATTTATTATTATTATTATTATTATTATTATGTAAAAACAAGTTTTACATTAGTTGCCCTCCCCAGGTCCAGCTCTGTGCCTCTGCCGCTGCTACTGGTGTCTGTAGCCCTGAACTCATGTCTACAGGGTTGGCCCTTTATATGGACACACCTAACTAAAATGAGAATGGTTGGTGATATCGACTTCCTGTTTGTGGCACATTAGTATATGGGAGGGGGGAAACCTTTCAAGATGGGTGGTGGCCATTTTGGATCTAACTTTATTTTTTTCAGTGGGAAGAGGGTCATGTGACACATCAAACTTATTGAGAATTTCATAAGAAAAACAATGTTGTGCTTGGCTTTAACTTAACTATATTCTTTCATGAGGTATGTACAAGTTTATGACCACTTATGAAATGTGTTGTAAGTGCTGCCCATTGTGTTGGATTGTCAATGCAATTCCTCTTCTCCCACTCGACACAGATAGCAACACTGCAGAATAAATGCTAGCACAGGCTTCCAGTATCCGTTGTTTCAGATTCTGCACATCTCGTATCTTGACAGCGTAGATAATTGCCTTCAGATGACCCCAAAGATAAAAGTCTAAGGGGGTCAGATCAGGAGACCTTGTTGGCCATTCAACTGGACCACGACGACCATTCCGCTTTCCAGGATACTGTTCATGTAGGAATGCTCGAACCTGACAACCATAATTGATGGTATGGTGTGGTATATGGGGTACAAAGATAGTGGGGCCATTCTTCATAAATGGAAACCTCAATGCAACTGGATATCTGAAATTGCTACATGATGATGTGTTGCCCTCTTTATGCACTGAAGATGGCATGTTCCCTGAGTTTTTCCAGCAAGATGGTGCACCAGAACATTATGGGTGTCAGGTCTGAGCATTCTTACATGGAATCTGACCCCCTTAGACTAGCATTTCTTCTGCGGTGTTGCTATCAGTGTGTCGAGTGGGAGAAAAGGGTTGCATTGACAATCCAACACAATGGGCAGCACTTTACAATTTTCTGACCACTTATAAAATGTGTGCAAATAACTCCTGAAAGACTAAAGTTATGTTAAAACCAAGCACACCATTGTTTTCCTTATGAAATTCTAAATAAGTTTGATGTGTTACATGACCCTCTTCCCATTGGAAAAAAATAGTTGGATCCAAAATGGCCGACTTCAAAATGGCCGCCATGGTCACCACCCATCTTGAAAAGTTTTCCCCCTCCCATATACTAATGTGCCACAAACAGGAAGTTGATATCAACAACCATTTCCTTTTTAGTTAGGTGTATCCATATAAATGGCCCACCCTGTGTATAACCAATAACTGAGCTGACTGGCATTTGTGGTCAACACGGCAGAGATGCTGGGCTCATTTTTGTTGCAAGTGCTACAGACAGCGGCAGGAGCACAGGGGGAGATTGAGTGCTACATCTGTGGGGAGGGAGACTGTTTTCGTGCTTTTTTTTTTTTAACAAACCTCTGCTCGAAAACTGGAAATCCCTTTCAAAGCTCTTGTTTGACCAAAAATGACTTTCTAATTACCCTCTAGTGCAGTAACTTTCTGATGTCTCTTTTTCAAGATTTTTCTTTTTTCAAGCTATGTAGTCTGCATGTAAAACTCGTTACATTAAACTGTATCCTACATAGTTTATAGTTTGCAAGAAATAAAGCTTAAAAAAAAAACAAATGTAAATATAATTGTTTGATTCAAAGCATTTCCATGTTTGCCTTCACAAATACAACTTCTCCAGTGAAGTTTGCTGCTAGATCTTGATGTGGATTTGAAAGTTGTAGTATGATATATGGATATATATACAGTGGGTATGGAAAGTATTCAGACCCCTTTAAATGTTTCACTCTTTTTCATTGCAGCCATTTGATAAATTCTAAAAAGTTCATTTGTTTTCTCATTAATGTACACTCTGCACCCCATCTTGATTGAAAAAAATAGAAATGTAGAAATTTTTCCAAATTTATTAAAAAAGAAAAAACTAAATATCACATGGTCATAAGTATTCAGACCCTTTGCTCAGACACTCATATTTACGTCACATGCTGTCCATTTCCTTGTGATCCTCCATGAGATGGTTCTACTCCTTCATTGGAGTCCTGCTGTGATTAAACTGATAGGACTTGATTTGGAAAGTCACACACCTGTCTATATGAGACCTCACAGCTCACAGTGCCTGTCAGACCAAATGAGAATCATGAGGTCAAAGGAACTGGCCAATGCACAGATCTAGCCAAGGTTACAACAGAATTTCTGCAGTACTCAAAGTTCCTAGGAGCACAGTGGCCTCCAAAATCCTTAAATGGAAGAAGTTTGGGACCACCAGAAGTCTTCCTAGTCCTGGCCGTCCAGCCAAACTGAGCACTTGTGGGAAAAGAGCCTTGGTCTGAGGTGAAGAACCACCCCAAGATCACTGTGGCTGAGCTCCAGAGATGCAGTAGGGAGATGGGCGAAAGTTCCACAAAGTCAACTATCACTGCAGCCCTCCACCAGTCTGGCCTTTATGGCAGAGTAGCCCAACGGAAGCCTCTCCTCAGTGCAAGACCTATAAAAGCCTGCATAGAGTTTGCTAAAAAAAACACATGAAGGACTCCCAGACTATGAAAAAACAGATTCTCTGGTCTGATGAGACGCAGATAGACCTTTTTGGTGAAAATTCTAAGCGGTATGTGTGGAGAAAACCAAACACTGCTCATCACCTGCCCAATACAATACCAATAGTGAAACATGGTGGTGGCAGCATCATGCTATTAGGGTGTTTTACAGCTGCAGGGACAGGACGACTGGTTGTCATTGAAGGAAACATGAATGAGGCCAATTACAGAGATATCCTGGATAGGATTGCTCGATCCGATCATGTAAAATCGGAATTATACCGATTTTCACTATGATCGGAATTCCGAATACCGATTTCGATCTTTGAATGTGATCGGAAATCGGAAGTGCATTTTTTTTTTTTTTGCACAATGCTTGTGATTGACACATGAACCACCCAATGAAGAGCCTGTGAAGTGTGGGCACATCCTGAAACGCTAGTAGGCATTTTATCTACTGGCATGACTGTGATTGGCTGTGATGGGGCTCTATTAAAAGGCTGGCGCCGCCATTTTGTGTTCACTCTGCTGTGAATTCAGTTAGGGAGAGCTTGTCTCTGTCATGAGAGAGAGAGCGAAAATATTGTCTCTATTAGCGTTTTTGTCCTATCTTTTTAACACCTCCAGTGTTAAAGCACCTTCACTGACTGTGCTTCACTACCCTGTGCTTTTTTTCTTAAGACCTGCACAGAGTTCTGAGGAGCCAGCAGCGTCACTGTGCAGAATACACTGGTCTGCTTACTGCATTCTCTGCAGATTGCAGCGCCTGTTTTTTGCTGTTTCAGCACACCATCCACCAATCATTTATTTTGTTCGGACTGCAGCCGTTGAGAATTGGATAGAGGGAACAAAAGTTATTTAGTTGGGTGATCCTATATCTCTTATTTTGGACTGGGAAGGGGAGAGGTGTGGGAATTAGGAAATATTCTTACCTAGTATTAGCAGAATATTTGTAGCTTCCACTTTTGCACCGTAGATTACGCCCCCACGGTACAGCTGCTACAAAAAAACTCCTAATACTACCACCTGCATTTTGTGTGTGATTGCGCTCTAATTGGAATCACCACAATACTTCCAATTAGTGTCGGTTTACACCTCTGTGCAGCAGTCGAGGTGTAATCACACTACCGTAGTTTTGTTGTGGGATTGTGCCGCCTTGCACATTCTCACCTAGTATTCGCAGAATATTTGTAGAGTCCACTTTTGCACCGTAGATTACGCCCCCACGGTGCAACTGCTACAAAAACTCTGTGATCCTTTCAGATTTTGATAAATGCAGTTCACACAACACCAGTTCATATTCAGCAGATTTTGATAAATACAGTTCACACATCACCAGTTCATATTCATTTAGGCCACACCAGTTTCTATTAAAGATTACGCCAAACTAGATCCAATTAGTGTTTTACACCTGTCTGCAGCTTTACAGGTTTAGGCACACTAAATAGGAGAACTCTTCCGCCCATCTAAGTCTAGAGAGATCAGGAAGGCAGGGAGTAAGGGACATGGCCGCAGTCTCGGAGGTGTTGCAGGGAGAGGATGTGGAGAATCTTTGCCTGCTGTGGGCACAAGTGATTCAGCCACTAGCTATTCCCGGGAACAGTCCTTCACGCGCAGCTTTGTTGGAGGTCGTGGTATCCCATTGCTGGGGGAGGAACAAATTGAAACCGTTGTTGGATGGATGGCAGCTGTGGCATCGACTTCAATTCGTTCCTCATCCCTGAGATACAGAGCACAGGGTCCGCTTGTGTCAGTGTAGAGCACCGCTCTGCTTCTTCACCACCACCTGCCAAATTACCCAGGCAGTTAGAGGGACCAGTACAGGAGCCATCTTTACTTCTGTTTGAAGAATCTGTTGCCTTTCGATCAGGGGGCCAGTCAGGCAGTATTCAACAACAGGAAGAAGAGCTTTTAAGCAGTGATGCCAAACTTTTCTCTCAGAAGAAGAAGAGGCGGGTAACCCTGTGCACACAGTCAGTCGACCACAGTACGCATCAGATGATGATGAAACTCAGGTGACATTAGCTGGTGCGTCCTGTAATATACAAACGACATGGGAGGAGCAATCGTCTGAGGTGTTCGAAGAGGGTCCAACAGATGATATCCTTGATCCATCATGGTGTGAGGGACAGCAAAGTGGTGGTAGCAGCTCAGAGGAAGAGATTCCCACAACAGTACAGCAGCAGAGGGCCAAAAAAGGGAGTAGAGTGTGGGGCGAGAGTTGGTTGCCTGTAGCCTCCACTTCATCACCCGGAAGAAGCAGGACCAACGCAAAAACTAGTGCAAGAGGTGCTCCAAAGAGATGTGGTGCCTGGGCCTTTTTTGACCAAGTTGCCGGTGACATTACAACAGTCAGATGCAATCTGTGTCATCTAACTCTGAAGCGAGGGAAAAACGTCCACAACCTCAATACCACCAATATGTTGAGGCATTTGAGGAACAAGCACGTTGGAGTGGACAAGTCACATAAAAAATCTTGTGCAACCTGAAGCTCCATGTGCCACCTCTTCCACTAACGTTGTAGCTTGTTCCTCCCAGGAGAGAAAGGGAACGTCCTCCTGCAGTAGTGTACAGACAGCCATCGTCACTGTCACACCGCCACTAACCTCACAATCCCGGTTTTCCTCACAGTCCCATTCTAGCCTGCAGCCATCCGTTCCACAGTTATGGGCTCGAAAAAGGAAATTTCCGGTAAGCCACCCCAGCGCACGGCCCTCAATGCTAGCATTCCAAACTGCTGGCCCTTGAAGTGCTATCATTCAGGCTGGTGGACACTGACACCATTTGCAACCTTGTGGCATTGGCAGTCCCACAATACTGTGTTCCTAGCCGCCACTATTTTAGTCAAAAATCCGCCTCTGCCCTGCAACACCACGTGGAGAAAAAAATTAAGCGTGCGCTACTTAACACCATCAGCGGCAAGGTCCACCTGACCACCGATGCGTGGACCAGTAAGCACTGTCAGGGATGCTGCATTTCCCTCACTGCCCATTGAGTAAATGTTGTGGAGCTTGGTACAGAAGTGGATAGTGGCACTGCGCAGGTCCTGCCAACGATTGCAGGACTTTTGTCCGTTCGCATTGCCTGTTCCTCCTACTCCACTTCCTCAGATTCCTCCGCACAGCAGTTGGCACCATCTACATTCACAAGTATTGGTGAACCGTCCACTGACATGACCAAGTTGAGCACTGCCGTGGCCAAACGTCAACAGGTCGTGTTGAAATTAATTAGTTTGGAGGATACAAGCCACACTGCAGAGTTGCTGTGGAATGCCATCAAGCAGCAGAGCGACCAGTGGTTTGGGCTGCTCAAGCTCCAGCCAGGTATGGTGGTGTGTGATAATGGGCGAAACCTGGTGGCAGCTCTGGGTGTTGCCAATATGACGCACATCCCGTGCCTGGCACATGTGTTAAGTTTGGTCGTGCAGAGTTTTCTTATAAGCTATCCGGATCTTGAAGATCTTCTGCACAAGGTCCTTGGCGAGTGTGCTCACTTGCGCCGTTCGAGCATACAAAATGCGCTCATTGCAGCTCTGCAGCGAAGATTTAACCTGCCTGAACACCGCCTCATATGCGATGTCCACACTAGGTGGAATTCCACGTTGCATATGCTGGAGAGGTTGTGTGTAGCAGGCAGTAATGGAATTCCAGCTGCATCAGGCACAAACGAGTCGCACAACTCGCCGGCCACACTTCACATGTGTCGAGTGGGCTTACTTGAAGGACATCTGCTGTGTTTTGCGGCCCTTTCATGATTCCACTCTCATGTCGAGCACGGATGATGCCATAGTCAGCATCACTGTACCCCTCATATGCCTCCTTGAAAAAACTGTTGGGGATCAGGTATGCAGTTTTGGAGGAGGAGGAACAAATGCTGACAATGACTTCTGTATCGGGACAGTCTACCGACAGCTCTACGGGTGGGTTGTTAGCCAGGCAACACGGCAACTCACAAAGGTCCAGACAGGGAACACTTTTTGATGAAGAAGAGGAGGAAGAATTGGAGGAGGAAGTAGTATGGCCAGAGGAGGGTGGTACACCACACACTGGTAGTCGTTATTTACAGCGAGGATGGGGGGATGCAGAGGAGACAGAGCAGCACGCCTCAAGCAGGGGGCAGTGGGGCGTGGCCATTTGGCAGTCTGCAACACATGAGTGATTTCATGCTGCAGTGCCTTCGAAACGACCGCCGTATCGCTCGCATTCTCAACACTGATGATTACTGGGTGGCCAGCCTCCTGGATCCTCGCTACCGGGACCACCTACAAACCCTGATAACACCGTTGAACCGGGATCGTAAAATGCAAGAGTTCCAAGATACACTGGTACATTCGATGATGTCCTCATTTCCACCTGAGGGGACTACTTTGAGTGTTTCACATGTCAGCTCAGTGCCTCCAGGACTGGGAGGAAGCTGTCCACAGAGCAGGAGCACCAGAACCAAAGAACCAGATACCAGAAGACCAGGAAAAAAAAGAATAAGCAGAATGATAAAATGCAGAAGAAGAAAAAAATAAGTCTAAACAGAAGACGGCGAAACAGTGTATGGGGGTGAGTCCATTCCTCCTCGTGGTACCCCTGGAGACTCCCTGCTGCTGCGGGGCAAGCTGAACACTGATCCCTCCCGGTGAGAGTCCCCTGAGACAGGCCTCCCGGAAGGTGTATTTTTTCAAATGTCGCTAAACCATACAAAGTTCTTATATTTAAACCTACTCCGACACAACAGAGGAATAGGGCAAGCAAAATTTTATTTTATTTTTTTAACAATAAACACATTTTCTTAAAAAAAGCTATCAGAATGAGCTATTTAAGAAAGAAGGATGAAAGGTAACAAAAAAAATGAAATTAATAGTGGGTAGAACCTGGTACCATTTATTGTACCCAGGGCAAGGAACAGCAAACATGGCATCAATGCTGCTGCCGCGGAATGATGTGCAGACAAAAATGTAGGCTGGACTCTTGCTACAGCGCACTCTATTTTGGATTGTGGTGCGCAGCTTTAGATCTCTTCAACATTTTTATTGACTGTGGCGACTGGGCGTTAGCTGTAGACTAGAGCCTTCGAGCATCTTGTCGTGTGCGACATGGGTCAGAAAGATGTTGGTGTGATTTCGGGTCTTCAGTATCTATAGTGAATTTTGTGGTTTTCCCCGCTGGTTTCAGTGTATGGCCTCCCTGCATCTCAGGCGTAGATTGTAGCGGAAGCGACAGACAATCATGTAATAACTATTTTTACCCTTGATCTTAGCGGAAAAAAGAGCGAAGCAGGCACCTCAGCCTGGGAGATCCATAGGCGTGATAATGGTATCTACAACGCCGTGCCCACCATTGAAGAATAAAATGAAATGAATGAAGAAAAAGTAAATTCCAAAGAGTTTGCCAAGCATTACGTTATTATTTTGACCCGTAGACCAAATGTGCCCATTATAACCGCTATTCATACTAAAAACATTACTTGTGCCCATTATTATTTGATTTCTCTGGCTCCGCTGCCTCCGATTACCAATTCTACATGTTATTTTGGCGTTTTTATTCATTTAGAAAACACCACAATGTAAAATAGGTGTTTTAGGAATGCCGATTTTTTTTTTTTTTTTTTTTTTTTATCCCCATTGACTTCAATGAGAATCGGAATTCCCGATCGCCGATTTTCAAGTGTGATCGGACCAATCCTTTCCGATCCGATTTTTATGGTGATCGATCAACCCTTATCCTGGATGAAAACCTCTTCCAGAGTGCTCTGGACCTCACACTTGGCCGAAGGTTCACCTTCCAACAAGACAATGACCCTAAGCACACAGCGAAAATAACAAAGGAGTGGCTTCAGAACAACTCTGTGACCATTCTTGACTGGCCCAGCCAAAGCCCTGACCTAAACCCAACTGAGCATCTCTGGAGAGCTCTGAAAATGGCTGTCCACCAACGTTCGCCATCCAACCTGACGGAACTGGAGAGGATATGCAAGGAAGAATGGCAGAGGATCCCCAAATCCAGGTGTGAAAGACCTCCCAAGAAGACTCATGGCTCTACTAGCTCAAAAGGCTGCTTCTACTCAATACTGAGCAAAGGGTCTGAACACTTATTTATGATCATGTGATATTTTGGTTTTTCTTAATAAATTTGCAAACATTTCTACCTTTTTTTTTTTTTTTTTTTTTCAGTCAAGGTGGGGTGCAGAGTGTACATTAATGAGAAAAAAATGAAGTTTTTAGAATTTGCTAAATGGCTACAATGAAACTGAAGAATTTAAAGGTGTCTGAATACTTTCCGTAACCACTGTATATATAGCTATACACTGTTTATCTAAATATATGTAGTATGTAATGTCAATAGCTATGTTTTCTTTATGGATATATTTTTTTTATGATAACACTTTTCTCCTTTCTAATGCTTTACCTGCAGCCTCCCTCATTGGCAGGACTGCCATGAGCTTTGGAGTAAGAAGCGGAGAAGACAGCGGCAAAGTGGCATTGTTATAGAAGAGCCTCCTGCCATTAAGGCTCCACGAAAGGAAAGTGTGACTGCTCCTTCAGCAGACCCTATAATAAACAGTAGCCCCGCACCCCCTGAACCTATGAAGGCTGAGATTAGTACAGCAGACTCTGGTGAGTACTCTTATGTAAATCTGTGGACGACATGATGGTAAAATTTTGTCTGATTTTGTCTTCAGGAAACTTGGCTTCTTTGGATGTGGTCCAAATGCAATTTAAAATGTTAAGTTACTTAAAGACAATTGCATTTATAAAATATTGTCCTTTTCCTTTCTAGCTGTTTTGGTGGATATTACACAGCAGCTAAATCAGAGTGAACTGGCTATCCTGCTAAATCTACTCCAAAGTCAAACAGATCTCAGTGTTGCCCAGATATCCCAGCTCCTTAACATTCAGGCCAACCCAGACATGCAGCTACAACTGGATGCGCTTAACCAATCTATCACTGCAATGACTACCACTCCTGCACCAGTCCAGACAGTGGAGCTCCAGAAAGAAAATCCAGCCCAAGAACAAGCAGAAGTGGAGGGGCTGTCAACTCAGGGAGATGTGCAGAACGTCTTAGCTGTCCTTTTGAGCCAGTTCATCAAACCTCAGGAGGTGGTGCAAGCCCCTGGGGAAAGCAATGGAGAACAGAGCAGCGTAAATCCACCTGTACAGTTAAGACCAGAGGAAGAAGAGGAGAGCGCGGTGTTGGAGGAGGATGACGCAGGTAAATTCTGCTCACCCTGAGTCACCCGTCTTATCCACACTGAATTTACAAGTAGGCACGGCAGGGCCTTATTTTTAATAACTGAGGAGACTGTGAAGACCTGGTGTATAAAACATCTGTCTTTGCACTCTGTAGTTTTCTATGCAACAGGGAGAGGCTTTCTAGCTTATTGAGTGGAGAACCCAGAGACCTCACACTCGTGTATTTTGGTTTATAATAAACTGTAAAATTTAAACCATTCTCTTTTAATCTTTTTATTTGCACCATTTATTGCACCTTGAAAGATTGAACTGTAGATGGCATATGTATAATGGAGTTAATAAATCCTAACTTCATATCGCTTGTGTATTGCACAATTACATCCATTTTCTTTCACCCCTCCCCTCCTTTCTTCTATTACTTCACCTATCATTGGCATAAATAATATGAGCTAACCTCTCATCTCGTTCCGGTCTTTCACCCCCATTCGGTAGCGTTCACACTTGACCTGCACAGTATACAAACACTTCAATTACATTTGCCAAAAAGATTAATAATAAAGTATCCTGTAAAATATCCCTGTGATTAGCTGTTAACTGCAGGCCCTGCTTCTTAAAGAATTGGCTATTGCCAGTAGGAAGCTCTAGCAGGCCAAACCTTGCCCATACAGTCGCCACTGTCTGGGTGAGTGAAGGCCTCTTTTGCTGCTTTCCACCCTAATAGTGGGACCCAGCTTTGTGATACCTAGAAGATTTAGTCGGGCGCATAGGAGTTGAGATTGTGAAGCAGTGAGTACTGCCGTTAAGGAGTTAATGCAAACATGAGCATCCATTGTACATCACACAGTTTTGTATTAATATACAGTAATGTTTCTTTTCTTTTTAACATACCGTATATACTCGAGTATAAGCCAACCCGAGTATACGCCGACCCCCCCTAATTTTACCACAAAAAACTGGGAAAACTTAATGACTCGAGTATAAGCCTAGGATGGGAAATGCAGCAGCTACCAGTAAATGTCAAAAGTAAAAATGGATACCAATAAAAGTAAAATTAATTGAGACATCAGTAGGTTGTGTTTTTGAATATCCATATTGAATCAAGAGTCCCATATAATGCTCCATAAAGTTTATGATGGCCCCATAAGATGCTCCATATTAAAATATGCCCCATATAATCCTGAATAAAGGTTAATAATGGCCCCATAAGATGCTCCATAGACAAATTTGCCCAATATAATGCTGCACAAACGTTATGGCCCCATAAGATACTCCATACAGACATTTGCCCCATACAATGCTGCACAAACGTTAATTATGGCCCCATAAGATGATGCACAAATGTTATGGCCCCATAAGATACTCCATACAGACATTTGCCCCATACAATGCTGCACAAACGTTAATTATGGCCCCATAAGATGATGCACAAATGTTATGGCCCCATAAGATACTCCATACAGACATTTGCCCCATACAATGCTGCACAAACGTTAATTATGGCCCCATAAGATGCTCCATAAAGATATTTGCCCCATGTAGTGCTGCACAAACGTTATGGCCCTATAAGATGCTCCATACAGACACTTGCCCCATTTGCTGTTGCTGCGATTAAAAAAAAAAAAATCACATGCTCACCTCTCCATCGCTCAGGCCCCCGGCACTTGCAATATTCACCTGACTTCGTTCCGGCGCCGCTCCATCTTCAGCGTCTTCTGCACCGACGTTCAGGCAGAGGGCGCGCACTAACCACGTCATCGCGCCCTCTGACCTGCGCGTCACTGCAGAAGACGCTAAAGACGGAGCGGCGCCAGAACGAGGAGCAGGTGAGTATAACGGGGAGGGGAGCGCTGCGTGATATTCACCTGCTCCTGGCGCTGTGCAGTCCCTGCTTCCCGGCACCGCAGCTTCTTCCTGTACTGAGCGGTCACTGTTACCGCTCATTACAGTAATGAATATGCGGCTCCACCCCTATGGGAGGTGGAGCAGCATATTCATTACTGTAATGAGCGGTACCATGTGACCGCTCAGTACAAGAAGAAGCTGCCGTCGCCAGGGATAAGACGTGCAGGGACTGCGTAAGGAGCAGGTGAGTATAATTAGACAGCCCCGCTCCCCCTCCCCTGCCGACCCCTGGGTATGACTCGAGTATAAGGCTACTTTCACACTAGCGTCGTACGACGCACGTCGCAACGCGTCATTTTGCAGGATGCGTTTTTTCTGCAAAGTTGTCTGCAGGATGTTTTTTCTCCATAGGCTTGTATTAGCGACGCATTGCCACACGTCGAAACCGTCGTGCGACGGTTGCGTCGTGTTGTGGCGGACCGTCGGCACCAAAAAACGTTGAATTTAACGTTTTTTGGTGCGTTGTCCGCCATTTCCGACCGCATGCGCGCTGAAACTCTGCCCCCTTCTCCTCGGAGCTCACAATGGGGCAGCGGATGCGTTGTAAAACTGCATCCGCTGCCCCCGTTGTGCTGCGCTTTCACAGCATGCGTCGGTACGTTGCCACGACACATTGTGTCGTGCGTCATATGACGCTAGTGTGAAAGTAGCCTAAGCCGAGAGGGGGACTTTCAGCCCAAAAAAATGGGCTGAAAATCTCGGCTTATACTTGAGTACATACGGTATGTGCATTGTAGGTAAGTGTTAAGTCCATAAGTTTTGTTAAGGATTTTTTTGCTATCTGTGACTCATGAAACTACCGTATTTTTTGGACTATAAGACGCACCGGACCATAAGACGCACCCCAAATTTGGGGTGAAAATTGCAGAAAAAAAGATTTTTTATAAGATGGGGGTCCGTCTTATTGTCCGAATTTACAGTATCTTACCTGAGGGCTGGCGGTGGCAGAGCAGGGTCACAGGAGGCAAGGTGTCGGCAGAGGTGGGGTGATGCTGGGATGAGGAGGTGCTGGGATGAGGAGGTGCTGGGATGAGGAGGTGCTGGGATGAGGAGGTGCAGTGAGAGGTATGGCGTGAGAGGGGTCCCAGGCTTACCGTGCAGGCAATGCAGGCTTATCGTGGCGGCAGAGGTGCGGTGGCAGAGGTGCAGCGGCAGAGGAGGCGCAGTAAGCGGGGTCCCTTTCCCCGGTATGGTGACTCAGCAGCCCGGTAAGCAGCAGAGCCGGGTGAATCCTGTTGTTATCGGTGGGCGCGGCCATCTTCCTGAGGCCGCGCGTGTGCAGGTGAAGCCCTCTGCTTCCCGGGGCTTCAGGAAAATGGCCGTGGGAGGCCGCGCGTGCGCAAATGGAGATCGCGGCGGCCATTTTCCTGAAGCCCCGGGAAGCAGAGCGCTCCATCTGCGCACGCGCGGCCTCGGGAAAATGGCCACCACCACCGATGACAACAGGATTCACCTGGCTCTGCTGCATACCGGGCTGCTGCATCACCTCACCGGAGAAAGGGACCCCGCTTACTGCACCTCCTCTGCCGCCGCACCTCTGCCACCGCACCTCTGCCACCGCACCTCTGCCACCGCACCTCTGCCACCGCACCTCTGCCACCGCACCTCTGCCGCCACGGTAAGCCTGCATTGCGACTATTAGACGCACCCCCCATTTCCCCCCCTTTTTTGGGGGGGAAAAAGTGCGTCTTGTAGTCCGAAAAATACGGTAATTGTGTCTTGGCCAAGTTTTAGATTAATGTGTGACTAACAACATCATTTTCCACTTCTATGTCAAGTTTTTTTTTTTTTTTTTTTTTTTTAATGTAGCGTTAAGAAATTTTCTCCACCTCAACAAACATAGTTTAGTGTGCATGGACGTCTAGATTTGTGCTGGTAGATGGTAACATTTGGAAGCAACAAAACTTCTCACGTGCATTGACTTTACATGAAAATTTGTAGTAAGGTTTATATTTCTCATTAGAACTATATTTCAAGAATATACCATCACCTCTGGTCAATGGTAGTCTAATTAAAGGGTAATTCCATCTCCTCATTAAAGGCAATCTGTCAACATGTGGGAGCAGCAAGATGTAGGGACAGAAAACCTGATTCAAGTGATTTACTTGCTCAGCAGTTTTCTGTATTATCAATACAATCCGTGTTTTATCAGCAGGAGATTATCGCTAGAGGACTGGTTGCCGCTTACCAGACTGTCCATCATCTAATCTGTATTAACCCCTCCAGTGGGGGTCCAACCTCAGGGATGATTACTGATCCGAAGAAAAACTGATCCGTTCGGAAACTGCAGCCTAGCATTTTCCAGTGGCTGGCAGGGCTTCTGTTCAATGATAACTTTATCCTTTAATCAGTGTCAGACCCCACCAGTCATAAAATGATGGCATAGTCTTGTAATTTACAATCACTTTGAGAAGGGGAAGCCCATTTTAAACCCTTCCTTCACTCCTTAATGGGTTACCAGTCCTGATACACTGCAATAGAGAAGAATTTGTATGGTGAAGTTCCCTTGCGGAAGCTTCAATGACTTGCGGGCTGCTTAACGTCTGAAAATTTATGGCCAATCTGCAAATGTTTCTGCAAAGCTTGTTTAGGAATGTCTTTGCAGAGTCTGCAGCCACAAGGATTATGCAGCTGCAGGAACAGGAACCCGGCTGTAAGTAATGGCTGGGACTCCCAATAGCCTTCATAATTGCTGTATACACATTACTGAACAAGTTTTGTTTATTCTCCAATATAGGAAGTACTGACAGTGCTTACACTTCCTGGCCCAGTAATCATGTGATCACCGGGAGGGAACAGTCTCTGCAGGGTCCTAGCAGACACAGATCTGCTCTGCAATGTACAAGGAAAATTAGCAATATTAATAATAGTATGTAAATGTTAAAACACCCAAAGATCTTTAATGAACTTTTAGAGGGTGAGGGCTCAATGTACGAAATAAATGGGAAAAAAATAACAATTTAAAGGGAACCTGTCACCCCGAAAATCGCGGGTGAGGTAAGCCCACCGGCATCAGGGGCTTATCTACAGCATTCTGTAATGCTGTAGATAAGCCCCCGATGTTACCTGAAAGAGGAGAAAAAGACGTTAGATTATACTCACCCAGGGGCGGTCCCGCTGCTGGTCCGGTCGGATGGGCGTCTCAGGTCCGCTGCGGCGCCTCCTATCTTCATTCCAAGACGTCCTCTTCTGATCTTCAGCCACGGCTCAGGCGCAGGCGTACTTTGTCTGCCCTGTTGAGGGCAGAACAAAGTACTGCAGTGCGCAGGCGCCGGAAAGGTCAGAGGCCCAGCGCCTGCACACTGCAGTACTTTGCTCTGCCCTCAACAGGGCAGACAAAGTACGCCTGCGCCTGAGCCGTGGCTGAAGATCAGAAGAGGACGTCTTGGAATGAAGATGGGAGGCGCCGCAGCGGACCTGAGACGCCCATCTGACCTGACCAGCAGCGGGACCGCCCCTGGGTGAGTATAAGCGAACGTCTTTTTCTCCTCTTTCAGGTAACATCGGGGGCTTATCTACAGCATTACAGAATGCTATAGATAAGCCCCTGATGCCGGTGGGCTTACCTCACCCGCGATTTTCGGGGTGACAGGTTCCCTTTAAAAAAAAGCCACTGCCAGTCCAAATCAATGTTAAAAATTGACTAACTTTTTATTTATATTTTTCCTTGATATCTGCATAAAATATAAATAAAAAATGACTTCACACATATTGCAAAAAAAAACAAAAATTATTTCAATAACCGAACAAAAAAAAATATTTTCTTCTCCCAGAGCTTCTTAAAGTGCACTTATGAAAAAAATAAAAACTGTAAAATAAGGCTGGGCATGAAGGGGAAATGGCTCCCAGTGTTGTACTGGTTAAAAAAATAAACAGCTCCTTGTGAGTAATTATATAATAAAAAAATGATTTTTAGACTATAAAGTGTACAGCATAAAAGTAATAGTACCAGCATTGCGTTTTTTAACTTTTAATTTTTTTATTTCTGCCTCCCAAATAATTAGTTCTGCATACTAATATACTAGTTCTGTAAAAAAAAAAAAAAAAAAAAAAAAAATCACTGCTGAAAACAAGCCTTTATACAGGTATGTCAGTCTAAAACAAAAAACGTTAACTCTTTTGCAATGTGAATATTAAAAAAAAAAAAAAAACGGTTTACCCTAGTGATGTGGTCTGGCATACTGACAAGTAATGTACTGGTCTTAGGGGGTGACGTTAAGTATAAGATTTGCTACATCACAATAATGCCAATAATTGGAAAGTGAGTATTGTAAGAATTCATGGAGAATTTAGAACTTTCCAAGCTCATTTGTTGCTTGGGGTAAAACAAATAGATTTTTCTTTGATAATGGGCAGGACACCTAGCTCACATAGTGCTCAGAGTGGAAGTGATGACGACCGGTTACCTGGCCGCTGAGGCCACTAATTCACTGAACGATCAGGTTGACTTGTGATCAGGACATCTTTTCTTCCAATCCGGCAGAAAGGGTCAGATATCAGGGGTAATTGTCTTTGTTTTGTTTCTTTTAGAAGCATCTTATTCCTTGGCTAAATTAAATAGAGAAAACAATCCATTCCCCAGAATGTCAGAATATCTGACCTCATTATATTCTGGTTATACCTAGTTAATATCTATCCATAGAATAGGTCATGGCTATTAAACTGTTGGGTCTGACACCTGGGATCCTCGCGAGTACCAGAATCGGAGTGCTGTGCCCTGTTTGCTGCCCCACAGTCTATGGATTTGATAAGACAGTAGAGTGCTGATATGCGCTGTGCCTGTACGGTGTGTGGCCGGCGAGTAATATATTACATTTTTTGCTTGGTTTTCTCATTGACTTGACTGAGAAAAGCCAAACTTCGAATAAATGTATCTGTGTTCTTTATGAGAGATAATGGTGCACAGATCATTGAATATTAGACTAGGATATGGTTAGTTTGGGGCTCTGTACTCTGGAGCTTGCTGAGATATACTGTCTTTACAACAACTGGGGAGCTGGCAGAACACAGGTAAGAGGGATTGTCCACTTTATATTGCCCCATGCACAAATATTTGCAGTAGTTATTTTGCAGTATAGCTTGTAATGTATTTTTTAATGTCGTTCTCTCTTTTGCATTCACAATCTGTGTGAGCTTCCATGTGTAAATGTGTTTTTTTTTTTTGTTTGTTTTTTTTTTCCTTCTATTATTTATATGCATTTTTAAGATGGTGTCAAAGGAGGTAACCTTTCCCCAGCTTCTCACCCTCGTATCCTGCCTCCAGAAAAGAGACCACCTGATCCTCCGGGTCCCCCTCCTCCACCACCCATTCCAGAGGGAGATGCTGCAGATGAGAATCCAGTGGTAACAACCGCCCAGATTCAACAATTAACTCCTTCTGAAGTGGACCCAGACCCTGTGAAAGGGGTTAGAGAAGGTCACAGACTACCCTCAGACTTATCCCGAAAACTGTCCTCCAGGACTTGCAGCTCTGAGGGCCCAGAGGATGTATATAATGTAGGCTCTGATGACAGAGACTCAGGGCAAGCACTTGGGGATTGTTCCCCTCAGTCAGTAGCTAAAAGCAGGACATTCCCAGCACAACTGGAGGACACAAGCGGTTACCAGGGAACAGGATCCCTGCAATTCCCAGGGGATCAAGACCTCAGGTTTACAAGGGTCCCTCTAGGAATGCACTCTGGCACAGTACCGCCAACTGGACAAATAGAGGAGATCAGTAACAGTTCTCACATTTACCAAGAAGCCAAAATCTCTAATTACAGTGAGTTGGGGTCAGAGACTGCAGTAGCAAGTACAAACCAAACTTGGGTTGCCCCTTCTCAGGCTTTCAGCAAGGCATACAGAGCACCAACCCGTGCAACTCCGAGAGGAGGCCGGGGAAGAGGAGTCCCTTACTGAAATTCAGTGACTTTGCCATGAAACCTCCATCCTTCCAATCTGCTTCCCATAAAGGTGACAGATACAATGTGGCTAATTGTAATAGCTGCAATACTTCTATACCCACAGAGCCTTGAAATTTAGTTGGGAAAAGGGGTGTGAGAAAAGTGGTGCCGACTTGAGAATGGTTCATTGCTGCTCCACCGATGTGTGTTGGACACCTCAATATTTTGACTTAGTTTATTCATCCCGTATTAATTTTTCTATTTTGTGACGGTTCATCAGAAATGGCAAGTATCCATGTTTTAAGATCGTTATGGCAGGCTGTGTAGTACAGGTTATGTGTTTTAAGTAATCTCCTCTGCCAGTAAAGGGCTCGCCATGCTGATTCTGTTGCATATAGACCCTTATGGCGATTAAGTGGTAAGTTTTATCGCTCAGGAAACAAACAGGAGAGAGACCACATGAATACAGCTAGCTGTGTAAAAACACGTTTTGTTTTTTTTGTTTTTTTATGCTCATTTTTTTTCCCTTGTCATAAACTGCTGGAATAGACTTACATCGTCTCACTGTTCTCTAATCTGCGGCACTTTTTCATTTACCTCAAATTTGGCAGAGAATCGTCTGACTTTAGGGAGATCTACGAAAACAGACTGGACAGGTATTATTGCTATGCCCTTTTAAGTTTATACTATAAGTTTTTTGTTTTTTTAGGGGTTTTTTTGGCCACTGTGACTCAAATTTCAAATTTTTGTTTTCCCTTTTTATTTCCTATGAAATGCAATTGACATCGTGAAAGGTTGTTTTTTTTTTTGTTTTTTTGTTTTTTTCCAGCTGTTGAAAGGGCCTAGATCAATAAACACAAATGGCTAAAATTAAATTTGGTGATTTTACATGGTTACTAAGTGAATTTGCTGTTTCGATCCTGTATTGTTCATTTGCTATAATGGTAAGCCGCATACACTGTATTAACCCCAAACTCCTTTTTTTGCAGATTTGGAGAGATTTGTTACCAGTTTTGATAAATTTGTTTATTTGTATGTAGAAGAACTGGACCCGCCAGGCAGGTTTTATACCACCAACATTCATGATCCAAATACAGACTACGATATCTGGGCCGGTCCTAAATTCATCAGCCTCCTAGGCATATATAAGGCTGTAGAGTTTGGGTCAGGAGTCCGTTCCTTACATCGCGCTCCGTACTTGCACAATGAATGTCTGATGTGTGTAGTCAGCCTTGTTGTATAGCTACCAAATAGAGCAAAGTCCTTTCAGTTAAAAAAGAGACTTCTAAGAAAACATGTAAAAGGGAATCTGGTTGCAAGGAGGAAAAGCACTTTGCATTTAGGTTTGACAAATCTATCCAAGTGTTATGGGGTTTTTTTTCCTGATGGCTAAGTCGAGTTTTAAAAAAGAAAAATTGTCATATGGTCGCCATCACACGCAGATCTGTCTGTTCTGTATTTACCTGATTGACTTCTTTGTTTTTAAAGGAAACGTTTTGTAGTGCTACTGATTCATTTTAATTAGAGAGATACAGTCTAAAGGAAATTTTATGCAAACTTATTCAATTGTCACTCAACGATTAGAGGGTTTGTCCACTACTTAATAAATTCAGGACCTTAATTAAAATAAAAGCTGTCCATGCTTGCCTCTTGCAGCAGCGCTGTTGTTCCCATTGAGCGACGTGACTACTTGTGTTGCATACTGGCTGCAGCCACTGAATATCCAGTCTTTGCCCGCATGTTATCAATGTTCTTACTGGGAAGGCATCCACTTTAACAAAATAGTAACGGCTGCATCTAATGATTGCAGCCTGCATGTGACACAAGTCACACAACTCTCACGGAATGATGATATCGATGCCAAGTATAGATTTCTTTATTTTATTCGAGGTCCTGAATTGATCAAGTTTGGGTTGTCTTGCCCAGTAGTGGGCAACCCTATTTATTTCTGGTACTGGAAAAAACAGTACTGGTGCTATGTGTCTGCGTGTACCATATGTGTGGCATCAGTGCCTAGGAAAAAAAACGTACAGTTCGCACTGTTCCTGGGTGCTGAATGCAGATCTCATCATTGTCGCAGTGTGATCAGCGAGACCAGGCAATGCTGATGAGACTTGTAGTCAGCACTCGCAGCGTATCACGCATATTACATTTTTTTTTTAATTTTTTTTATAAACGGCGTTGGGTCCCCTGTAGTTTTCCTAACCAACTGAAAAAAAGCCGACAGCTGACTGGCGTTTTAGGAAGGGGCCAATAGCTATAAAGGTTTCCAGAATACTAATAACCACTCACAGCTGTTTGCTTAGTTTTTACTGGTTATTATAGGGGGACCCCCCCCCCCATCGTAAAAAGAGAAAAAATTATGATGCCTGTCCCCAAACTTACTAACCAGCAAAGGCTCCCCCCCCAACAGACAGTTCCCTTCCAGACTAAGAACATAAGCTCTCAGCCACCCCAGAAATGACATGACCATTAGATGCTCCAATTATTGCGCTTAGACTCCACTCTTCCCACTTGCCCTGGTGCGGTGGCAAGTGGGATTGGTGTCAGCTATTTTATGTCCGCTGACTTCAAGCCCAGGGATTAATAATGGAGAGGTGTCTATCGGACATAAACACTCCCCGACCCTCTGATCAGACTGTATGAACCCACTGTCACTTCTCTAGCCTAAAAAATTTAGTGCCAAGCGCCGACCAGAATGTTAAGGCCACCATAGACCTAGTATGACAAACAATCCGTCAGAAAACTATTTTTAATTTCCAGTGATTTTTCTGCAGTACGTTATAATATTGAGAACCTAAGCTTATCAAAGAGGGACATAGTATGGGGACCATTTACAACATATTATTTGGATTACACAATCTTTTCTTTTGTAATTTAAAATGCACAAAATGATGAATTTTAAAATGCTAGGCATTTTTGTTGGCTTTTATCTTGTTCCATTTTGTTAAATGCGTTTTCTTTGAATCCTGTGCTTCGATACAAATGATAGGGTCAGAGTCTGCTATTGCTGCTAATGTACATGTGAATTTCCTGAAAAAGCAGAGAAGTATGAGTCGAATAGACCCAGTAGCCATTGTGAATTTCCAATCTTAATAAAGTTTGTGATATGGAGAAAAATAAAATATTTCCAAAAATTGTTTAAATATACTACACGTTTAATATAAAAACATTCATGGTTCTGATCTCCCCAAACCAACAACAGGCAAGAACGTGGAGTGCCGCCTCCGCGTACCCCCTCCTCCACCATTGAAGCCATGCCTGAGCTTCTTTAGGGGCGACGGTTCCCTTCAGGGTTCCGATCTCCCCACACCAACAATGGATGAGAACCGTGTCGCCTCCATGTACCCTCTTCTGAGCCATGCTTATTTCAGCCGGACCAACAGCCCTGCTCCATCCTAAAGGAGTCCACCCTTAGGATGTCCAGAGGCTCTATGGTGTCCGTGCGGCCCCCACTGCATCGCCCGTGTCTGAACAGCGGCGATGAATGGAGGGCAGACAGTCCCTCTCCACCTCCCTGTCAAAGGAATGGTGGATTGAGGGCTCCCTGCACCTTCCATAATGTAGTTGACCTGAAGGGAGGAGCGCTTCTCAGTCCAGGTTCTGCGCTGCGGCGGTCTCCAGACCGGGATGCACACCACCAGTAAGTGTGAGCCCGGGACGTGGTTTGGTGAATGCAGCGGCGCTGGTGGAGGGCTCCGACACCAGCGGGTGAAGCACTTAGGCCACAGCCTTCGCTCTCCTCCGGGTGCGTTCCGGCTGGCATGTATAAATTTAGGCCCCGGTTTGGGCCTATTTTAAAGAAACTCCTCCCCCTCCGGCCCTTGTCATGATGTCGCGGCGGTGCTTGGCCCATTTTCTTCAGACAATGGCGCCAACTCCACAGTCCTCTTGGCGCATCTCGTTCCTTGCAAGACTTTCCCCTGGAATTCTCGGCGGCCCTCGTACTTCAGCTCCCGTATCCATGGGATAATAGCGCTGTCACCGCCTACCACGTCATGCCCACGGTGACATTTCCTGGAACCTCAGTGGCAGTATTTTCTGCCAGCAGCGCTCTTCACCTGCCCCCTGGTCGCATATGGTGGCAGCTCCTATACCGGTCGCATCAGACCTTTTGTAACAGGCCTCCTCACTGCTCTTTCAGCCTGCCTATTCCCCTGTGGAGGACCGCTCACTTGGGGCCTCAGGCAGGATAAGATCTGGATGGTGATATACACTGCTCAAAAGAATAAAGGGAACACTGAAATACCACATCCTAGATGTCACAGAAATATTTTGGTTGCAAATCTTCATTACATAGTGGAATGTGTTGGGAACAATAAAACATACAAATGATCAATGTAAATAAAAATGAATATCCCATGGAGGTCAGGATTTTGAATGATACTCAAAATCAAAGTGGAAAGGGAAGTTACAGGCTGATACAACTTAAAGGGAACCTGTCACCCCGAAAATCGCGGGTGAGGTAAGCCCACCGGCATCAGGGGCTTATCTACAGCATTCTGTAATGCTGTAGATAAGCCCCCGATGTTACCTGAAAGAGGAGAAAAAGACATTATATTATACTCACCCAAGGGCGGTCCCGCTGCTGGTCAGGTCGGATGGGTGTCTCCGGTCCGCTGCGGCGCCTCCCATCTTCATTACAAGACGTCCTCTTCTGATCTTCAGCCACGGCTCCGGCGCAGGCGTACTTTGCTCTGCCCTGCCCTGTTGAGGCCAGACAAAGTACTGCAGTGCGCAGGCGCCGGGCCTCTGACCTTTCCGGCGCCTGCGCACTACAGTACTATCCTCTGCCCTCAAGAGGGCAGAGCAAAGTACGCCTGCGCCGGAGCCGTGGCTGAAGATCAAAAGAGGACGTCTAGTAATGAAGATGGGAGGCGCTGCAGCGGACCTTAGACGCCCATCCGACCGGACCAGCAGCGGGACCGCCCCTGGGTGAGTATAATCTAACGTCTTTTTCTCCTCTTTCAGGTAACATCGGGGGCTTATCTACAGCATTACAGAATGCTGTAGATAAGCCCCTGATGCCAGTGGGCTTACCTCACCCGCGATTTTCGGGGTGACAGGTTCCCTTTAAGTGGAAATGCCTCAAGATAAGGAAATGATGCTCAGTTGTGTGTGTTGCCTCCATGTGCCTGTATGACCTCCCTACAACACCTGGGCATGCTCCTGATGAGGTATCGGATGGTCTCCTGAGGGATCTCCTCCCAAATCTGGACTATAGCATCCGCCAACTTCTGGACAGTCTGTGGTGTAACGTGACGTTGGTGGATGGTGCGAGACATGATGTCCCAGATGTGTTCAATCGGATTCAGGTATGGGGAACAGACGGGCCAGTCCATAGCTTCAATGCCTTCATCTTGCAGGAACTGCTGACACACTCCAGCCACGTGAGGTCTGGCATTGTCCTGCATTAGGAGAAACCCAGGGCCAACCGCACCAGCATATGGTCTCACAAGGGGTCTGAGGATCTCATCTCGGTACCTAATGGCAGTCAGGCTACCTCTGGCGAGCACATGGAGGGCTGTGCGGCCCTCTAAAATAATGCCACCCCACACCATTACTGACCAACTGCCAAACTGGTCATGCTGGAGGATGTTTCAGGCAGCAGATCGCTCTCCACGGCATCTCCAGACTCACGTCTGTCACGTGCTCAGTGTGAACTTTCATCTGTGAAGAGAACAGGGCACCAGTGGCGAACTTGCCAATCCTGATGTTCTGTGGCAAATGCCAATCGTGCTGCACAGTGTTGGACTGTGAGCACAACCCCCATCTGTGGACGTAGGGAACTCAGACCATCCTCATGGAGACCGTTTCTAACCATTTAGGCAGACACATGCACATTTGTGGCCTGCTGGAGGTAATTTTGCCAAGCTCTGGCAGTGCTCTTGTTCCTCCTTGCACAAAGGCTGAGGTAGTGGTCCTGCTGCTGGGTTGTTGCCCTCCTACGGCCCCCTCCACGTCTCCTGGTGTACTGGCCTGTCTCCTGGTGGTGTCTCCAGCCTCTGGACCCTACGCTGACAAACACCGCAAACCACCTTGCCACCGCTCGCATTGGTGGGCCATCCTGGATGAGCTTCACTACCTGAGCCACTTGTGTGGGTTGTAGAGTCCGTCTCATGCTACCACGAGTGTGAAAGCACAACCAACATTCAAAACTGACCAAAACATCAGCCAGAAAGCATTGGTACTGAGATGTGGTCTGTGGTTCCCACCTGCAGAACCGCTCCTTTGAGTGTCTTGATAATTGCCAATAATTTCTATCTGTTGTCTATTCCATTTGCACAACAGCATGTGATATTGATTATCAAACAGTGTTGCTTCCTAAGTGAACAGTTTGATTTCACAGAAGTTTGATTTACTTGGAGTTATAGTCTTGTTTGTGTTCCCTTTATTTTTTTGAGCAGTGTATATATAATCCTCTGCAATGGTCACTGGGCTCTGATCCTCCCTATTGGAGCACATCAACAGCAGCAGGGACATTCTGGGGTATGCCATGTCTCTCCCTAAAGCATCCAATAAGGCCTGTGATCCCAATTGTGCTCAGGAGTCCTCCGCCACCACTGAAACTAGTGTACCGGTCACAGTCAAAGGTTTTTCTGCCTAAAGCGATTGAGTCCCTCTAAGACCACCCCCACTGGTCGGGGCATTTGTCTGCCTGTCTTAGAAGGCTCCTCTAGTTAACAGGAGTCGCCGGCCAGGAGGGGCCGTTCTCAATCAAACAATCCACAGGCATCTAGGAAACGGGTCCATAGCTTGTCTCCTGGGCCTCTCGTGCCTCGGTAGCCTGAGCTCCGTTTCTCGCTCACCCAGGGTTCAAAAGTAGTAACCAGGAGTCCGAGTCCGATATACTATTTGTACTAGATTCCCAGGATTATCAAGGGACGCTGGATAGCCTCATTGAGGCCGTCAATCAGACTTTGAAGATTGACGAGGACTCTAATTCTGCCCCAGATCACAGGGTGTCCTTCATTTGGACCAGATGCTCTCAAAGGTTTTCTTTAACCATCCCAAATTTCAGGACATGGTCCAGCGGCACAGAGAGCGACCGGAAAAATTCTTTGCATGGAGAAACCACTTAAAACGAGATATCTATTTTCTTCAGATCTATGGAAGGAAGTGTCCTCGTCTCCTCCGGTATTGCGTCTGACCACCAAAACCCTCCTATCCTGGCCAAATGGTTCTTCCATTAAAGATCCCATGGACCATCAGTTAGAAAGTCTGGCCTGTTCAGTTTTTGGAGTGTCAGACGCGGCTCTCCTTCTTTCGCCGCAACGTGGGTAGCTAAGGCTATGGTCTCTTGGGCTGATACTCTGTCCAGAACCATTCAGGATAGTGACCTTCCCCTGGAGGCAGCGGACCTGGCAGACCGGATCTCCCTAGCTGGGGATTATTTGGTGCATGCTTCCCTGGAAGCAGCTAATGGGGCCTCTATTGCGGCTGCACACGACATCTCCATTAGATGAGCATTGTGGCTCAGGGAATTGCGAGTGGACTCTTTCTAAAAGGTCCTTAACGTCTCTGCTTTACCAGAGTGGTCGTTTATTTGGAATGAAGCTGGATTAGCTTATCTCCAACACCAAAGGTGGGAAAAGTAGATTACTTCTCCAGCAAAAGACCAGGCGGCCATTTCGGCATCAGCAACACCCTTTTCCAGTCCTTTCGCAGCAATCCGGGCTGGTCCACTATGACCGCCTCTTCCAGATTGGGACGCTCTCTGTGTAGGGACTGGGGCCACGAGGTTTCGTATAGACCCAACCAGTCGTGAAAGATCCGTCCCAAACAGCCAGATATAGGGCTCTAGGTCCCATATATTTTCCGATTGACACAATCAAGTAGGCCGTCACCTACTTTGGTTTCGTCAGGCGTGTCGTTCTTGATGAATGGGTCAGGGACCTGGTGTCCTACAGATGCAAAATAGAATTTTCTTGTCTTCTTGAAAGGTTCTTCCCCACTCATCCCCACCCAAAACAGAGGCGCGGACACAATCCTTTTACTGAGTCTTCGATTCGCTACGCCACCACAAGGTCATTATTCTGGTTCCAGAAAAACGAGAAGTTCGAGGGCTTCTATTCGAACCTATTTGTGGTTCCAAAGAATGTCGGAACGGTACGTCCTATCCTGGACCTGAAACTTTTAAACAAGTTTGTCAAGATCTGGTGCTTCAGGATGGAGTCGCTCTGCTCGGTCATCACCACGATGGGGAAGAGGGAGTTTCTAGCATCCATCTTTTCTTCATATCCTCTTGACCGGCTGGGCCTCTGGTCAAGCAGTTGCTCAGTGGGTGGGCGTTCAGATCTTCCCTCAACCAGGGGAAATTCCTTCTCCCAGTTTAGTGGCTGGGGGTAACTACCGACGCCAGTCTTCTCGGCTTGGGAGCGGTCGTTCGTCAGCACACTTCCCAGGGGCGCTGATCAGCATTCGGTCATCTTAGAGTTCACATCCCGGGCGTGGGAAACTAGGCGACAAACTTCCTCAGCATCAGGGTCTCGCCTCAGGAGAGTGGACACTTCATCAAGAGGTCTTCCAGCGGATCTGTCATCGCAGACGGAACCTGGACCGGGATCTGATGGCTTCAAGTTTATACGCCAATGTACCCGTGTACATAGCTCGGTCTCTAGATCCGGAATCCATTGGAGTGGATGCACTGGTTCTTCTGTGGCGTCAGTTTCATCTTCTGTGTGTTTCCCCCGCTTCTGTTACTTCAGTGTGTCATCAGGAAGATCAAGGCAAAAGAGGTCCCAGAGATCCTAGTCGCTCCGGATTGGCCACACCGGGCGTGGTAGGCAAAGTTAGTGCAGTTCATTGATTACATCCCCTGGTGACTGCCAGATAGACCAGATCTGCTCTCCTAGGGCCCAATTTGCCACCCGAACTCACGGGCCCTGTGTTTAACGGCTTAGCCATTGAATCCTGGGTCCTAAACCAGGCTGGGTTCTTCCAACAGGTTGTTTCTACCATGATTAGCGTCCGGAAACTTGCATCAGTATGCATCTATCACCACACCTAGAAAACCTTTTTTGCATGATGCAGAGGCCGTTGACGTACTCCCCTCGTCTTCTCCAATCCTACCATTTTGGAGTTCCTCCAGACCAGCCTAGATTCAGGCCTGGCGCTTAGCTACCTCAAAGGTCAGATCTCGACATGCCGTTGGATGTTTGGGACCTTAACCTGGTCCAGGGTGTTCTTCAGAAGACTTTTTGAACCATTGAAGGACGTCTCGCTGACATTTTCTTGGAAAGTCGTGGTGACGTCAATCAGGAAGGTCTCTGAGTTAAAAGCCCCGTCCTATCGAGCCCCTCTCCTAATTTTTCACCAGGACTAGGTGGTTCTCAGTCCGTCGTCGTCCGTCATGCCCAAAGTGGTCTCTTCTTTTCACCTTAACGAGGACATTGTTCTGACCTTGTTTTGCCCGGCACCCGGCACTCATGGGGTGAGGGCTCTCAGAAGGTACATCTCGCGGACAGTATCCTTCCGTAAGTCGGAAGCCTTATTTGTGCTTCCTAACAGTCGCAGGAAGGGATTTCCCACCTCAAAGTACATGATGGATTATCCGGTCGACACCAGCAAAGTAGGCAGTCACCTACTTTTGTTTTGTCAAGCCTGGCTCTCTTATTCTCGATGAATGGGTCAGGGACCTGGTGTCCTCCAGATACAAAATGGAATTTTCTTCTGTGCCTCTTGGTGCCAGGTGTCGGCGGAACAGGTCTGCAAGGCTGCAACTTAGTCCGGTCTGCACACATTCTCGAAGCACCAGAATATCCACACTCAGGCCTTCGTAGATGCGGGCCTGGAAAGACTGATTCTGCGGGTGGCAGTAGCGCACCTCTAGTCAGTTGGTATGTGGGGTTTGATCTGTTATGATCCCCACCCAGGGTCTGCTTTAGGACGTGCCACGGTTCTGTCTCTTCCCCCCCCCCCTTTCCCCCATGAGGCTAAGGAGAAACGGGGATTTTTCTGTACTCACCGTAAAATCCTTTTCTCCTAGCCACTCATTGGGGGACACCGCACCCACCCTGTTAACCTGATGGTTATTTTATTGTTCTTTTGTTGACATGTTGTGTCTTTATTTGATGTTTATGATCTCCTACTGCTTTGTCACTGACCTGGTTTGGGCAGCATACACCCACGGTCCTGCGTCCTCCAATGAGTGGCTCGGAGAAAAGGATTTTACAGTGAGTACACAAAAATCCCTGTATCCAGTGGCTATTGCTTCTGCATGGAGTGGTGTGACATGCTGCGGATATTGTAGCAGGTTTTTGCAGGTATTTTGCAATTATCCAATTTATTAGAAAATAACATGTACACAATGCATGCCAGGCTTGTATGTGACCTGGCAAATGACAATTGTCCGCAGTGACTTAACTCCTGATGGAGGACCAAGACACTAAACATAATCTATGTAAATGGATACTGTCATGGTTTGGACAGGGTCAATGTCCTGCCCTCTCAGGGTTAATTGTTGTGGCCTCCTTTTGGATCTGGGCGGGATATTTATACCCAGGCTGGACTAGGATTCTCTGTGAGTAAAGGCCCCTTCACATTAAGCGACGCTGCAGCGATACCGACAACGATCCGGATCGCTGCAGCGTCGCTGTTTGGTCGCTGGAGTGCTGTCACACAGACCGCTCTCCAGCGACCAACGATGCCGGTAACCAGGGTAAACATCGGGTAACTAAGCGCAGGGCCGCGCTTAGTAACCCGATGTTTACTCTGGTTACCATCCTAAAAGTAAAAAAAACAAACAGTACATACTTACCTAACGCTGTCTGTCCTCCAGCGCTGTGCTCTGCACTCCTCCTGTACTGTCTGTGTGAGCACAGCGGCCGGAAAGCAGAGCGGTGACGTCACCGCTCTGCTTTCCGGCTGACCGACGCTCACAGCCAGTACAGGAGGAGTGCAGAGCACAGCGCCGGGGACAGACAGCGGTAGGTAAGTATGTAGTGTTTGTTTTTTTTACTTTTAGGATGGTAACCAGGGTAAACATCGGGTTACTAAGCGCGGCCCTGCTCTTAGTTACCCGATGTTTACCCTGGTTACCAGTGAAGACATCGCTGGATCGGTGTCACACACGCCAATCCAGCGATGTCCACGGGAGATCCAGCGACAAAATAAAGTTCTGGACTTTCTTCAGCGACCAACGATCTCCCAGCAGGGGCCTGATCGTTGGTCGCTGTCACACATAGCGATTTTATTAACGATATCGTTGCTACGTCACAAAAAGCAACGATATCGTTAACATTATCGTTGTGTGAAGGTACCTTTATAAGTTCCTTCTGGCTATGTGCCTGACTCCCTGGTGTGCATCTGCATACTGTTTTGTTTGCGCTCTGTGCCTTATCTGGTCTGTTTGATCCTGGTGGCTTCCCTGCTTTGTGTTTCTATCCATTCGCTTACTGGACTTCCTGACCTCCGGCTTCCACCTTACTATCCTTCTGTCTCACCATCCAGTACCTTGCTTATCCCCACTGAGTGATCTCCCTGTCACCCAATCAATGATAAGATTATGGCGTTGAAGCCAAGGCATTCCTAGTACCAGTCCAGCAGGCAAATTATCTAGAGCAAAACATCTTAATTTTTCCACATGAGTAGAACCCACTTTAAGAGAAAAAACTTCAGACATGAAACAAATTACTTCCTGGGTAAGAGGAGATGAGTTAAAGGGAACCTGTCACCCCGTTTTTTGAGATTGAGCTATAAATACTGTTAAATAGGGCCTGCGCTGTGTGTTCCTATAGTGTATGTAGTGTACCCCGATTCCCCATGTATGCTGAGAAATAACTTACCAAAGTCGCCGTTTTCGCCTGTCAATCAGGCTGGTCAGGTCGGGAGGGCGTGGTGACATCGCTGGTTCTTCCTCAGCTTTACGTTGGTGGCGTAGTGGCGTGGTGGTGAAGACACAGCGCGCGATCTGCGCTGTCATCCCTTTCGTCGGTGGGGGCGGCCATCTTCCTGGGGCCGCGCGTGCGCAGATCGAGTGCTCTGCTGCACGGGGCTTCAGGAAAATGGCCGCGGGATGCCGCGCGTGCGCATTAGAGATCGCGGCGGCCATTTTCCCAAAGCCGAGATGCAAACTCGGCTTTGGGAAAATGGCCGCCGCGATCTCTAATGCGCACACGCGGCATCCCGCGGCCATTTTCCTGAAGCCCCGTGCAGCAGAGCACTCGATCTGCGCACGCGCGGCCCCAGGAAGATGGCCGCCCCCACCGACGAAAGGGATGACAGCGCAGATCGCGCGCTGTGTCTTCACCACCACGCCACTACGCCACCAACGTAAAGCTGAGGAAGAACCAGCGATGTCACCACGCCCTCCCGACCTGACCAGCCTGATTGACAGGCGAAAACGGCGACTTTGGTAAGTTATTTCTCAGCATACATGGGGAATCGGGATACACTACATACACTATAGGAACACACAGCGCAGGCCCTATTTAACAGTATTTATAGCTCAATCTCAAAAAACGGGGTGACAGGTTCCCTTTAATAGCCACAATTTTAACAGGATCCTTAAGCCTGACTGTCCCTATCTTATTAAGAGTCACCACACGGGCATCGATCAGGTTAATGGTAGAACCGCAGTTAACAAAGGCGCTGGTCATAACAGGAACGCCAGCAAGTTACAATTCCACCTGAAGCAAAATTTTAGCAAGTGAGGAATAATGTACCTTGTAGTCTGGGTAACTTCCTCGATCGTTACCCTGACTTGGGCGTTTCCCGATGGCTTAGCGGAAATACAAGAGGGACAGTCCCTTTTCCAATGTCCAGAGGCTCCACAGTAAAAGCATAGTTGGTTGTCTCTGCGGTGCCTTCTCTCTTTGCATCATCGTGATAGCCCCAACCTCCATGGGCTCAGGGATGGACGCAGTGTCACACAGGTTGGAGACTGCTGCTGCATCATTCCCCTGGCACGGAGTCTCTGGTCCATGCGGACCGCCTGCGTCATGACGTCCTCCAGGGTATCAAGGGGAGGTTGTAATGCCAGAGCGTCCTGTAAACGGTTGGACAGGCCCCTGCAGAACTACCCCCTCAGGGCAGCGTCATCCCAGCATACTTCAGCGGCCCAGCACTAAACTTTGTGCAGAACCATTCGGCTGAGTGCCCCTCTGTGTCACACGCATCACTTTGTTCTCTGCCAGACGCGTTCTATCAGGCTTGTTATAAATGTGCCCCAAATCCTCAAAGAACATATTCACTTGCATACGTTCAGAGGGAGAGAGAAAGCCCATGCCTGTGGAGCCCCCAGGACATAACGATCCCCACCCTCTACTTTTCATCTTTAAAAACCCTAAACAATTTTTTATCCCCAGAAAAATTGTCAGGTAACTTTACCGGTGGTTAAGGGTCCACTAGTGATACATCAGTGGGGCCCCCATCCCAATGGAACAGGACCCTGTATAGCGCCCGCCACCTCTCTCTGCACCTGTTGGTGCGAGTGAACCAGGGCTTGCTGCTCCATGGACAGCTTCTGCATAAGTTGGGAGAGCTCATTAACCTGCTCTGTGAGAGCCCGTACCTCATCCATAATAAACTCCAACCTAACCACTTGAAAGAGACTGTATATGTTCAGTTATAATGTCAAGACTCCTGGGTATAATTCCTGCTGGAAGGCTACTTGCTGCAGTAAGGTAGCCCAGAGCAGAACAGCAGAGAACTCGCCAGGTAGCGAGCAGGACCTGATCCATGTGGCCAGGGGCGGAGCCATGCACCGGGGTGCAAGGTGGCAAACGGCGCTGGAGAGTAGTTAAACGTGCCAAGGTCAATAACCAGGAAATGCAAGGATAACGGTATATGTTGTCACCCCTGCAAAATGTGTGTGTGTCGTCTGTCAGTCTGGAGGGTATTCTGGAATACCTGAAGGACTTTGAAGATGTGTTTTCCGAAAGCGAGGCTGAGGCTCTTCCATCACATAGACCTTTCGATTGTGCCATTGATTTAGTCCCGGGCGCCAAGTTACCCAAGGCTCGCCTGTTTAATTTGTCCGGGCCTGAGCATCAAGCCATGAAGGCGTACATAGCAGAGAGTCTCCGCAAGGGGCATATTCGGCCTTTTGTTTCACCTGTGGCAGCAGGGTTCTTTTTCATAAAAAAGAAAGATGGTGGTTTGCGGCCGTGCCTCGACTTTCGGGAACTGAACAAGGTTTAAAATAAATGTACCCTCTTCCCTTGATCCCCGATTTATGAAACCAACTCACGGGGGCCAAATGGTTCTCTAAGCTCGAGTTACGAGGGGCTTATAACTTTTTAAGGGTACGGGAAGGGGATGAATGAGAAACGGCGTTCCTGACAACTGAAGTGCTGTTTGAAAATGTAGTTATGCTTTTTGGCCTCACTAACGTTCCTGCCGTTTTTCAAAACTTTATTAATGTTATTTTCTCTGACCTAATTGGGCGTTATTATTATTATTATTTATTTATATAGCACCATTGATTCCATGGTGCTGTACATGAGAAGGGGTTACATACAAGTTACAAATATCACATACAGTAAACAAACTAACAATGACGGACTGATACAGAGGGGCGAGGACCCTGCCCTTGCGGGCTTACATTCTACAGGATTATGGGGAAGGAGACAGTAGGTTGAGGGTTGCAGGAGCTCCGATGTTGGTGGGGCGGTAGCTCCGGTGTTGGTGAGGCGGTAGCTTCGATAGTGATGAGGCAGCAGCGGTGTCAGTGCAGGCTGTAGGCTTTCCTGAAGAGATGAGTTTTCAGGTTCCGTCTGAAGGATCCGACTGTGGTTGATAGTCGGACGTGTTGGGGCAGAGAGTTCCAGAGGATGGGGCATATTCGGGAGAAGTCTTGGAGGCGATTGGATGAGGAGCGAATAAGTGTGGAGGAGAGAAGGAGGTCTTGGGAGGACCGGAGATCACGTGAGGGAAGATATCGAGAGATTAGTTCAGAGATATATGGAGGAGACAGGTTGTGGATGGCTTTGTAGGTCAGTATTAGCAATTTGAACTGGATACGCTGAGGGAATGGGAGCCAGTGAAGAGATTTGCAGAGGGGGGAAGCGGAGGAGTAGCGAGGAGAGAGATGGATTAGTCGGGCAGCAGAGTTAAGGATGGACTGGAGAGGTGCAAGAGTGTTAGCAGGGAGGCCACAGAAAAGGATGTTGCAGTAGTCAAGGCGGGAAATGATGAGGGCGTGCACAAGCATTTTAGTAGATTGGGGGTTGAGGAAAGGACGGATCCTGGAGATATTTTTGAGCTGGAGGCGACAGGAGGTGGAAAGAGCTTGGATGTGTGGTTTGAAGGACAGGGCAGAGTCGAAGGTTACTCCGAGGCAGCGGACTTCAAGTACAGGGGAAAGCAT
The DNA here is from genome assembly GCF_032444005.1 of Ranitomeya imitator. Lineage (NCBI taxonomy): Eukaryota > Metazoa > Chordata > Amphibia > Anura > Dendrobatidae > Ranitomeya > Ranitomeya imitator. The sequence goes on along the minus strand of NC_091283.1, from coordinate 508,744,363 downwards.
GATGTCATTGACTGCGATAGATAGGTCAAGTAAGGAAGATTTGTGGGATGGAGGAAAGATGATGAGTTCAGATTTGTCCACATTGAGTTTGAGGAAGCGAGAGGAGAAGGAGGAGGATATGGCTGATAGGCACTCTGGGATTCTGGACAGCAGAGCGGTGACGTCTGGGCCAGAGAGGTAGATCTGAGTGTCGTCAGCATAGAGGTGGTACTGGAATCCATGGGACTTTGAGTTGTCCCAAGCCAAGTGTATAGATTGAGAAGAGTAGGGGTGCTAGAACAGAGCCTTGGGGGACTCCAACAGAGAGGGTGGGATGAGGAGGTAGTATGGGAGTGGGAGACGCTGAATGCGGTTGGAAAGGTACGAGGCGATCCAGGATAGGGCGAGGTCTTTGATGCCAAAGGAGGAGAGCATCTGCAGTAGGAGGCAGTGGTCAACTGTGTCGAAAGCAGAGGACAGGTCTAGAAGGAGGAGTACAGAGTATTGTCCAGTAGCTTTGGCGGTAAGTAGGTCGTTAGTGATTTTGGTCAGGGCAGTCTCAGTTGAGTGATGGGGGCGGAAACCAGATTGTAGATTGTCGTACAACAAGTTAGATGAGAGGTGGGAGGAGAGTTCAGCATGGACGTGCTGCTCCAGGAGTTTGGAAGCAAATGGGAGCAGCGATATTGGGCGATAGCTGGACATAGCAGTTGGATCGAGGGTTGGCTTTTTAAGGATAGGCGTGATTGTGGCATGTTTGAACGCAGAGGGGAAGGTGCCAGAAGTTAGTGATAGGTTGAAGAGGTGGGTTAGGGATGGGATAAGTGTGGTGGGGAGGAGGTGGGATGGGGTCGAGCGCACAGGTGGTGAGGTGGGATTTGGAGAGGAGACAATTAAGTCCCCCTTCAGTGATGTTGGATAGGGAGGTTATGGGGTTTGGGCATTGGTCTGGTATATAAGGGGGTTGTGGTGGTTGAACAATAAAGTCTTGCCTTGTCTGGTCGATCTTATTTTTAAAGTGTGTGGCAAAGTCCTCAGCAGAGATGAGCGAGGTTGGAGGGGGCAGTGGGGGGCGGAGGAGGGAGTTAAATGTTTTGAATAACTGGGGGTTGTGGGACAGGGAAGATACGAGGGTTGTGAAGTAGGCCTGTTTAGCAGAGGTGAGTGCAGATTTAAAAACGAGTGTTGCTTGTTTGAATACAGTGAAGTCTTCTTGCGAGTGTGTTCTCTTCCAACGCCGCTCCGCAACCCTGGACACTTGCCTTAGGTTTTTGGTGGTGTTATTATGCCAAGGTTGTCTATTGATACGTCGCGCTCTGCCATGGACGAGAGGGGCAACCGTGTCAATAGCTGATGCGAGAGTGGCATTGTAGAAAGCAGCGGCACTGTCTGTGTCGTGGAGTGAGGATATGGATGCCAGTGGTAGGATGGAGTCAGAGAGTGTGTGGGTGTCTAGGTGTGCAAGGTTTCTGCGTGGGTGCGCATGTTGCTGGATATGGATGATTTGTGAGGAGGACAGGGATGAGAAGGTGAGCAGATGGTGGTCGGATAGAGGGAGAGGGGAGGTGGTGAAGTTAGATAGAGAGCAGAGACGGGTGAATACCAGGCCTAGTGAATGCCCATCCGTGTGGGTGGCTGCGGAGGACCACTGAGTAAGTCCAAAGGATGAGGTAAGGGACAGAAGTTTGGAGGCTGTTGACTGAAGGGTATCAATGGGGATGTTGAAGTCACCCATGATGATGGTGGGAGTGTCAGCAGAGAGAAAGTGAAGAAGCCAGGTGGAGAATTGGTCAATAAAGGCAGTGGCCGGGCCCGGAGGTCGGTATATGACGGCCACTTGGAGGTTGGAGGGAGAGTAGATGCGGACAGAATGGACTTCAAAAGAGGGGAGGATAAGGGAGGGAAGAGGTGGGATTGGGTTAAAGGTGCAGTTTGAAGAAAGGAGAAGACCCACTCCTCCACCATGTTTGTTGCCGGGTCGAGGGGTGTGGGTGAAGTGGAGGCCTCCGTAACACAGCGCAGCAGGGGAGGCGGTGTCAGAGGGTGTTAGCCATGTTTCTGTGAGGCCAAGGAAGGCAAGATTGCGGGAGAGAAAAAGGTCGTGAATCACATGAAGCTTATTGCAGATTGAGCGGGCATTCCAGAGTGCTCCAGAGAGAGGGAGCAGGGGGGTGGGCGTCAGGGGCACGGGTTTTATGTTGGAAAGATTGCGGAAGTTCATGTTGGATAGGGAGTGATAGGAGGGAGTAGTAATGGGAGGTATGAGATGTGGGGGTCCAGGGATGGGAGATATGTCTCCAGCAGTGAGGAGAAGGAGAGAGAGAGAGCAGGTGGGAGAAAGAGAGTGGCCGACTTGTTTTATGTGTTTGTTGGACAGATTTGAGGTTGAGGAGCAGGTCAGCAGGGGAGGACAGGTGGGGAGGTAAGAGGAAAGGGGAGATGATTATTAGGTTAGGGAGTGCTGGGATTTGTGGTCATTCACCTGGATGACATTTTAGTGTACTCAGTGGACAGTCAAACCCACTTGCACCATCTGTGTATGGTTCTTAGGAGACTCAGGGAAAATCTTTTATTTGCTAAACTGGAAAAATGTTCACTTTTTGTGTGCAAGAACTGTCTTTTCTGGGCTTAGTGTCAGGGCGGGATTCCGCATGGATCCTGAAAAGGTTCAGGCCACTACAGATTGGGTGCAGCCTCATGATTTCAAGGGGTTGCAGCGATTTTTGGGCTTTGCTAACTTCTGTAGGAAGTTCAATAAGGGTTTTTCACAGGTGGTAAAACCTTTGACAGACCTCACCCTCAAGGGGTCTGATGGGAAAAATTGATCCGTGGCTGCAAAAAATTATTTCATGACGCTAAAAAAAAGTTTTATTTCTACTCCTCTGTTGGTACAACCTGATCCGTCAAGACCCTTTGTTGTGGGGGCAGTTTTGTCTCAGGATCCTTCTACACTCACTAATCTGAAGCCGTGCAACTTCTTTTCTAAAAAAATTCCGGCCGAGAGAAATTATGATGTCAGCAATAGGGAATTGTTGGCGGTTAAGTTGGCTTTTGGAGAATAGAGGCATTTCTTAGAGGTGGCCATCCACCCCATTACAGTTATCACTGATCGTAAAAATTTGGCCTGTATAGAGTCTGCCAAGAGACTGATCCCCAGACAGGCTCGGTGGGCACTTTTTTTTTTTTTCTCGATTTCAATTTACCTCCACATTCCACCTGGGATCCAAAATATTAAGGCTGATACTTTATCCCAAAGTTTTGATTCCGTATCCCATCCAGAACCTCCCTCCATTCTTTAGCCAGGAGTAGTGGTGGCTGAAATCTCTTCCGATTTGCAGAGAGAGATTTTGGAGGCCCAAACCTGGGCTCCTGGTTGTAAACCCCCAGGGAAATTATTTGTACCGGAACATTTTCTTCTCAGACTCCTGCAGGAGGTTCACAATTCTGTGTTAAGTGCCCATCCTGGGATTGCAGCTACGCGGGGGGGGCTGTTGCTAGAGGTGGCCCTCTATGATATCAAATGTTACAAGAGTTCTCATACCTGGCCGGCCAGGGAATTGGTGCCTTTGCCAATTCCGGATAGGCAATGGACACATTTGTCCATGGACTTTATCACAAATCTTCCAGGGGCAACTCAGTGGTATGGGTGGTGATGGATAGGTTCTCCAAATAAGCCCACTTTGTATCTCTACCCGCATTACCGTCTGCTGAAACCTTGGCCTGCTTATTTATGCAGCATGTTGCTCGGTTGCATGGAGTACCTGTGATTGTCGTGTCAGAGAGAGGTGTGCAGTTTGTGGCTTGGTTTTGGAGGGCTTTTTGTAAGAAGCTGGGGATTACGCTGTCTTTCTCCTCTGCCTATCATCCGGAGTCTAATGGACAGACTGAATGTACGAACCAATCCTTGGAGCAATTTTTGAGATGCCTGGCCTCTTCCAGACAGGAGGACTAGTGTGAGGTATTGCCCATGGCAGAATTTGCGTTCATCTCTCGTGTGAGTCAGTCCACTGGAAAGTCTCCCTTTAAGGGCTCATACTCACATGCGAGAAACTAGGATGAGTCTCGCACGTCAATACCCGGCACTGCACCCGGCACTCAGGAGCGGAGCATGCAGCTGCATGTATTGCTACGCGGCCGCACGCTCCGATCTGGGTGCAGTGCCGGGCATTGACGTGCGAGACTCATCCGAGTTTCTCGCATGTGAGAATGAGCCCTAAAGTCAACTATGGTTTTGAAAAACAACAAAAATAACCTCCTATCCTAATGATATCGCAGATAAAATTATGCTTTTATTTGTACCTTTAAAACCATGGAACAGCCACAATCAACATAACAAACAACCGTGCTGACTAGAAAACACTACATAATATGTAATACCAGTCTTTAATCAGTGCTGTTATTTGACTTTAAATTTGCTTTGTATGATATGGCCATCCGCTTGGAGCTTCTCATATGATATGCTTTCCATGATATAATAATAATCTTTATTTACAGTGCCTTGCGAAAGTATTCGGCTCCCTGGAACTTTTCAACCTTTTCCCACATTCATGCTTCAAACACAAATATACCAAATGTAAATTTTTGGTTAAGAATCAACAACAAGTGGAACACAGTGTGAAATTGAAAGAAATTTATTGGTTATTTTAAATTTTTGTGGAAATTCAAAAACTGAAAAGTGGGGCGTGCAATATTATTCGTCCCCTTTACCTTAATACTTTGTTGCGCCACCTTTTGCTGCGATTACAGCTGCAAGTCGCTTGGGGTATGTCTCTATCAGTTTTGTACATCGAGAGACTGAAATTCTTGCCCATTCTAGCTTGGCAAACAGCTCGAGCTCAGTGAGGTTTGATGGAGATCGTTTGTGAACAGCAGTTTTCAGCTCTTTTCACAGATTCTCGATTGGATTAAGGTCTGGACTTTGACTTGGCCATTCTAACACCTGGATACGTTTATTTATGGACCATTCCACTGTAGATTTAGCTTTGTTTGGGATCATTGTCTTGTTGGAAGACAAATCTCCGTCCCAGTCTCAGGCCTTTTGCAGACTCCAACAGGTTTTCTTCAAGAATGGTTCTGTATTTGGCTCCATCCATCTTCCCATCAATTTTAACCATCTTCCCTGTCCCTGCTGAAGAAAAGCAGGCCCAAACCATGATGCTGCCACCGCCATGTTTAACAGTGGGGATGGTGTGTTCAGGGTGATGAGCTGTGTTGCCTTTACGCCAAACATATCGTTTTGCATTGTTGCCAAAAAGTTCGATTTTGGTTTCATCTGACCAGAGCACCTTCTTCCACATGTTTGGTGCGTCTCCCAGGTGTCTTGTTGCAAACTTTAAACAACACTTTTTATGTTTGTCTTTGAGAAATGGCTTTCTTCTTGCCACTCTTCCATAAAGGCAGATTTGTGCGGTGTACGACTGATTGTTGTCCTATGGACAGACTGTCCCACCTCAGCTGTAGATCTCTGCAGTTCATCCACAGTGATCATGGGCCTCTTGGCTGCATCTCTGATCAGTCTTCTTGTTTGAGATGAAGGTTTAGGCTACATTCACATTTGCGCCTTTGGGCGCAACGCATGACGCATGGTGAACGCATAAAAAACGCACGTTTTATTGACGCATGCGTTTGCCGCATGCGTCGGAAAACGCTGCGTTTTTTTGTAAAATCATTGCATTTTTACAAAAACGCAGCGTTTTCCAACGCATGCGTTTTCCTAAAGTGATGTCATTCTTTACACAATTGCACAAAATAAAGGCCCAATTAGTGTCTAGACACTAGATAAAGACCACCAATGGCTAGAAGAGGGTGGGTGTAATGGAAGTTGTGTATATATACACTGGCAGAGATGAATTCCTCACATTTTGCTGGGGTGTATCATGATGGAGCGTCCTATCCTATGGAGAGTATCTACTTGAATATGGAGTTGGATTTTGCCTTGGCTAATGCCTATGCTATTGCCTATTACGAGCAAAGGAAAAGAGATAAACGGAGAAGGAGTCATCGGCGCTTTTGGCTACACCCTATAGTGGAAGTCCGGGAGAGCCGTGGAGCCTACCATTGTTTGTTTGACGAGCTAAATGACAACCTGGAAAAATATTTTGAATATGCCTGGATGTCTCAAGACAGCTTCCGCTATCTGCTGCGTCTGGTGGAAGGAGCCATTACCAGGCAGGACACGCAGCTCCGGAGATCAATTTCTCCAGAGGAACGGCTGCTGGTGACTCTACGGTACGTAATGTAGCTATTTGAACGACTGTGATATGTTCTGCTCTTTTCTTTCTTTTTTTTTTTTTGAATTTTTTTTGGGTGGGTATGGTAAATGTATTTTTTATTATTACAATGTACTTTAATTTAATTTCTTTATTTTTCTTCTTGGCAGTTTCCTGGTTACCGGAGAGACCTTAAGATCCCTGCATTTCCAATTTAGGATTGGAGTCTCCACACTTTCTGGAATTATTGCCGACACATGCCGCGCTTTGTGGGACAATCTCCGGGATGAATTTTTACCCCTCCCTACAACTGAAATATGGGAGGCCAACGCCAATAAATTTGAACAACTGTGTTCTTTCCCTAACTGTATTGGAGCTGTGGATGGGAAGCACATTAGGATTACAAAGCCTGCAAGAAGTGGATCTCTTTTTTAATTATAAAAAATACTTTTCCACCGTGCTCATGGCAATTGCAGGTGCGGACTGCAGGTTTCTCGCTGTGGACATAGGAGCGTTTGGCCGTGCAAATGACTCACGGACATTTAAGGAGTCTGATATGGGCCAAAGGTTATATGAGAACAATTTTAATTTCCCCCAGCCACGACCTCTTCCCAACACTGAAGGCCCGGCAATGCCATTTGTTGTGGTTGGTGATGAGGCATTTCAAATGTGTGCCAACCTACTGAAACCCTACTCCAGTCGGGGCTTGGACCACACCAAAAGTATTTTCAATTACAGACTGTCCAGGGCCAGAAGAACTGTGGAGTGCGCCTTTGGCATCCTGGTCTCCAAATGGCGTACTTTAGGAACCGCCATTAATCTGAAAATTGAGACGGTGGATGAGGTGGTGAAGGCTTGTGTGGTTCTCCACAATTATATTATGGCCAAAGAGAGACACAACGTGGAACTAGATGAACCCATACCAAACCCATTGCCCGATTACCAACATCATCCTCTGAGGACAACTTTTGAAATTGCGCAGATGAGGGATCGATTTGCTTCCTATTTTGTTTCTGATGTTGGCCGTGTGTCATGGCAAGATACAATGGTGTAGTATTTGTTTTACTGTTATACTTTATTTTGCTTTTAACTGAAAAATACCTTTATTGTGCTAAAAATAAAATAATATAATGACAATAAAAGATTTCTACACTATTATGTCCAATAAATGTCACCAGTTAAAGGTGCCTAATGTAATGTTATTTCAAATTTGGCATCTACCTAGATTTTTTAAAATGTTTGTGTTTTGACTAAACTTACTTTAATGTGCCCTAACATATAAAAACTTGCTACCCTTTTTTTTCAAATGTTGTTAATAAAATTTTTTTTACACTTCTCCAAAGTCCATTTTCCTACCAACTGTTCTAAAACTGTGTACCGCCAAAAATGTACTCAGGTGATCACCAGCTCCCAAATTGACTCAGCAAAACCACCACACTTTTGTTCACATGGCAGTGTGTTCGATAGTTGAGCGAACTTGATTGCCTCCTTGGCAAACTGTCAAGCTTCCAGACTAGTTGCATATGGAACACGGCTTCATTGAGCGCGCTGGCTGATCATCAATTTTCACCGGCCGCAGCTGCATGTGCCGCGGCAGTGTGACAGGCACTACACATGCATGGCGAGGCCAACAAATAGGCTTCAGTTGTGCCAGTCACACAGCCTTGGAACATGCGGCTTCTGTGCTGGAAAAAAGCAGATCATCAACCGCACACCAGGAAGCCGGGTCTACAGGTCCTTCTCAAAAAATTAGCATATAGTGTTAAATTTCATTATTTACCATAATGTAATGATTACAATTAAACTTTCATATATTATAGATTCATTATCCACCAACTGAAATTTGTCAGGTCTTTTATTGTTTTAATACTGATGATTTTGGCATACAACTCCTGATAACCCAAAAAACCTGTCTCAATAAATTAGCATATTTCACCCATCCAATCAAATAAAAGTGTTTTTTAATAACAAACAAAAAAACCATCAAATAATAATGTTCAGTTATGCACTCAATACTTGGTCGGGAATCCTTTGGCAGAAATGACTGCTTCAATGCGGCGTGGCATGGAGGCAATCAGCCTGTGACACTGCTGAGATGTTATGAAGGCCCAGGATGCTTCAATAGCGGCCTTAAGCTCATCCAGAGTGTTGGGTCTTGCGTCTCTCAACTTTCTCTTCACAATATGCCACAGATTCTCTATGGGGTTCAGGTCAGGAGAGTTGGCAGGCCAATTGAGCACAGTAATACCATGGTCAGTAAACCATTTACCAGTGGTTTTGGCACTGTGTGCCAGGTCGTGTTGAAAAATGAAATCTTCATCTCCATAAAGCATTTCAGCCGATGGAAGCATGAAGTGCTCCAAAATCTCCTGATAGCTAGCTGCATTGACCCTGCCCTTGATGAAACACAGTGGACCAACACCATCACTGACTGTGGGTACTTGACACTGGACTTCAGGCATTTTGGCATTTCCTTCTCCCCAGTCTTCCTCCAGACTCTGGCACCTTGATTTCCGAATGACATGCAAAATTTGCTTTCATCAGAAAAAAGTACTTGGGACCACTTAGCAACAGTCCAGTGCTGCTTCTCTGTAGCCCAGGTCAGGCGCCTCTGCCGCTGTTTATGGTTCAAAAGTGGCTTTACCTGGGGAATGCGGCACCTGTAGCCCATTTCCTGCACACGCCTGTGCACGGTGGCTATGGATGTTTCCACACCAGACTCAGTCCACTGCTTCCTCAGGTTCCCCAAGGTCTGGAATCGGTCCTTCTCCACAATCTTCCTCAGGGTCCGGTCTCCTCTTCTCGTTGTACAGCGTTTTCTGCCACATTGTTTCCTTCCAACAGACTTACCATTGAGGTGCCTTGATACAGCACTCTGGGAACAGCCTATTTGTTGAGAAATTTCTTTCTGGGTCTTACCCTCTTGCTTGAGGGTGTCAATGATGGCCTTCTTGACATCTGTCAGGTCGCTAGTCTTACCCATGATGGGGGTTTTGAGTAATGAACCAGGCAGGGAGTTTATAAAAGCCTCAGGTATCTTTTGCATGTGTTTAGAGTTAATTAGTTGATTCAGAAGATTAGGGTAATAGGTCGTTTAGAGAACCTTTTCTTGATATGCTAATTTATTGAGACAGGTTTTTTGGGTTATCAGGAGTTGTATGCCAAAATCATCAGTATTAAAACAATAAAAGACCTGACAAATTTCAGTTGGTGGATAATGAATCTATAATATATGAAAGTTTAATTGTAATCATTACATTATGGTAAATAATGAAATTTAACACTATATGCTAATTTTTTGAGAAGGACCTGTATATGCAAGTAGTTGGAAAGTGTTTAGCTTGCCGAGGAGGGAGCCGATCTTGTTCGCTCCACTCTTGCGAGTCTAAACTATTGAAGTCAGGATGATGAAATACATCCTGATTCAAATAGTGTCGACACTTGGCCATGTGACCATTGCAACCACCTCACCGGAGCCCTGACCTTATTGTATGTGTACAATCTATGTGATAATCCTGTTTGTGTTTGTAAACACCTCATAGAACAATGAGACACCAAAAAAAGGCAAATTAATAATTGATAAAATAGTGTCTGACATTGCATATATATGAGGTGTATAAAACACAAAATTTGTGTAGACGGCGCACAGTGTGAGTTGCCAATAACTATAGTGAACAATAAAAACAAATATTGCTTGAAACATAACTGGTTTATTTGGGGAAACAAAAACAAAAGGGGGAAAGGTAACTATGGGGTATCTACTTCTGCAATCAGGGGTGACTGGTAGCTCCCTGCTTGGGAGTGGGTAGAGGAAGAGGAGGATGTGGAGCCATAGTCCAAAAGACTGGAGGGCAATTCAGACCACCCTGTGTGTGATGGTGAAGATATAGCCACCTCTCTAGGGGAGGGAGGAGGCAACACAAGTCTGCTAATTGGTCTTGACTGGCTCTGGCTGCTCCTGCTCCGGCTTGACACCTGCCGAGGTCTTGGTGTCTGTGTTGGAGCAGCCAGAGCCGCAGCAGCTGTTCGGGTTGTCTTCCTCCTTTTGCTTTGTCCCTCGGCACCTTCCCCAGCAGGACGGGTTTGGGAGGTTGAGGTCCTAGCAGGTCTCGGCGGCTCTGTGTGATGGTGTCGGTGGCGGCGTCCCTCGGCACCCGGACCTCGGTAGAGTGGCTGTGCAGCAGGAGTCGGAGTCATGCTAGCCAGCGATGGTACTACCGGCATTGTAGTCGCTGACTGCATGATCCGAGCCTGCTGCAGAGCACTCAAGTAGGCATTGTTGCAGGCCTGCATCACCGAAATCTGGAGTTCCGGTGTAAGATGTTCCACCATGCCCTTCGTAATGGCACTAAAAAAATGTTTTGCCGGCCTCATGAGCTTGGATTCCATTGTTTCAAGGCGCCGGTCGATAGAATGAACACTGCTCTGGCCACTATCTCCCAGCACCTTGAAACCATTTTGGAATACCGTGCCCAAATGAAAATATTCGAGCATTAGCGGCCTGTCCGAGGCCCGCTGACGCTGGCGGGAATATCCAAAAGAAGGAGCGACAGAGGCCTCAGCCAGGGGAATACCTGATGGACCGGCTGCCGGTTCTCCAGAAAGTGGTGCAAGCCTGCTCTCGCTGTGGGATGGCTGTGATGGGTCAGATGGCGATTCATGAAGGACCGCTCCAGATGGCCGAACAGGTTCGAGGGTGCTGCTGTGTGTTCTGTGAAAAGATAAGGAAAATATTAGTATTCCAAAAATAACATATCACATACGCCAAGTCCTGTAATATAATAAAGTTAACATTACATCACACAACACTATAAAATAATTTAAAATATAATTATACGGGTAACTTCCATCTGTCAGTCTGTCTTTAACTCACGGTTAATCATTCGCTGATTGTTCTCGCCAGCTGCCTGTCATGGCTGACGCGACCAATCAGCGACAGGCCCAGTCCAGAAGAAAATGAGCGCTCCTTCCCGCAGTCAATGGCTGTCGCCCGCATACTCATCACTGTCATCGCTAAACACACGGCGGGTGTTAGCGCAAAAAGTTTTTTGCCGGAAAACATTGGTGTCAACAACTCTTTAGTATTGACGCTGCCTATGCCGCATCAATATTAAACAATTTTAAGTTACCAATTTGATTAAAAAAAAAAACCCTGCTATGCTTGCCCTCTGTTGGCGTTTGAGACGACCGCTAGCTTTTACGCTGATCGCAGGACCTGCCATGACGTCACGGTCATGTGCCCGACACGTCATCACAGTTCCTGCGATCAGACCAACCCTGGCTCGGAACGGAACCTGTCATGGACTACAAGGACTCACGCGGTTAATAATTTTTTAGTTTTTTTTTTAAACAGTCACAAACCTGGATGGGCAATATACCATGCCACTAGGGAAAATGTAACGTGACTGGCCAATATACTACGTGTACTACGTGGATGGCCAATATGCTATGTGGCTGGACAATGTTCTATGTCGCTTGGCAATATACTATGTGGATGGGCAACATAATACGTGGCTAGGACATGTACTATGTGGCTGGGCAATATGCTATGTGGCTGGACAATAAACTAAGTGGCTTGGCAATATACTTTGTGGATGGGCAATGTACTATGTGGCTTGGCAATATGCTATGTGGACATGCATATTGTGCAGTACCCGATGCGTTGCACTAGGTACACCAATAATGAAATACTTAGTCTCAGCGGCCAAGGATCGGTCTCAGGAACTGTAGCAACCTTGTATATTTATAGGTTGACGTCCTGGTCGCAGCAGCACCACTTCGAGCCTGTTTCTCCTCCTTCCACAGGCCCCCGTTTGAAACGGTCCTTCATGGATCGCCATCTGGTCTTCAATTTTTTGACTGTGAATGCAAACAACAAAAAGGTTAGATATTGTACATTTCCAAATGATAACACAACCGTGTGCGATGCAACAAAGTTGAAGGAGTTGATCACATCACACACGGTTGTTATCCTGGCCTGATGGGTCTGAGCGGAGTTTCAGAAATACTTACCAAAGTTTGATTTGTCTGCAGCGGAAGCGCTGTCAAAGCCATCCCACAGCAATTTTGCCACCTCAGCCCACATCCGCCTCAACACGACCTGGTCCGCGTGCCAGGGGTCACGGCTGTCCCACAATGGGCCACGCTCCTGTATACTGGCTATAAGGAGCTCTACATTTATACCCTCCTCGTGGTCCCGTTGTGAAACCTAGAATAACATAAAAACATTAATTCTAGTATAGATGGTTAGCACTCGACCACATAGAGAAAAGGTGCCAGTGAAAAGGAACCCGATGTTCCGTAAAGTCCAAATCAAATATAGAATCACTGCACTAAGTAGAGAGATATGCTTTCAAGTGAATAAATTTTATTAACGGTGATGGGTGGAGCGTCAAAATTTTTTTTGACGTTTCGGCCGAACTCCGGCCTTTATCATATAGTCGCCTTAGAGGTCACCAAGAGAATGTTGGCACCGTTTTTGTTCAAATTGATGACATATATCCAGTTCAGTGGATGGTTCAGAAGGGGTTTTGCAGCCAGCCAGGGGAGCGCTATCCTGACCGTGACAACTGGGATGTATTGGTGGCGCAGTAGTCCTGCGGGGGCACAGGCGTCTATATGATAAAGGCCGGAGTTCGGCCGAAACGTCAAAAAAATTTTTGTCGCTCCACCCATCACCGTTAATAAAATGTATTCACTTGAAAGCATATCTCTCTACTGAGTGCAGTGATTCTATATTTGATAAAAACATTAATGTTATCAAGTTTTGAAAAAATGGCCAACATTTACCCACACCCACACCCCCCCCCCCCCCGCGAAAAAAAAGCAAATAAAAATAAAAAACATTCCTTATGTTTTGAAAAATACTTACTCGCCATCTTGCCGCCACAGCTTGGCCCTGAGGTCGCTGCTCCTGCTGGGTACCTTCCTCCTCACTTGAATAAGCCTGTTAAAATTGTTTACAAAAAAATTAGTGCCAAGTCTACAAATGACCGCGAATAGTAAGCAACTGTACATAATTTACTCACTGAACTCCCCTGCGCCGTGTGGCTCGATGAGTCCGTCGCCATTCTACCAAGATAATTCTGCAAGGAAAAATTGAAAAAAATATTAAATTAAAAGCACAAAACACAGCCACATAGAAGAAAATAGCAAAAAAAACATACATAACATTACTACCACAACAGACTGTTCACTCATAGGACAATGCCAACTCAACAAGCGCTGATCAAACCACAACGCCATACATTGCAATAAAAATCAATGGCAGATACGACACAATGCAGAGTATAGCAAAAGCTGAATTAAGTTCCAGAAAAGATAAAAAAACAATTCAGCAACAATAGCCCCCTATGTACAAATCAAAAAAATTGAAACACATATACCTTTTTTGTTTAACAAAAAAAAAAAATTTACAAAGGGCAAAGAAAAGGCAGACTAGTATAAACCGCCGTACTTTACAGTTAAAAACAACAAGACATGAGCCAAAACAACACCATCTGGTGACATATAAAATACATCAGAAACAGATAAAAGATAAAAACCATTATATACATTAAAAAAAAAAATTATGGCACAGCCGCTGTTAATTATAGAGCAACCGAATACAAGATAAACCACCATAAATTGTATTTAGTCAAAAAAAAAAACACTTGCCAAAGAAAAAAAAAACAGCCCCCCCCCAAAAAAAACAATACATTATAAACAGCCATACTTTACAATACAAAAAAACAAGGACGGAGATATACGCCATACGGTTACAAACGCCTGAAATACATCAGAAACAGATAAAAAAATATAAAAACAGAAAAATACAATGGAAAATACAATGGCATATAGCCGCATGGAACAACCCAATAAAAATTTACTGAAACACCATAAATGTAGCCACCCCCCCCCCCCACCAAAAAAGGCACACAGGAAGAAAAAAAAAAAAGCGGCAAAGAAAAGGCAATCCAGTATAAACCGCCATACTTTACAATAAAAAACAGCAAGACATGAGCCAAGAAAACGCCATACGGTTACCACCAGAAATAGAAACCAGAATTAAAACCGCATAAACCAGAAATTAAACGAGAAAATCCTTAAAAACACAGTAGAACAACCGCATGACATTACAGAACAACCCAAAATACATTAAAACCAATCCAAAAACAAACAAGGCCGGAGACAAGAAAACGCCATCATATAACGCCAGAAAGAAATCAGAGCAAGATTTAAAAACACAAATTTTCAATAAAAACCCACAGTGGCATAGCCATACTAAAGTGCAGAACAAACATTGCACAAATTGCATTCAAAATGAAGAAATAAAACACATAAAGAAGCAAAATGCAATGAGAAATTATATACTTACAGCTTTTGATAGCAGACCACTGTTGTTCTCTCACCTCTTGTGTCCTGATGCCAATTGAAAGACAATGCCAACCCTATATATATATAGTCTTTTGTCAGTGTCTAGACACTATTCCTGTTTTTTAATTAAAGGACGCATGCGTCGTACAACGCGCTGCGACGCAAGTGCATGCGTCTTCTGCGTTGTCAATAAACTTCAATGGGGGTTTTGGCGCATAGACGACGCAAACGCGGCGCATGCGTTTTTTGAAAAATTTATGACGCCGAAAAACTGCAACATGTTGCGTTTGCCCCGCCCTACCATGTGCGCCGAAACGACGCATGCGTCGCAAAACGCACCAAAATGCATGACAACGCATGTCCATGCGCCCCCAATGTTAAAGATAGGGGCGCATGACTTATGCGTCGACGACGCTGCGCCCAAAGGCGCAAATGTGAACGTAGCCTTAGAGGGACGGCCGGGTCTTGGTAGATTTGCAGGGGTATGATACTCTTTCCATTTCAATATGATCGCTTGTACAGTGCTCCTTGGGATGTTTAAAGTTTTGGAAATCATTTTGTATCCAAATCCGGCTTTAAACTTCTCCACAACAGTATCACGGACCTGCCTGTTGTGTTCCTTGGTCTTCATGATGCTCTCTGTGCTTCAAACAGAACCCTGAGACTATCACAGAGCAGGTGCATTTAAACGGAGACTTGATTACACACAGGTGGATTATATTTATCATTAGGCATTTATGACAACTTTGGATCATTCAGCGATCCACAATGAACTTCTGGAGTGACTTTGCTGCACTGAAAGTAAAGGGGTCGAATAATTTTGCATGCCCCACTTCTCAGTTTTTGAATTTCCACAAAAATTTCAAATTAACCAATAAATTTCGTTCAACTTCACAATTGTGTTTAACTTGAATTCTTCACCAAAAATTTACATTTGGTATCTTTGTTTAAAGCATGATATGTGGGACAAGGCTGAAAAGTTCCAAGGAGCTTAATACTTTCGCAAGGCACTGTATATGGTGCCAACATATTCCGCAGCGCTTTACACTTTAAGGCCGGCTTCACACTCAGCGTATGAAACGGTCCATTTTTTACAGCCGTAATACGCTGAAAAGTCCCCAAAATAGTGGTCCGTAGCTCCTCCCCAGGCAGGGTGTGTCAGCGTTTTTTGCCCATGGCATCCTCCGTATGTAATCCGTATGGCATCCGTACTGCGTGTTTTTCTCGCAGGCTTGCAAAACCGACATACGGCTATACAAGGGATCCATGTGTAAAAAACAAAAAACATATACTGTGTATATGTATATATATATATATATGTATATCCAATATAAAAGGAACAGCCAGACAGCACCACTGCCAGGAAGAACAAAGTGGGAACCGCTCACCTGTGTGAAGCCAGGAAATCCGTTGAAGCGCCAGCCAGGCGTGAAACGGCCGTCGTCCCGCTTTGCCGCACTCTCTGTACAGCACCCCCGGTCGTGAAGATGTACAGCACGATGTTTGAATAAAGATTCCTGCACTGGATGATCGGCGAGTGCGCTCTATTTTCTTATATATTCACTATATATATGTATATATATATACATATACACAGTATATGTTTTTAGATAGATCTATATATATATATATATATATATATATATATATATATATCTATATATATATATATATATATATATATATATATATATATATATATATATATATATATATATATCTCAGTAGACACATATATGTATATATATTATTACTTCATACAGCGCTAGTTAGCTTTAAAGCCGGTAATTCAATTACCGGCTTTTGCTATCTCCTTCCTAAACCCGACATGATATGAGACATGGTTAACATACAGTAAACCATCTCATATCCCCATTTTTTTTTGCATATTCCACACTACTAATGTTAGTAGTGTGTATATGCAAAATTTGGCCGTTCTAGCTATTAAATAAAAGGGTTAAATGGCGGAAAAAATTGGCGTGGACTCCCGCACAATTTTCTCCGCCAGAGTAGTAAAGCCAGTGACTGAGGGCAGATATTAATAGCCTGGAGAGGGTCCACGGTTATTGCCCCCCCCCCCCCCTGGCTAAAAACACCTGCCCCCAGCCACCCCAGAAAAGGCACATGTGGAAGATGCGCCTATTCTGGCACTTGGCCACTCTTCCCATTCCCGTGTAGCGGTGGGATATGGGGTAATGAAGGGTTAATGCCACCTTGCTATTGTAAGGTGACATTAAGCCAAATTGATAATGGAGAGGCGTCAATTATGACACCTATCCATTATTAATCCAATACTAGTAAAGGGTTAAAAAAACACATTAAAAATTATTTTAATGAAATAAAAACAAAGGTTGTTGTAATAATTTATTCTACGCTCAATCCAATCACTGAAGACCCTCGATCTGTACAAAAAAAAAAAAAACAACAATAGCCATACCTTCCGAAAATCTGTAACGTCCAACGATGTAAATCCATCTGAAGGGGTTAAAATATTTTGCAGCAAGGAGTTCTGCTAATGCAGCGCAGCTCCTTGCTGCAAAACCCCAGAGAATGAAGGTAAAGTAGGTCAATGACCTATATTTACCTTCATTTGCGGTGAGGCGCCCTCTGCTGGCTGTTCCTAGATCGTGGGAACTATCCTAGAAAGTTCCCAGGCTCGAGTTCATAAGAGGCACCCTCTGCTGGTTGTCCTCATTTTTTTTTTGGGTACAGTGTTATGATAAGGTAATTCAGTACCACAATGGACATAGAGGTCAGAGCACATACAGTGACTTGACAATAACCCAAAAACATAGAACGAGCTCTGAGACGTGGGAACTCTGCTGACCGCAATCCCTAATCCTCTCCAACCACACTAGAGGCAGCCGTGGATTGCGCCTAACGCTCCCTATGCAACTCGGCACAGCCTGAGAAACTAACTAGCCTGAAGATAGAAAATAAGCCTACCTTGCCTCAGAGAAATACCCTAAAGGAAAAGGCAGCCCCCACATATAATGACTGTGAGTTAAGATGAAAAGACAAACGTAGAGATGAAATAGATTTAGCAAAGTGAGGCCCTACTTTCTGAACAGAGCGAGGATAGGAAAGGTAACTTTGCGGTCAACACAAAACCCTACAAAAACCACGCAAAGGGGACAAAAAGACCCTCCGTACCGAACTAACGGCACGGAGGTACACCCTCTGCGTCCCAGAGCTTCCAGCAAGCAGGAAAAAAACAAATAGACAAGCTGGACAGAAAAAAACAGCAAACAAAATAGCAAAGCAGAACTTAGCTATGCAGAGCAGCAGGCCACAGGAACGATCCAGGAGGAAACAGGTCCAATACTAGAACATTGACTGGAGGCCAGGATCAAAGCACTAGGTGGAGTTAAATAGAGCAGCACCTAACGACTTCACCACATCACCTGAGGAAGGAAACTCAGAAGCCGCAGTACCACTTTCCTCCACCAACGGAAGCTCACAGAGAGAATCAGCCGAAGTATCACTTGTGACCCCAGGAGGGAGCTCTGCCACAGAATTCACAACAGTACAGATCGAGGGTCTTCAGTGATTGGATTGAGCGTAGAATAAATTATTACAACAACCTTTGTTTTTATTTCATTAAAATAATTTTTAATAATGTGTGTTTTTTTTAACCCTTTACTAGTATTGGATTAATAATGGATAGGTGTCATAATTGACGCCTCTCCATTATTAATTTGGCTTAATGTCACCTTACAATAGCAAGGTGGCATTAACCCTTCATTACCCCATATCCCACCGCTACACGGGAATGGGAAGAGAGTGGCCAAGTGCCAGAATAGGCGCATCTTCCACATGTGCCTTTTCTGGGGTGGCTGGGGGCAGATGTTTTTAGCCAGGGGGGGCCAATAACCATGGACCCTCTCCAGGCTATTAATATCTGCCCTCAGTCACTGGCTTTACTACTCTGGCGGAGAAAATTGAGTGGGAGCCCACGCCAATTTTTTCCGCCATTTAACCCTTTAATTTAATAGCTAGAACGGCCAAATTTTGCACATACACACTACTAACAGTAGTGTGGAATATGCAAAAAAAATGGTGATATGAGATGGTTTACTGTATGTAAACCATGTCTCATATGTTGGGTTTAGGAAGGAGAAAGCAAAAGCTGGTAATTGAATTACCGGCTTTCTGCTATATCGCGCTGGATGAAATATTAATATATATACATATGTGTCTCAATTATATATATATATATATATATATATATATACCTATTCTATGTGTACACATTTATTCTACCTATTCTACTGTAATGGAAACAGGGACACATGGGTGTCTTCAGGTTTCTTGGTGGTGTGTGAACATGATCATACAGACTTGTTCACTGTGCAAGTAGCCCATGTGTTCCTGTTTCCATAATTGTTCTCTTGTGTCTACAAGACTGGGGAGTTCCACCACTCCTCTTGGGCTATCTGCACAAAAGCTGTTCTACCCTGTATGCACACATGGATTTTTCCTCTCTGAACCCTGTTCACACAGGTTATATACAGATGATCAGGTTTTTAAATACATCAGATAGGGATTGCATACATTAGTTAGGACTGCTCTGATAAGGGTATACCGTGAAGATTGGTAGAGCAGCTTAGTATACATTTTTTGCAAAAAACGTATCAACCAAATACCCTGTTTTTTACATCTTTTACTAGCACTTGCGGATTACTGCAACATTTTTTCAAACTGAGTGTTTTTGGTTTTACTATTCTCTTTTGTGTCTTCACTATTCTACTGTAAGCTGTCAGTGTGATTTTACTGTACACCGCACTGAATTACCGGCTTTTCTCTCTAACAGCGCTGCGTATTCCTCGCAAGTCACACTGCTGGTCCGTGTGTAATCCGTATTTTTGGGGCTTCCATAGACTTTCATTGATGTTTTATTTGCGCAATACGGTGACAAACGCAGCATGCTGCGATTTTCTACGGCCGTAGAAAGCCGTATAATACTGATCAGTAAAATACGGCAGATAGGAGCAGGGGCATAGAGAATAATTGTGCCGTTTGTTATGCGAGTTTTACGGACGTAGTTTCTGCGCTCTTATGTCCGTAAAACTCGCTAGTGTGAGGCCGGCCTAACAGTTTCAAACACAACGGTCATAAGTAACAACGTTAACAATACAATAATTAAAGCAAAATAAGACGACCCTGCTCATGAGAGCTTACAATCTACGATGGGGGAGATACAAAGTACAGGTGTGTATTTACAATAATGTATTTACAATGATGGTCCCACCATCTTCAGGGGGGTGGGGGATAGATGGAAGTAGTGAATGGGCTACACACACACACAAACATAAAATGACTTTGATTACTGAATGTTATAGGCCGCTCTGAACAAATGTGTTTTGAGGGAGCGCCTAAAACCTTGCAAATTGTTGATGGTCCTAATATCTTGGGGTAGAGATTTCCAGAGGATTGGCGCAGCACGGGAGAAGTCTTGGAGTCGGGAGTGCAAGGTACGAATTAGTGCAGAAGTTAGTCGAAAGTCGTTTGCAGAGCGCAGCAGTCGATTAGGTCGATAGACTGAAAAGAGGTAGGAGATATAAGGGGGTGCCGCACTGTGGAGAACAAGTACTTTGAATTGGATTCTATAATGAATGTGCAGCCAGTGTAACGACTGGTGAAGAGCGGACACGTCTGAATTCCGATTAGCTAGATGGACGACCCTGGCTGATGCATTAAGGATAGACTGGAGAGGGGAAAGCTGAGTGAGGGGGAAGCCAATTAATAGAGCATTACAGTAATCCTGACTGGAGTGGATTAAGGCCACAGTGATGGTTTTAGTTGTTTCAGTGGTGAGAAAAGGGCAGATTGTAGAGACGTTATAGAGATAGCTGATCTGCAGGGTTTCCAAGGGTGAGCTGTCGCGGAGTGGGGGTGCCATATCTGCTGAACAGTAGGGTGCCAACCCCCGCAGCTAGGCAGGATTTTGTATCAGCAGGGGACAGTATAGAGCGGTATTAATGTTTACAAGCACTCATGTACTTCGTCTTTGTGTTTTTCACCCTGTCACATTTATTTAGTATTGCCATCTAACATCTATTGGCAATCCCTATTCCTCTCTATTTTTTCCTGTGATGTGTAAATGGTGGCCCAATTGAGACACCAGTCCAGGGTGCACCTAGGAGATTTAGGGACAGCCGCCAAGGAGCGGGGGCGCCAGTCGTATTGTGTGTTAGGGTGCCACCCTCCGCTGACAGGCTGTGTTTATCAGGCTACAGCGGTAGGGTTATCTAGTTAGCAAGGTTGTTTGTTGACACTGGGTGTTCCATGGTTTTAAAGGTATAAATAAAAGGATAATTTTATCTGCAATATCCTTAGATTATAAGGTTATTTTTGTTGTTTTTCTTGATTATTTTATTTTTTTTTTTTTTTAACCTCATTTGAAACGATTTTCTTTAGTTTTTTTTCACCTATGGTTTTGAAACAAGCCGGTTCCTAAATATAATTAAAATATAACTTTTATTTCTAAACCATTAAGAAAGGTGCAAACATATAGTGCTGACAAAAGTGCAAAGTGCGTACGTACCAACATGGAGACACATATAAAAACATATGAGCATATAACCGCGCAGTAAAACACTATTTGGTATGTAAAACATACGTTAGTATTTTGAACAGAAACAGGCTAGAGACTATGAATCCGTAAACCTCTAGATCTCACGGCTCTATACCACAACTGTGATCAAAAGGCAGGATGACGCCCCAGCAGGCTATGTCTATAATCGCTTATCAGCCTCTAGGTAACTGCTTTGCAGTAACAACGTACCCCTACCCAGCGGTATATAACTCTTTCTAATGCTCAAAAAAATGCAGTGACCATGTTTGTCATTCAGATACCCTCTATAAGCAGCATCTTAGGGCAAAGACATATAGCTAGTCACATGCATAATATAACCCATGATACTCATCAGTCTTCTGCTAGTCATCCTCTGGAGACCTGGTGCAGTGCTGCGTATCAGTAGCCCATCGTGTCGGTCATTCCACTTTCAACCGCATTGTTCTCTCTGGGCCCATCATCTTGTACAGTGTTTCCAGGGCTTATAGAGGGTATCTGAATGACAAACATGGTCACTGCATTTTTTTGAGCATTAGAAAGAGTTATATACCGCTGGGTAGGGGTACGTTGTTACTGCAACAGCAGTTACCTAGAGGCTGATAAGCGATTATAGACATAGCCTGCTGGGGCGTCATCCTGCCTTTTGATCACAGTTGTGGTATAGAGCCGTGAGATCTAGAGGTTTACGGATTCATAGTCTCTAGCCTGTTTCTGTTCAAAATACTAACGTATGTTTTACATACCAAATAGTGTTTTACTGCGCGGTTATATGCTCATATGTTTTTATATGTGTCTCCATGTTGGTACGTACGCACTTTGCACTTTTGTCAGCGCTATATGTTTGCACCTTTCTTAATGGTTTAGAAATAAAAGTTATATTTTAATTATATTTAGGAACCGGCTTGTTTCAATTTAGTTAGATTTGGTTCTTTTTTGATTACTTGAGCCTAGCTTGGTTCTACCTATGGTTTTGACCCACATTTTGGGGAATTTTCACGCATGGATTCAATTTGTCCTGGAGCCGAATGCATGGTACAGCGTTTGAGAACTGTTTGGAGGGACATTCAGATGAACATCTCTAAAGCCCAGAAAAGGTACAAACGATTTGCAGACATGGGGAGGGGGCCAGGTCCTGCGTTTGTAGTAGGGGAGAAGGTGTGGGTATCCACCCATAATATCAAGCTTAAGATACCTCTATGAAGCTGAGCCCCAAGTTTATTGGTCCATACAAAATTGTGGAGGTAGTCAATCCGGTGGCCTACAGTTTACAGCTGCCCACCTCCTTCAAAATTTCTGATTAGTGATGAGCGAACGTGCTCGCCACTACTCGGTACTCGCCCGAGTATCACTGTGCTCTGTGTACTCGGTGAGCACCGAGTATTTCCGAGATTATTTGGCGGGAGCTTGGGTCTCCACCCTGCAAATCTGACAATGCAGGGATGGTCAGTCGCCCTGTTGGTGAGGACACGGAAGTCTTGACTGTTAGCACTCTGGCACGCATGGCTGACTTTATGTTGCGCTGGGTTTCACGTGACCCTCGCATTATAAAAATTTTTGGTGACACACATTACTGGTTGGTGACACTTCTAGATCCACGCTACAAGGAGAACTTCAATCTCTTCTTCCAGAGGCAGACAAGTGTACTAAAATGTTGCGGTACCAGAGGGCACTTGTAGCGGAATTACTTAGAAAATTCCCATGTGAGAACGCTGGCAGCAGACGTCAGTTTGTTGTACAACCAAGGCGTCCAAGCGAGAGAGACAGAAGTACAATCCAGCTCAGGCAGGGGAACAATGGCAAAGTTCTGGGACAGTTTTCTCAGACCCTCCCATCGTGCCGGCACAGAGGCAAGGGGTGCTGTCACAAGAAGTGCAATGTTTGGGAATTTGCTGAGGGAGTACCTTGCAGATCGTACAAACGTCCTCCGTGTTTCCTCTGTGCCTTTTAATTATTGGGTATCCAAGCTGGCTCACTCCGCCTTGGATGTCCTGCCTGCCCTGCTGCTAGCGTTCTGTCAGAGTGGGTTTTTAGTGCCGCTGGTGGAATTATAACAGATAAGCGCATCTGCCTGTCAACTGAAAATGCTGACAGAGACGGAGTCTTATGAAAATGAACAAGGGCTTGAATGGGCAAGACTTCTGTGCACCACCAAGTGAAAACCGCAAAACATAACCTCTAATACATTGTTTTTTTTGTGGAGGTGTATTGTCATGCACCTCTCCCCAACCACACATGGGTATCCGCTTCCTGATTTGGTCTGTTTGGTGTTATCATCCTCCTTATCCTCATCCTCATCATCCACAACCAGTACAACATCAGGGTGAACGTATTCCGTGATGCAAAAGTCACTCAATTTTTGTGCAAGGGTGTTTTTCTGATGCCCGATACTAATTAGAAACCAAAATAAACCCCCAAGGGGAACTGTCATCAAAATAAGATGTATATTTTTACCATTTATTCTTATATATTCCAGTTTTAATATCTCTGCACCGTCCTTTTATGACCTAGTGTATACCTCTACAATATAGAAATATTGAAATACTATTATATATATTTTTATTATATCCCTGTCTCTGAGCTGTTGCTAGGGACAAAGATATCTCGTTGGACATAATCTGGCATCATATATATGAACTTGTGTTCGCTCCTCCCTTTTGTTATTTACTTTCATCGGTTGATTCACATCCTTTAATTTTATTTTTTTTATTTCAGTATGATTTATCTTTGTCTCCTCATTCTCCACCACTAGATCACCAGGCATAACGTCTTCTGTGTCGCTGCAGGCAGTCCAATTTTTGGCAAGGGTGTCTATGATGCCCGTAGTATATTTTTTAAAAATGTATCCCCCTTGGGGAAATGTTTCAGTCCATGCACTGAGTGTATGGGCATTACAAATGTAGGAGACACACTCCTTTACATTGGGCCTAGTTTTTAATGCGGCCTTCAGCAATGTCTCCTCATTCTCCACCACTAGACCACCACGCTTAACGTGTTCTGTGCTGCTATGGGCAGTCCAATTTTTTGCAAGCGTGTCTATGATGCCCATAGTATATTTTTTAAAAATGTATCCCCTGTGGGGAAATGTTTGTCAGCCCATGCACTTCATGTATGGGCATTACAAGTTTAGGAGACACGCTCCTTTACATTGGGCCAAGTTTTTAATAAGGCCTTCATCAATGTTTCCTCATTCTCCACCACTACATCACCAGGTTTAGCATGTTCTGAGCTGACACACCAGTGCAATTTTTGGCAAAAGCGTATATATGATGGCCTTTACCAATTTGAAACCAAAAGAAATGTTACTCCCCCAGGGGAAAATTTCGTAAAAAGATGTACGTATCTTCTTCCCATTTATTATTATATTTACCATTTTTCATAGCTCTGGACAGTCCTCTAATGAGGTAGTGTATACCTCTACAATATAAAATTATTCAAAGACTTTTATATTATATTTTTATTTATAGCCCTGTCTCTGAGTTGTTGCTAGGGACAAACATCTCGTTGGACACATTCTGGCTTCATATTTATGAACCTGTGTTTTTTTTGCGCCTACGCCCCCCCCCCCCCTTTAGTTTTCTTTCATAGGTGAAGTCACATTTTTTATTTTATTTCTTTTATTTCAGTATGATTTATCTTATGTCTCCTCATTCTCCAACACTAGATCACCAGGGTTAACTGGTTTTGTGCTTCTACAGCCAGTCCAATTTTTGCCAAGGGTGTCTGATGTCCATTAAAGATTTTTTTTTAAATGTACCCCCAATGGGGAAATGTTTGGACAATGTTAGTACTCCAAATGCTTAGCCTACTTATGGACACATTTTTGGTGGGCCAAAAAAACACATTTTGATCACCCTATTATCTCCGTCAGACGCGCAGTGTATCTGTGGTGTCCAAATCCTTCCTTTGCAGGTATACATTGCATTTTTGGGTCTGCTAGACTGCTACCTTTGGTGTATTCAGTATTGTGTGGTTTTTAAAATTTAAAAAAATGCATCCCACATATTGAAAGTCTGTTCTCAGTCACACATCTGGTCTATATGTGGTCTTAAAATCTTGTCTTTTCAGACATACATTCCATTTTTTGGTCAGATACCCATGGTGTATACACCGTATTTTGTGGTTAGAAAATTTTAAAAAATACAGGACACATATTGAAAACGGTTTTCTCTCTGTCCGATGGTCATTTTATGTGTGGTCTATAAATAGTTTTTTTTTTCATGCATGCATTCCAATTTTTGGTCTGTCTAATACCCTAGGTCTATACACTATCTTGGTTAAAACAAAAAAAAATTTACAGTATGGTAGTTCTGTGACACTCCTCGCCTATCTGTGGACTGCAAAGTGTGCTTTTGAGGCTTCCTTTATCCTTTTATTGCTGTTATTTTGTCATAATTTTTTTTTTTTTTTTTTTTTTAATTTACCCCCCATGGGGAAATGTTGGTCAGCCCATACACTTAGTGTATGGGCAGTATGGGTCTGGGAGACACGCTCCTTGGTAATGGGACAGTTTTGTTTAGGAGGCCCTCCTCCATGTTTCTTCCAAGGGGAGGATTGGGGTCCCTGCATATTTGGGTAAAGGCGGCCCTTGCATTGAATGCCTAAGGAACCTGTATGGCAGGACCAACTGAAGTGGGTTTTCCTGTGGCCATCTAGTATCTGGGTTCAAAGGCTTATTGGGGTGCATATGACTTGAAAGCATGGCAAGCCTTGCATTCAGTGCAGCATTTTTCCAAGTGAATGCATTTGTATTGGTTGGAAGCAATGTTAAAGTTTAAAAACGCATCAAAAACGCTGCGTGTGAACATGGCCCAAGTAGTGGAGGAACATTTTGGTCTGGGATACATTTTTTTGCCTTATATACAAGTCATTAGCCTGTGAAGGATGTAGCTTAAAGGGAACCTGTCACCCCGTTTTTTCAGATTGAGCTATAAATACTGTTAAATAGGGCCTGCGCTGTGCATTACTATAGTGTATGTAGTGTACCCTGATTCCCCATGTATGCTGAGAAATACATTACCAAAGTCGCCGTTTTCGCCTGTCAATCAGGCTGGTCTGGTCAGGTGGGCGTGTTCACAGCGCTCTTTTCTTCCCCAGCTTTCCGTTGGTGGCGTAGTGGTGTGCGCATGTCCAGAGTTCCGACTTCCCTGCGCCCACGTGAAGACACAGCGCGCGATCTGCGCTGTAATCCCTTGCATCGGTGGGGGCGGCCATCTTCCTGGGGCCGCGCGTGCGCAGATGGAGTGCTCTGCTGCACGGGGCTTCAGGAAAATGGCCGCGGGATGCCGCGCGTGCGCATTAGAGATCGCGGCGGCCATTTTCCCAAAGCCGAGATGCAAACTCGGTGAGGAAAAACTAGCAGGGAGCTACCCAGATGACTATTCACTGCTTATTTCTCTCTGACAGTCATGTGGATTTGCTTGCTCTGGTTCTTCCAAGCATGTCGAGGTAGATGCATTTCTCCCCACCCTGCCAAGGTATCTTAGCCAGGTGGCAAAAAGTTGGCAGCTGGCCACCCATATGACGAATCTCCAGGTTCCTGACTTTTTTAAATCATTTTCTTTGAAGTGTTGTAGCTTTTCAGAGTAAATCATAGACGTGCATTTGCTGTGCATTGTTTTGGCAGCATGACTTTCCTGACCGATTCCCTTTAAAATTACTCTCAGGACAGAATGACCTTTCAAACTAAGTACCGCCGCTCAGCGTGGTCAGTCATTTATACACACCTTCACACCTGCTAGTTTTCCCTCAATCTCCACCCTCCTCTTCTTTGATTAACAGCTCTGGCTTCACATGGCCAGAGAAGGGTAGAGATAGATGGAAACCAAGCAGGTATGTAGGTGCATATAAATAATTGGTCCCGCTGTGAAGCACAGAATGCCTGTACTAACCCCTTCACCCTCAAGCTTGTTTTCACCTTCCTGACCACGCCAAATTTTACAATTCTGACCATTGTCACTTTGCTGTAATAATGGTACTTTCACATTGTGTTCTGTGTCCCTGTCGGGGCATACGACCGAAATCCCCTGCAAAATGGGGTCCGGACATACAGGTGCTTCTCACTAAATTAGAATATGGCCAAAAAGTTTAATTTATAGAGTCATTACATACAGAGTGATCTATTTCAAATGTTTATATTTCTGTTAATGCTGATGATTATGGCTTACAGCCAATGAAAACCCAAAAGTCAATTATCTCTGTAAATTAGAATACTTTATAACACCAGCTTGAAATGATTTTAAAAATCGAAATGTTGGGCTAATGAAATGTATGTTCAGTAAATGCACTCAATACTTGGTCGGGGATCCTTTTGCAATCAATTACTGCATCAATGCGGCATGGCATGGAGACTATCATCGTGTGGCACTGCTGAGGTGATATGGAAGCCCAGGTTGCCTTGATTGTAGCCTTCAGCTCATCTGCATTGTTGAGTCTGGTGTCTCTCATCTTCCTTTTGACAATACTCTATAGATTATGGGGTTAAGGTTAGGCAAGTTTGGTGGCCAATCAAGCACAGTGATACTGTTATTTTTTAAACTAGGTATTGGCACCTGTCCACACCACAAAAGTAACAAGTCCTACTGAAGAATGAAATTTACATCTCCAAAAAGCTTGTTGGCAGAGGGAAGCATGAAGTGCCCTAAAATTTCCTGGTAGGCGGCTTCGCTGACTTTGGTCTTGATAAAACACAGTGGATCTACACCAGCAGATGAAATGGCTCCCCAAACCATCACTGATTGTGGAAACGTCACACTGGCTTACCCTTCTTGTGGAGTGTGTCAATGACTGCCTTCTGGACATCTGTCAAGTCAGCAGTCTTCCCAATGATTGTGGAGCCTACTGAAACAGAATAAGGGACCTTTTTAAATGCTTAGAAAGCCTTTGCAGGTGTTTGTTGTTAATTATTCTAATTTAATGGGATTTATCCTGGGTTTTCATTGGCTGTAAGCCATAATCATAAACATTAACAGAAATACACTTGAAATAGATCACTCTGTAATGAGTTTCACTTTTTGTATTGAAGAGCTGATATTAACTTTTTGATATCTAATTTTGTGAGAAGCACGCAGAGCAAAGCTGCAGTGCTAACCACTCAGCCACCGTGCTGCTCATACACTACCGAAAATGATTCACGACAATGCTCGTTCGCTCTGCCATGCATAATTTTAAGGAGTGTACTCTTACATGAGGTGGACACTCGGATGTGGTAGACTGCGTCGGAGTGTAGGCGTACACTCCTGAAAAAAAGTACACCGCAGAGCTTACTTTCGCTTTGCCGTCACCCATCAGCGCAAGCGTCCGGACCCAATTGTGTGGGGGATTTCGGACGTGTGCCCTGACTGGGACACAAAACACAATGAAAGCATCCTAACTCTTCAATGAACGTTTCAGTGAAACTCTGTGATTCTTCTAATTTTTTTGTGACTCGTACGTAGCGAGTGGTAAATTTAGGTCAACATTTCTGAGTTTAGTTGTAAAAATATTAGAATTTTGTCGAAAAATTTCACAATTTTTAAAGTTTCAGTTTTTATATCCTTAAACTAGTTAGTCTTGCTGTATATAATAATTTATAAACAACATTTCCCATATGTGTGCTTTACATCAGCATAATTTTTTTAAACATTATTTTTAGGAAGTTAAAACGGTTAAGTTTTATCACAAATTTCTCATTTTTCCAACACAATTTACAAAACCTTAAAGTGACACCTTTTTTAAAACTGCACTCCTCACAGTGCTCAAAACCACATTCAAGAAGTACGTTAACCCTTTGGGTGCTTCACAGGAATTAAAGCAATGTGGAAAGAAATAACGAACGTTTAATTTTTTCCACAAAAATGTTAATTTAGCCCCAAATTTTACATTTTTGCAACGGTAAGATGAGAAAATTATCCATACAATTTGTTGTCCTGTTTCTCCTGAGTGTGTCGATACCCCATACACTACCGTTCAAAAGTTTAGGGTCACTTAAAAATTTCCTTATTTTTTAAAGAAAAGCACAATTCTTTCTAATAATAATAATAATAATCTTTTTATATAGCGCTAACTTATTCCGCAGCGCTTTACAGTTTTTGCACACATTATCCAATGAAGCTAACATTAAATGATTCAGAAATACACTCTATACATTGTTAATGTGGTAAATGACTATTCTAGCTGCAAACACCTGGTTTGTAATGCAATAACTTCATAGGTGTATAGAGGCCCATTTTCAACAACCATCACTCCAGTGTTCTTATGGTACTTTGTGTTTGCTAACTGTGTAAGAAGGTTAATGGATGGTTAGAATACGCTTGAAAACCCTTCTGCAAGTATGTTAGCATAGCTGAAAACAGTTTGGCTGATTAGAGAAACTATAAACCGGACCTTCCTTTGAGCTAGTTGAGAATCTAGAGCATTACATTTATTGGTTCCATTAAACTCTGAAAGTAGCCAGAAAAGAAGAACTTTCATGCGAAACTTTACAGTCTATTCTCGTTCTTAGATATGAAGGCTATTCCATGCGAGAAATTGCCATGAAACTAAAGATTTCCTACAACGGTGTGTACTACTCCCTTCAGAGGAGAGCACAAACAGGCTCTAACGAGAGTAGAAAGATAAGTGAGAGGCCCCGCTGCACTACTGAGCAACAAGACAAGTACATTAGATTCTGTAGTTTGAGAAATCGACGCCTCACAGGTTCTCAACTGGCAGCTTCATTAAATAGTACACGCAAAACGCCAGTGTCAACGTCTACAGTGAAGAGGTCACTCCGGGATGCTGACCTTCAAGGCAGAGTGGCAAAGAAAAAGCCATATCTGAGACTGGCTAATAAAAGGAAAAGATTAATATGGGCAAAAGAACACAGACATTGGACAGAGGAAGATTGGAAAAAAGTGTTATGGACAAATGAATCCAAGTTTGAGGTGTTTGGATCACACAGAAGAACATTTGTGAGACGCAAAACAACTGAAAAGATGCTGGAAGAGAGCCTAACGCTATCTGTCAAGCATGGTGGAGGTAATGTGATAGTCTGGGGTTGCTTTGGTGCTGGTAAAGTGGGAGATTTGTACAAGGTAAAATGGATTTTGAATAAGGAAGGCTATCACTCCATTTTGCAATGCCATACCCTGTGGACAGCGCTTGATTGGAGCCAATTTCATCCTACAACAGGACAATGACCCAAAGCACATCTCCAAATTATGCAAAAACTATTTAGGGAAGAATCAGGCAGCTGGTATTCCATCTGTAATGGAGTGGCCAGCGCAGTCACCAGATCTCAACCCCATTGAGCTGTTGTGGGAGCAGCTTGACCGTATGGTACGCAAAAAGTGCCCATCAAGCCAAACCAACTTGTCGGAGGGGCTTCTGGAAGCATGGTGTGAAATTTCTCCTGATTACCTCAGCAAATTAACTGCTAGAATGCCAAAGGTCTGCTGTAATTGCTGCAAAGGGAGCATTGTTTGATGAAAGCAAAGTTTGACAAGGTTCAAAAAAAGATTTTTATTTGAAATAATTTTCTCCTTCAATGTCTGGACTAGATTTTAAATTCATTTGGCAACTCATTTGATTAATAAAAGTGTGAATTTTCATGGAAAACACAATTGTCTGGGTGACCCTAAACTTTTGAACGGTAGTGTATGTTTTGGAAAACTACAGTTTTGGTGCACGGCAGGGCTCGGAAGGGAAGGAGCGCCATTTGAGTTTTGAAGTGCAAAATTGTGTGGAATAGATAGCTGATGCCATGTCCCGTTAGCACAGCCCCTAAACATTGGAGACCCCATTTTGGATACAATCATAAAAAAGGAAGAGGGAACAAGTGAGTGCTATCTGAAGCATCTTGCCAGCAGAATACACCACACGCTGCTGCCCTAGTCCAGGCAGCTATAATCTTAGAAAAATGTGATGGAAGAAAAGATGATGGAAAAACAGGCAAGTATAAAACTTCACATTTTTTTTAAACATATTGAAAGTCCAGCATGACACCGTGCAGGACTACAGAAGAAAACAACGCTTTTTGGTTAGTGTGCCTTAGTCATGGTCAGATTTTTCTGTAGTGCTGCACTGTCATGCTGACATGTTGGACTTTTAATATGCTTAAATAAATGTGAAGCTTTATATTTACCGGTTTTTCCATCACTGGAGAACCACTTTTTTCTACAGTTTGGATACTACGCTCCTGAAGGAACTTATTTTGAGGTGTAGTGAGCACCTTGAACCCACAGGTGCTTCACAGTTTTAGAACGTACATTTCACAAGGGTAACAGAAGAAAACTGATCTTACAATTTGTTGTGCCATTTCTCCTGAGTACTCGGATACCCCCATATGTGTGAAAATTACTGTTTTGGCGCATCGCAGGACTCGGAAGAGAAGGAGCGCTAATTAAATTCTGGAACGTAATTTTGAGTGGAATACATTGCAGACTCCATTTCACATTTAAAGAGCCCCTGACATGCCAAAACAGCAGAAAACTCCAAAACTGACCCCATTTTAGAAAGTATACCTCTTGAGGAATTTATCTAGGGCTGTACTGAGCATTTTTAAAGATCATACAGCAGATTTGTATAATGGTCTGCTTCAATGGAAAATTACCATTTGTTTCCATTAAAATATTGCTTTGGGCCCAAGTTATCAATTTTCAAAAGGGATAATAGGGGAACATGAATCCTATAATTTGTTACTCAATTTCTCTTCAGTGTGCCAATACCCCCCATATGTGGTCAAAAACTTATTTTGAGGCACAGTGGGAAGCTCAGAACGGAAGGAGCGTCATACTGGAGTTCAGATTTTGCTGGAATGGTTTGAGGTTGCCATGTCACATTCGCAGAACCCCTGAGGTGTGAGAACAGCGGACCTTCCCATAAGTGACCCCATTTTACAAACTACACCTTTCTATTAATTTTTGTCCCTGATTTTACATTTTCACACAGGGCACCAAAATTTGTCACACAATTTCTGCTGTACATGGTAATGCCCCATATGTGTTTGTACAGTACTGCTTAGCGACATGGTGAGATTCAGGAGGGTCGAAGCGCTATTTGACTCTTGGAGAACAAATTATCATAGAGTAGTTTGCGGACCACATATCTAGAGCCTCCCAAGTGCCAGAAGATCAGAACCACCCACCCTCAAGTCACTCCATTTTGGAAATTACACACCTCTGGGAATTTATCTACAGGTGTAGTGCCAATTTTAACTCCATGGGAGTTTGCAAGAAACAAGCAGCAGTGAATGTTGTTCAGGGAAAATTGCAAATCTTCCAGTGTAGTGCCCAGTACATTATGCCCATCTCATGCTTCTCGAGACATGCACCTTTAAATTAGGTGTGCTCTCCACACTACAGAGATGCTAACCATGTGGATGCAAAATGTAGTTTAGTCACTGTGGAGTACAGAATTTGCTGCTTTTCTTTTGGGGGACAATGAACCATAGCATTTTCCAGAGCTTTTGAGCTGCCAGTAATGTCGCCCCTATATTTCTAGTGAGAGATGTGGATAGATTTGAAGCTTTTGTTGGGAACATTTTAAATAACGTTTGGGATCACATTTATCCAGTGAACACTTACAGCTGGGTTTCAGTCTAAATCTTCTAATGACTTGATTCAGATTTTTTTATGTTTGGCAGCTGTCACACATTAAACACTTTTTTGGGGGGGCAAAACAAAGTTTTTGCATCACCATATTTTAATTTAATTCATATTTTAGAGCTATAATTTTTCTATATTTGTGCCCAGTCATGTGGGATTTTTTTTCATGCCGTTCACCTTGTGGTAAAAATACAGGTGCTTCTCACAAAATAAGAATATCATCAAGTTAATTTATTTCAGTTTTTCAATACAAAAAGTGAAGCTCATATTTTAGTCGTTACAAGGTGACATATTTCAAGTGTTTATTTCTGTTTATATTGATGATTATGGCTTACAGACAATGAAAACCCAAAAGTCATTATCTCAGTAAATTAGAATACTTTATAACACCGGCTTGAAAAATGATTTTAAATCCGAAATGTTGGCCTACTGAAATGTATATTATGCAATCAGCCTGTGGCACTGCTGAGGTGTTAAGGAAGCCCTTAAGGAAGTCTTTTTTAAACGATTAGGAAGCCTTTGCAGCTGTTTTTTTATTTATTCTAATTTACTGAGATAATGACTTTTGGGTTTTGATTGGCTGTAAGCCATAATCAACATTAACAGAAATAAATACTTGAAATAGATCACTCTTTGTTTACTTTTATTTTTTTTGTTGTGAATTTTTATTTATTTATGTGTGCATCGCACACAGGCATAAGTCAGCTCTTGCTCTGAGCTGCAGCTTATAGGCCACTCGGAGCAATCGCGTTGTCGAGCAGAGAGGGAGCTCCCTCCCTCTGCAACCTGATCGCTGCTATTGACCATGGCATCAGAGGGGTTAATTTGTCAATTAAAACAGCACTGTCTTTCACAAAATGGATGACAAATGCATGCTGTAGTTGTGGTGAATTGCTAATTTGCACTAGCACTTTGAAAAATGCACTGAGGATTAAAAGTCAATGCACAGTGCGCACTCACAGAATACACATTTGTCTGAACCTGGCATGAAGTCAAATAATAACTTCCTGTGGCTCTAACCTAACCACTAAAGTGCAGATGAAAATTAAGTCCGCTGGCTTGCAGTTTACCACAGATTGATGTTCCAACAATTGTGTTTACTGTCGGCTTAGTGTGTACAGACATAATTCCACTGGCGGATATAGACAGAACCTAGCCCCTATGGAATAACCATATACGGGCTCTTTGCAGCCCAAGAGCTCCTAAAAATGCAAAATGGCACCTACTTTGGAGGTAGAAATAGACCATCTTACCTCTTGGCCCCCTGTGGGGTTGCACCAAAGATATCTCCATCCCTGCATAATTCTCTTGGTTTTGGTGCTAAATGTATTTTATATTCCATATCAATATGTGTAAATTAAAAAGTGTGAAAGTTGCAATAACCATTGGGGCTATTTTAACTTCCTGTTTCACTAAATTTATGCATACATTACCAAAATGTACAGACTCTGATCTTTTGTATTGAAGCATTTAATGAACATGGTGAAGGGAGTGAGAGCGGGGTCAGCTGTGGCATCATCTATTGTGTATGATAGAGCCTGTGTTAACAACTATGAATAGAGTTGTTACCTGTCATTGTAATCCTGCCTCTAATGATAAGGAAACTGCTGCAAACGCTACCTGAAAGGGAAGGAAGTAGGAACCTAAAATAGCTGTGACCAGTGGAAAAATTGCAAGATTACTGATTTTGTTTATTAAAGGGGTTGTACACTACTAGGACAACCCTTTCTTAATCTAAATGTTCATCCTCCATAAAATAAACAAACCTATACTTGCCTCCAATGTAGGCTCTGTTCCAGCGGTGTCGCCACTCGCGGTCCCGGTGGAATGGCACATGATGCCAGTCTCTCGATCACTGCTGGCATCACTGTCACTGCCTTCAGACAAACTGATCATAAAGAGGAAGTCCCGGCACTTTAACCCCTGAAATGCTGCGATTGAACATGACTGTAGAATTCCAGGAGCAGGCAGAAGGCCCCTCTGCCCTTGGATCGGAGACCACGTGTCGTGACATGGGTTCCCGATCGTTGCCATGGTGACCGAATGTCATCATGATGACATCCGGGTCAACACAGCTAGGAAACTTGCTGATCATGTGCACAGTGCATGATCAGCAAGTCTATCTGTCAGTGCGGC
This sequence comes from Ranitomeya imitator, assembly GCF_032444005.1. Classification (NCBI taxonomy): domain Eukaryota; kingdom Metazoa; phylum Chordata; class Amphibia; order Anura; family Dendrobatidae; genus Ranitomeya; species Ranitomeya imitator. The sequence goes on along the minus strand of NC_091283.1, from coordinate 508,709,546 downwards.
ATGGAGATGCTGCTTCATCTCTATTCTGCAGAAGCGATCAGCCTGCAAAAAATGATTGTCCCATAGTAGGACAAAGTAAAAAGTTAGAGAAAAGTAAAACAAAATTGTTAAATACCGGTAGCTGTAAAAATATTTTTTAAAAAAAATCAAGATAATGAATGTCAAAATAAATATTTGAATGAAAAAAAACAATACAAGTACACACATTTGGTATCACTGCATCCGCGACGACCCTACAAAAACTGTCCCACTAGTTAACCCTTTTAGTGAACACCATTAAAAAAATATATAAAACAAGGCAAAAACAATGATTTATCATACCGCCGAACAAAATGTGGAATAAAACACGATAAAAGACGGATATAAACAATCATGGTGTTGGGGGAGGATCTAAATTGATCCTTCACGGTTGACTCAGTGATTTCCAAATTAATCTACAGGGCGTTGCCGGTAACTGAAAATGACCAGACGGAGACGTGTGTCTCTGTATGGGGGATCGAGCAGATCTCTGGCCCCTCGTTTGTGTATCACTTTTAATAATCATAGAAATTATACTTCAACCAATCAGCATAAGAACACGCTCACGGTTCTTAACCTATAAGAATACAGAAAAAACAACCCATGTGGATACAGAAAAACCAGAAACTACAGACATGGTCGTATCTTCTTGTCATAGAAAAAGCATACCAACAGGTGCCTCATTATCTGGTTCAAGAGAACACTCAAGGTCTTTATACCAATTATGAACCATAGCATAGTTGAATAACAGACTTGTGAACAACAAGATAAAGTTACTTCATAGCATCTATAACCTTTTACCTAATTAAATAACAGAATTTATCTTTAAGCAACAAGAAAATGGAGTCAAAAACACAAACTGGAGAATCTTTCTTAATTTCTTCCTTCACATTCCCCCCTAGATAAATTTTGTTAATTAATGTCCAGCATCAGAGGTACTATCCCAAGCTATAAGCTCGAGGGGTACTGGTCTTCACATGACTGGTGCCATGTTACCAGCCATGGCTGTTGTGGCATACCCGTCCCCCCTGTATACTAGAATTTATGAATAACAATTATTGATAACAGTTGTGGGGATCTTTTGAAGATAGCCATGTTCTTGGCTTCAACATCTTCATCAAGTAACTTTGTGAAATCGGTGTAGAGAAGAGCAGGGGTGGCAACACTTTAGGTATCATCATTAGCTGTCTTAGTGCAGAATTTCATAATACATACATAAATACACCAAAGAACAAGTTTTAGTATTACATACATCACAAGGATAAAGGCAGCGATGTGTAACAAACTTTGCAAGATTCCAGCTATCCAGCCCCCAAGTCCCTTAAATCAATTGGCTGGATTAAAAAGGAGAAGGTGTCTGCCCACCAACTGTCCCTATTACGGTCATTGTCTTTATCATATTAATCTCTGAGTCTTTAAATATCTTTTAACTTTAACTTCATAGTGCTATTGGGATCTATATAATGACAGCATGCGGGTCCAATAACCTGATACAACCCACCCTGTGCTGCTAAGTAATCCAGTACTACAGTATGTTGATTAGTGACTGATCAGTTGGTTTTGGACAACAACAGTAGCATCAAGTATATCCAATATATCCCAAATTTGTTCATCTAGAAAGTCTGTGACCCTAAGCAATTTATCCCACATTTGTGTAATCATAGGGTAAATAAAAATAGAACTGACAATTTTATTGGCTATACCCATCTGTACTACTAATCTTTCATGATATTGTACAAACTTCTTATTCAAGGATGTTGGGGAATTTAGGCGGTCCTATGCAGTTACCAATATTATTATATGGAAATACGACAAACCAAAACATTATGTCCCCTTATTTGCTACTAGCCTGTTTGACCAGCTTGCAGTACGATACATAGATCCACGTCTGCCTTCCTTCCAGCTTTACTGACTTAAGAGTAATGAGGACTTGGTAGGGACCGTCATACAAGGGTTCTAGTCTGTGTTTTCTGACATAGCTTTTCACGACCACAAAATCACTAGACTTTAAATTTTGACAAGTGTCGGTTTCTGCTGAATCTGGAAGGGAAGAAAAAACTAAAACATGGGTGTTAGCAAAATTTTTACTAAGCTGAATAACATATTGAACAGTACGGTCAGTTTCTTCTGATAACTACTGAGACTGGAAATCTGCAACTGAGAACCTAGCACCAAACAATATCTCATAAGGGGACAGGCCATGTTTTGCAATAGGGGTAGTACGAATGTGGTACAGTACAATGGGTAGGAGCTCTGGCCATGGAGCCGTAGTCCTCCTGCATCATTTTGGTCAATTGTCCCTTCAGTGTGCCGTTTAGCCTCTCAACTTTCCCACTAGATTGTGGATGGTACAGACTATGGAGGGCTACAGTGGATCCAAGCATTGTCAGAACCTCCTGATACACATGAGAAGAAAAGGCCGGGCCTTGGTCACTTTCAACAACTTCTGGAACACTATATCTGCATATGACTTCCATTACCAGCTTCTTTGCTGTCGTATTTGCAGTCATGTTGGTAACGGGGAATGCTTCCAGCCAACTGGAGAATATGTCGACAACCACCAGACAATATTCATACCTTCCAGACTTAGGCAACGTGATATGGTCCACCTGGAGCCCTGTAGAATTTTTGTACCAGGGCTAGGGCCTGTTTTTTCCTCGGTGTGGGCCCATGTGCCCACGTGGCAATAGCAGGGTACATCCGCTTAGGGAGTTACACAAGTCGGTCCTTTTTCCAGAGAAAATTGTCCATACCTGCTCCATCCGCCTTCCACTGCTTCACCTCTTCCTTTGGGGACATTCTCTGCATCGTCATTAAGCGGGGTCCAGCAGAAAACCTCAGTCTGTCGTGGATCATCAGGTTCCTGTAGAGTCAGTGTTTCTTGTAAAGGCCCCTTCACATTTAGCGACGCTGCAGCGATACCGACAACGATCCGGATCGCTGCAGCGTCGCTGTTTGGTCGCTGGAGAGCTGTCACACAGACCGCTCTCCAGCGACCAACGATGCCGGTAACCAGGGTAAACATCGGGTAACTAAGCGCAGGGCCGCGCTTAGTAACCCGATGTTTACCCTGGATACCATGCTAAAAGTAAAAAAAAACAAACACTAGATACTTACCTACAGCCGTCTGTCCTCCAGCGCTGTGCTCTGCTTCTCTGCTCTCCTCCTGTACTGTCTGGGAGCCGGAAAGCAGAGCGGTGACGTCACCGCTCTGCTTTCCTGCTCACAGCCAGTACAGGAGGAGTGCAGAGCGCAGCGCTGGAGGACAGACAGCTGTAGGTAAGTATCTAGTGTTTGTTTTTTTTTACTTTTAGCATGGTAACCAGGGTAAACATCGGATTACTAAGCGCGGCCCTGCGCTTAGTTACCCGATGTTTACCCTGGTTACCAGTGAAGACATCGCTGGATCGGTGTCACACACGCCGATCCAGCGATGTCTCCAGGGAGTCCAGCGACGAAATAAAGTTCTGGACTTTATTCAGCGACCAACGATCTCCCAGCAGGGGCCTGATCGTTGGTCGCTGTCACACATAACGATTTTATTAACGATATCGTTGCTACGTCACAAATAGCAACGATATCGTTAACAATATCGTTATGTGTGAAGGTACCTTAACTGTTTACACTGAGAGCGTGTGGTCACCATAGCTGGTATGGTCAGTTTAACTTTGATAATGGCCACCTGGGTAGGTAATTGGATTGAGTCCATGAGGGTTTTAACAGCTTCAGCATTCTCCACTGAAGTCCCGGCGGTAGTAACAAACCCTCGACTGGCCCATGTTGCTCCAAAATCATAATACCAAATGCATACTGTGAGTCTGTGTATATATTAGCCCGCCTGTCTTTGGCCAGAATACATGCAGTAGACAGAGCCTGAAGTTTTACTTCTTGTGCTGACAGTGAGGGAGGGAGTGCAGCTCCGTGCACTACAGTGTCTTCCGTAGTAACAGCGTATCCAGTGTGGAATCTGCCAAAATCATCAGCATATCTTGAACCGTCTTTCAGGGCATTTTAGAGATGTTGCATTATGCGGGATGCGTCTGGTATCCACTGACGACAATAAGTACATAGTCCAAGAAAACGCTGGAGTTCAGTTTCATCTTTCGGAAAAAGAAAGGGAGCCGACGGCTATTTTTCTTTCTTCTGTGAGGTGTCTGACACCCTGAAGGAGACAGTGACCCAAAAATGTCACTTGACCAAGGCAGAACTGAAGTCCCGAGGCCGAAACCCGACAGTTCAGATCTGCCAGATACTTGAGGAGGCTAACAGTGGCAGCAATGGCTTCCTGTCAATTGTTGTCCCTGATAAACAAATACAAACAGAAACTAGCAATTTGGGTGTAATGGAATGCTGAAGAAGGCATTGGCAAGGTCGATGACATGACTGTGAACCAAGCAGCATCCTGAGGTATCTGGGACAAGAGTATGTAGATTAGGCACCGGAGTTTCCAGAACATTAGCTGCCCATAGAACTTGTACCAGCCGCTACACAGGGGGTTGGCCAGGTGGGGTCTTTATCTTAATGGGAAACAAGGGCGTGTTACATGGGGAAACACAGGGTACCAGGGCACCATTATCGAGTAACGTTTGTATTTGACCCTTGAGGCCCCTGCTCCTGATCATGATTCAAAGGGTATTGATGGACTTTGGGAAAAGGGACACCAGGTTTGAGAAACACTTTAACTGGTTCTACAGGCATTATTGGGGGTGGACCTGGGCCTATCAGTGCCATCATAGTAACATAGTAACATAGTTAGTAAGGCCGAAAAAAGACATTTGTCCATCCAGTTCAGCCTATATTTTCCATCATAATAAATTCCCAGATCTACGTCCTTCTACAGAACCTAATTGTATGATACAATATTGTTCTGCTCCAGGAAGACATCCAGGCCTCTCTTGAACCCCTCGACTGAGTTCGCCATCACCACCTCCTCAGGCAAGCAATTCCAGATTCTCACTGCCCTAACAGTAAAGAATCCTCTTCTATGTTGGTGGAAAAACCTTCTCTCCTCCAGACGCAAAGAATGCCCCCTTGTGCCCGTCACCTTCCTTGGCATAAACAGATCCTCAGCGAGATATTTGTATTGTCCCCTTATATACTTATACATGGTTATTAGATCGCCCCTCAGTCGTCTTTTTTCTAGACTAAATAATCCTAATTTCGCTAATCTATCTGGGTATTGTAGTTCTCCCATCCCCTTTATTAATTTTGTTGCCCTCCTTTGTACTCTCTCTAGTTCCATTATATCCTTCCTGAGCACCGGTGCCCAAAACTGGACACAGTACTCCATGTGCGGTCTAACTAGAGATTTGTACAGAGGCAGTATAATGCTCTCATCATGTGTATCCAGACCTCTTTTAATGCACCCCATGATCCTGTTTGCCTTGGCAGCTGCTGCCTGGCACTGGCTGCTCCAGGTAAGTTTATCATTAACTAGGATCCCCAAGTCCTTCTCCCTGTCAGATTTACCCAGTGGTTTCCCATTCAGTGTGTAATGGTGACATTGATTCCTTCTTCCCATGTGTATAACCTTACATTTATCATTGTTAAACCTCATCTGCCACCTTTCAGCCCAAGTTTCCAACTTATCATAACCGTGGGAAGGGCGTGTAAGATACAGATCACATTGTGTTCATCTGCATAGGGGTTATATAACGTAGGTACCATCTGACCATCATCTTGGAATTATATTCTGGAGCGGAACTGTGATAATAAATCTGCCCCCAGTAAATTTACCGGACATGTGGGAGAGATTAGGAACTTAGCAGTAACTTCAGGGAAAGATCTCACAGGCATGGGTTTTGTAAGAATATATTTATTGGGTCTGCCATCTACACCGATTAAAACAAGCTTTTGTTCTGAGAATTGACATGGCATGGCTTGGGAAGGAGATTCCCAGACATAGGGTTAAAAGGGATATTGGAGTGTGGGACTGGATTTGTGTACGGTGGGAAGGGCTGAAGCTCGAGTCTGTTGCGTGGGCCACTGATAAGAAACCAGCTGCGTCCTTGTAGCTGTGGGGGCTAAGGTTGGAGCAGGAATCGCTGTGGCCATTGACTTAACCTTTAATTTCCCTGTTGATGCAGAGCGGGCTAAGTTCTAAAACCTTTGTACTACTTTTATAATAATAATAATAATAATAATCTTTATTTTTATATAGCGCTAACATATTCCGCAGCGCTTTACATTTTTTTTCACACATTATCATCTTACTTTTAATGCATCATCCGGAGTGGAAGTCTCGATATCAGGTCTAACTGACATTATTGCCTCTTTCAATTCAGATTTAAGGCCGGACATTAAAGCTGCCACAAAAATGTGTGAATGGGCTTTATTATACAATGAGAATCTCAGATCTTTAAATACTACCATAAGACGCCCATAATAATAATAATTTTTATTTATATAGCGCCAACATATTCCGCAGCGCTTTACAAATTATAGAGGGGACTTGCACAGACAATAGACAATACAGCATAACAGAAATACAGTTCAAAACAGATACCAGGAGGAATGAGGGCCCTGCTCGCAAGCTTACAAACTATGGGGAAAAGGGGAGACACGAGAGGTGGATGGTAAGAAATGCTATAGTTATTCGGACCAGCCATAGTGTAAGGCTCGGGTGTTCATGTAAAGCTGCATGAACTAGTTAACTGCCTAAGTATGTAGCAGTACAGACACAGAGGGCTATTAACTGCATAAAGTGAATGAGAACATTCATTTATTTATTTATTTTTTTATTTTTTTTTAAATAGGCCACACAGGGATCGTTACGTTAATGCATTGAGGCGGTAGGCCAGTCTGAACAAATGAGTTTTTAAGGCACGCTTAAAACTGTGGGGATTGGGGATTAATCGCATTAACCTAGGTAGTGCATTCCAAAGAATCGGCGCAGCACGTGTAAAGTCTTGGAGACGGGAGTGGGAGGTTCTGACTATTGAGGATGCTAACCTGAGGTCATTAGCGGAGCGGAGGGCACGGGTAGGGTGGTAGACTGAGACCAGAGAGGAGATGTAGGGTGCTGCTAAGCCATGGAGTGCTTTGTGGATGAGGGTAATAGTTTTGTACTGGATTCTGGAGTGGATGGGTAGCCAGTGTAATGACTGGCACAAGGTAGAGGCATCGGTGTAACGGTTGGTGAGGAATATGATCCTGGCAGCAGCATTCAGGACAGATTGGAGAGGGGAGAGTTTGGTAAGCGGGAGGCCGATTAGTAGAGAGTTACAATAGTCCAGACGAGAATGAATAAGTGAAACAGTAAGAGTTTTTGCAGAGTCGAAAATAAGAAAAGGGCGAATTCTAGAAATGTTTTTGAGATGAAGATAAGAAGAACAAACAGTGGGACATATGCTGTCGGTGGTGGCTACTGCTCAGAGAAGTTCTTCATATATATATACACTCTTTGGGATCTGTAAGTGGAGGTAGAATAACGGAAACGCCTGAAATTTTGAGGGCCTTTGCGGACTTCTATGCAGATTTGTATTCCTCTCAGGCTGGTGAATCGGTCGAGGACACACTGACTTTCTTGGAAGGTCTGGATTTGCCGAGACTGAATGAGGCAGATAGGGAGAGCCTTGAGGCCCCTATCCCTGAGGAGGAATTGAGTCGGGCATTGATGTCTATGGCTAATGGGAAGGCGCCTGGGGTCGATGGGCTACCCGCTGAGATCTATAAAGGGTTGGCAGAAGTGTTGATTCCTAGATTAAAAATGGTACTGGAGGAAGCTAGGTCCTGTGGGTGCTTGCCAGCCTCTATGAGAGAGGCCATAATAGTGGTTATTCCAAAGAAGGATAAGGACTTGGGGAAACCGGAGTCGTACCGCCCAATTTCTTTACTAACTATTGATGTCAAGCTTCTGGCCAAGGTGTTGGCTCTCCGACTCTCTAGTGTTATTGCGAGTCTGGTGCATTCGGACCAATCTGGCTTTATGCCTGACAGATCCACGGCGATCAATTTGCGGAGGTTATATGTAAATATGCAGGTAGAGTCTGATAACGGTGGTCGAAGAGTGATTGTATCGCTAGATGCCCATAAGGCGTTTGACAGTGTTGAGTGGGGATATCTCTGGCAGGTGTTGGAATGTATGGGGTTTGGTCCGCAGTTTGTGGCCTGGATACAGCTGCTGTATTCATCACCGTCGGCTAGAATTAGAGTGAACGGGGAGCTGTCTCGACCTATAGGGCTGGCTAGGGGTACTAGGCAGGGATGCCCGCTCTCACCCCTCCTGTTCGCGCTGGCTGTAGAACCTCTTGCTGCTAAGATTCGGCAGTCTGATAGGGTCCTTGGGTTTAGGTATGGGAAAATAGAGGAAAAAATAGCGTTATACGCAGATGATGTTTTGCTGTTCCTGGCGGATCCAGACGATTCACTAAGAGGGGCCGTTGAAATTGTGGAGAGATTTGGTACTGTGTCGGGATTGACAATTAATTGGGATTCTTTTTAGGGTGGATGACGTAGGAGAGAATGTGAGTGAGGATGTTGGTGATGAAAGGCTACAGGTGGTTTCTAAATTTAAATACCTTGGAATATATGTCTCGGTGCCCATTGCGGAGTACCTACAAAGGAATTTGGCTCCTGTTATGGGGGTTCTCAAGGCGAAGGTAGATGCCTGGAATAAACTACATCTATCGGTCGTCGGTAGGGTATACCTTATTAAAATGGTCCTGATGCCTAAAATTCTATATGTTCTACATAACGCACCAATTTGGATCCCTCGGGGGAAGTTCAGGCAGATTAATGCCCTCTTTAGAAGTTTGATATGGGGAAGACAATATCCACGTATTAGCCTGGAGACGCTTCAGCGACCCAAGGAGGATGGTGGTTTGGCTTTGTCCAACCCGGAAATATACTTCCTTGCGGCACAGAGCCAGCATTTGAAGGGCTGGGCGCGAGGGGCGTCATCCAGTGCAGTACAACATCTAATGGAAGAGGTGACGGACCGACGACCGATGGCTAGGTGTTTGGAGGATGGCTCTTTGGGCGCTTTGGGAAAAGTATACCCAACCCTGTTCCTGATTCGTAAACTATGGAATAGACTAAGGCAGATTCGTGGGGTTACAGGGTTGACTAAATTCACACCGATATGGTCTAATAACAATTTAAAGGAATTTGAGGCTTTGGGAGGACTGATGGAATGGCAGAATAAGGGAATTTGTTTTGTTCACCAGATAATTCAGCAGCAAGCATTGAAGTCCTTTTCTCAATTGCAGGTAGAATTTGGGCTGCGATCCACAGGGGTATATCAGTACGCGCAGATGAGACATGCCTTTAGAGCTCAGAAGAAGAAGGTTGATATCAGAGTTCAAGATGATATTGTGTTGGAGTATGTGTGTGGTGACGGGACTACAAGGGGAGTTATTTCTACTCTGTACAAGGACCTTATGCACACGTTTTTGCTAGATTTCCCTATAAAGGCGAGAGCTAAGTGTGAGAGGGAAGTAGGGACGATGGAGAATGAAACCTGGGAATCGGTGATGGAGTCGGTTCCGCGACTATCCTTGAGTGAGCCATATAGACTCGCAGTTATATATTCTGCATAGAGTATATAAATCTCCAGAAGTGCTATACAAAGCGGGATTGCGTGCCAACTCTGAGTGCCCGAGGTGTGCGAGTGAGAATGCAGGAATATATCACATGATGTGGACGTGTCCCAGGCTGGCTGCTTTTTGGGTGGTGGTTTTGAGCCGGGTTGAAGTAGCGTATAGGTGCAGAATTCTCAGAGACCCGATAGTTTGCGTGCTGGGATATGTGGAAGAAATTGGAGTTGACAATACTTGGAAGATTGCAATTGCTAGGTTACTCTACATGGCAAGGAAAGTAATAGCACGAAATTGGATTAATGCGGAACCACCTGCGAGAAGGGAATTTCTCCAATATGTTCAACATGGTTTAAAATTGGAAAAGGGGGTGTACAAAAAAAGGGGGAGAATAGAAATGTATAATAAGATGTGGTCTCCTTGGCTTGAATTGGATTGAGGAGTATAGAAGTCGAGTTTCTTAAGACCTGGATAAGGATAAACTACACGAGGCAGAGAAGGCCTCAGTGGGGTGTAGATTGGGAATGAGCTGTCTTAGGGGGGAGGGGGGTAGTTGGGGTAATGTTGGGGTGTATTGTAATAAGAAATAAGAAAATGTGTATGTGATATAATGCAATGTAAATGGCATCCGGATGTTCTTCTTTATATTGTTAATAAAAATCTATTTAAATTAAAAAAAAAAAAAAAGAAGATAAGAAGAGCGAGCCAGTGATCGGATGTGGGGGGTGAATGAAAGGTCAGAATCAAGGATGACCCCAAGGCAGCGGGCATGTTGCTTTGGAGTAATGGTGGAACCGCACACAGAGATGGCAATGTCAGGCAAAGGTAGGTTAGTAGAAGGAGAGAACACGAGGAGTTCAGTTTTTGACAGGTTTAGTTTCAGATAGAGGGAGGACATGATGCTAGAGACAGCGGTAAGACAATCACTGGTGTTTTCTAATAAGGCAGGCGAGATATCAGGAGCAGAAGTGTATAATTGGGTGTCATCAGCATAGAGATGGTACTGGAAACCAAATCTAATGATTGTTTGTCCAATAGGGGCAGTATACAACGAGAAGAGGAGGGGGCCTAGGACTGATCCTTGAGGAACCCCAACAGTAAGGGGAAGGTGAGAGGAGGAGGAACCAGCAAAACATACAGTGAAGGATCGGTCAGAGAGATAGGAGGAGAACCAAGAGAGAACGGTGTCCTTGAGGCCGATGGAGCGGAGCATAGTGAGGAGGAGCTGATGATCCACAGTATCGAATGCTGCAGAGAGAGCCAAGAGAATTAGCATGGAGTAGTGACCATTAGATTTAGCTGTTAGTAGGTCATTAGAGACTTTAGTGAGAGCAGTTTCAGTAGAGTGTAAAGAGCGGAAGCCAGATTGAAGAGGGTCTAGCAGAGAGTTATCTGATAGATAGCGGGTAAGACGGGAGTGGACCAGGCGTTCGAGGAGTTTAGAGATGAAGGGAAGATTAGAGACAGGTCTATAATTAGCGGCACAGTTTTGGTCGAGTGTTGTGAATTCTGTGGCAGAGCTCCCTCCTGTGGTCACAAGTGGTACTTCGGCTGATTCTCTCTGTGAGCTTCCGTTGGTGGAGGAAAGTGGTACTGCGGCTTCTGAGTTTCCTTCCTCAGGTGATGTGGTGAAGTCGTTAGGTGCTGCTCTATTTAACTCCACCTAGTGCTTTGATCCTGGCCTCCAGTCAATGTTCTAGTATTGGACCTGTTTCCTCCTGGATCGTTCCTGTGGCCTGCTGCTCTGCATAGCTAAGTTCCGCTTTGCTATTTTGTTTGCTGTTTTTTCTGTCCAGCTTGTCTATTTGTTTTTTCCTGCTTGCTGGAAGCTCTGGGACGCAGAGGGTGTACCTCCGTGCCGTTAGTTCGGTACGGAGGGTCTTTTTGCCCCCTTTGCGTGGTTTTTGTAGGGTTTTGTGTTGACCGCAAAGTTACCTTTCCTATCCTCGCTCTGTTCAGAAAGTCGGGCCTCACTTTGCTAAATCTATTTCATCTCTACATTTGTCTTTTCATCTTAACTCACAGTCATTATATGTGGGGGCTGCCTTTTCCTTTGGGGTATTTCTCTGAGGCAAGGTAGGCTTATTTTCTATCTTCAGGCTAGCTAGTTTCTCAGGCTGTGCCGAGTTGCATAGGGAGCGTTAGGCGCAATCCACGGCTGCCTCTAGTGTGGTTGGAGAGGATTAGGGATTGCGGTCAGCAGAGTTCCCACGTCTCAGAGCTCGTTCAATGTTTTTGGGTTATTGTCAGATCACTGTATGTGCTCTGACCTCTATGTCCATTGTGGTACTGAATTACCTTATCATAACAGTCGAGGGATGGTTTTTTAAGTAATGGATGTATGATGGCATGCTTAAATGAGGAGGGAAAAATACCGGAAGTGAGGGAAAGGTTGAATATTTTTGTTAGGTGAGAGGTGACAGCCGGGGAAAGGGACTGGAGGAGATGTGACGGAATGGGGTCACTGGTGCAAGTGGTCGGGCGAGAGGATGCAAGGAGCTTGCTTACTTCTTCTTCTGTAACTGGTTCAAAGTTAGAGAGTGAACTAGATGCAGTGGGGGAGGGAGGACAGTGCATGGTATGAAGAGATTGGGAGATGATTTCCTGTCGAATGTGGTTAATTTTTTCTTTGAAGTAATTGGCCAGATCGTCAGCGCGGAGATCCGTGGTTGGGGCCTGCACTCTTGGGTTGAGTAGGGACTGGAACGTGTCAAAGAGACGTTTAGGGTTATTGGACAGGGAGGTGATGAGGGTGTTGAAATAGGTTTGTTTGGAGAGGTGAAGGGCAGAATTGTATGTCTTTAGCATGAACTTATAATGGATGAAGTCTTCGGGTAGATTCGATTTTCTCCACAGACGTTCTGCGCACCTGGAGCACCGCTGCAGGAAACGTGTACAGCCCATCTGTGCTGAGTTGTTTTATGTATAGGAGGAGCAGCTTCATCCAGGGCACTTTGCAGGGTTTCATTGTAATGCTTCAGAGCAGAATCAGGACATGAGATGGAGAAGATTGGGGCCAATGAGGACTGCAAGTTCTTCATAAGTTTCTGCGTGTTAATGGCCTGTATGTTTCTATAAGTGTGGAAAATGGGGGTGACCTGAGCCGGATGGCAGTTCTTGATAGAGAATGAAAGAATGTTGTGGTCAGAGAGTGGGAGAGGGGAGTTTGTGAAATCATCCACTGAGCAAAGCCGGGAGAAGACCAAGTCAAGGGAGTTTCCATCTTCGTGCGTTGTAGAGTTAGTATGCTGCGAGAGGCTGAAAAAGGAGGATAGAGATAAAAGGTGAGAAGCAGATGGGGAGAGGGGAGAAGCAATGGGGATGTTGAAATCACCCATGATAAGGGTGGGGGTGTCACAGGAGAGAAAGTGTGGAAGCCAGGTGGCAAAGTGATCCAGGAACTGATGAGAGGGGCCGGGAGGACGATACACCACCGCCACTCGCATGGAGAAGGGGATGTAGAGTCTGACCACATGGACCTCAAAGGAAGGGAAGACAAGTGAGGGCACTTGGGGGATAACTTGGAAAGTACATTTGGGTGAAAGGAGCAGACCAACGCCTCCACCTGCTCTGTTGTCTGATCTTGGGGTATGAGAAAAATGTAGTCCACCATAGGAAAGAGCAGCAGCAGCGGTGGTGTCTGACTGCTGGATCCAGGTTTCAGTAAGAGCCAGGAGATTAAGAGAATTAGAAAGGAAGAAGTCATGAATGAAGGAGAGTTTATTACACACAGAGCGAGAATTCCAAAGGGCACAATTGAAAGAGACAGAAGGCATGCATGGAATATTAATAAGGTTAGAGGAGTTTCTGGGTGTAGCAATTGGGAGGTTTGACTGGCTATAACATGGGGGGCCGGGGTTTGGAGAAATGTCTCCAGCGACTAGGAGAAGGAGGATAGAAAGAGTGAGCAGATGGTTAAGTGATTTGTGAGAGCGTCTCTTGTGTTGGATGGTGGGACTGAATGGATCTGCGCTGTTAAGCAATGTGAACAGAGCATGAGTGCTATACATAGAACTTCTCAGCAGTCCAGGATATGTTGGTACCTTGGGGTTAAGGGGCATAGTGCTTACAGTCGGGAGTAGAGGCTTAATTTCCTGGGATGGACCATATTATCTAGCAGGGAGACCCCCTGTCCCAAATTTTTAATTCTTTGCTTTCCCGACACATTAATCACTTTCTCAGTGCCTTCTTGCACCACAAAACATCCAGTTTTTTGTCATAGTAATAGACAACTTTAGTTTTTCAATGTAACAAAAACAGAATTCACTTCCTCAATTTCCTATATATCAACCACTCAACTTAATGCAGGTGAATCTTTACCAATCTTTCAATCACACTGATAACCAATCACAAGATTCCTTCTGAAACTAGGCACCATATTTCACTTTCAACTTACAATATTTACTTACTTTAGACGTGCACATTACCGAGCGGCCATACGGTTTGTTCCACTGGGTCTCTGTCCCCCGCTGGGACATCTAAAAAATGCAGTACTCAGTGAGAGGAGGGCATCTCAGACTTTCCCTTCAGATACCCCTGGAATATACATATATATCTATATATTCCTGAGTTACGCATCCTACCCATCTTCGATCACCTCACCGCGCCTGATTCTAACAGTGATCAGGAATTCAGGATATTTTGACTATAAAGAGAATTACATCACTGGTCAATCCGGGGAGTCCGTCCCTTATGAGGGTACGGTTCGAGCACTGGGCTCCCAATGGAACTACACATCTATATGATTCCACCTAAAAATCACCCCACCATCGGGGACAAACCTCAGATCCTCTTTGCAGCACAAACACAGGAAAACCATACCAAACGGTCAGTCTGGACAGTATAACTGCCAGCTTATCGTGGTTGTTGTGGGGGATGATCAGTCCCAATTTTCCAGTGCCTGTGTCCGGTCGGAGGGTCCTTTGTCATGTTGTCCTCTGGGGGGCAGAGGCGTTCCTGTTTGGGGCCACACGTTCGGGCGCCAATTGTTGGGGGAGAATCTAAATTGATCCTTCATGGTTGACTCAGTGATTTACAAATTAATTTACATGGCATTGCCGGCAACTGAAAATGCCCAGACGGAGACGTGTGTCTCTGTATGGGGGATCGAGCAGATCTCTGGCCCCCCGTTTATTGTGTATCACTTTTAATAATCATAGAAATTATACTTCAGCCAATCAGCATAAGAACACGCTCACGGTTCTTAACCTATAAGAATACAGAAAAAACTTAACCCATGAGGATACAGAAAAACCGGAAACTACAGACATGGTCGTATCTTCTCGTCATAGAAAAAGCATACCAACAGGTGCCTCATTATCTGGTTCAAGAGAACACTCAAGGTCTTTATACCAATTATGAACCATAGCATAGTTGAATAACAGACTTGTGAACAACAAGATAAAGTTACTTCTTATTCTTAGCATCTATAACCTTTTACCTAATTAAATAACAGAATTTATCTTTAAGCAACAAGAAAATGGAGTCAAAACACAAAATGGAGAATCTTTCTTAATTTGTTCTTTCACAATGGTACCGCTGAAAACGACATTTTGTGCTGCAAAAAAAAAAGCCGCCATACAGCTTTTTCTGTAAAATAGTTTTTATTGTATAAAAGCTCCAAAACATTAAAAAAAAAAAATATAAATGAGGTATTGCTGTAATTGTACTGATCCCAAAAATAAAACTCCTTTATCAGTTTTGCCACACACGGAATGGCATAAAATCAGAATAGAAAGCAATTAAAAAATGTCATGTGCCCGAAAATGGTACCAATAAAAACGTCAACTCGTCCCACAAAATACAAGACCTCTCATGACTCCGTAGGCCAAAATATAGAAAAATTATAGCTCACACTATTTTTGGCAATAAAAAGCATCTTTTAGTGTGTGGCTACAATGGGACCATGGGTATTAACGCCTTCCCAGGCTACAAATATTGGCCCCCGACCGTCGGCTTTCCCCCTCTGGCGCAGAAAATTGCACTGGAGCCCACGCATTTTTTGTTCCCGTTTTTTTCTTTATGTTCATTAATCAACATCAGCCTATCTATGGATATATCTATTTATAGCTATATCTATAGATACTTAGATGTTTCTATCCATAGATTTATCTGGCTAATTTCACACATCAGGTTTTCGCCGTCAGGCACAATCCGGCAAGTTTAAAAAAAAAAAAAAAAAAAAGATCCGTTTTTTTCTGCTGGATCCGTTTTTTTTTCATAGAGTTGTATTAGCGCCGGATTGCGCCTGATGGCCACATGTTTCATCCGTTTTTTGCTGGATCCGTCAAAAAAGCTGTTTCTGCAGGACGGAAAACACATACAGAGGAACGTTTTTTCTGTCCGGTGAAAAAACGCACAGCGACACATCCAGCGAAAAACGTATGAAACAGATGTTAAATGATGAATCCGGCCTCAGAATCCCGTTTTTCATGCACGTTTCCATTCAAATCATGCACATTTTCCGTTCGCGCTCTTTAAAAAAAAAAAAAACGGATCAGTTTCATCAATTTTTCACTATTTGCAACGGACCCTTTTTTTCAAAAATTCACCAGATCCTGCCTAACGGAAACAAACTGATGTGTGAAAGTAGCCTAACTATTCATATATCTATCTACATCTATCCATCTCATTCCTTCTCCCAATCTATTTATCTCAGGCCGGCGTCACACTTGGCGTAGGAAAATAGTCAGTTTTTTTACGGGCGCAATATGCAGAAATGTTCCCAAAACAGTGTTCTGTATGATATCCGCTGGCAAAGTTGGCAAGACTTTCATTGGCGGAATTATTGCGCAATACGCTGACAAACGCAGCATGCTGCGATTTTTGACGCCCGTAAAATGCGGCTGCGAAATATACGGCTAATGGAAGCTGCCCCATAGAGAATCATCTGTTCGTGTGCAATGCGTAGTTTTTGAGCCTCTCATACGTCCGTAAAACTCTCTAGTGTGACGCTGGCCTCATTCTTTCTATCTATCTGTGTGTAATGGAGTGTGGGTTGGACAAATGTAAAAGAGAAGGTTGAACAAGAAATTACATCACAAATCTTTTTTTTGTCAATAATAGATCTTTATTTCGTTTTCAAAAACGCATTCAAATCCGCATGGAAAAAAACGCAGCAAAAACCGCAGCAAAAATGCAACAAAACCGCACCTGCGTTTTCTAGCAAGAGAGGGAAGAATCTGCAGCAGAAATTTTATTTTTCCGTCAATATGGCCATGTGAGGGCTTATTTTTTGCAGGACGAGATGTACTTTTGAACAACACCATTGGTTTTACCATGTCGTGTACTCAAAAACGGGATAAAATTCCAAGTGCGGGGAAATTGCAAAAAAGTGCAGTCCCACACTTGTTTTTTGTCTGTCTTTTTTGCTATGTTCACTAAATGACAAAACTGACCTGCCATTATGATTCTCCAGGTAATTACGGGTTCATAGACACCAAATATGTCTACATTCTTTTTTTTATCTAAGTGGTGAAAAAAAAAACCCAAATTTTGCTAAAAAAAGAAAATTGCGCAAATTTCCGGTACCTGTAGCATCTCCATTTTTCGTGATCTGTGGTTGGGTGAGCGCTTATTTTTTGCACACTGAGTTAACAATTTTAATGATACCACTTTTGTGCAGATATGTTCTTTTGATCGCCCATTATTGCATTTTAACCCCTTCCCGACCTTTGACGCCACGTAGGCGTCATGAAAGTCGGTGCCAATCCGACCCATGACGCCTATGTGGCGTCATGGAAAGATCGCGTCCCTGCAGATCGGGTGAAAGGGTTAACTCCCATTTCACCCGATCTGCAGGGACAGGGGGAGTGGTAGTTTAGCCCAGGGGGGGTGGCTTCACCCCCTCGTGGCTACGATCGCTCTGATTGGCTGTTGAAAGTGAAACTGCCAATCAGAGCGATTTGTAATATTTCACCTATTATAACGGGTGAAATATTACAATCCAGCCATGGCCGATGCTGCAATATCATCGGCCATGGCTGGAAATACTAATGTGCCCCCACCCCACCCCACCGATCGCCCCCCCAGCCCCCCGATCTGGCCGGTACACTGCTCCGGCACCCCTCTGTCCTGTGCTCCGCTCCCCCCGTGCTCTTGTCCGCTCCCCCCGTGCTTCAATCACCCCCCCGTGCTCCGATCACCCCCCCTGCACTCCGATCCACCCCCCTCCGTGCTCCGTTCCACCCCCCCGTGCTCCGTTCCACCCCCCCCGTGCTCCGTTCCACCCCTCCCGCGCTCCGATTCACCCCCCCATGCTCCGATCCCCCCCCGTGCTCCCCCCCACCCTATCATACTTACCGATCCTGCCGGGGTCCGTCCGTCTTCTCCCCGGGCGCCGCCATCTTCCAAAATGGCGGGCGCATGCGCAGTGCGCCCGCCGAATCTGCCGGCCGGCAGATTCGTTCCAAAGTGCATTTTGATCACTGAGATATAATCTATCTCAGTGATCAAAATAAAAAAAATAATAAATGACCCCCCCCCCTTTGTCACCCCCATAGGTAGGGACAATAAAAAAAATAAAGAATTTTTTTTTTCCACTAATGTTAGGGGTAGGGTTAGGGGTAGGGTTAGGGGTAGGGTTAGGGTTAGGGCTAGGGTTAGGGGTAGGGTTAGGGCTAGGGTTAGGGGTAGGGGTAGGGTTAGGGGTAGGGTTAGGGGTAGGGTTAGGGGTAGGGTTAGGGTTAGGGTTAGGGTTTCGGTATGTGCACACGTATTCTGGTCCTCTGCGGATTTTTCCGCTGCGGATTTGATAAATCCGCAGTGCTAAACCGCTGCGGATTTATGGCGGATTTACCGCGTTTTTTCTGCGCATTTCACTGCGGTTTTACAACTGCGATTTTCTATTTGAGCAGTTGTAAAACCGCTGTGGAATCCGCACAAAGAAGTGACATGCTGCGGAATGTAAACCGCTGCGTTTCCGTGCAGTTTTTCTGCAGCATGTGTACAGCGATTTTTGTTTCCCATAGGTTTACATTGAACTGTAAACTCATGGGAAACTGCTGCGGATCCGCAGCGTTTTCCGCAGCGTGTGCACATACCTTTAGAATTAGACCATGTGCACACGGTGCGGATTTGGCTGCGGATCCGCAGCGGATTGGCCGCTGCGGATTCGCAGCAGTGTTCCATCAGGTGTACAGTACCATGTAAACATATGGAAAGCCAAATCTGCTGTGCCCATGGTGCGGAAAATACCGCGTGGAAACGCTGCGTTGTATTTTCCGCAGCATGTCAATTCTTTGTGCGGATTCCGCAGCGTTTTACACCTGTTCCTCAATAGGAATCCGCAGGTGAAATCCGCACAAAAAACACTGGGAATCCACGGAAAATCCGCAGGTAAAACGCAGTGCCTTTTACCTGCGGATTTTAAAAAAATGATGCTGAAAAATCTCACACGAATCCGCAACGTGGGCACATAACCTTAGGGTTAGGGTTGGAATTAGGGTTGTGGTTAGGGGTGTGTTGTGGTTAGGGTTGTGATTAGGGTTATGGCTACAGTTGGGATTAGGGTTAGGGGTGTGTTGGGGTTAGGGTTAGGGCTGTGATTAGGGTTATGGCTACAGTTGGGATTAGGGTTAGGGATGTGTTGGGGTTAGGGTTAGGGCTGTGATTAGGGTTATGGCTACAGTTGGAATTAGGGTTGTGGTTAGGGTTAGGGTTGGAATTAGGGTTGTGGTTAGGGTTAGGGGTGTGTTGGGGTTAGGGTTGTGGTTAGGGGTGTGTTGGGGTTAGGGTTGTGATTAGGGTTATGGCTACAGTTGGGATTAGGGTTAGGGGTGTGTTGGGGTTAGTGTTGAAGGTAGAATTGAGGGGTTACCACTGTTTAGGCACATCAGGGGTCTCCAAACGCAACATGGCGCCACCATTGATTCCAGCCAATCTCGTATTCAAAAAGTCAAATGGTGCTCCCTCAATTCCGAGCCCTGACGTGTGCCCAAACAGTGGTTTACCCCCACATATGGGGTACCAGCATACTCAGGATAAACTGCGCAACAATTACTGGGGTCCAATTTCTCCTGTTACCCTTGTGAAAATAAAAAAATGCTTGCTAAAACATTTTTGAGGAAAGAAAAATGATTTATTATTTTCACGGCTCTATGTTGTAAACGTCTGTGAAGCACTTGGGGGTTCAAAGTGCTCACCACATATCTAGATAAGTTCCTTGGGGGGTCTAGTTTCTAAAATGGGGTCACTTGTGGGGGGTTTCTACTGTTTAGGCACACCAGGGGCTCTGCAAACGCAACGTGACGCCCGCAGACCATTCCATCAAAGTCTGCATTTCAAAAGTCACTACTTCCCTTCTGAGCCCCGACGTGTGCCCAAACAGTGGTTTACCTCCACACATGGGGTATCAGCGTACTCAGGAGAAACTGAACAACAACTTTTGGGGTCCAATTTCTCCTGTAACCCTTGGGAAAATAAAAAATTCTGGGCTAAATAATTATTTTTGAGGAAAGAAAATGTATTTATTATTTTCACGGCTCTGCATTATATACTTCTATGAAGCACTTGGGGGTTCAAAGTGCTCACCACACATCTAGATAAGTTCCTTTCGGGGTCTAGTTTCCAAAATGGGGTCACTTGTGGGGGGTTGCTACTGTTTAGCCACATCAGGGGCTCTGCAAACGCAACGTGATGCCCGCAGAGCATTCCATCAAAGTCTGCATTTCAAAACATCACTACTTCAATTCCGAGCCCCGGCATGTGCCCAAACAGTAGTTTACCCCCACATATGGGGTATCAGCGTACTCAGGAGAAACTGGACAACAAATATTGGGGTCAAATTTCTCCTGTTACCCTTGGGAAAATTAAAAAATTCTGGGCTAAATAATTATTTTTGAGGAAAGAAAACGTATTTATCATTTTCACGGCTCTGCATTATAAACTTCTGTGAAGCACTTGGGGGTTCAAAGTGCTCACCACACATCTAGATAAGTTCCTTTCGGGGTCTAGTTTCTAAAATGGGGTCACTTGTGGGGGGTTTCTACTGTTTAGGCACACCAGGGGCTCTGCAAACGCAACGTGACGCCCGCAGACCATTCCATCAAAGTCTGCATTTCAAAAGTCACTACTTCCCTTCTGAGCCCCGACGTGTGCCCAAACAGTGGTTTACCTCCACACATGGGGTATCAGCGTACTCAGGAGAAACTGAACAACAACTTTTGGGGTCCAATTTCTCCTGTAACCCTTGGGAAAATAAAAAATTCTGGGCTAAATAATTATTTTTGAGGTAAGAAAACGTATTTATTATTTTCACGGCTCTGCATTATATACTTCTATGAAGCACTTGGGGGTTCAAAGTGCTCACCACACATCTAGATAAGTTCCTTTCGGGGTCTAGTTTCCAAAATGGGGTCACTTGTGGGGGGTTGCTACTGTTTAGCCACATCAGGGGCTCTGCAAACGCAACGTGATGCCCGCAGAGCATTCCATCAAAGTCTGCATTTCAAAACGTCACTACTTCACTTCCGAGCCCCGGCATGTGCCCAAACAGTGGTTTACCCCCACATATGGGGTATCAGCGTACTCAGGAGAAACTGGACAACAAATTTTGGGGTCAAATTTCTCTTGATACCCTTGGGAAAATAAAAAATTGCAGGCTAAAAGATCATTTTTGAGAAAATATATATTTTTTTTCTTTTCATGGCTCTGCGTTATAAACTTCTGTGAAGCACTTGGGGGTTCAAAGTCCTCACCACACATCTAGATTAGTTCCTTTGGTGGACTAGTTTCCAAAATGGGGTCATTTCTGCGGGATCTCCAATGTTTAGGCACACAGGGGCTCTCCAAATGTGACATGGTGTCCGCTAATGATTGGAGCTAATTTTCCATTTAAAAAGCCAAATGGCGTGCCTTCCCTTCCGAGCCCTGCCGTGCGCCCAAACAGTGGTTTACCCCCACATATGGGGTATCGGCGTACTCAGGACAAACTGGACAACAACATTTGGGGTCCAATTTCTCCTATTACCCTTGGCAAAATAGGAAATTCCAGGCTAAAAAATCATTTTTGAGGAAAGAAAAATTATTTTTTATTTTCATGGCTCTGCGTTATAAACTTCTGTGAAGCACCTGGGGGTTTAAAGTGCTCAATATGCATCTAGATAAGTTCCTTGGGGGGTCTAGTTTCCAAAATGGGGTCACTTGTGGGGGAGCTCCAATGTTTAGGCACACAGGGGCTCTCCAAACGCAACATGGTGTCCGCTAACAATTGGAGCTAATTTTCCATTCAAAAAGTCAAAAGGCGCGCCTTCCTTTCCGAGCCCTGCCGTGTGCCCAAACAGTGGTTTACCCCCACATATGAGGTATCGGCGTACTCGGGAGAAATTGCCCAACAAATTTTGTGATCCATTATATCCTATTGCCCATGTGATAATGAAAAAATTGAGGCGAAAAGAATTTTTTTGTGAAAAAAAAGTACTTTTTCATTTTTACAGATCAATTTGGGAAGCACCTGAGGGTTTAAAGTGCTCACTAGGCATCTAAATAAGTTCCTTGGGGGGTCTAGTTTCCAAAATGGGGTCACTTGTGGGGGAGCGCCAATGTTTAGGCACACAGGAGCTTTCCAAACGCGACATGGTGTCCGCTAACGATGGAGATAATTTTTCATTCAAAAAGTCAAATGGCGCTCCTTCCCTTCCGAGCCTTA
This sequence comes from Ranitomeya imitator, assembly GCF_032444005.1. NCBI lineage: Eukaryota > Metazoa > Chordata > Amphibia > Anura > Dendrobatidae > Ranitomeya > Ranitomeya imitator. Next base: position 508,687,346 of record NC_091283.1, on the reverse strand, counting down.
CAATGTGCCCAAACAGTGGTTTATCCCCACATATGAGGTATCAGTGTACTCAGGAGAAATTGCCCAACAAATTGTGGGATCAATTTTATCCTGTTGCCCATGTGAAAATGAAAAAATTGAGGCTAAAAGAATTTTTTTGTGAAAAAAAAGTACTTTTTCATTTTTACGGATCAATTTGTGAAGCACCTGGGGGTTCAAAGTGCTCACTATGCATCTAGATAAGTTCCTTGGGGCGTCTAGTTTCCAAAATGGGGTCACTTGTGGGGGAGCTCCAATTTTTAGGCACACGGGGGCTCTCCAAACGTGACATGGTGTCCGCTAAAGAGTGGAGCCAATTTTTGATTCAAAAAGTCAAATGGCGCTCCTTCCATTCCAAGCCCTGCCGTGCGCCCAAACAGTGGTTTACCCCCACATATGAGGTATCAGCGTACTCAGGACAAATTGGACAACAACTTACGTGGTTCAGTTTCTCCTTTTACCATTGGGAAAATAAAAAAATTGTTGCTAAAATATAATTTTTGTGACTAAAAAGTTAAATGTTCATTTTTTCCTTCCATGTTGCTTCTGCTGCTGTGAAGCACCTGAAGGGTTAATAAACTTCTGGAATGTGGTTTTGAGTACCTTGAGGGGTGCAGTTTTTAGAATGGTGTCACTTTTGGGTATTTTCAGCCATATAGACCCCTCAAACTGACTTCAAATGTGAGGTGGTCACTAAAAAAATGGTTTTGTAAATTTCGTTGTAAAAATGAGAAATCGCTGGTCAAATTTTAACCCTTATAACTTCCTAGCAAAAGAAAATTTTGTTTCCAAAATTGTGCTGATGTAAAGTAAACATGTGGGAAATGTTATTTATTAACTATTTTGTGTCACATAACTCTCTGGTTTAACAGAATAAAAATTCAAAATGTGAAAATTGCGAAATTTTCAAAATTTTCGCCAAATTTCCGTTTTTATCACAAATAAACGCATAATTTATTGACCTAAATTTACCACTAACATGAAGCCCAATATGTCACGAAAAAACAATCTCAGAACCGCTAGGATCCGTTGAAGCGTTCCTGAGTTATTACCTCATAAAGGGACACTGGTCAGAATTGCAAAAAACGGCAAGGTCTTTAAGGTCAAAATAGGCTGGGTCATGAAGGGGTTAATGCAATGTTGCGGCAACCAAAAAAAGTAATTCTGGCGATTTTTATTTATTTTTATTTTTCTCGCTACACCGTTTAGCGATCAGGTTAATCTTTTTTTATTGATAGATCGGGCAATACTGAATGTGGCGATACCAAATATGTGTATGTTTTATTTATTTTTATTGTTTTATTTTGAATGGGGCAAAAGGGGTGATTTGAACCTTAATATTTTAGTTTTTTTCATATTATTAAAAACATATATATATATTTTTTTATTTTCGGCATGCTTCAATAACCTCCATGGGAGGCTAGAAGCTGCCACAACTCTATTGCCTTTGCTACATAGAGGCGATGCTCAGATCGCCCCTATGTAGTAGAATTACATCATTGCTATGAGCACCTACCCCAGGGTGGCGCTCAGAGCAATCTGGCATCAACAACCATTGAGGTCTTCAGGAGACCTCTAGTTGTCCTGCCGACGCACTGCTGACCCCCGATCATGTGACGGGGGTCAGCAGTGTGCGTATTTCCGGCCCGATGGCCGGAAAGCGCTTGTTAAATGTCGCTGTCACTTTGACAGCGGCATTTAACTAGTTAATAGGCACAGGCAGATCGTGATTCTGCCCGCACCTATTGCGGGCATGTGTCAGCTGTTTTCAACAGCTGACATGTCGCGGCTTTGAGGTGGGCTCACTGCCGGAGCCCACCTCATAGCGGGGCTTCTGACATTGGACGGGATAGTATGAAAGTACTAGTAGAAAGGGGTTAATACATCGTAGAACTGTTGCCTCTTTTGCAGCTGTATCACACCGTTGACTCGTGCAGTCTATGATCTTGGTATACCCAAGCCTTTCTCACATGTGCTGTTGCTTAGTTCTATTCCTCGTATTCTGTAGATGTAATTTTCATTTTTCTTGCCCAGATGTCGAATCTCTTGCATTTCTCCCTGTTAAACACCATTCTATTAGTCTCTGCCCATTGTTCAAACTTATCTAGATCCTTCTGAATCCTTTCTCTGTCTTCCCCAGTAATAGCTATCCCTCCTAGCTTTGTATCATCTGCAAATTTGATTTAGTTTACATTCAATTCCCTTATGTATATCATTTATAAAAATGTTGAACAACACTGGGGCCAGGACAGAGCTTTGTGGTGCTCCACTTGAAACACTATTCCACTTGGATGTGCAGCCATTTATTACCACTCTTTGAGTACGATGATTGAGCCAATTATGAATCCACCTAACAGTAGCCTTGTCAATCCCATACTTGGTCATTTTTTCAATAAGGATAGTATGAGATACTTTATCAAATGCTTTGCTGAAGTTGAGATATACTATAGCTAGCACATTTCCCTGATTTACCCAGTCAGTGATTCCATCATTGAAGGAAATTAGATTAGTCTGCGATGACTCATTTGCCTCAAACCCATTACGGTCTCTGGTTAATTACTGTATTCTTATCCAAGTACTTACATACATGCTGTTCAATAATTTATGCAAAGATATTTTCTGGTATAGAAATAAGGCTCACTGGCCTGTAATTTCCTGGCTCCTCCTTCTTTCCTTTTTTTTTTGTAAATAGGGACAACATTTGCCCTTCTCCAAACTTCCGGGACTTCTAATGTTCTTTAGGATTTTTCAAAGATTATAGCTAATGATTCTGCAACTTCCTCTGCCAGCTCCTTCAGTATCCTATGATGTAATTCATCTGGACAAGGAGATTTAAATTAGCAAAGTTTTCCCTCACCATCTCTCTGTTTGGAGTGTGTATTATTTTATTCCTTCGATGGCACCGTGACGATCAGTTGATGTTACAATTGCTTTCTTAGAGAACACAGATGAAAAATAGGAATTAAAAGTTCGGCGTCCTCAACATCATTTTTGACTACTTCACCCTTTTCATCCTGTGAAAATCCTAGATCTTCTTTGACTTTTCTTTTTCCTTCTGACATACCCCCAAAAGCCTTTTTTACTGCTTTTGGTCTCCCTTGCATGCCTCATTCCATTACTGGCTTTAGCTCTTCTAATGCTTTTCCTGAAAACAACATTATATTGTTCTTTAGATATGTCCTCCTCTTTCCATTTAATATACATTTCTTTTTTAACAAGTGATTCGGTTCTGAGTTCATCCATGCTGGTCTCTTTAAATGCTTCCAATTTGTCCTTCTTTTCAGGATTGTTTCTGTTTGTGCAGTGAGAATTTCATTAAGCAAAATTTCCCATCCTCCTTGGACATTTCTGTCCTTTAGAACATAGTCATTGGACCTTTCCTATGCTCTTTGAATCCATTAAAATCTGCCTGTGTGAAGTCCAACTTTAAATTCTGAGTCCGCACTGGTCTTCCTCCACTTGTAATCCAAATTTCAATTATCATGATCACTGCCTCCTAAATTCCCAGATACCTTTTACTTCCTCAACCATTTCCCCCCTGTTGGTTAGAATTGGGTCCAAGATTGCACATCCTCTTGTTCACTCTTTTACCTTTTGAAAGATAAAGTTTTCAAAAAGAGAAGACAAGAATTTTCTGAAGCCGTTACTTTTGCCTGAGAGAGATTCCCACCAAATATCTGAAAAATTAATATCTCCCAGGACCACAATGTCGTACTTTTTTGAGAACAGAGACATCTGATGTGAAAAGATTTCATCCATATATTCAGTCTGTCCAGGTGGCCTGTAGTAAATAACCTATAAATGACATGGTTTGGAATGAGTTAGGCAGTAGTGTGAAAGTGAAGTAGCCAATAAGTGCTCAGCACCTCTGGGAACTCCTTCAAGACTGTTTTAAAGATTTTCCAGTTGACTACCTGATGAAGCTGCTTGAGAGAATGTCATTCGGGTGTAAAGCTGTCATCCGTGTAAAAGGCGGGAACTTAGATTCTTCAGAAGTTTAACAAATATTTTGGTTTCGCTTTTCTTTTTACACTGTTTCCACATATTTGCAATTGTGGTTTTGCTGCCTTCAGTCTGAATCTACAATGTGCACATTCTAATAAGAAAAAGGAAAACCATTGCTTGAATTTCTGTATAAACTTTTTGGCGGTATGCACATGTAACACAAAATCCTAATAGTAATTTAAATGACCTAATAGGTTATTTTCTAACAACACATTCTCTTTAAAGGGGCTGCTCAACTTATTAAAGAGTGCCCCGCTCCCCAGGCTTGCTGGGAGCAGGTGTGTTTCTGCTTCAGTGAGTTTGGTCCATCACAATTGTCACACTGGTGACCTGAACTATGCGCTCCTTAGTGCTAAGGCAAAAGCAATTTTTACCACTGTATGTGCACAGTTTTTTTGCTGAATTTTTGGAGCAGAAACTCAGAGGAAATTCTCAAAATCCTGTTAAAAAACTTTGAGCAACTGCTCAGTTTCTGCTTCAAAATCTCAACAAAAAGACAGCATGCACATACTCTTAGACTCCAGAAGTGGCTGTTAACCTGGGCAACAAGCCGTAAACAGTCAAATTAAAAATCCCTCTGTTCTTGAGAACTTTTTTTAATAAATTGCAATTTTACAAGCATTTTGCACTTTCACCTTTTATAACATTTTAATGGAGATCTCTGGGAAACACAAATAAATGAATTATCATTATCAATAAATTCCTGAATCTTTTTAAATAGCAAATATAAATAATTCACTGTGGTACATTAAAATGTTGTTACATTTACAGAAACGTGTCCTAGACTGATAATAGGACAGGAGCCTGTGAGCATGTGCAGTAGGAGCTCTGCTGCTGTGACCTGGTGATATTCTAAAGCTATCTCCTATGCAATGTTTTGTCGCACAGCACTCATCCTTACTGTACTGTATATATATATATATGTGTGTGTATATATATATATATATATATATATATATATATATATATATATATATATATATATATATATATATATATAGTCAATTTGCTGTGCAGCCAGCCCTGTACAGCTGCTGGGGGGCCCAGGGCATTGGCCTCTCTGCCACCCGGCCCAGCCCTCCCCTGTTCCCGACCAAGCGGCAACAAGCTTTACTGTAGCTAATCTGCCTAGGTGATAAACTGCACACTGCCATGGAGTTGAAAGGTGTAACAAACTAGACTAATAAGTGGCCGGACCCGTCGAAGCACCTGTGTGTGCGAAACGGCCGTCGTCCGAGCTCCTATACCGCACCCTCGTATATACCTGATGTCCTGATAGATGTAACTTGCATTTTTCTCCAATAAAGACCACAATCTTCACAGTTATCCCGGGGTGAGTGCCGCATATTTTCTTCTTCTCTGCTGTTGATAGACTAATAAGTGGCACTCACCCCTCAACCTACAACCAGGCATGGACGTGTGTGACAATGGCTGTAACATTGTGGCAGCTGTGAAGTTTGACAACCTCCCACACGTAGCATGCCTGGCCCATGTGCTCAACTTAGTAATTAAGCGGTTTCTCAAAACCTACCCAGATCTGTCTGACCTGAGCTACTTGTGAATGTACGCCTTGTGTGTGCCCATTTCTGCAAGATGACTGCAGCTGCAGCAGCAACATTTGCAACTTCCAGCACACTGACTTGTGTGCGCTGTCACCACGCATTGGAACTCAATGTTACATATTATACTGTTTTCATACACGTTAGCAGGGTGTGTAAGGCTAGTTTCACATTTGCATCTATTTGCGCAGCGTATCATCCGCATCAGCAAATGCATGCAAAAATGCATGCTAACGCAGCGTTTTTTATCCGCATCAGCTTACGCGTGATGGCAAAAAACGCGTTTGTGCTTGCATGCGTTTGCGCTTTTTATGCGCAAGTGTTTGCTAGGAAAATGCTTTTCCAGGCGAATTTCCTTGATACAAGCCACACCCATGGGCGTGTCTCATGGAAATTCTGTATATAGACCCTTGTACAGATGAAATCCTCATCTTTTATGTATCCAGCATCAAGATAGATCTTTGCATGGAGAGATTCTATTGAAATCTGGATTTGGATGTCAACTTGTTTCTTGCCTTTGGATTTGCTTGTGAGCAAGAAAGGAAAAGACAAAGATGGAGAAGACGTCCTGGTCGATTTTGGCAGCACCCCATTGTTGGAGTCATATAGAGCCGTGGAGCCTACCACTCCTTATTCAGTGAGCTCTGTGAAAACCCGGAGAAATATTTTGAGTACACAAGGATGTCTCGAGAGCTTCCAGGATTTGCTGCTTTGTGTACAAGGAGCCATCAGCAGGCAGGACGCACAGCTGCGTAGAATGATTCCTGCTGAGGAACGTCTCCTGGTGACACTAAGGTATGTAATATTTCAAAAGAAACGTCTATCATAAATATTATTGTTCTGCCAGGTACTTAATTTTTTTTTCCTTTTTCTGTTCAGCCAAACACCTGTCATAAATATTATTGCCCTAAAAGCCATGTACTTAATAATTTTTTCTTTTTTCTTTTCTGCAGATTCCTGGCTACCTGAGAGAGCTTATCATCACTCCATTTCCAAATCCGGATTGGAATTTCAACACTTTCTGGGATTGTTGCAGTCACCTGCTGGGCTTTGTGGGATGTTCTATTTGAGGAATTTATCCCCCTTACCCACCCCTGAAACCTGGCAGGAAAATGCTGAAAAATACTGGCAAATTTGTAATTTCCCAAACTGGTCAGGAGCTGTGGATGGAAAATATTAGAATTACCAAACTGGAACTGGATCCGAGTACTTTAACTATAAAAAATACTGTTCCATAGTGCCCATGGCGATTGCAGCTGCCAACTGTAGATTTGTTGCCGTGGACATTGGATCTTTTGGAATAGGCAATGACTCGCATACATTTAAAAACTCAGACATGGGCAAACGCTTGTATGGTAACTATTTCAATTTCCCACTTCCACGACCTCTTCCCAACAGTGAAGGCCCAAGAATGCTATTTGTTGTGGTTGGGGATGAGGCCTTTCAGATGTGTGCAAACCTCCTTAAACCATACTCCAGTCGGGACTTAAACCACACGAAAAGAATTAACTACCGACTGACAAGGGCATGAAGAGCTGTTGTGTGTCTTTGGTTTGCTGGTATCGAAATGGCACATTTTGGGAACAGCGATTAATCTCAAAATTGATACAATCAATGAAGTTGTCAAAGCGTGTGTGGTTCTGCACAACTACATCATGGCTAAAGAGCGACCCAACGTAGAACTTGATGAACCTGTTTGTAACCCATTGCCAGATTACCTTCATCACCCTCTGAGGACAACAAGGGAAGTTGCCAAAATGAGGGATACATTTGCTGCCTACTTTGTTTCTGATATTGGACGTGTGGCATGGCAAGATGAAATGGTTTATTAAAATGTTCCTGTAATGTTATGTACCTGGAATGTTAAAATGTACCTTTAATGTGTGCTGACGATGAAAACACTTCTAGTGAAACACCAGTTCCAAGTGCCCTCTACATTACAATTCTTAGTTTTATAAGGTGCTCACCAGGTCACAACTCCATTCTTTATTCCGCTCCCTGTCTCATGCAGATTGGGTTAGGTTGCCGATGCTTTACACTACACATCTTCTCTCTGTCAGTGTTATGGTAGGTGACGTTGGATTAGCTCCATTGTCTCTTCAGTCTGCATAAATCTATAGTCTATTAGATGAATGCAGATTGAAGAGACGATGGAGCTAATCCACCTCATATCTTTACTCACCTGCCCGTGTGTCAGAACTAGTGCACTCAGGATGCAGAAAACCCATGTAGTAAACATGGTGTCATCACGGGTGCAAAAGACTGATGACACGACCGCTCATAGTCTGCCAATTCATAGAGGTGAGATTGCTCAGTGTTGTTCTGAGCAGTGGTCTCATCAGTGTTTTTCAACCATGTTTACTTCTTGGGTTCACTGCATCATGAGTGCACTAGTGCTGACACTTTGTGCTGTTAATTATGTTTTTCTTGGAGGATTTTCAGTCCTCTTTGTGTTTTTGCCACCTCATATCTCCATGACAGACACAAGAAGCAAAGCTGCAGTGTAAAGCAAAAAAAGAAAAGGAGGAGCAGATTGTGTCTGTCATGGAGCAATGAGGTTGCAAAGCTCAAAACTTTACAGTGCAGATTTGCTTCTTGAGTGAATACTTCTATAGTGGTGAAGGCGACGTGGGTGTTGATGGCAATGGCGCAGGGTGGGTTGATGGCGACGAAGGAGACAAAGAACCAGCAGTGATAGGGGGAAAAAAAAACCACAACTTTATTAATTTTTACGAGACAATGAGGGCGAAATGTTGTGGACCTGGGGGGTGTGGAACTGGGATGATAGGCTAGGTGTGGATAATGAAGGGGTTCCAGATGAAGGGTCAACTAAATGTGTGTGGTCTTGGAGGTCAGGGATCAAAGTAGACACATTAGGAGTGGAAGCATGGCACGGGAGAGACACATTGGAAGGGAGAGAAAAACTGGACAACAGACACACATTGGGAGGTGAGGGTGGAGGTAGTTGGACAGTTTTGGTGCCACGACTCTTTTTTTATTTCTGTCCCGTCTTAGGTGGCTGCCTTCTTTGTTTTGTGTCTCTTTGGGAGGGTGGGAGTGGTGGGTTCAGCAGGGCGTGCAAGATCTGGAGCCGGCCTGGTGGTGGCGGTGAACAGACGTGCAGGATCTGGACCTGGTCTGGTGGTGGCGGTAACAGCAGTGCAGGATCTGGACCTGGTCTGGTGGTGGCGGTGACAGCAGTGCAGGATCTGGACCTGGCATGGTGGTGGACAACTGTGCAGGAGCAGGACTTGGCAATGGTGGTGGTGGACTGGCGTTCAGCAGGACCCGGCGTCATAGTGGTGACGGTATAGTGGTGTTCACCAGGACTGGGCATGGTGGTGGCAGTACAGTGGTATGCAGCAGAACTCGGTAAAGAACTGAAGCTGGATAGTGGTGGCACAGGCGGAAATGCCACATGTGGCTGTTGGAAGTACCGAAGACACAAAAACGCACAGAGAGGTCAAAAATACTCTGTTGTAAAAAAGTCACAGTAAATAAGCAAGTGCTAGTCAAAAAATGAAAAAATACAGGGTATTTAGTTAATACGTTTTTTTGCAAAAAAATGTATGTTAAGCTGCTCTACCAATCGCCAAGGTATACCCACAATAGAGCAGTCCTATCTAATGTATATAATCCCTATCTGATGTATTTAAAAACCTGATCATCTGTATAGTACCTGTATAAGCAGGGTTCAGAGGGAAAAAATATACATGTGGACATGCAGGATGGAACAGCTACAATGCAAATGACCCACAGAGGAGTCGTGGACTCCCCGAGTCTGCTGCATAGCCTGAACGCAAGCAGCACTGCAGGCCTGCATCACATTAAGCTGGAGTTCAGGCGTAAGGTGTTCTGACGTGCCCCGCTGTATCGCATTAAAAAAATGTTGTGCCGGTCTTTGAAGGTCGGCTTCCAGCTGCTCAAGGCATCAATTGGCATAACCACTTTCCAGTCCATCTCCGAGCGCCTTCAGGCCATTCTGGAAGACCGAGCTCAAGTGAACAAACTCGGGCATGCGTGACCTGTCCAAGGCCTTCTGCCGCTGGTGGGAAGACTCCAAAAAAACAGTGGCAGAGGACTGGGACAGGGAAACACCTGAAAGACCAGCTGCCTGTTCTTCAGCCTGTGAAGCCTGCCCACTTGCTGCATCGCTGATGGATGGCTGGGACTGTTCCATGGCTGTTCGATGAGGGGCCGCTCCAGAGGATGATCCAGGTTCAGCGGTGCTGCTCCAGGTTCTGTGTGGAAAAGAAATGAAAAACATTAATACAAAACAATTACAATTGTAAAGGTGCCAACATATCCTGTGGAATAGAAAATTTCAGATAGGGAATACAACACAATGGAATACAACACAAAAATACTTGCGTTCGCTGAGCAAGGACAGGCCTCAGGAAAGACAGCCTCCTATGGTACTTGTATTTCCTGATCCGTGCAGCAGCACCACTGCGAACTTGGTTCTCCTGTCTGAGGTCCTTATTGAAGCGATCCTTCATCGCATGCCAACGGGTTCTGACTTTGGTCACTGTGAAGGGAGAAAAAAACAAAATTGTTAAACAATGCACTTTAGGCCGGGATCACACAACTGTGTGTGATGCGAGAAACTCACAGGAGTTACTCACATCACACACGGTTGTGTGATCACGGCCTACAGGTTAACTGCTGCGACAGATCACATTGCAATACTTACAAAAAGCCTTTCGGACATGTGGCGTTGTCCCAGTCATCCATCAGCGATTGGACCACTTCATTCGACAGCCGCCGAATCACCACAGCGTCCGAGTGCTGCTGATCCAGGGTGTCCCACAACAGAACTGGCTCCTGCACCGATGTGATGAGGACGTCATTGTTGATGAATTCTTCTTCATCCCGTTGTGGAACCTAGAAAAAAATAAAGACATTAATGTTGTAAAGATAAAACACTTAACAAAAACAAGAACAAAAACCAGTCAAGAATAACTAAAAACTGTCAAGAATACTTACACACCATCTTGCCACCGGAACTTGGGCCTGAGTCTACTGCTCCTGCTCGTCTGCACTGGAATGGTTCTGTAAAGAAAAACATTATTTTTCCACATGTGTAATAGTGACCGTGAATAATTACCAATCAGTAGCAATGTAAATGTACTCACTTCAGTCTCCTGTCCACTCTGTGCGGTCTGCTCTTCACTGGAGGACATGGCTATAGCTGCAAGAGAGACCGAAATGATTACAGACTGCAGGGAGAAAAACAGTCAAGCAGACATATAGCTTGTATACTCACATTTTGATAGTCTTCCAAAAAAGATGTTGCAATAGCTTGTATCGTTTCCAGAGTCTGGAGAGTAGTGGACTTCCAGTGCCCATCCCCTCTTTTAAAAGCTTTGTTTGGGAAGTGGCTTAAAACCAGTTCCTGGACATGTTTACTCACGCTAATACAATCCTACGCATGTCCTTGCGTACCTATGCATTCCCTAGACTGTAATGCGTTTTTTTACGCACTCAATCCGCAAATGTCCGCATGCGTATGGCGGCGAAAATTTGACGCTTCAAACAAATGCAACATGTTGCGTTAGCCGCGCCCTGACCAAACCGCAAAATTACTCGTGTACGCATCCGCAGACGAACGCATGCAAACGCATGTGCCTGCGTACACCATGTTAAAGATATGTACACTGGACGCATGCGGATGTATGTGGATGAAACGCTGCATTCACAGAGGCAAATGTGAAACTAGCCTAATGAGACATATAGATAAACCCCCTGTCTTATTTAAGAAAAGAGGCTGTAAAGTTGTAACATTCTTTTATTGATTGTAGATGTGACAGGAAAGGGTGAAACTATAAGATGCAATAACAGGAGCATTTCAGAATATATAACTGTACAGTGCATAAAATACAGATAGTCAGCAATACACTCTAATATGAGGCATTTACAAACTGATGATTGCCTATTAAACACAGCAAACATACTGATAGACACAGGACTGTAACAGACAGATAGTGGCTTACCAACTATGCTTAGAGCAGGCTGTTTAACAAGGAGCATGCAGAAAAAGGAGTGGTGTGTTTTCTCCTCAGAAGCATACAGGAACAATGTCTGCTGTTCCTTCTAGTGATGTGTAGTTCGCAAACGATCCGACACAAAGAGCCGGCTCCCTGCTGTGAACGATGGAAGCTGCCACCCCAGTGAGAGCCACAAAAATCCCTGAATGGCTCTCACTGGGCTTAAAATCCAGGACTTCAGCAGGCGTAACTCCGCTCACCTGAGCAAAACCCCACCCACTCTTCAATTTAATTGGTTCCTAGCAAGCGGGTGGAGTTTCTGTGGTAGGTAGGTGGGTTTTTGGATGCCTGATCAGGTATTCGATAGGGATCCACTTAGGATCCAAAAAGAGAGCTCAAATACCAAAAAGAGCCGGACTGCCCATCACTAGTTCCTTCCACAGTGACATAATAAGACCACAATGCTCTAGGACCAATCCCGCAATGCTCTAGGAACGTCCCATAATACATTGCAAACTGAACTAGAATGTATACATTAAACTGCCAACAGATGGTGCTGTTACCTTACAATACAAAAATATAGGAAGGATTAATATACTCAGAAAATACAATGTCTGTAATAACTGAGACACAAAAAAATGACTAAACTTTCTAGACAGCAAGTATATTGCAAGGACAGAACACATTAAGAGTTAAGACTTGCAAGAGACGCCAAAAGCAATAAAAAATATTTTGAGGATATGACAAAAGTAAAAGTCAAAGATGCTATAGGATTTTTACAGGATGAAAATGATGAAATGGTAAGAAAAGATGTTGAGAAGGCCGAACTTTTAAATTCCTATTTTGCATCCGATTTTTCTCAGAAAGGAAATGTAACATCAACTGATCTTCACTGTCCTATTAGAGGAATAGAAGAATCAAGGATATCTATAAACAGAAAGATAGTGAGGAAACACTTGGCTAACATAAATGAATTCAAGTCTCCAGGTCCAGATGAGTTACACCCCAGAGTACTGAAGGAGATAGCAGAAGAAATTTTTGAACCACTCGCCGTAATCTTTGAAAATTCTTGGAGAACAGGAGAAGTCCCAGAAGACTGGAGAAGAGCAAATGTTGTTCCTATCTTCAAAAAAGGGGAAGAAGCTGGACCCAGGGAACTATAGGCCGGTGAGTCTGATTTCTATATCAGGAAAGATCTTTGAACAAATTATTAAACAACATGTAAGTAAGTACCTGGATAAGAATGAAGTGAATGAGTCAGCATTGGTATATAACTAATAAGTCATGTCAGACTAACTTAATTTCCTTCTATGACAGAATCACTGTCTGGGTGGATCAGGGAAATGCTATAGATATAGTATATCTTGACTTCAACAAAGCATTTGTCAAAGTATCTCACACCATCCTTATTTAAAAAATGACTAAGTATGGAATGGACAAGGCAACTGTTAGGTTGATTCATAACTGGCTTAGTGATCGGACCCAAAGAGTGGTCGTAAATGGCTGCACATCCAGTTGGAAGAATGTCTTAAGTGGGGTACCACAGTGTTCTGTCCTACGCCCTGAATTGTTCAACATCTTTATCAATGATTTAGATGAAGGAATTAATTGTACACCAATTAAATTTGCTGATGACACAAAGGAGGGATAGCTAATACTAGAGAAGAAAGAGAGAGGATTCAAAAAGATATAAATAAACTGGAGCAGTAGACAGCAACTAACAATGATTTTTTTTAACAGGGAAAAATGCAAAGTATTACATCTGGGCAATAAGAATGAAAAAGGCATTTACTGCATGGGAGGAATAGGACTTGGCAACAGCACATGTGAAAAAGACTTGGGTATACTAATTGATCATAAACTTAACATGAGTCAACAGTGTGATGCAGCAGCAAAAAAAGGCAAATGCAATTCTGGGATGTATACCATGTATATGCAGCATACAGTCTAGATCACGTGAAGTCATTATTGCCCTCTACCCCTCTTTGGTCAGACCTCATCTGGAATACTGTGTCCAGTTTTGGACACCGCATTTTTTTTTAAAAAACATCAACAAACTGGAGCAAGTTCAGAAAAGAGCGACCAGAATGGTGACCGGTCTGCAAACCATGTCCTATGAGGAACGGTTACTGGATTTGGGAATGTTTAGCTTGCAAAAAAGAAGACTGAGAGGAGACTTAATAGCTGTCTACAAATATCTCAAGGGCTATCACCTTGTATAAGGATCATCTTTATTCTCATTGCACAAGGAAAGACTAGAAGCAATGGGATGAAACTGAATGGGAGGAGACAGATTAGAAAAAACTTTTTGACAGTTAGGGTGATCAATGAGTGGAACAGGCTGCTACGAGAGATGGTGAGTTCTTCCACAGAAGTCTTCAAACAGAGGCTGGACACACATCTGTCTGGGATGATGTAGTGAATCCTGCTTTGAGCAGGGTGTTGGAACAGATGACCCCGGAGGTCCCTTTCAGCTCTACCATTTTATGATTTTATATGTTTGCAAGTCTTTGTGAGCAGCAGAGGGCATTAGTTGAATACCAGCTACACCATGCACGTTGGTATTCTGGTCAGCCTCCGCACATAAGAGCTAATGAGTGGGCTTGGATGTCTTACATATGTGCGGTTCTCCAAAACTTTGAGGACTCGACCAAGTTAGTGAGCGGCGATAACACCCTATTCATCGTCACCTTCCCACTTCTTTGTCTACTGAAATGCTCGCTGCTCACAATTTTAAGAGGAGGCTATTCAGGTGGAGCAAGTTGAGATGGATCATGAAACTATACTGAGTAATGCTACACAGCCCAGCCTTATCTCATCTTCTCAATGTGGATTGGCTAATAATGAGGAGGAGGAACACGAGCTGGTTGCCTGCACTACCACCTACACCACCTTCATGCCATCTGTTTAGCATGGATGGGCTGAAGATGGGGAAAGGGAAAACAAGGAGGACAAGGAGCAGGATGAGTACAACATGGACAGTCGCCCTCTTGGTTGGGACAGGGAAGTCTTGGTTGTTGGCAGTCTGGCACACATGACTGAGTTTATGTTCCGCTGCCTTTCCCGTGAGCTTCGTGTTGTACACATTTTGCCCAACACTAATTAATCGTTGGTCACCCTTCTAGACCCACACTACAAGGAGAACTTTGTCATTAAATAGAGGCGGCACGGTGGCTCAGTGATTGGCACTGCAGCCTTGCAGCGCTGGGGTCCTGGGTTCAAATTCCGCCAAAGACAATATCAAACTAGGGCTTTCAGACCTGAAATAATGCAAACAAAACAAGTTTGTAATCATTTAAAAACAACAATACTAATGTTTTAACTCGGGAAGAGTTCAGAAATCAATATTTTGTGGAATAACCATGATTTTTAATCACAGCTTATGCGTCTTGGCATGCTTTCCTCCAGTCTTTCACACTGCTTCTGGCACAAAAATGTAAGCAGTTCTTCTTTGATTGATGGCTTGTGACTATTCATCATCCTCTTGATTACATTCCAGAGGTTTTCAATGGGGTTCAGGTCTGGAGATTGGGCTGCCCATAACAAGGTTTTGATGAGATGGTCTCTTAATTTTTGCCAGAGCTGTATATACTAGCTGAAGAGCCCGACGTTGCTCGGGCATAGTAACTAACTATGGCTAGTTATAACAAATAATGCTTATATTGCACATTTTTTTAAACACCATATTAACTCCTTAACGACTGCCGATATGACTTTTAACTGCGGCAGTTAAGGGGCCTTATTCCTCCTGCACCTCATGCTCCTTCTTTTTACACAGCCTCCTGCTGCACCTCACGCTCCTCCTTTATACACACCATTTTTCTGCAGCACAGCTTTGCTCCTTTATAATCGCCTCCTCCAACACTTGATCCCGAGAGAAATTGCACTAATTGCAATAAACCTTATTGTATACACAGCCTACTTCTACTGCAGCACCAATTTTTTTTTCCTTTAGACCTCGTTCACACGTTATTTGACCAGTATTTTTATCTCAGTATTTGTAAGCTAAAACTTGGAGTAAAAGAATCAGAGGAAAAGTATATTAGAAATACATCACTACTTCTGTATTTTTCTCCCACTCATGGTTTTGACTTATAAATACTGAGGTAAAATACTGACCAAATACTGAACGTGTGAATGTGGCCTTCTACCAGCGTCGGACTGGGGTGTCTGGGGCCCACAGGAGGAATTGACCCTAGTGGCCCATTCTACAGCTATATCCAAATACCTATATTGTTACAGATACAAGAAATGTCATAGGGATCTATGACTGGCACTACCTGGTCATCACGGCAGATAACTCATCACATATGTCGTTTTATGAGGTTGGCATCAGTTATGGAGCTGTTGTGATATCACAGCCCATTGTGGTCAGGGGAGATGCTGTAATATTTCGGGTAAGTGACATTACAAGGGGAGTCATTGAGGCACACAGCTTCTGACAGTACAACCTTTCCAAACATGTAAAACGCAGTATAATCACAATTATGTATCACTCAGTTGAAAGGGATTGCCCAAGACCAAAGCCGCCCATCAGTGCTCATAACAATGAGATCAAGCCCCAACATGACTGGAACGCTGCCAGTGCGGGAGGTGAATATATATTTATTTTACAGTAGACAATATAGTATTTATGGAAGAGTTGTCCAAGTAGTTCTCAGCCCCTTTACGGATAGGTGATCAATATCCAACTGGCTGGGGACCCCCACTGATCAGCTGTTAGCAGCCCCCACTACTACCGGAAGTACTCCTGTACATGCTTTGTATACTGTGTATTCACCTTTCCCAGCTATTGTAGCTCTGCTCCCAATCACTTTAATAAGAGCTGAGCTACAATACTCGAGAATGGCCACTACGTGTACAGACCTGTGTTGTTCCAGCTCCGCAGGGACCTGGTAAAAGCTGACAGGTGGGTCATCAATATTGTAGCCTTGGAAAAAACCCTTAATTTTCTTCTGAAGTTCTGATCATAGCAGCAATCATATGGGGCATAAGCGTACTCAGGAAAAATTGTACAACAATTTTGGGGGGTTAATTTCTCCTGTTACCCTTGGAAAAATAAAAAAATGGGGGCTAAAAAATTATTTTTGTGGGAAAAAAATGATTTTTTATTTTCACAGCTCTGCGATATAAAATTCTGTGAAGCACTTGGGGGTTCAAAGTGCTCACCACACATCTAGATAAGTTCCTTAGGGGGGGTCTAGTTTCCAAAATGGGGTCACTTGTGGTGGGTTTCTACTGTTTAGGTACATCAGGGGTGCTGCAAACGCAACGTGACGCCCGCAGACCATTCCATCAAAGTTTGCATTTCAAAACGTCACTACTTCCTTTCCGAGCCCCGACGTATGCCCAAACAGTGGTTTACCCCCACAAATGGGGTATCAGCGTACTCAGGACAAACTGCACAACAACTTTTGTGGTCCAATTTCTCCTGTTACCCTTGTGAAAATAAAAAATTGCGGGCTAAACAATTTTTGAGGAAAGAAAAATTATTTTTTATTTTCATGGCTCTGGGTTATAAACTTCTGTGAAGCATTTGGGGTTCAAAGTGCTCATCACACATCTAAATGAGTTCCTTGGGGGGTTTTGTTTCCAAAATGGGGTCACTTGTGGGGGAGTTCAAATGTTTAGGCACATCAGGGGCTCTCCAAACGCGACATGGTGACCTCTAACGATTGGAGCTAATTTTCATTTAACAAGCCAAATGGCGCTCCTTCCCTTCCGAGCCTTGCCGTGTGCCCAAACAGTGGTTTACCCCCACATGTGAGGTATCGGTGTACTCGGGAGAAATTGTCCAACAAATTTTAGGATCCATTTTATCCTGTTACCCATGTGAAAAAGAAAAAAATTGAGGCTTAAAGAAATTTTTTGTGAAAAACAAAAGTACTTTTTCATTTTTACGGATCAATTTGTGAAGCACCTGGGGGCTGAAAGTGCTCACTATGCATCTAGATAAGTTCCTTGGGGGGTCCAGTTTCCAAAATGGGGTCACTTGTGGGGGAGCTCCAATCTTTAGGCACACAGAGGCTTTCCAAACGTGACATGGTGTCCGCTAAAGATTGGAGCCAATTTTTCATTCAAAAAGTCAAATGGCGCTCCTTCCCTTCCAAGCCCTGTCGTGCCCCAAACAGTGATTCCCCCTCACATATGGGGTATTGGTGTACTCCATTATACAACAACTTTCGGGGTCCATTTTCTCCTTTTACCCTTGGGAAAATAAAAAAATTGTTGCTAAAAGTTCATTTTTGTGACTAAAAAGTTAAATGTTCATTTTTTCCTTCCATGTTGCTTCTGCTTCTGTGAAACACCTGAAGGTTTAATAAACTTCTTGATTGTGGTTTTGAGCACCTTGAGGGGTGCAGTTTTTAGAATGGTGTCACTTTTGGGTATTTTTAGTCATATAGACCCCTCAAACTGACTTCAAATGTGAGGTGGTCCCTAAAAAAAAAGGTTTTGTAAATTTTATTGTAAAAATGAGAATTCGCTAGTCAAATTTTATCCCTTTTAACTTCCTAGCAACAAAAAAATTTTGTATCCAAAATTATGCTGATGTAAAGTAGACATGTGGGAAATGTTATTTATTAACAATTTTTTGTGTTGCATAACTCTCTGGTTTAACAGAATAAAAATTCAAAATTTGAAAATTGAAAAATTTTCGAAAAATTTTGCCAAATTTCCGTTTTTTTCACAAATAAACGCAAAAATTATCGACCTAAATTTACCACTAACATGAAGCTGAGTATGTCACGTAAAAACAGGATCAGAATCGCTAGGATCCGTTGAAGCGTTCTTGAGTTACCTCATAAAGGGACACTGGTCAGAATTAAGGTCAAAATAGGCTGGGTCATAAAGGGGTTAAAGTCATGCCTCACAGGAGCAACTCCACTCTAGACACGACGGAGCTAGATGTGGCCTGTATCTGCCACTCACTGATACTCTGAAGGCGGCGGCCCTGATTGTAGCTCGCAGCAGCTGGGACATCGCAGCCAGTGAGTTTTGCAGGGTGGCTTTCAAGGTGAATGGGTCTCCACCCGTGTGCGCTAACAATGTGGGCTGTGTTGATGGGGCTCTGCGTGTGGAGTGAGTTTGGCTATGTGGATTGGGCGGGGCTAGGTGGAGTGGGCATGGCTTGATACATACACACACACACACACATATATATATATATACATACACATATATATATATATATATATATATATATTAGCTGAAGAGCTCAGCATTGCCCGGGCATAGTAACTAACTGGTTAGTTATAACAAATTATAATTATATTACACAAAAACATTTCAAATGTAATTGGACAATTACATGTACGTGTGTGTGTTAGCTGTACGTGTGTGTGTTAGGCTACTTTTACACTTGCGTCGTGTGACGTCCGTCGCAATGCGTCGTTTTGGAGAAAAAAACGCATCCTGCAAAGTTGCCCTCAGGATGCATTTTTTCTCCATAGACTTGCATTAGTGACGCATTGCGACGTATAGCCACACGTCGCATCCGTCGAGCGACAGATGCGTCGTGTTTTGATAGACAGTCGGCACAAAAAAACTTTCCATGTAACTTTTTTTGTGCGTCGCGTCCGGCATTTTTGACCGCGCATGCGCGGCCGAAACTCCGCCCCCTCCTCCCCGGACTGCAGAATGGGCAGCGGATGCAATCAAAAACTGCATCCGCTGCCCACGTCATGCAGTTATTTTCACAACGTCCATCGGTATGTCAGGCCGACTGTTTGCGACCCCCGTGCAGTGATTACCTGTGCCCGGCTCCCGCAATGTCCTCCTCTGCCGCCCAAGCACCAAATCCTCCATTCCTCTGTCAACTGTCACCCGAAATCCCCTCCGTCAGTCCTGCCTCCTTCCAACCCACCGCTGCTCTGCATTTTCTATGGAGTGGGAGGGACTGTGTGGAGTGGGCGGGGCGTGATACACACATACATACACTACAGCTTTATATATCTACAGTACAGAGCAAAAGTTTGGACCAGCATTTATTTTTCAATAGGACAATGACCCCAAACACACCTCCAGGCTGTGTAAGGGCTATTTGACTAAGAAGGAGAGTGATGGGGTGCTACGCCAGATGACCTGGCCTCCACAGTCACCAGACCTGAACCCAATCAAGATGGTTTGGGGTGAGCTGGACCGCAGAGTGAAGGCAAAAGGGCCAACAAGTGCTAAGCATCTCTGGGAACTCCTTCAAGATTGTTGGAAGACCATTCCCTGTGACTACCTCTTGAAGCTTATCAAGAGAATGCCAAGAGTGTGCAAAGCAGTCATCAAAGCAAAAGGTGGCTACTTTGAAGAACCTAGAATATAAAACGTAATTTCAGTTGTTTCACACTTTAAGTATATAATTCCACATGTGCTAATTCATAGTTTTGATGCCTTCAGTGTGAATGTACAATTTTCATAGTCCTGAAAATACAGAAAAATCTTTAAATAAGGTGTGTCCAAACCTTTGGTCTGTACTGTAATATATATATATATATATATATATATGTAGAAAAAAATTATGTAAGTAAGTGATAAAATCTCTGGTCCTTGAAAATGAGACTATGGTTGGGCTCTCAACAGTGTCACTATTTTGGCAGATGTGTGAGCCTTTCTGCTTTTGAGCTGGAAGTACCACTGTAAGGGGTGGGGAGGGGGGCCATGCTGCTATTACTTTAATTTTGGGTGATGTTACATAAACATGATGGATTCTTGTATATTATGCCACAGCAATAGTTGAAAACGCTTTCTCAGCCTTTTCAGTGTTGTGTGCTTGCTGCTGATTCAAACTCAGATTAAACTTTTACAAGTAGCTGTGTCTTTCTCCTTTGTTTTGTATAATACACAGGGACATCTAAAAGAGTAACACTATTTCTGATCATTATGTGACGTAAATGCTGCATTTTCAAAAATTTTCCTCTCTGCAGGGTCTGACACTTAATTTGCAATTGACTCTAAGCTATTAGGAGGAGACTACACGTTTTGATGTCTTCCATATACATCACAGCACATAGAGATGGATTCCTGCTCTTCATTCCTATGCAGAGACCAGCAGCAGCATGGAGTCTATTCTACTGCAGCACTAAGCAGTGTAGATGTGAATCTAGTTCTGGGGTGTGGTAGAAGATTTATTAGAAATTTCAATGTTCTCTTTTTGTGAGTGTTTTCTCACTCTGCTCCTTACTTCTCCCCCTCCTTCCCTCTGATCATAATAGACTGTAATATGACCCCTCACTGTACTGGCATTTCATCTTGTCTTGATCAAGAGGGAGTTGAGCAGTTTTTGTTTTTGAGTGGATGACAAACTCAGGAGGCAGGGGAAGTGTCTCATAAGTGAAGAAAGAAGTAGAATTCTCTGTGAAGATATATTACAAAGTTTCTTATAGTCTCATATACTATTGATTCACCTTTATTGAAAATACCGTTCCCTTTAGTGATGGGTGAACCCCTGTATGTTCAGGTTTGGCGGCTTCAGCCAAACAGTTAAAAAAAAAAAATGTTTGCTTCAGGTACAAGAAGAGTACCTGACCTTAGACCCCATTCAGATGAATGGGGGACCCAAACATCTACTGTTTGCCACGTTGTCATCTGCATGATCGGTGTTAAGATCATTACAGCCAGTAAGAGAGCTGCGGTTCCCACGTCAAATAAAAAGTTCATCTCCGGTCACAGGTGAACAGACGCCCCCATTACTAACCCCATAAATAATCTTTATTTCTCCAACACCTCATTGGGGGACACAGGACCATGGGTGTTATGCTGCTGCCACTAGGAGGACACTAAGTTAACACAAAGAATAACTCATCCCCTGCAGTATACACCCTCTTGCTGGCTCTAAGTGAACCAGTTCTTGCTTAGTGTCTGTAGGAGGCACTTGGGTCTGTTTTAATTTTTATTTTTTATTCTATTTTTCCTTAACAGAGCGAATGGGGGTGACGGACCCTTTCTAGGTTTCGATCTCCCCCGAACCATCAACAGTCAAGTACGTGGAACGTTCCTCTCGTATCCTTTCCTGCAACGTTGGATGCCAGCCCTGAGCTCACCTTACGGGCGACGGTTCCTTCGCGTTCCAATCTCTCCCCTCCATAGCAGGCGACCACATGGAGTAGCCCTCCATCTACCTCTCCTGGAGCCAGGTGCACAGCCGGACATAATATGTATGGCGTCCGTGCAGCCCCCCTCTGCATCAACACTTACATAGCGGATGATGCAAGGCGACAGAAGCTCTCCACCCCCTCCCTGACTATGGCGATGGTGGATTGAGCACCGGCCCACCGCATCTACTGTGAGTACACTGCGGGGTCTGAGGCGCTGGGGAAGTCCTGGTCCAGGGGTATGGAAGGTCCGCACCTCTAACAGGGCTAATGCCCTGGTCCGTGGGTGGTCCACAGCGCGCATTTTTGATGGAGCGCACCTCAGGATGGCACTAATAGCGGTCACGACGCCGCAGGCCGCAACGGAGAGTTTTTCAAATTTAGTCCCCGGCTTTTCTCCTTCATACAGGCTTGAGTCCTTGGCCACGCCCACCAGGAACTACCGCAGCCCATCTTTTCCAGCGCTTCTCGTTCCATGAGAAGCGTTCTCACAGATCTCGACGGCCATCTTGGTACACCCAGTGCTGATCCTGCAGCGCTGCTCCAGCCCTCCTAATCTCTGGATACCGATATACAGCCTTCAGGACCATACATAGCGGACCTTCCCTGGGGACTCAAGACACAGGACCTGGGTAAGCTGCTGATACATAGCTTAACCCTTCCCCTGCTAGTAAGCGCTCTCTTCAAGGTTACTATGTCTCAAGGCCTCACAAAAAGTCTGGGAAAACCCACACTGTATTTTTTGCTGGATGTACAAGGTCTTGTAAGGTCTCATTACCCCGGGGTCACAATACTGCATTGTGCACCGCTTGTGAACCTGCGACTGTTCAGGAACCACCTGTTACTGATACCGAACCTAGTGAGCCTGGTCACCCTGAGTGGGCTACCTCCCTTACCCGGTCTATGGCATCCCTGGCAAAAGCGTTAGAATCGTTCCGAGAACCCTACTCAAACCAGGGCACTCTTACAGACGACGCTTCCGATCCTCAAAACCCCTTGTACTCTAGGAGTCGTACCTTGCCAAGAAGCTCTCGCCCTTCCAGAAAAAGGACTCATGCCATATCCCCAAACCATCACCATGATTCGGGTTCAGAGAGCTACATTTCTCGCTCCCCTTCCATTGGGGCTAGCAGAGAACCTGTTTCAGAGAACGATTCTGACACGTCCCTAGATTAGGAATTTCATCACGATCAGGAGTCAGTGAATAAGGCTTTGAAACTTAAGGAGGAACCTTTATCTAAAACGGATCATGCCGTGTCCTTTAAGAGGATGAGCGAAAAAGACTAGACCAATAACTGTATGCACACGCATGGAATATACAAAACATCAAGAAAACTTTAATTGCACCCCTAAAAGACAAATACATGATAAAACCATTTTAAAAAAGCCTGAATACAGGACCAATGACCACCACTCCTAGACATATATTGCATAAAGTAGCATGACACATAGATAAAGGGCTTATCAATAGATACAAATGTACAGTGTCTCTTGTCTGACAAGGATCTGTAAAGATCGAAACGCGTTGCTCGTTTCCTACTGTGCTATGGAGAGTTACTCAGCCTATGTTTTTATCATGGACTAATAAAGGATCAAAATTTTAAACTTTGGAGCTGGAATGAAGTTTTTTCCCTCTTTCTACTTAACACTACGTGGATCAACGTGGAAGTTCCATGCACCTGCTGAGGCTGCCTGGTGAGCTGGCTTTGGGTTTTTTTCTTGTTATATACCTGGTTGAGGTCTTAGGCATACAGCTTAAGCCTATATTGGGACAGAAATATTGACACTATCACTGTCCTGGGTAGTGAGTATGCTCATTTAACACTGCAAATACCGGCTCAGCGAATTTCCTTTAGAGGAATGATACTGGACTCGTCCCAGGGGTTGGTACTTCTTCCCCCGGAAGAGATCCCAGTCTTACAGCGGGAAGCTCAGAAGCTCTCCCAACCTCATACTCACTCTCTACGTTTCAGTATGAGAGTCCTCGGCAGGATGGTAGCAGCTATGGAGGCGGTCCCATTCGCTCAACTACACCTCCGCCCCTTACAACATGCTCTCCTGGCTGTGTGGGACAGGAACTCGTTATCTCTCGATCGTCGTTTCCTTCTTCCCCAGGGAGTTAGACAGTCTCAGGTGGTGGACTTTGAAGTCCTCCCTGAATCAAGGGAAGTCCTTTCTCCCAGTACATTGGCTAGTTGTGACAACAGATGCCAGTCTTCTGGCCTGGGGAGCAGTGTTCCACCATCACACTGCTCAGGGCCGCTGGTCGCTTCAGGAAGCACGCCTGCCCATCAGCATCCTGGAAATACGGGCAATCAGGTTGACTCTTGTTCAATTTCATCCCTTCCTGATGGGTCATCCCATCAGGATTCAGTCTGACAATGCCACGGCAGTGGCATACATCAATCGGCAGGGGGGAACACGCAGCAAGGCAGCCATGACCGAGGTAGGCCACATCTTTCGTTGGGCCGAGGAAAACCGCTCATTGATATCAGCGGTTCTCATCCCGGGAGTGGAAAATTGAGAGGCAGATTTCCTCAGCCGCCAAGGTCTCGACTCCAGAGACTGGTCTCTCCATCTGGAGATCTTCCACCAGATCTGCTTTCGTTGGGGAGCCCCGGACGTGAATCTGATGGCGTCACGGCTAAATTCCAAGGTTCCCAACTTTATAGCTCGGTCCCACGATCCGGCAGCCATCGGGGCAGATGCACTCGTTCACTCGCGGCATCAGTTCCAGCTTCCATACATATTTCCCCCGCTTCCCTTGCTGCCGAGAGTCATCAGGAAGATCAGAGCGGAGGGGATACCAGTAATCCTCATTGCGCCAGATTGGCCGCGCAGGGCCTGGTACGCCGAACTAGTTCAACTAGTCGCCGATGTCCCCTGGCGATTACCGAATCGCACAGACCTGTTGTCCCAGGGCCCCATTTACCACCAGAACTCCGAGGCCCTGTGTTTGATGACATGGCCGTTGAGTCCTGGGTGCTGAGACAGGCAGGCTTCTCTCAGAAAGTCATTTCAACCATGATCAGTGCTAGAAAGCCTACATCTAGGCGTATATATCTTCGCATTTGGAAGACCTTCTCATGGTGCCAGGACCGTGGACGCTCTCCTCTTGAATTTTCCGTTCCTTCCATCTTCGAATTCCTTCAGTCGGGTTTGGACTAAGGTCTTGCCCTTAATTCTCTCAAAGGGCAGATTTCAGCCTTGTCAGTCCTGTTCCAACGTAAAATTGCCAACAGTTTACAGGTGAAGACGTTCATTCAGGGAGTCTCCCATGTGGTGCCACCCTATAAGATTCCGTTGGAACCATGGGACCTTAATTTGGTCCTCGGAGCCTTGCAGGAGGCTCCTTTTGAGCCTCTGCTTGATGTTTCCCTGTCTCTTCTGTCATGGAAAGTTGCCTTCCTGGTTGCGGTCACGTCCATCCGACGAGTCTCCGAACTGGCGGCCTTGTCTTGCCTAGTTCCTTTCCTCATTTTTCACCAGGATAAGGTGGTTTTCAGAACATCCCCGTCTTTTCTACCGAAAGTTGTCTCATCTTTCCACCTCAATGAGAAAATTGTCTTGCCTTCACTTTGCCCGGCACCAGTACATCGCACAGAGAAGGCTCCCCACACATTGGACTTGGTGAGAGCTCTTAGGAGATACGTCTCAAGGACAGCGTCTTTCCACAGGTCAGATGCCCTGTTTGTGCTCCCGGAAGGGCCAAGGAAAGGTCTAGCTGCTTTCAAAGCTAAGATAGCCAAGTGGATTCGTTCAGCTATCCAGGAGTCCTACCGAGTTAGAGGTCACTCCGTCCCAGCAGGAGTTAAGGCTCATTCTACTCGGTCAGTGGGTGCGTCTTGGGCCATCCGGCACCAGGCGGCTGCAGAGCGGCGACTTGGTCCAGCCTACTTTTACGAAACATTACCATGTCCATTCTCAGGCCTCGGCAGATGCATCTGTCAGCAGAAGAATTTTGCAGGTGGCAGTGCTGCATCTGTAACTTGTGGGTACAAGGAGCAATTGCAGTAGTACAAGGAGCAATTGCAGTGGATTGTTTTCCACCCAGGGACTGCTTTAGGACGTCTCATGGTCCTGTGTCCCCCAATGAGGCGTAGGAGAAATAGGGATTTTTGTGTACTCACCGTAAAATCCTTTTCTCCGTGCCAATCATTGGGGGACACAGCACCCACCCTGTTAGCTTATTGGCTTTAGTTTTTTTTTCTGTGTTGACTTGGTTTGACATAGTTCATTCTTATTAATTGTTAAGCTCGTACTGCTTTGTTTCCAAACTGCTTCACTTAGAGCCAGCAGGAGGGTGTATACTGCAGGGGAGGAGCTATTCTTTATGTGTTAACTTAGTGTCCGCCTAGTGGCAGCAGCATAACACCCATGGTCCTGCGTCCCCCAATGATTGGCTCGGAGAAAAGGATTTTACGGAGAGTACAAAAAAATCCCTATTTTTATATAGTGCTAACATATTCCGCAGCGCTTTTACAGTTTGCACATATTATCATCGCTGTCCCCAATGGAGCTCACAATCTAAATTAGTGATGTTATAAAAAAATACACACACCCTGAATAAATTCCTTTTTTTGAAATAATGACACAGACTCTAATGAATCTACATTTACCAAAAACATGAATAAGGTTAAAAAACGTATGCTTTATTCTAAATACAAAATCAAAAACATGTATTAAATGTGTATCAACAATAAAGCTATTCAAAGCAGAGATTCGGGTACAGAAAGGGCATATATACCACAAGCGTAGTTATGAAAGGGAGAGTATTATTGTGCAGTAAATGTTTATGTAAAGTGACAGTGCCTTAGTGCCTAACATAGTGAAAATGCATAACATAATGCTGAGGAGGTACGAAAATATAAGTAGTGCATTGTATCCACAGTCTCATTGGCAGCATGTCTATTAAATGTATGCCCATAACCCGTTAAGGCTCTTGCCCATTATTCCGCACTTGTAGTACCACGCACACAGCCCCAATGCACGTTTCGCATTGGCTTCCTCAGGGGGCCATAATTAGTTCTGTGTCCCTGTTGTCCCTCAAAAGATTCTCATCACAGGTGTGCATAAACGCGATCTGATGCTCCGCATGTATCGTGTTATTTGCGCCAGGACTTGCATCACCTCCTGCTGCCATCCTGACGGTGCGGGTCATGGGGAATCCCTGGTGACGTCACTGACCCACATGCGTCATGTCTAGGCACCGGAAATGATGCTTCGGTGTGCTCCACAACAGGGACATGCGCACAGATTAGTTCCTGTCTGATGAAGACAAGTAGGTCACACCCCTAGTGGTCATGTAATGTGCCATATTCCCAGGCTGGTTCCTTTCACCTCACTGACTTCACTGCGAGCATGAGAAGGTTCTCATGCTCACAGTTCCATCAGAGGTCCTGGGAGTTCACAGCCAATTAACTCAGTTCAACTCACTGACTTCAGCGTGAGTGCTCTGGGAAAGGTTCTAACACACATGTCTAAAAAAAACTCCTATAGAAGTCAATGAATCAGAGCCTAACCATTGCGGTCCAGGGTCCGTGTGGGTGCACTAAAGAATAGTTCTGAGAGCTGTTAACAGAAGCGTAGTGACTGTCCCATTATCATATACGGAAATTAAGATAAAAATTTACAGTCAGAACAAATATATATATATATATATATGTGTGTGTATATATATATATATATATATATGTGTGTGTATATATATATATATATATATACAGTGGGGCAAAAAAGTATTTAGTCAGTCAGCAATAGTGCAAGTTCCACCACTTAAAAAGATGAGAGGCGTCTGTAATTTACATCATAGGTAGACCTCAACTATGGGAGACAAACTGAGAAAAAAAATCCAGAAAATCACATTGTCTGTTTTTTTTTAACAATTTATTTGCATATTATGGTGGAAAATAAGTATTTGGTCAGAAACAAACAATCAAGATTTCTGGCTCTCACAGACCTGTAACTTCTTCTTTAAGAGTCTCCTCTTTCCTCCACTCATTACCTGTAGTAATGGCACCTGTTTAAACTTGTTATCAGTTTAAAAAGACACCTGTGCACACCCTCAAACAGTCTGACTCCAAACTCCACTATGGTGAAGACCAAAGAGCTGTCAAAGGACACCAGAAACAAAATTGTAGCCCTGCACCAGGCTGGGAAGACTGAATCTGCAATAGCCAACCAGCTTGGAGTGAAGAAATCAACAGTGGGAGCAATAATTAGAAAATGGAAGACATACAAGACCACTGATAATCTCCCTCGATCTGGGGCTCCACGCAAAATCCCACCCCGTGGGGTCAGAATGATCACAAGAACGGTGAGCAAAAATCCCAGAACCACGCGGGGGGACCTAGTGAATGAACTGCAGAGAGCTGGGACCAATGTAACAAGGCCTACCATAAGTAACACACTACGCCACCATGGACTCAGATCCTGCAGTGCCAGACGTGTCCCACTGCTTAAGCCAGTACATGTCCGCGCCCGTCTGAAGTTTGCTAGAGAGCATTTGGATGATCCAGAGGAGTTTTGGGAGAATGTCCTATGGTCTGATGAAACCAAACTCGAACTGTTTGGTAGAAACACAACTTGTCGTGTTTGGAGGAAAAAGAATACTGAGTTGCATCCATCAAACACCATACCTACTGTAAAGCATGGTGGTGGAAACATCATGCTTTGGGGCTGTTTCTCTGCAAAGGGGCCAGGACGACTGATCCAGGTACATGAAAGAATGAATGGGGCCATGTATCATGAGATTTTGAGTGCAAACCTCCTTCCATCAGCAAGGGCATTGAAGATGAAACGTGGCTGGGTCTTTCAACATGACAATGATCCAAAGCACACCGCCAGGGCAACGAAGGAGTGGCTTCGTAAGAAGCATTTCAAGGTCCTGGAGTGGCCTAGCCAGTCTCCAGATCTCAACCCTATAGAAAACCTTTGGAAAGAGTTGAAAGTCCGTGTTGCCAAGCGAAAAGCCAAAAACATCACTGCTCTAGAGGAGATCTGCATGGAGGAATGGGCCAACATACCAACAACAGTGTGTGGCAACCTTGTGAAGACTTACAGAAAACGTTTGACCTCTGTCATTGCCAACAAAGGATATATTACAAAGTATTGAGATGAAATTTTGTTTCTGACCAAATACTTATTTTCCACCATAATATGCAAATAAATTGTTAAAAAAACAGACAATGTGATTTTCTGGATTTTTTTTTCTCAGTTTGTCTCCCATAGTTGAGGTCTACCTATGATGTAAATTACAGACGCCTTTCATCTTTTTAAGTAGTGGAACTTGCACTATTGCTGACTGACTAAATACTTTTTTGCCCCACTGTATATGTTTAATTGGCATTTTTATTGTTAGATACTGTTTATGATACATTCCTTTTAAGATTCAAAATTGTGTTGGGTGTGCTAGTAAAATGTTTGGCCTCCAAAGCAGTTTACAGAGAAAAAGGATTTGTAGTTTTCTGTTCAGCCACATGGTGGCGATAATGCTTGATGTTCTTATCTATACGTAACCTCTTACCCAAAAAGACCCTCAGATCAGGCTGCTAATGGCCAGTCCTCATAGTGTGCAGCTTTTGTCTTGCTGAAGTAGGTTTAGCTTTTATGATGCTTGTGTAAATTTCATGTCCGTCTTCGATGCCTTCATAGGGTTAAAGGGAATTCCAAATGTATTGTCCTGTTACTTTTCTGTTAATTGCAGGAAAAAAATGATTATCATGTAGAAACTGCTGCTGAACCGGTAGCTTTTGCCTCTAGTTCTGCCCAAGGATCCTCCACCATAGAAGGTCTGTAGTATTGACTGATGTCCTTGTGATTTCTTCGGAAATGTACCTGCTGGAGAAGAGCAGAGTCCAAATATCAGAACTGTTCCTCGGATAATAGCGGAACATTAGGAAATTGCAATCTGTGCCACATAAAGCTTTAAGGATATTCTACTTTTTGTCAACCTATAATCAAACTTGTGAGATGCAAAGACTTGGGGTGAAAATTCACTCTTGAAGCTTTAAACAAAGTATTAAAGGTGCCCTACTGATTAACAAATTTAAAAAAATGCCCCATTCCATAAACAAGGCTGCTTTTGCACATAGGCTGTGGCTGGTATTGTAACTTGTTCGAAACGTCAAATACTAATAAAGAAGAAGATTTTGTCATATATGATGAGTGCAGCTAATTTCTTCCCCTCTTAAACGTAATATCTAAAAGATGAACCATGCTTCTAAATAGCGACGGCAGTGCCAATGTAAATCTTCTTTCTGTGGGTATTGTAACTTGGCATCATTCGAAGTGCCATGGATAAGAACACACTATTTCCAGAAGACTATTTTGAAGTATATAACCCCTTAAATGAATAGTATTTTTAGATACAGTTAGGGCCAGAAATATTTGGACAGTGACACAAGTTTTGTTATTTTAGCTGTTTACAAAAACATGTTCAGAAATACAATTATATATATAATATGGGCTGAAAGTGCACACTCCCAGCTGCAATATGATAGTTTCCACATCCAAATCGGAGAAAGGGTTTAGGAATCATAGCTCTGTAATGCATAGCGTCCTCTTTTTCAAGGGACCAAAAGTAATTGGACAATGGACTCTAAGGGCTGCAATTAACTCTGAAGGCGTCTCCCTCGTTAACCTGTAATCAATGAAGTAGTTAAAAGGTCAGGGGTGGATTCCAGGTGTGTGGTTTTGCATTTGGAAGCTGTTGCTGTGAGCAGACAACATGCGGTCAAAGGAACTCTCAATTGAGGTGAAGCAGAACATCCTGAGGCTGAAAAAAAAGAAAAAATCCATCAGAGAGATAGCAGACATGCTTGGAGTAGCAAAATCAACAGTTGGGTACATTCTGAGAAAAAAGGAATTGACTGGTGAGCTTGGGAACTCAAAAAGGCCTGGGCGTCCACGGATGACAACAGTGGTGGATGATCGCCGCATACTTAATTTGGTGAAGAAGAACCCGTTCACAACATCAACTGAAGTCCAGAACACTCTCAGTGAAGTAGGTGTATCTGTCTCTAAGTCAACAGTAAAGAGAAGACTCCATGACAGTAAATACAAAGGGTTCACATCTAGATGCAAACCATTCATCAATACCAAAAATAGACAGGCCAGAGTTAAATTTGCAGAAAAACACCTCAAGAAGCCAGCTCAGTTCTGGAAAAGTATTCTATGGACAGATGAGACAAAGATCAACCTGTACCAGAATGATGGGAAGAAAAAAGTTTGGAGAAGAAAGGGAACGGCACATGATCCAAGGCACACCACATCCTCTGTAAAACATGGTGGAGGCAACGTGATGGCATGGGCATGCATGGCTTTCAATGGCACTGGGTCACTTGTGTTTATTGGTGACATAAGAGCAGACAAGAGTAGCCGGATGAATTCTGAAGTGTACCGGGATATACTTTCAGCCCAGATTCAGCCAAATGCTGCAAAGTTGATTGGACGGCGCTTCATAGTACAGATGGACAATGACCCCAAGCATACATCCAAAGCTACCCAGGAGTTTATGAGTGCCAAAAAGTGGAACATTCTGCAATGGCCAAGTCAATCTCCAGATCTAAACCCAATTGAGCATGCATTTCACTTGCTCAAATCCAGACTTAAGACGGAAAGACCCACAAACAAGCAAGACCTGAAGGCTGCGGCTGTAAAGGCCTGGCAAAGCATTAAGAAGGAGGAAACCCAGCGTTTGGTGATGTCCATGGGTTCCAGACTTAAGGCAGTGATTGCCTCCAAAGGATTTGCAACAAAATATTGAAAATAAAAATATTTTGTTTGGGTTATGTTTATTTGTCCAATTACTTTTGACCTCCTAAAATGTGGAGTGTTTGTAAAGAAATGTGTACAATTCCTACATTTTCTATCAGATATTTTTGTTCAACCCTTCAAATTAAACGTTACAATCTGCACTTGAATTCTGTTGTAGAGGTTTCATTTCAAATCCAATGTGGTGGCATGCAGAGCCCAAATCGCGAAAATTGTGTCACTGTCCAAATATTTCTGGCCCTAACTG
Source organism: Ranitomeya imitator (assembly GCF_032444005.1). Lineage (NCBI taxonomy): Eukaryota > Metazoa > Chordata > Amphibia > Anura > Dendrobatidae > Ranitomeya > Ranitomeya imitator. The sequence continues at coordinate 508,655,674 of NC_091283.1, read as the reverse complement.
TATACTTTACAAATGGAGCCATAATGATCTAATGAAGGTGTAGTGCCTAAGATCTGCCAAATATTTAACTCTTACCTGTGTCTTTTCCTCAGGGAATACTGAACCATACTGTGGACTTTGTTTAAAAACAGGTGAAAATGTGGGGGGTTTCGGTGTGGAGCCCCAGCTTCTGTGGTAATTCATCGTTGGTTCCCAATGTTTAGGAGACCCCCGTTGTTTAGGAGACCACTGCTGCGGAGATCCCCAGTATCCATTTGGACTGGAGTATGAGTTGTAGCGTTGAGGGCTCCACTTGGTCTGAGATAATGAGCGGTTTCTACTCTGCCAGCTCTGTTGGGGTGAGCTCCAGGTTTTGGGGGACCAATTCCTCTGCGTTGGTGTGAGATACGGTGACATCACCCTTTCTTGATTTCCAGGGAATGAGGGAGACCTATTTTGTTGTGACATGGTTTATGCTTTCTCTGTAAAAGGCAAATACAATATCAAATTAGGAAAATATAAAGAATGTAAAAAAGAATGTGAAGGAAAAAAATCCGCAAATCTTTGTTCGAATATAGTTCGGTACCCTGCAGATATCCAGTCATGATGGCTATTCTAGTTCTGCAGGCTCTCAAAAATTACAGACCTGCGACTCCTGATCCTCAGCAGCTATTAATAATTTACAGGACCATTTACAGTTTCCTGTGTTACAGAAGTGCAATGTACGTGTAAAAATTGGATGTTCATACGGTGGCTCAGTAAGGCATCCAATTTTATTTTCCGCACACATAGACTTGAATGGCTGAGTCTCATCCAATTTATGGAAAAAACTAGTGCAAATTTGGTTAGTGAAAATAAAATTGCTCATAACATTGGTCTGATTGTTTTGACAGACAACACTTGAACTGAAAATACAATCATGTGAATGAGCCCAAATTGTGATCAACTCGTTAGACAAGAATGGATTACTATCAGTCAGGATCTGGCCAAGATGCTGATATTCAGCTGCCAAAACAAAGGGCAGAAATCTTGAAAAATAAGCGTCAACCCTGTAACTATTGAGTCTTTGCATAAACTTAATGTTTTTGTCAATAACAGTTTTAAAATTTATGACATTTTTATAATTCTAATCCAGTAACCATAGAAACATTAGTAAAAGATTTAAAAACACTGAAACCGGAAACTTTGTGAAAACCAAAATTCATGTCTGAAAACTTTTGGCCATGACTGTAAATATGATCTATGGTCGAAATACAGCTATGCCTTTTCACTTACCTTGAGTTACCGGTCTTCTCTTCACAACTCTCCAAGGTATAAATGTGGCTGCTGTCCTCTGTGCCCAGTATTTATATATATTAGGAAGGACTGTAGAGTATAGACAATAAGACATTCAATGGTGGTGTCTTAAGTAGATTCGTGGGCACCACCCCCAGTGAAACCATCACTTGTAAAGCCTACTTCACTCTTCTGGGCTTTGGAGCCACTCCTCCTGGTTTTGGTTTGCAAAATACTGGTGAACTATTGAAATGTGAATAAGACCTAAACAGAATGATTGTCACTAGAACAAAAGTGATTGCTGCTTCTGGACCACCAATATAATTAAATACATTTTAAGTCTGTAAAATGTGTTAGGAACTAAAGTATTATTAAAAAAAAATTATTTCTTCATTGACATTTCATATTCAGAAACATTAAACACTGGTTGTTGTTATTTTTCATAGGGGACAATAATCTGGAAACGAATCCAAGGAAACATTGGATTAATTGTTATATATCGAGAAAAGATCACGTCTAACATACTACTTGCATTGTAATTAATGATGAGCACAAGTGCTCGTTAATCCAGTTTGCCTAGGGTGCTCGGGCATGCACTGAGTATCTCGGGTGCTCGAGTGACACGTTCGAGTCCCCACGGCTGCATGTTTCGCAGCTGTTAGATGGCCTGACAAACACGCGGAATACCCGCATGTATTGTGGTAACAGCCGCGAAACATGCAGCCGTGTGGACTCGAATGTGTCACTCTAGCACCCGCGATACTCTGTGCATACCCAAACACCCTAGGAAAACTCTAGTAACAAGCAGTTGCGATCAACACTATTTGCAATGTTATGTTTGCACAGAGAGTATATTTTTGCATGAATTTAGGATCTGCTATAAAATCCACATGAAAAGCTGTTAAAAATACTTTTTGAATAAGCTTCCTATTGATATCCATGGGAAAATACATAGTGCTCAAGGTGCTGTTTTTTCCGGGTGTAAGGCCTCATTCACATGTCTGTATTTAAACACAACCGTGAAAAAAATGTTGCTGTTGTCATCAGTTTTTGGTCCGTTTTTACCATCAGTGTGTCTATTTTCCTCATCTGTGTTTTTCACTGTTGCATAAATGAATAAATTAGAAGCATTTCCTACACTTTGCACTGTTAAATACGTACATCACATTGCTGCCATCCATCTGCTGTACACGTTTTTCAAGGACTCATAGATGTGTTTTGGCCCTTTTCATCCATGCTGCCGGAAAAAAAAAAATCACGGAGGTGCGAATAGCACCATAGACTATAATAAGTACATGTTGTATCCGTGAAAACTCATGCAGAAAAACATCCACAAAATCCACATAAAAAGCTTCAAAAAACTCTCTCAGGAATCCATTTTTTATGAGGTTTTCAGTGTACATGTCAAGTTAGAACTAGATTTCTAGAGGAATCTGCATCAATGAAGTCACATATCACTTCTTTTTTTTTCGGACACAAGGTTCTCAATTAGTGATGAGCGAGTATACTCGTTGCTCGAGATTTCCCGAGCAGCTCGGGTGTCCTCCGAGTATTTTTTAGTGCTCGGAGATTTAGTTTTTCTTGCCGCAGCTGAATGATTTACATCTGTTAGTCAGCATAAGTACATGTGGGGGTTGCCTGGTTGCTAGGAAATCCCCACATGTAATCAAGCTGGCTAAGAGATGTAAATCATTCAGCTGCGGCAAGAAAAACTAAATTTCTGAGCACTAAAAAATACTCGGAGGACCCCCGAGCATGCTCGGGAAATCTCGAGTAACGAGTATAGTCGCTCATCACTATTCTCAATCCCTCATTGGAAAAAGCTGCAAAAAACTTGTATGAACAGAAAGGTAGAGCAGTAGATTTCCCATTGAAATCAATAGAAAGAATAAACAAAGCTATTGCTGATGTGTATTTTGAAGCGAATCCTTTTCAAAATCCACAAAAAAACAATAAATTTGGCTATGACCACTCTTCTTTAGTATGTATAATGCAATATTTTCTTTGTACAATGGAAAACTTGTACAGTCATTGTAAAACAATATTCTGAATCATCCATAGCCTACCTTCACACACTTTTTCTACAGCATTTTAATGGACAAATTTCAAAAGTTTATTCAAAAGAGTTACCGTATTTTTTTTTTGGGGGGGGGGGATCTGTAGACTTTCTGGAAAAAATAATGCCTGAATTAGAATAATAAAGACGTCTGAATGAGTCCTCCTATTGGGCAATGTGCGGAAATGTAGTAGTACAGATCGACTGTGTAGAAGAAAAGCCAACTATGTAAGCTGGGATTGGGCCAGGGCCTGAGATGGTGACCCCCTTCCATGATGTCCAAATGAGCTAATAGGGCACATGGAAAGGAGTTAGCTACATGAGACCAGCCCTTCAGTACTGTACTGATAATGTCAAGCTCCACTATGAACGCTGGTTATTGGTCGGGCAATCAAATGCTGATCATATCTATGAGCCTTTAGATTTTTTTACATGTACTATATTGGCTGTAAGTTACCACATCAGCAAATTTAGCACTCCACACATCTGCAGCAAAACTTCAACTTTCACCATGACCTGTTTAAAGTATGGCAACCGCTGCTCTAAGATAAAAGACTTTAGGTAAAAGCTTTTATAGCAAAAAAATAAAGGAATCGGGGACAATGAGTTTATCACATTGTATTAAGTACGGTAGATTATCTGGGATTTTGCTTATTTACTCTGTGGCTAAGATCTAGCTGGTGCCAATCTCTGACTGCTCCTGCCTTCAATTCTGCAGCTTTCAGTCATTTTGAGAGAGCAGCTTCTTCTTTTCCTCTCTACTCTGATGGGCGCCTCTGCCGATGTCATCCTGACTGACAGCTGGCTCCCCACTGCCTGTTTCTCAATCTGCATGATATCTGCAGTGACGCCCCAACGTCTGAGCAGACCGGGAGAGGAAGAGCTGCTCTGTCGACATTAGTTCAAATGAGGTAGCAAAATCACCGGCAGGAGTGGTTCATGACCACTCTGGTAGAGAGTGGCACTGGGCAGAAAAGGCAGGTAGTTGGCAACCTTAGCCTCACATCAAAACATAAGCAAAGTCACTTTTATTACAATTTGTGAATTTTTTTAACACAGTTTATTCACTAACAAAGCTGGTCCCAGATAACTTGTTTAAAGGTACCGTCACACTAAACGATATCGCTAGCGATCCGTGACGTTGCAGCGTCCTGGCTAGCGATATCGTTCAGTTTGACACACAGCAGCGATCAGAATCCTGCTGTGATGTCGTTGGTCGCTGCAGAAAGTCCAGAACTTTATTTCGTCGCTGGACTTCCTGCTGACATTGCTGAATCGGCGTGTGTGACGCCGATTCAGTGATGTCTTCGCTGGTAACCAGGGTAAACATCGGGTTACTAAGCGCAGGGCCGCGCTTATTAACCCGATGTTTACCCTGGTTACCAGCGTAAAAGTAAAAAAAAAAAAACACTACATACTTACCTTCCGCTGTCTGTCCCTCGGCGCTCTGCTTCTCTGCCCTGTGTAAGCACAGCGGCCGGAAAGCAGAGCGGTGACATCACCCCTGTGCTTTCCGGCCGCTGTGCTTACACAGGGCAGAAAAGCAGAGCGCCGAGGGACAGACAGCGGAAGGTAAGTATGTAGTGTTTGGGTTTTTTTTTACTTTTACGCTGGTAACCAGGGTAAACATCGGGTTACTAAGCGCGGCCCTGCGCTTAGTAACCCGATGTTTACCCTGGTTACCAGTGAAGACATCGCTGGATCGGTGTCACACACGCCGATCCAGCGATGTCTGCAGGGAGTCCAGCGACGAAATAAAGTTCTGGACTTTCCTCAGCGACCAACGATCTCCCAGCAGGGGCCTGATCGTTGGTCGCTGTCACACATAACGATTTCCTTAACGATATCGTTGCTACGTCACAAAAAGCAACGATATCGTTAACGATATCGTTATGTGTGAAGGTACTTTTAGTGTGACGGTACCTTAAGGCAGAAAAGCACTGTGCAAGACTTTCATTCTTCTGTGTGTTTTACATACTGGAAAAACAACTTCATGGATGGCAATGAGCCATTAACATAAATGCTGCCTCACCTAGGTCACTCCCTAAACTTGTGTATTCAGGAGCATTGTCCTACCCTATTGTAATTCAATGGCATAATGGAACTCTAAATAGATTGAAAAGTAAATCCAATTAGTGGAGAAAATGGGTGAGATCTTGTAAGGTAATGAGAGAGAATAACATGAACAGGCAGGAATCAAAGCATTCCAGCCAGATACATTGCTGGCATTATTTTGGGGTAAATATAAGCTTATTTGGTGTTAATCACCTGTCTCTGGGAGGAAATTAGTTAAAAAACAGCTATTTTGCAATATTTCTTTTTAACTCATTCACCATCTGATTTAAATATATATATAAAATATATGTATAATCTACAATTTGTTTATGCTGTTCACCACCATAGATAGATAGATAGATAGATATGGGATAGATAGATAGATAGATAGATAGATAGATAGATAGATAGATAGATAGATAGATAGATACGGGATAGATAGACAGATAGATAGATAGATAGAAAAGACATACTGTGGATAGAACAGACAGATATGGGTTAGATAGAGAGTAAATAGATCTAAGATAAAGAGATAGATATGGGATAGATAGATAATAAATCTAAGATAAATAGATAGATATGGGATAGATAGATAAATATGGGATAATAATAAATAATAATCTTTATTTTTATATAGCGCTAACATATTCCGCAGCGCTTTACAGTTTTTGCACACATTATCATCACTGTCCCCGATGGGGCTCACAATCTAGAATCCCTATTAGTATGTCTTTGGAATGTGGGAGGAAACCGGAGTGCCCGGAGGAATCCCACGCAAACACGGAGAGAACATACAAACTCTTTGCAGATGTTGTCCTGGGTGGGATTCGAACCCAGGACCCCAGCGCTGCAAGGCTGCTGTGCTATCCACTGCGCCACCGTGCTGCCCATAACCATGGGATAGTTATTTATTATTATTATTTATTTATATAGCACCATTAATTCCATTTCATGGTGCTGTACATGAGAAAGGGGTTACATACAGAGTTATAGATATACAGTGACAGACTGGTACAGAGGGTTGAGGACCCTGTCCTTGTGGACTTACATTCTATAGTTAGATGATAGATAGATAATAAATAGATCGATCTAAGATAGATAGATAGATATGGGATAGATAGATAATAGATCTAAGATAGATATGGGATAGATAGATAGATAGATGTGGGATAGTTAGATGACAGATAATAGATAGATATAGATAGATATGGGATAGATAGATAATAAATAGATTGATCTAAGATAGGTAGATATGTGATAGATAGATAGATAGATATGGGATAGTTAGATGATAGATAGATTATAGATAATAGATATAGATAGATAGATAGATATGGGATAGTTGGATGATAGATCATAGATAGATATAGATAGATAATAGATAGATCGATATAAGATAGATAGATAGATATGGGATAGATAGATAGATATGGGATAGATAGATAGATAGATAGATAGATAGATAGATAGATAGATATGGGATAGTTAGATGATATATAATTGATAGATAGATATGGGATAGATAGATAAGAGGAAGAAAATTAGAGCAGCACAAAGAAAGAGTCCGGGTGCAGAGCCCCCCAGGCAAATACCAAACCTCAATTATAAAAATCCAGAAAAATTGGAGGCAGCACACCGTTTGTAGTGAAAAGGAGCTATTTAATCAGCCCAGAAGGCAACGTTTCGGTCCTAACAGGAACCTTTCTCAGCTAGATAGATAGATATGGGATAGTTAGATGATAGATAGATATGGGATACATATGGAATAGTTAGATGATAGATAGATAGATAGATAGATAGATAGATAAAAAAAAGTAGAAAAAACAGCATAGTTAAAGGGAACCTGTCACCCCCAAAATCGAGGGTGAGGTAAGCCCACCAACATCAGGGGCTTATCTACAGCATTCTGTAATGCTGTAGATAAGCCCCCGATGTATCCTAAAAGATGAGAAAAAGAGGTTATATTATACTCACCCAGAGGCGGTCCTGGTCCGATGGGTGTTGCGGTCCGCCGGGCCTCTTTGACCTGTCCTGGCGCCAGTGCACTGCAGTACTTTGCTCTGCCCTCAACAGGGCAGACATAGTACGCCTGCGCCGGAGCCGCAGCGTGAAGACCAGAAGAGGACGTCATCCTATGAAGATGGGAGGCCCCGGACCGCCTGCCCAGGTGAGTATAATCTAACCTCTTTTTCTCATCTTTTAGGTTACATTCCAGAATGCTGTAGAAAAGCCCCTGATGCCGGTGGGCTTAGCTCACCGTCGATTTTTGGGTGACAGGTTCCCTTTAACGGTAGGGTGCAAACGCCTCACATGCACATACCAGTCCTTGTAAATAATATATAAAAAAAGGTTGAAGCAGCACACCAAGTCCAAAGTTACAAAGTGCTCTTTAATAGCCCATGTGGCGACGTGTGGCGATAGATAGATAGATAGTGTGAGTGCATCCTACCATAAGTTTGCTTGACAGCGCAATTGTCTGTTTCAGATGTATGAAGTTGGGTTTTTTCGGTTTTGCACTGTAAAAATACTTTGCAAAGTATGAGGGCTTGATTATGGGGCATGAGATGTACTTTTTACTATTTTGAAGTACAAAAAAAGGCAATTTTTCCATTGAGTTTTAGTTTAGATTTTTATGGTGTTTGAAGTACTGGTTAAATAATGTGATAACTTATCGTTATGAATGCAGCCATACCACTTCTGTTTTCTTTTACTGCATAATAAAGCAAGAGAGGAGTGTGTTTTTTTGCATTTTTTTTTAGCTTTTTTACATTGTCCCTGTATGAGACATCACTATATAATGTCAGATCGCTGAACTGACACTGCACAGCAGAGTATCAGATCAGCTATCTGACAGGCATAGAAGAAGGCATGTCGGTGCCTGCTCCCAGCGGGCACTTGCAAGCCACCTTCCCTCCAGGACGCGGAAGGACCCTGTGGCCATCTTTGTGCCGAGGGTCTCCATGGAGACCGTTAGGCCAATGGGATCGCATCGCGTTGGCCTGATGGAGGCACGCAGGGAGCCCCCTCCCTGCGTAATGCTTCTATGTGCCGCTGTCACTACTGAGAGCGGCATCAGAGGGGTTAAATGCCCACAATCAATGCTAGCACCGATCGGGGGCTTTGCTGCAGGGTGTCAGCTGTCACATACAGCTGACACCCACATGTGATTGCTGCGGCGCTCAGCATGAGGCTGCGCTATTGTGCCACCGTAGATATACTGCTCTTTGCAGTAACGCACATCCCGCAGATCAGTATATGTGCGGCGCATGTCGGCAAGGGTTTAAATATATATTTTATATACAATTGGAACGGTATTCATGCCCCTTTAAATTTTTGACTCTATATTTCATTGCAGCCATTTTGGTAAATTCAAAACAAGTTCATTTTTTTCTTATTAATGTACACTATGCTCCCCATCTTGACTGGAAAAAAAAACAAGTGTAGTAATTTTAGCAAATTTATTAAAAAAGAGAAACTGAAATATCACATGATCATAAGTATTCACACCCTTTTGCTCACTATTGAGTAGAAGCACCCTTTTGAGCTAGTACAGCTATGAGTTCTGTTGGGAATGATGCAAAAAGTTTTTGACACCTGGATTTGGGGATCCTCTGCCATTCTTCCTTGCAGATCCTCTCTAGTTCCGTCAGGTTGGATGTGAACGTTGGTGGACAGCCATTTTCAGGTCTCTCCAGAGATACTCAATTGGGTTTAGGTCAGGGCTCTGGCTGGGCCAGTCAAAAATGGTCACAGAATTGTTCTGAAGCCACTCCTTTGTTATTTTAGCTGTGTGAGGGTCATTGTCTTGTTGGAAGGTGAACCTTCGGCCAAGTCTGAGGTCCAGAGCACTCTGGAAGAGGTTTTCATCCAGGACATCTCTGTACTTGACCACATTCATGTTTCCTTCAATGAGAACCAGTCGTCCTGTCCCTGTAGCTGAAAAACACCCCCATAGCATGATGCTGCCACCACCATGTTTCACTGCTGGGATTGTATTAGGCAGGTGATGAGTAGTGGCTGGTTTTCTCCACACATCCGCTTACAATTATCACCAAAAAGGTCTATCTTCATCTCATCAGACCAGAGAATCTTATTTCTCATAGTCTGGGAGTCCTTCATGTGTTTTATAGCAAACTTTATGCGGGCTTTCATATGTCTTGCACTGAGGAGAGTCTTCCGTCGTGCCACTCTGCCATAAAGGCCTGACTGGTGGAGGGCTGCAGTGATAGTTGACTTTGTGGAACTTTCTCCCATCTCCCTACTGCATCCCTGGAGCTCAGCCACAGTGATCTTGGGGTTCTTCTTTACCTCTCTCACCAAGGCTCTTCTGCCACGATTGCTCAGTTTGGCTGGACGGCCTGGTCTAGGAAGACTTCTGGTGGTCCCAAACTTCCATTTAAGGATTATGGAGGCCACTGTGCTCTTAGGAACCTTGAGTCCAGCAGAAATTATGTTGTAACCTTGGCTATATCTGTGCCTTGCCACAATTCTGTCTCTGAGCTTCTTGGCCAGTTCCTTTGACCTCATGATTCTCATTTGGTCTGACATGCTCTGTGAGCTGTGAGGTCTTATATAGACAGGTGTGTGCCTTTCCAAATCAAGTTCTATCAGTTTAATTAAACACAACTGGACTTAAATGAAGGAGTAGAACCATCTCAAGGAGAATCACAAGGAAATGGACAGCATGTGACTTAAATATGGGTGTCTGAGCAAAGGGTCTGAATAATTATGACCATGTGATTTTTTTCAGTTTTTCTTTTTTTATTAAATTTGGAACTTTCAACATTTTCTGTTCAGTCAAGATGGGGTGCAGAGTGTACATTAATGAGAAAACAAGTTTTTAGAATTTTCCAAATGGCCGCAATGAAATAGCGTGAAAAATTTTAAGGGGTCTGAATACTTCCCATAACCTGTGTGTGTGTGTGTGTATGTATGTATATGTATGTATATATATATATATATATATATATATTTATATATATATATATATATATATATATATATATATATATATATATGTATGTGTATAAATACACACATACAGTACAGACCAAAAGTTTGGACACACCTCATTTAAAGATTTTTCTGTATTTTCATGACTATGAAAATTGTACATTGACACTGAAGGCATCAAAACTATGAATTAACACATGTGGAATTATATAACTAACAAAAAAAGTGTGTAACAGCTGAAAATATGTCTTATATTCCTCTCTCTGTGTGTGTGTGTGTGTGTGTGTGTGTGTGTATTTATATACAGTTACATTTTATTATGCTTTCAAAAACAGTGAAACTCTCCCAGGAAGCTTCTAACAATCCCAATACTAATCACGCTAGTTTTTAAGGTACCCAGTACATAAAATTCTACGTATGACCACAAGGAGGCACCACAGTTCAATATTTGCACTTTTAATTGTGTAAAATTTACAAAGAGGAGCGCTGATCTTTAAAATTGTTAAGTCTGAAATTGGACACAGTGTTTAATTTAGGGGATGAATTTCCCATCACTGAAAAGACAATATTTTGGCGATCTTTGCAAGTTTTTGGAGGGTCTCTCCTTACATACTTTTATAAAATATCTACAGGTAGATAGTTTTGTTGTGGGGTAACCCATTTAATGGCAATCTTCGCATATACTTGAATGATCCGAATTACAGTCAGAGGCCGTCCGAATTTTAGTTTCCCTCTATTGTCCTGCTAATCTGCAGACTAGGAGCTGCTACCTGTAGAGGTGACAACTGATTGTCCTCAGATATCTTCTGACAGCTGGATCTTCATGTATGAAGTGCATTAGTGGTGCACACCGTGGTTCAGTTTTTGGGGAGACGGGTAGTCATACGGTTTATACTAGTTATTATAACCATGAAGGCGACTGGAGCAGGTATTGATGAGCCCTAAGATGCGTGCAGACAGTTGCATGATCTGACCATGGTCTTCATGTCTATAAACATCACCCTGCCAGAAGAAGAGATTAGTTTTTTAGATACTTAAAAATACATTATCTAAACCAGATTGCATAGACAAGAACATAAACACTTTCATCAGGATATTTATGGGTATTTTTTACATGCGATTCTGCACGTGAATGAGGTTTTCACAACCGTGTTTATATGCATCATAAATTTTCCATAGACTTTTGGTACAGCCACAGAAATAAGTATCTTGCAAACTATTTCCCACGAGTTCTACATGGGAAAAAAAAAAAATAAGGACGAGCCTTCTTGAATCTCAATGGGTCTAGTCCTTGTGCAGATCCATAGCAATGCAAGCTGCCATTCTGCGGCACATCCATGACTCCTAGAAGAAAGTCCGCATTCAGTGGAAAATGTGTCACAAATCTGTCTGGAGGCTCAACAGGAGATTTCCAGCAGATTTCAACTCCTCTACATTAAAAAGTTAAAATCCGCAACAGAAATTGCCCTCGCAGTGGTTTCTAAAATCTTCCTAAAAAGTCAGTTTCGAAGGCAAAAAAACAATTTTGAAGCAGGGAGATGAGATTTCTTAATATTTTATCCAAATACTTGGCACTATAATCCACGGCAGATGTTACATGCGCATGAAAATCCGCAGCATTTCTGCCCTGTTTGGATCAGCCCTGATGCTAGGTCCACCTCTGGAGGGATTTGTTGTGTATTTTACACACGGAAAATCTTTTTCATTTTACAGCACCTGCAAAATAGATGAGTATTACCGTAATCTCATCTAGATGCTGCATTTTTTTGGGTCCGGAATCTGTGCAGAAATGTTATTTACTTACATATTTTTAAATCCTCTGCTTGTCAATTACTGATGTGAATTTCACCCATTCATCTCATCAGAGACCCTAAATCTTCAGCTTAAACTGCAGGCCTAGCACTGTTTTGTGTTTGGTCTGGCACTGTTTTGTGTTTTCGGTGCATTTCTGCAACAAAAAGTCAAATAAAAACGCATGAATACGAGTGGAAAATAAGCACAAATATTCGGTGCAGAAACGTTTCAGATTTCAGTATAGAAATCCACTTGAAAAATTCATACCTAGCATAAACCTATCCTAAAAGAAGGTTTTTTTGGTGCAGACAAACCTTTTAATCTACGGTAATTAGCAGCACTAGGGGTATTAACTCAACTATCTCTAGAATACGTTTGCCATTCCCAGCCTCACCTACTATTTCGATACCTGTATCTTGTATCTTCTCTATTCCGTCTATGCTGTTGTTTCCCATAGCAATTATTGCCAGATGCCATGATAAGAGGTTATAATAAATTACAGGGTGGTCTATTGTCAAGGCAAAATTAGCCACCGTTCACAGGAGGTTTTTCTCAGCTTTTCATTTCTATAATTGATAATGCTTTATTTTACAATTTTTACATTATTGTACACTTATCAAATGACATCATACCTCTTGACTGCCCTCTTTTTGATACTGTTGTAATTGCAGTTTCTGCAACTCCTCAGTAAAGGTACCTTCACACATAACGATTTCGTTAACGATATCGTTGCAACGTCACGCTTTTTGTGACGTAGCAACGATCCCGCTAACGATCTCGTTATGTGTGACAGCGACGAACGATCAGACCCCTATTGGGAGATCGTTGGTCGTTGGGGAATGATCAGGACCATTTTTTGGTCGCTAATCACCCGCTGTCATCGCTGGATCGGCGTGTGTGATGCCGATTCAGCGATGTGTTCACTTGTAACCAGGGTAAATATCGGGTTACTAAGCGCAGGGCCGCGCTTAGTAACCCGATATTTACCCTGGTTACCATTGTAAAAGTAAAAAAAAAAAACACTACATACTCATACTACATACTGACCCAGTCAGTGCAGGGAAGCTGACGGCGGGGACGTGACAGACATCGGAATGTGAGTATGTAGTGTTTTTTTTTTTTACTTTTACAATGGTAACCAGGATAAATATCGGGTTAGTAAGCGCGGCCCTGCACTTAGTAACCCGATGTTTACCCTGGTTACCTGGGGACTTCGGCATCGTTGAAGACAGTTTCAACGATGCCGAAGTCGTTCCCCTGATCGTTGGTCGCTGGAGAGAGCTGTCTGTGCGACAGCTCCCCAGCGACCACACAACGACTTACCAACGATCATGGCCAGGACGTATCGCTGCGTCGTGATCGTTGGTAAGTCGTTTAGTGTAACGGTACCTTATATATACAGTGTATATATATTTATTTATTTTACTCACTTATATAGTGCCATTAATTCCACAGCGCTTTTCAGGCATTATCGGCACTGTCTCCATTTGGGGTCACAATCTAGATTCCCTATCAGTTTTTTTTAAAGTGTGGGAGGAAACTGGAGAACCCGGAGGAAACCCGTGCAAATATGGAAATAACATACAAACTCCTTGCAGATGTTGGGATTTAAACCCAGGACCCCAGTGCTGCAAGGCTGGAGTGCTAACCACCGAGTTATTCTGTATATATCAGTATATACATATACACTGCTCAAAAAAATAAAGGGAACGCTTAAACAACTCAATGTAACTCCAAGTCGATCACACTTCTGTGAAATCAACCTGTCCAGTTATGAAGCAACACCGATAGTGAATCTATTTCTCCTGCTGTTGTGCAAATGGAACAGACAACAGGTAGAAATGATAGGGAATTGGAAAAGACAACCCCTATAAAGGAGTGGTTCTGCAGGTGGTGACCACAGATAATTTCTCTGTTATCCTTTTTGGCTGTAGTTTTGATCACTTTTGCATTTTGTTATTGCTCTCATCCCTAGAGGTACTGTACAATAGCATGAGGCAGTGTCTACAACCCACAGAAGTTGCTCAGGTAGTGCAGCTCATCCAGGATAGCAACTAATTGCGTGCTGTGGCAAGAAGGGTAACTGTGTCAGCGTAGTGCCCAGAGCATGGAGCAGATACCAGGAGACAGGGCAGTAGACCAGGAGACGTGGAGGGGTGGTTGGTAGGGCAACAATCCAGCAGCATAACAGCTACCTCCTCCTTTGTGCAAGAAAGAACAAGATGAGTTTTACCAGGGCCCTGCAAAATGACCTCCAGCAGGCCACTAACATCTCTGTGTCTGCTCAGACTGTCATAAACCGACACCATGAGGCTGGTATGAGGGCCCAACATCCACAAGTGGATGTTATTCTTACAGCCTAATAACGTGAAGGTCCATTGGCATTTGCCAGAGAACACCAAGATTGGCAGGTTCAACATTGGCTCCCTGTGCTCTTCAAGGATGAGAGCAGGTTCACACTGAACACGTGACGGAGTCTGGGGACACCGTGGAGAATGGAGAATGTTCCACTGCCTGTAACATCCTCCAGCATGACTGGTTTGGCAGTGGGTCAGTAATTGTGTGGGGAGGCATTTCTTTGAAGGGCTGCACAGCCCTCCATTTGCTAGCCAGAGGTAACCTGGCTGCCATTAGGTACCGGGAGACCATATGCAGGTGCAGCGGGCGGTCCTAGATTCCTTCTGATGCATGACAATGTTAGGCCTCATGTGGCTGACGTGTGTCAGCAGTTTCTGCATGATGAAGACATTAATGGTATGGACTGACCTGCCAGTTCCCCAGACCTGAATCCAGTTGAACACATCTGGGACATCATGTCTCGTTCCATCCACCAACGTCACGTTGCACTACAGACTATCCAGGAGTTGATGGATGCTTTAGTCCAGGTCTGGGAGGAGATCCCTCAAGAGAACATCCCCGCTTCATAAGGACAATGCCCAGGCATTGTAGGGAGGTCGTATAGGCATGTGGAGGCCACACACACTCTACTGAGCATCATTTCCTTCTCTTGCGGCATTTCCACTGAAGTTAGATCAGCCTGTAATTTGATTTTACACTTTTATTTTGAGAATCATTCCAAATCCGAACCTCCATGGGATATTAATTTTGATTTGCATTGATAATTTTTATGTTTTATTGTTCTCAATGCTTTCCACTATGTAATTAATAAAGATTTGCAACTGGAATATTTTATTCAGTAATGTCTAGGATGTTGTATGTTAGTGTTCCCTTTATTTTTTTGAGCAGTGTATATTACTTTCCATCCTTTTATTGTCACATTCCAAGGGTCATAAGTTTTTCTCTGGCAAAGTAGCCTTTTGATTATAGGCTGGAAGGACAAAAGAGTGCAATATAGGGCAAGTCTTGTGGTGGTTCTGATGAAGAGGTCAGTTGGACTTTAAAAGGCACAGAGATTAAACTGCATTTCTGATTCTAAATCCCTTTCTAGACATTCTCATTCCTTGATACTCCAACATTGCAGCATAATCGCTTCTCCCATCAATTGATTTAAATAGAGCCTTTCGAGGATTTGGTCTTTTGGGACGAGTTTTAGATTTTAATGGCACTAGTGTTAGGGTGCATATAATCTACCATGCTATATGATTAATGATATGGTTTAATATGTTTAAGACAATTCCAAGTGTATATAGTTTATTTTTTTATGTCTTACAACTTTTAAATATGTTTGAAGACCCATAACATTTAATGTTTGCACTGAATGATCTATGTAAATGCTTTATTGCTATTATTAACACCATTTTTGCGCACATTTGACCTTATTCATTACTTTTGGCGATGAACAAAAAACAGCAATTCTAAACTTGCTTTTTAGATTTTTTAATGGCTTTATAGTTTTCAAAACACATCATTAATCTTTTTACAGTATTTATCGTTCCAACAAGGGATCTTGACAATATCATTATCTGATATAATGCACTGCCCTTATGTAACATAGGTTATTCTGCTTGGGAGTATTAGGCCACATGCGCATGTTCAGTATTTGTTGAGTTTTTTTTACCTCAGGAGTGGGTGATAAATACAGAAGTGGTGCATATGTTTCTATTATACTTTTTATCCGATTGTTCCACTCCTGGTTTTGGCTTACACATACTGAGGTAAAATACTGACCAAATACTGAATGTGTGAACATGGCCTTATACTGAGAGACTGCCTATAAAGTTCAGCATGTAGATTCACATCAGTGTCAAACTAGTTAGGCCCCAGCTGCCATTGCAACCTGTCAACATGCAACAGGCCCCTGGCTGCAACTGTGTTGACTGGTTTCCATGACATCCAGGGCCCCAAGTCTCTGTTGACTGAAACATATGGTTTCCATGACCCATATTGGAGCTTCTCCGACCCCAGTCATTAGGACAGGGTCTTTGCGCTCACTTCCATCGGCATGAACATGCGCACAGACTAAAGTGCTTAAAATGGCAGTGCTTTAGTGACTGCCATAAAAGTGCAAATTGGTGGTCCCTAAGAGGATATACTAAGATACTGTAACATGGCTCTTGATGGCAACTAATACACAATTTTCATTGTTAAACTTGTTAGCCAATTTGTTGAATTAGGAGTCTGATTTTTCTTTAGCATGGAGCTGTGAATAAGTCCCCCTAGAGTATTATCAATCACCTGTGTACATGGGGACGTTTAGCTCTGCGTCAAAAAACAAACTATAACTAAGTTATTTATCTATTTGGATAAAAAAATGGTGGATGGGCACATAAATCAAACAGATATTAGATTCATCTTTCTTTTATCTCTACTAGACATCCTGCTAAATCTGTCTCCTTTCTCTCCCTTTCAAAAATAGCCAGCACCATTAGCAAGTAGCTGCCAAGGATGGAAAATAAATTCAAGAACATATGGCTGACATGGCACATAGGTGGGTTTGATGCAACATTCAACTGTTAATTTGTGCTGACAAGTCCACTTTAAATAGGTCAGAAAATTTCCCGTGAAATGAATGGTTGGCTGCTCTGTCTACCAGATGAAACAGGTGTAATTATAGTTTTATGTTCTTTAATTTGTTTTATTAATTAGCCGATCTGATCCTGTAGACGAGGGATAATAAATGTGAGCATTCAGAGAACACGCATGCTAATATTAAGCGTATATTCACATTGGGTGGATGCACAGCGGTTTTTCTTTCTGAAATTTCCACATGGAAAATCCCCATCATATTACAGCAGAAGCATTGCAGACGACACTTTACCACACCTCATCCATCGGCCGTGTACATTGATCCTCGGTGATAGATTTTTAACCCACGACAAGTAAATTTATGCTGATTTTCACTTCCCCAAAAAACAGAATTAGCTACAGACTTTACGGAATAGGCACAACAAATCTGTGTGGACTGTGAATCACATCTATCAATCAGAGTCTGTGTACAGACAGGCCATGGGTCTCCTGATCCACAATAAATGTCTGAGACTTTTCAAACTTAGTTAGGTCTCCATGTATCGTGATTGGCTCAGATCATTACTTCATACTTCGCTTAAAGAGGATGTGCCAAGATTAGAAGTTCCACTCTATCCATAGGATAGGGATTACTTCCCGATCACTGGAAGCGCAACCCCCACTAAGAACCCTACATGTAGCAGTGGTCTTGCATGCACACATCCGGTCCATTCCGTCTTAATGGGAGTGCGTTTTTCTATCATTTTCAGTATAGTAAACTTTTTTTTTTTCAAATACTAAATTCTGATCTAAAGCATTGTTCTAATCTCGTTTTCAGGAGTAAACCTCTCCTCTATCTCCCGGTTTCCTGCTTGTCAGGGCGGTGCACTCCTGAAACTTGACAGTTTGGACTAGAGACCTTGCTTCATTCCTGTTACAAGCTGATTGTTCTCCCAGAATCTGTTTTGCCTCGGCAGCATGGGAGAAGCACATGGGTGGCACTTTCTGGTTTTAAGGGGGCAATCAGATGGCTATATAACACTGACAATGATCGCATTGCTATGCTTGGACTGGCTGGTGGCTCTCCTGACCTGAGCATGACAGCTGCACAGAAATACACTGTTCAAAAAAAATAAAGACACCACTTAAACAACATTATATAACTCCAAGTAAATCAAACTTCTGTGAAATCAAACTCCACTTAGGAAGCAACACTGTTTGACAATCAATTTCACATGCTGTTGTGCAAATGGAATAGACAACAGATGGAAATTATTGGCAATTATCAAGACACACTCAATAAAGGAGTGGTTCTGCAGGTGGGGACCACAGACCACATCTCAGTAGCAATGCTTTCTGGCTGATGTTTTGGTCACTTTTGAATGTTGGTTGTGCTTTCACACTCATGGTAGCATGAGATGGACTCTACAACCCACACAAGTGGCTCAGGTTGTGCAGCTCATCCAGGATGGCACATCAATGCGAGCTGTGGCAAGAAGGTTTGCTGTGACTGTCAGTGTAGTGTCCAGAGGCTGGAGGCACTACCAGGAGACAGGCCAGTACACCAGGAGACATGGAGGGGGCCGTTGGAGGGCAACAACCCAGCAGCAGGAACGCTACCTTGGCCTTGGTGAAAGGAGGAACAGGAGGAGCACTGCCAGACCCTGCAAAATTACCTCCAGCATGCCACAAATGTGCATGTGTCTGCACAAACGGTTAGAAATCGACCCCATGATGATGGTCTGAGTGCCCAATGTCCACAGATGGGGGTTGTGCTCACAGCCCAACACCGTGCAGTATGCTTGCATTTGCCACAGAACACCAGGATTGGAAAATTCACCACTGGTGCTCTGTGCTCTTCTTCACAGATGAAAGCAGGTTCACACTGAGCACGTGACAGAGTCTGTAGATGCCATGGAGAGCGATCTGCTGCCTGAAACATCCTTCAGCATGACCCGTGTGGCAGTGGGTCAGTAATGGTGTGGGGTGGCATTTCTTTGAAGGGCCGTACAGCCCTCCACGGGCTCACCAGAGGTAGCCTGACTGCCATTAGGTACCAACATGAGATCCTCAGACCCTTGTGAGACCATATGCTGGTGCGGTTGGCCCTGGGTTCCTCCTAATGCAGGAGAATGCCTCAAGTGGCTGGAGTGTGTCAGCAGTTCCTGCAAGATGAAGGCATTGAAGCTATGGACTGGCCCGCACGTTCCCCAGACCTGAATCCAATTGAACACATCCAGGACATCATGTCTCGCACCATCCACCAACGTCACGTTGCACCACAGGCTGTCAAGGAGTTGGCGGATGCTTTAGTCCAGGTCTGGGAGGAGATCCCTCAGGAGACCATCCGCCGCCTCATCAGGAGCATGCCCAGGCATTGTAGGGAGATCATACAGGCACGTGGAGGCCACACACACAACTGGGCATCATTTCCTTGTCTTGAGGCATTTCCACGGAATTTGGATCAGCCTGTAACTTCATTTTCCACTTTGATTTTGAGCATCATTCCAAATCCAGACCACCTTGGGATATTAATTGTGATTTACGTTGATAATTTTTAGGTTTTATTGTTCTCAACACATTCCACTATGTAATGAATAAAGATTTACAACTGGAATATTTCATTCAGTGATATCTAGGATGTGGGATTTGGGTGTTCCCTTTATTTTTTTGAGCAGTGTACAATTTGTCACACTCTGGTCAGGAGAGCCGATGTCCAGTCCGTGCACTGCAATGCATTCATCGTTCATATTATACAGCTGTCTGATTGAGCCTTAAAGCATAGAGCCTACACACGGCGTGCATTCTTTGCCTAGCTAATCAGTCTCTGAGATTGCAGCGGTGGCTGGTAACCAAGGCAAGGAGTTCAAAACTATAAAATTAAAAATAAGTTCTTAAGATTGGAGAGGATTTTTAATAGGAGGTAAATTGCAAAGTTGCTTGTTTTTACAAGCATTTTCCAGTTTTCACCATTTAAGAACTTGAGAAAACGCCTTTAACAAATAATTTCAATATTTTTAATAACTTTAGGTTGTTAATGAAATATTATAAGGAAGAGAGAAATCAGACTATGTAGAGCGTTATTGTGCTCACAAAATTAGAATATCATCAAAAAGTTAATTTATTTCAGTTCTTCAATACAGTGGCGTAGGAAGGGGGGTTTGGGGGGGGGGGCGGCACAATGCGGGGGGCGGCCGGCGCTGCAGGAGAAGAAGAAAAAAAAAAAAAGACGCCCCTTTAAATCTTCGGGCCAGCTCCCCCCACCCCCGGGCCCCGCCCCCCGCTCTAATACTCACCTCTCCTGGTTCCTGCGGCTTCAGCGTCCTCTGACTCTGCGACGTCTCAGAGCAGAGGGCGCGATGACGTCACTACTGTGCGCGCTGCTCTGCCTCTCTGTCCTGAAGCGTCGCAGAGCCGGAGAGACGCTGACTGCACCGGACCTGCGCTAGGAACGGGAGAGGTGAGGATTTTACTTTTTTTCTTTATGTCTGACTGTCTGGGGGCAATGCTGGACACACTGGGGCAATACTGGAGACCATGGGGCAGATTGCTGGACACACTGGGGCAATACTGGAGACCATGGGGCAGATTGCTGGACACACTGGGGCAATACTGGAGATCATGGGGCAGAATGCTGGACCCACTGGGGCAATACAGGAGACTATGGGGCAGATTGCTGGACACACTGAATACTGGAGACCATGGGGCAGATTTCAGGACACATTGAGGCAATGCTGGAGACCCTGGGGCAGACTTCTGGACATACTGGGGCAATACTGGAGACCATGGGGCAGATTGCTGGACACACTGGGGCAATACTGGAGACCATGGGGCAGAATGCTGGACACACTGGGGCAATACTGGAGACCATGGGGCAGAATGCTGGACACACTGGGGCAATACAGGAGACTATGGAGCAGATTGCTGGACACACTGAATACTGGAGACCATGGGGCAGATTTCAGGACGCATTGAGGCAATGCTGGAGACCCTGGGGCATACTTCTGGACATACTGGGGCAATACTGGAGACCATGGGGCAGATTGCTGGACACACCGGGGCAATACTGGAGACCATGGGGCAGATTGCTGGACACACCGGGGCAATACTGGAGACCATGGGGCAGAATGCTGGACACACTGGGGCAATACAGGAGACCATGGGGCAGATTGCTGGACACACCGGGGCAATACTGGAGACCATGGGGCAGAATGCTGGACACACTGGGGCAATACAGGAGACCATGGGGCAGATTGCTGGACACACTGGGGCAATACTGGAGACCCTGGGGCAGATTTCTGGACACATTGAGGCAATGCTGGAGACCCTGGGGCAGACTTCTGGACACGCTGGGGCAATGCTGGACACTGGGGCAGATTGCTGGACACACTGGGGGTAATATGCTGGACACACTGGGGCAGACTGCTGGACACACTGGGGAAAGGCTGGACACTGGGGCAGATTGCTGGACACACTGGGGGCAGTGCTGGACATACTGGGGCAGATTGCTGGACACACTGGGGGTAATATGCTGGACACACTGGGGCAGATTGCTGGACAACATGGGGGTAATATGCTGGACACACTGGGGCAGATTGCTGGACAACATGGGGGTAATATGCTGGACACACTGGGGGCAGGACTTGAGGCATGGGCAGAATGTAGATACGGGGCATGATTGGAGACACGGGGCAGGATTGGATCATGGGGCAGGACGGATACGATGAAGGCTGGTGGGGCAGGATGGGGAGATCATATGGGGTAGAATGGATACTCATGAGGGCAGGATGCGAGAACATATGGCTGGAGCCAGGAATGAGATAAACGGGGCCAGGGTGGGGAATAGTGTTACCATAGGGGATAATTAAGGGATATTATTACTGCAGTGATGTATTTATTTTATTTTTTGAGTATACTGTTTTAAATGGGGGGGGGGGCGGTCCTGTTACTGTGCAGAGTGACACTATATCACCTTTTTTTCTTCATGTGATGTAATGTAGAAGTTGTGAAAAATTAAGTAATGTGTTCTGCAAGCGGAGCTCGAGATAACTGTGTTATTTCCTGCAGAAACGAGTCCTGGCTGGAAGGAATGATGGCGGTCTGTGCTGGATGAAAGATGAAGGACTTCACCTAGAGACGTCACTGGTGAGTCAGTGTTACCTATACACTGACACTATACACTGTATACTATATAGAGGTCCTGTGTATAATGTCACCAGTGATCTCTGTATTACCTCTACACAGACACTGCATACTAAGTACAGATCTCCCGTGAATACTGGCACTTATGGTGATAGTATTGTGTTTTTTTTTTATTACTGATCAGTATTGTAGTATTCAGTCACTATGTGGTGGTAATATGTGGTCTGGAAATGGTGTTGTGGTATTTGTCCCTTGTATGTAGTATTATTCGGTCACTATGTGGCCTGGTCATGGTGTGGTGGTATTAAGTCACAGGTGTGGCATGTGGGGGTGACACCATTAGGCCCAGTTTAAGTTCTACAAAACAGGAAAACCATTTTTGGTAACCTTTGTGTGTATTGAGCCGGGGGGGGGGGGGGTTGCGCCAAACTCGGGAACAGCCCCGGGCGGCAAAAGCTCTAGCTACGCCTCTGAGGAAAACCCAAAGGTAATTATCTCAGTAAATTAGAATACGTTATAACACCAGCTCGAAACACGATTTTAAAATCTGAAATGTTGGCCGACTGTAATATTTGTTCAGTAAATGCACTGCATAGCTCATTGATGTCTAATCAATAAAAATAATTTTTAAAAATTCAAGAAACCAGATGATATTACATGCCCTATGGATTTAACATTGTTCAGCCCACTGATTTCAATAGGAACAGCGTAATACTTCATTTCCCTGAGGTGGTGATGCAAAAATATTGAACACTCTTTGCAAAGTTTAACACCAAAAAAATTATAAATATGGGACATAGAGTCTGAACGTACAAATTTAGATCAAATATACTTCCGCATACAGTGGTTTGTAAAAGTTTGGGCACCCCTGGTCAAAATTAGTTACTGTGAACAGTAAAGCAACCCTTAATAGAATAGATAGAATAGAATCTGTCTGTGAAAAAAAAATCTGTTATCAGCATTGCCCGATTTAATAACAGAATGCTATGCGATAAAAAATTGGTCCGATTTATATGGCGGTGTGGCCGAGCCTTTAACCGCAATGTGTGACTGCGAAAAATGCAAGTCCAGTGTCTTAACAAAAAAAACAACACAAAAACACCCCAGCTATCATTAGTTGAAAGAAGATATAGTCCTGATGTTTTGACATGATGAACAAAGAGTGGATTTACACCACACGACCTTCAGCCATTAAAGGACTGATTGGCTTTATGTTTGCTTATCGGCGGTCATTTAATAGCCTATTTACAAAGGCCATTTGCGCTCTTGATTCACACAGAACGATCAGTACTAGATCATTCTCCTTTTTAAGGCACAGTCAGATGGCTGTATAAATTGGACCAAGATCGGATCGCAATGCATGGATGATGCTGTCACGCTTGGGTCAGGAGAGCCACCGGCCAGTCTGTGCATTATGGTTTGATTTATAGAGAAAACCCGAGAAGAAACACATAGAGTACATGTCCCAAAAATATAAAAATACGTTTTTATTTATACCAATATATTAAAAATACAACAATAACGTCATAACATACACAGAGTACACGATAAGGGAAAACTAAGGATGGCACTGGAAATGTTAAAAAGACGGAAAAAACCCCCATACGTCGCTAATTCGGTTTTCTAATGTAAATGCCAAAAAATGCAAATTTTAGAGTAAGGACGCCACCACATCTCACATTCCGCTAGTGAGTAATCACATTTCCCCAGGTGGGGTGCCGCTAATCACAAAAACGCCCCCGGAAGAAGCAGGAGGCGAAACGCGCGTCGGGGTGAGGGGACGCCACTGTATGAAAGGTAAACACCATCCCTTTATTATTTCTTATTTCTAGCTGCGGTCTGTTGGTGGGCGCTGAGTGGGCGTTTGAGGTTAAGGATCCGGATTCTTATTGGTATCCACCATCACTATTTAGCGATACTTTTATATGGTTAAATATTCACAAATATTACTATGGCTAGTTAGTTTATATGTGGCCACTGTGCCAGTTATCAGCATTATGCCATCTTAGTAATTATTGGGATTTCTCGTAACCAATATATATCTGACACACTCAGTATACATGCCCTTATGTTTATTGGTTATCCTACAGTTACCGCCTATATCTTTATACTTCTGAGTATGGTGTTTTGATTCTGTACCTTGTTCTGTGGGGTCCCCTACGGTTATTTTGCTTTTTTATTGTATGTTTTTAATTATTGTATCAATAAATATTTGGTTTTTAATTCTTGGGATCTCTTCGTTCTTCCCATGTGTATTTGTGTGGGATTAGTTGAATATAATCACAAAAACGGCCTATATCACATTTTCAGCGGTTAAATGGCTCTTACCCATATATTAGGTCTCCGGTCTCAAGGGGGGGGGTTCACCGCCGCAGCCCCAACGCACGTTTCGCGTTGGCTTCGTCAGGGGGCAGTCTGTGCATTATGGTTTGATTTATACAGCTTCTGACTGCGCCCTTATACCGGTTGATTATAGGCAAGCGTGCATTCCGAAGAGGGCTTTCACAATTATCGGCCAGTGTCAGTGGCCTATAAGTTTAATTAGGTCTATATCTTTTACCCATCAAATTACAGATCAGCATCCATCATTTATCTACCCACACACAGTGACTGCTGTTGATAAACTGGCAGTATCTAACACATCAACTCTGAGTTCCTACAATCTAGTGATGAAATCTGAAAGATTAAAGTTATATCTATTTGTTCTGCATCTATAGGAATGGTGATGTGTCTGCATATATGATAGATTAGGTAGATATGAGATGAGTTCAAATGAAGGGTCTCCATGTAACAAAGAACAACTTCTTATAAGGAAACACCCTGGCATATTGGATCTCTCCTCCCCAGGGTTTGATTTTGGGTTTCTTAGTATAACCAGTGAGAATGATTCTCAGATCCCGCTCTTCAACATGTATGCGACCACTAACAATAGCATTATAATCTTTGGCATTCCTTATTATTAATAAGATCTAGTACGGTATTTGTAAACCAACTCATAATAGTGGTAAGTGGTTGGCTCTAGAATCGACTCCCAATGGAGTGGTCTTCTCCAGGCCCATTCTTGCATCCAGAGCACTTTGATTTTCTATTGAGTCTGTCTAATCTTAGGTATTGTAATGGTTGGTTGAACCAGTACCGGAAGAGCTTAGTTTAATAGTTGCCATTGGGCTCTCGCCCCCATATGTAAAACTCATTGCCGTGTGTCCATGTTGTGGGGGATGTCTAGTATACGAGACGTTAGGAGACACATTGCATAAGTCAGAAAACAATAGAACTTCTGTGATGATATGCCTGTAATTACTGTAAGTTTCTTCTATTACTGAAGACAACATGGTATCCTGATCATTCTCTGGTGCCATGCTGCTTCTTTGATAGCCAGTCTATGCCCCCTTGGCATGGATTAGGTTCTTGGTATGGGGTTGAGGTTAGATATCATTCTAATGGCAGGACGCAGCTGATGAGATGTAATAATTCCAGACTGCAGCCGTGGGGCGTGGGCACTAGGGCAGATTGGCATAAACCCTCTCTGGCACACGCATCTCTCTCTTCGTCTCTTTTTTTTTTTTTTTTTTGTTTTGAAGCACAGCTGAGCCAGGAAAAGGGAGGGGGTGGCACGTTTTCACCTGCCTTTTAATTGGATGTATTTTTAATTAATGGGGCTCTAGAGACCAACATGAGACCAATTTTATCCCTGAATAGGGGCTGGGGAGATATTGGGAGAGGTACAAGGATTGGACCACTGGGTGCGCTTAAACACAAGCTCTGTCATTAATCACATGGCACTTTCACTGTTTGCCAGTGTGAGATGGACATGCAGCAGATAGTGGATGTCCTGGAAGGGCATTGCATCCCTCAGCTCTGTGTGCCAACCTCCACATGCTGCTGCCTTGAGACCTTCCAGATATCTCCATTTACTTGCCTGTACCTGTGCCCAAAGCACACAGAGCTGAGCTAGAAAAGTTCTAACTTTCCAAATGATGAACCAACTATGGCCCAAGAGCCCATAATCGATCCTTTCATGATCTTTCTATAGGTGGTTCAGATTCACGCTCGTACCTTCTCATTTTATATATATATGCATGTATATTGCACCACGTACATACAGATTTGATGTTGATCCTGCAGAAGATCGATACATTAAGAATGCGGCAAATATAATGGGAAGTGAGTGCTGACAATGTACATACAGTAGCACAGCTGGTCTGGTGCCCTCTCCTTTTGCATCATTGCCTCTCTCTGCCTTCTGGTGGCAGAAGCTGCAGGGCCCGCTGGGGGTAGATTGCAGGCAGAAGATCCCACTGGCACCATAAGCTGGCAGAAGGGCAGCTGCCTGTGAAGGGAAGGGAGGAGGGGGGAGCCGAGCAGAAGGAACCCTCTTCTCTTCCTGGGGTCAGGTGTGAGTTGGTGTATGTAGGGCAGTCATGAATATTTAGTGATTAACTCCTCCCTGGCTGTGCAGGCACTGTTTGGGCAGGGTGACGGGTTGAGGTATGCAGGTGACCTGTGGGTTGGGATGCACCAGACAGAGGGTGAGGATTTAGGAACCGGTAGTAGATGGGCAGCACTAGGAGAACAGCTGGTCCTATGCATCAGACACAGACATAGCTTGGTGCTTCCAGATAACGTCCGGTGCCAATCCAAGTTACAACTGCAGCATTTACTCCTTTTCTTTTCACTTCTTTTCCTGCAAGATCCACTTTATCGTTCTGAAACACAAAATGTAATGCAGACCGCACAAGTGCAGGTCAAAGCGCAAATTGCTGTAGCAGAGCTGAGTTTGTCATTTGGTACAAATCGTTGTAATATCTTTTCTTTTATACACATAGATGAAAGGAGAAGTATTGCATTCTCAAAGCTGGAATTACATGGCCGTATTGTTATAAAAACTGCAACAAATAGACCGGTTTCCATCTGTGGAAGAGGCTTAAATTCCAGAATATGATCATGTTAAAAAAGCAAAATAAATTGCCCAAATTCAGCTCTGCTACATTTTTTTTTACCAGACATGAAGAAACGCTCTTGTTCTGGATGGCATGTTTTGTGCCACATACTAACACACGGTGTTCTGCAGCACTCGACTCCACATGATGTGAAGGTTTCTAGACATTCGGCAGTGGGGATGGGAGCGCTGACACTTCCGGGCTCTGCTTTCCCACAATGTAGTGCGGCCTGCGCTTGCTGTGCGCAATTAGTATTTTTCTGGCATTGTGATGCAGACAGAGTGAGAGGAACAGATGCTGAATCCTCATTGCGTTCCGTGTAACCTAGAGACAGCCTGCTGGCCCTGCCTCCCTCCCTACAATCCCCCCCAATCTCCCCCAAGCCTGACACCTTGAAGAAAGACCCCCCCCCACTAACACCACACACTTTCTCAACAAAATATGTTCCCCAGACGTCTTTTCGAAGTCAATGAAAACTGAACAAAATATCATACAGACAATATCATCAATGTACCGTATATGTAATCATCACACCCATGAGAGCAGCGGGTATGGAAGAGTGAAAGCATGAACGCCTCGCCTTCTCCCCCCCCCCCCCCAATACATATAGATATAGATGCGTGCACACAGACTTGCATATGAGGAGTTGTGGGGTCATTGTTGCATATGGCTTAAGTGTTCACGAATCTATACACAAAATATGTAATAAGAAAAGCTGGAACAGAATGAGCACTAATTAGAAGCATTTTATTTGTTTTCACACTTTCAGATAAAAAAAAATGTAATATTTCTGTTCACTGCATTCCTTAGTAATGTCCAGTATGCAGTAATTTGTTGATCTTTTATCTATACTTCAATCTCTAAATTGCTTCTACCAAATGGAGATATATTTCTGGATAAATTCTAGATAACAAAAAATGGCAAGGTGATACATAGAGTGATAGACAGAGACGAGAAATAAGAAAAACATCTATTAAATTTAGAATTGGATTAGATAGATATCGGTGGGATAGATAGATGATAGATAGATAATAGATAGATCGATAGATATGGATAGATAGATAAAGGGATATGGGATAGACAGATAGAGATAGATAGATATGGGTGGGATATACAGATATGGGTGGGGTAGATAGATATGGGATAGATAGAGAGATAGATAAGTAGATATGATATGACCTGTTGAAGCGCAATGTAAGCGTGAAATGATCGTCATCTGTATTTGCTCCACCGTTTTATCTGCCTGCTGTTGGTATGATGATGCCACAATAAAGGATTTTGTTGCATGAGATGGTATGTGCCAATCCGCTTTATTTTTTATGGACAGATAGATAGATAAATGAATATGGGATAGATAGATAGATATGAGAAATAGATAGATAGATATGAGAAATAGATAGATATGAGAAATAGATAGATAGATATGAGAAATAGATAGATAGATAGATAGATAGATAGATAGATAGATATGGGACACTTATCCCAAAAAACTAATGGGATGGATGATAGATAAGTAGATAGACAGAGAGATTGATAGATAGGTAGATAGATAGATAGATAGATAGATAGATGATAGATAAGTAGATAGATATGAGATAGATGATTGATAGATACAGGGTCAGACTGGGATGTCTGGGACCCACAGGGTGAATTGAACCTAGGGGCCCACCCTGCAGCTCTATGCAAATATCTGTAAGCCGTTATCCCATTATAGTGGAGCATCGACTGTAAAACACAGGCTGCTCATGCATATATACCACCAAAACTGTAATGTACAATTACGATAGTTTACATTAAAGGGATTACTTTGTTAAAACAAGTCATCACCGATCCATGGGCTCTACAGGATAGGTGATCGCTTAGGTCCGGCCGTTAGAAATAGCACTGATCGGAAGAATGAAGAAGTTTTATCCCTGATAGGACATTTTAAAATGCAGCGGCAGGTGAGATGTCTGACCGCAGCTCCATTCATTCTCTTTGGGGCTTCCAGAAAAAAACAAGAGCAGCACTCGCAGCCAGAGAGGGAATGAATGGATCAGTGGTCAAGTCGAACATGCCACTCCAATCTAATGGGGATAAAAGCTCCTCATTCTGCCGATTGGGTCCGAGCAATCAGACCCCCACCAATCAATACGTTATCATTTATCTTGTGGAGAGGTGATTACTTTTTTTCACAGGAGAACCCCTATGAGGGCATCTCTGCCGCTGTATACCAAGTATTTAATCTAATGGCAATAAAGAATCTTCTCCTAAATAATATCAGAACAAATGATCGCCATATCCAACACAACCCATGACCCATAATACCACACCATGACCAGACAACATAGTGACCAAATAATACCACATATTGCAAGTATATAGCGACCAAATAATTCCACATTTAAAGAGAAATACCACCACACCATAACTAGACTACATATTCCACCACATAGTGATTGAATAATGCCACATACAGGGGATAAATACCGCCACACCATAATCAGAACACAAATTACCACCACATAGTGATCGACTACTACAATACTGATCATGAATGGAAACCACAATACTAACAACACTGTTATTACCACCAGTGACATTATACACAGGAGCTCTGTATATAGAGTTAGTGTACAGGTAATACAGTGATCACTAGTGATGTTATACACAGGAGCTCTGTATATAGTATACAGGTAATACAGTGATCACCGGTGACATTATACACATGTGCTCTGTATATAGTGCAGTGTACAGATAATACAGTGATCACCGGTGACATTATGTATAGGAGCACTGTATATAGTGTCAGTGTACAGGTAATACAGTGATCACCAGAGATATTATACACAGGAACTCTGTATATAGTGTCAGTGTACAGGTAATACAGGGATCACAGGAGCTCTGTACACAGTTTATAGTGTATAGTGTGCGTGTACATGTAATACACTAACTCACCAGTGACATCTGTAGTTGAAGTCCTTCATCTTCTCTTTTTTTCTTCATCCAGTACAGACCAGCATTACTTCTTCCAGCCAGGACTCGTCTCTGCAAAAAATAACACACAGTCATCAATAGGCAGATCACTTCCAGAGCACATTCCTCACTTTTTTCCTGACTTCTACACTACGTCAGATGAAGCAAAAAAAATGTCATAGTGCTGCCCCGCTTAGTAACATGACCTTCCTTTTCTTCCCTCCATGGAAAATAGTTTCCTAAAATGTTAATTATATTACAGTAGTAATAATGTCCCTAACTGGACCCTAAAGAAATTATGTTCCCCACTTGTCACCATAAACTAATACATCATGTTCCTCATTCTGGCCCCCAAACGGTAATTGAGTACCTCATCCTGGCCCTCTTTATGTAATAATCTCAACCAGCCTGGCAATCTTTATTTTATAATATGCCCCAGATATCCATCCTGCCCTCCCCCAGCTATCCATGCTTGCCCCCATATGTCCCTTGTCCTGTGCCCCATATATCTATCCTGGCCCCCCTATATCCATCCTGCCCCCTCCATATATCCATCCTGGTCCTATATCCTGGAACCCTTTTCCCCCATGTATCCATCCTGTCCTGGTTCCCCCATATATCCTCCTGGCTCTCCCCATATATCCATCCTGGCCCCTCCATACATCCATCCTGGTCCCTTGTCCTGACACCCCTCCATATATCCAACCTGGCTCCCCCCAAATATCCATCCTGGCTCCCCCCATATATCCATCCTGGTCCCTTGTCCTGCCCCCCCCCATATATCCATCCTGTCTCCCCCCATATATCCATCCTGAATCCCCCATATATCCATCCTGAATCGCCCTCATATATCCAGCCTTGTTCCCCCATATATCCATCATGCCCACTCGATATATCCATCCTGGTCCCTTATCCTGGCACCCTTCCCCATTTCCATCCTGGCTCCCCCCATATATCCATCATGGCTTCTCCATATATTCATCCTGGCACCTCCATATACCCATCCTGGATCCCCCCATATATCCATCCTGGGTCTACCATATATCCATCCTGGATCCCCCCAAATATCCATCCTGGGCCTTGTCCTGGCACCCCCCCCCCCCCATATATCCATCCTGACCCCTCAATATATCCATCCTGGATCCCCCATATATCCATTCTGGATCCCCCCATGTATCCATCCTGGCTCACCCCATGTATCCATCCTGGCTCACCCCATATATCCATCTTGGCCCCTCCATAAATCCATCCAGCCCCCCCCCCCCTATATATCCACCCTGGCCCCTCCGTATATCCATCCTGCCTTCCCCTTTATATCCATCCAGACTCACCCCATTTATCCATCCTAGCCCCTCTATAAATGCATCCTGCCCCCCCTATATATCCATCCTGGCCCCTTGTCCTGCCTTCCCCCCATGTATCCATTCTGGTCACTTGTCCTGCTCCACCCATATATTCAACCTGATCACTTGTCCTGCCCCCCCATATAGCCATCCTGGTCACTTGTCCTGCTCCCTCCCCATATATTCATCCTGGTTACTTGTTCTGCCTCCCCCCATATATCCATCCTGGTCATTTTTCCTGCCACCATATATCCATCCTGGCCACTTGTCCCCCCATATATCCATCCTGGTCACTTGTCCTGCTCCCCCCATGTATCCATCCTGGCCACTTGCCCTGCTCCCCATATATCCATCCTAGTCATTTGTCCTGCCCCCCATATATCATCCTGGTCACTTGTCCCCCCATATATCCATCCTTGTCACTTGTCCTGCTCCCCCCATGTATCCATCCTGGCCACTTGTCCTGCCCCGCCCCCCCCATATAGCCATCCTGGTCACTTGTCCTGCCCTCCCTCATATATCCCTCCTGGTTACTTGTCCTGCTCCCCCCATATATCCATCCTGGCTCATCCCATATATCCATGCTGGCCCCTCCATAAATCCATCCTGCCCCCCCCACTATATATTCATCCTGGTACCTTGTCCTGCCTCCCCCCATATATCCATCCCGGTCACTTGTCCTGCCCCTTCCCCCATCCGCCCATATATCCACCCTGGTCCCTTGTCCTGCTCCCTCCCATACATTCATCCTGGTCACTTGCTCTCCTCCCCCCATATATTCACCCTGGTCACTTGTCCTGTCTCCCCCCATATATCCATCCTGGTCATTTGTCCTGCAGCCCCCAAATACATCCATCCTGGTCACTTGTTCCCCCCCATATATCGATCCTGGTCGCCTGTCATGCTCCCCCCATATATCAATCCTGGTCACTTGACCTGCTCCCCCCCTCATACATCCATCCTGGTCACGTCCTGCCCCCCCATATATCCATCCTGGTCGCTTGTCCTGCTTCCCCCCCCCCCCATATATCCATCCTCCAAAGCAACATGCCCGCTGCCTTGGGGTCATCCTTGATTCTGACCTTTCATTCACCCCCCACATCCGATCACTGGCTCGCTCTTCTTACCTGCATCTCAAAAACATTTCTAGAATTCGCCCTTTTCTTACTTTCGACTCTGCAAAAACTCTTACTGTTTCACTTATTCATTCTCGTCTGGACTATTGTAACTCTCTACTAATCGGCCTCCCTCTTACCAAACTCTCCCCGCTCCAATCTGTCCTGAATGCTGCTGCCAGGATCATATTCCTCACCAACCGTTACACCGATGCCTCTACCTTGTGCCAGTCATTACACTGGTTACCCATCCACTCAAGAATCCAGTACAAAACTACTACCCTCATCCACAAAGCACTCCATGGCTCAGCACCACCCTACATCTCCTCTCTGGTCTCAGTCTACCACCCTACCCGTGCCCTCCGCTCCGCTGATGACCTCAGGTTAGCATCCTCAATAATCAGAACCTCCCACTCCCGTCTCCAAGACTTTACACGTGCTGCGCCGATTCTTTGGAATGCACTACCTAGGATAATACGATTAATCCCCAATCCCCACAGTTTTAAGCGTGCCCTAAAAACTCATTTGTTCAGACTGGCCTACCGCCTCAATGCATTAACCTAACGATCCCTGTGTGGCCTATATTAAAAAAAAAAAAAAAAAATAATTAACTGGTTCATGCAGCTTTACATGAACACCCAAGCCTTACACTATGGCTGGTCCGAATAACTATAGCAATTGTTACCATCCACCTCTCGTGTCTCCCCTTTTCCTCATAGTTTGTAAGCTTACGAGCAGGGCCCTCACTCCTCTTGGTATCTGTTTTGAACTGTATTTCTGTTATGCTGTAATGTCTATTGTATGTACAAGTCCCCTCTATAATTTGTAAAGCGCTGCGGAATATGTTGGCGCTATATAAATAAAAATTATTATTATTATTATTATTATTATATCCTGGTCACTTGTCCTCTCCCCATATATCCATCCTGGCTCATCCCATATATACATCCAGCCCCACCCCCCATATATTCATCCCGGTCACTTGTCCTGCCCCTTCCCCCATATATCCACCCTGGCCCCTTGACCTGCTCCCCCCATAAACCCATCCTGGCACCCGTACCATGCCCCATGCACAGAAAAAAAAAAAAAAAGATTCCTCTTACATTCCTCCGCTCACGGTGCCGGGCGGCATTCTCCTCCTTCTTCTCCTCTGCAGGTCTGGCGTGCTCATATTAAGATGGTCGCCGACCTAACAGAAGGCGATGGCTGACTTGTGTGTGTGTGCCAGTCGCATGAGGCGCATGACACTGATGTCATACACCGGTGACGACAGGCGCACGCTAGTCAGTGCTCATCGGGACATGCGCCACGGTGGTTTAGGTAATGCGCGTGCCCCTGCACATACCCTGCCTGCGCTTTTAAAGGGCACATGCCCCTGAAAACAGCAGACTTTTTTTTCTCCCTCACATCTTTTTCCCTTCTCTATCGGGTCCATTGAAAGGGCCCACAGGGGATTTCCCTGATACCCCGCGCCAGGCCACTCCGACCCTAGATAGATAGATAGATAGATAGATAGATAGATAGATAGATAGATAGATAGATACCATAGAGAGATACATAAATATGGGATGCATAGAGAGATAGATTTGAGATAGATTTGAGATAGATTTGAGATAGATATGAGATAGATAGATGGATAGATGGATAGATACAGTTGTGGCCAAAAGTACTGACACCCCTGCAATTCTGTCAGATAATACTCAGTTTCTTCCTGAAAATGATTGCAAGCACAAATTCTTTGTTATTATCTTCATTTAATTTGTCTTAAATGAAAAAAAACACAAAAAGAATTGTCCTAAAGCCAAATTGGATATAATTCCACACCAAACGTAAAAAAGGGGGTGGACAAAAGTATTGGCACTGTTCAAAAAATCATGTGATGCTTCTCTAATTTGTGTAATTAACAGCACCTGTAACTTACCTGTGGCACCTAACAGGTGTTGGCAATAACTAAATCACACTTGCAGCCAATTGACATGGATTAAAGTTGACTCAACCTCTGTCCTGTGTCCTTGTGTGTACCACATTGAGCATGGAGGAAAGAAAGAAGACCAAAGAACTGTCTGAGGACTTGAGAAACCAAATTGTGAGGAAGCATGAGCAATCTCAAGGCTACATGTCCATCTCCAAGGATCTGAATGTTCCTGTGTCTACTGTGCGCAGTGTCATCAAGAAGTTTAAAGCCCATGGCACTGTGGCTAACCTCCCTAGATGTGGACGGAAAAGAAAAATTGACAAGAGATTTCAACGCAAGATTGTGCGGATGTTGGATAAAGAACCTCGACTAACAGTGTCAACTCGTACTATCCGTCTGCATCTGAATGAAAAGGGAATGTATGGTAGGAGACCCAGGAAGACTCCACTTCTTACCCCGAGACATAAAAAAACCAGGCTGGAGTTTGCCAAAACTTACCCGAAAAAGCCTAAAACGTTTTGGAAGAATGTTCTCTGGTCAGATGAGGCAAAAGTAGAGCTTTTTGGGCAAAGGCATCAACATAGAGTTTACAGGAGAGAAAAAAGAGGCATTCAAAGAAAAGAACACGGTCCCTACAGTCAAACATGGCGGAGGTTCCCTGATGTTTTAGGGTTGCTTTGCTGCCTCTGGCACTGGACTGCTTGACCATGTGCATGGTATTATGAAGTCTGAAGACTACCAACAAATTTTGCAGCATAATGTAGGGCCCAGTGTGAGAAAGCTGGGTCTCCCTCAGAGGTCATGGGTCTTCCAGCAGGACAATGACCCAAAACACACTTCAAAAAGCACTAGAAAATGGTTTGAGAGAAAGCACTGGAGACTTCTAAGGTGGCCAGCAATGAGTCCAGACCTGAATTCCATAGAACACCTGTGGAGAGATCTAAAAATGGCAGTTTGGAGAAGGCACCCTTCAAATATCAGGGACCTGGAGCAGTTTGCCAAAGAAGAATGGTCTAAAATTCCAGCAGAGCATTGTAAGAAACTCATTGATGGTTACCGGAAGCGGTTGGTCGCAGTTATTTTGGCTAAAGGTTGTGCAACCAAGTATTAGGTTGTGGGTGCCAATACTTTTGTCTGGCCCATTTTTTGAATTTTGTGTGAAATGATCAATGTTTTGCTTTTTGCTTCATTCTCTTTTGTGTTTTTTCATTTAAGACAAATTAAATTAAGATAATAATACCAAAGAATTTGTGATTGCAATCATTTTCAGGAAGAAACTGAGTATTATCTGACAGAATTGCAGGGGTGCTAATACTTTTGCCCACAACTGTATGGGATAGATAGTAGATAGATATGAGATAGATAGACAGAAAGAAAGTGAAGTGACCGGGGCTGCAGAGATGTGAGTGCAGAGGCTAAGGAATGAAAATTACACAGAGAGATAAATACAAACAGTTATGTCCAGAAATATTTGGACAGTGACCGAATCCTCGTGATTTGGGCTCTGCAGGCAACTATTTTTAGATTTAAAATGAAACAACTGAGATGCAATTGAAGTGTAGACTTTCAGGTTTAATTAACCCCTTCACCCCGAAGCCTGTTTTCACCTAAGTGACAGGGCCATTTTTTGCAATTCTGACCACTGTCAGTTTATGAGGTCATAACTCTGAAATGCTTCAACGGATCCTGGTGATTCTGAGACTGTTTTCTCGTGACATATTATACTTTATGATAGCGGGTAAAGCTTCTTCGATATGACTTGCATTTAGTTGTGAAAAAAAGCGGACATTTAGCAATTTTAAAACTTTTAGTTTTTATGCCCTTAAATTAGAGAGTTATGTAACATAATATAGTTAATAAACAACATTTCCCACCTGTCTGCTTTACATCAGCACAATTTTGGAAACATATTTTTTTTTGTTAGGGATTTATAAGGGTTAAAAGTTGACCAGCGATTTCTCATTATTACAACAAAATTTGCAAAACCATTTTTTCTAGGGACCACCTCACATTTGAAGTGAATTTGAGGGGCCTATATGACAGAAAATGCCCAAAAGTGACACCATTCTAAAAACTACACCCCTCAAGGTACTCAAAACCACATTCAAGAAGATTATTAACCCTTCAGGTGCTTCACAGGAATTTTTGGAATGTTAAAAAAAATTAACATTTAACTTTTTTTCACAAAATATTTTACTTCAGATCTAATTTGTTTTATTTTACTAAGGGTATCAGATGAAATTGGACCCTTAAGGTTGTTGTGCAAAGTGTCCTGAGTATGCTGATACCCCATATGTGGGGGTAAACCACTGTTTGGGTGCATGGCAGAGCTCAGAAGGGAAGGAGCGCCGTTTGACTTTTCAATGCAAAATTAGCTGGAATTGAGATAGGACACCATGTCGCATTTGGAGAGCCCCTGATGTGGTTAAACAGTGGAAACCCCCCACAAGTGACACCATTTTGGAAAGTAGACCCCCTAAGGAACTTATCTAGATGTGTGGTAAGCACTTTGAACCGCCAAGTAATTCACAGAAGTTTATAATGTAGAGCCGTAAAAATAAAAAATCATATTATTTTCACAAAAATTATCTTTTTGCCCCACTTTTTTATTTTCCCAACGGTAACAGGAGAAATCGGACCCCAAAAGTTGTTTAGCAATTTGTCCTGAGTATTCTGATAGCCCATATCCACGAATTGACGTTTTTATTGGCACCATTTTCAGGCACATGACATTTTTTGGTCGCTTTTTATTCCGATTTTTGGGAGGCTGAATGAACAAAAACTAGCAATTCAGGAATTGCTTTATTTTATATACCGTTCCGCGCGTGGTAAAATTGATAAGGCAGCTTTATTCTTCGGGTCAGTAAGATTACAGCGATACCTCACTTATATCTTTTTTTTTTCATGTTTTGGCGCTTTTACACAAAAACTATTTTATAGAAAAAATAATTATTTTTGCATCGCTTTATTCTGAGAGCTATAACTTTTTTATTTTTCTGTTGATGGAGCTGTATGTGGCTTGTTTTTTGCGGGACAAGATGACTTTTTCAGCTGTACCATTTTTATTTACATCCGTGTTTTTGATCGCGTTTTATTGCACTTTTTGTTCGGCGGTATAATAAAGCATTGTTTTTTGCCTCTTTTTTTTTACGGTGTTCACTGAAGGGGTTATCTAGTGGGACAGTTTTATAGAGCGAGTCGTTACGGATGCGGCGATACCAAATATGTGTACTTTTATTGTTTTTTTTTATTTACATAAATAAATAGATTTATTGGAAAAATATATTTATATTTTTTTTTATTTGGGGATTTTTAAAAAAAAATATTTTTACACATTTTATTTTTATTTTTTTACTTTAGAATATTGTCCCTGGGTGGGACCTCACTGTATCATGTCAGATCGCAGATCTGACACTTTGCATAGCACTGTCAGATCAGCGACCTGACACAGTGCAGGAAGCTTGCCGACGACTGCTCTATGCAGGCGCTCGCAAGCCACCTCACTGAAGGACCCCCGCGGCCATTTTGGATCCGGGGCTCTCCATGGAGACCATTAGAATAACGTGATCATATCACGTTATTCTCATGGGAGCACGCAGGGAGCCCCCGTCCCTGTGCGATCCCCCTCTATGCCGCTGTCAGTAGTCAGAGGGATTAAATGCTTTTGATCGGTGCTAGCACCGATTGCGGACATTGCGGCGGGGTGTCAGCTGTCACATACAGTTGACACCCGCACCCGATCACCGCGGCGCTCAGCGCGAGACCGCGGTGATCGGTGCGCCGTACTAGTACTGCGGCTGGCACAATTGCAGTTGCCTAGTATGGCGCATGGCACGAAGGGGTTGAACAAAAATATCCCATGAAACGTTTAAGAATTGCAACTATTTTCTACATTTGAGCCCATGACAATGGCTCAATAGTAATTTGACAAATTAGCTTTACCATAAATAAATTGTTCATGTTTAATACTTTTGTAGAGATTCCTTTGCAGGCAATAAATGACTGAAGTCTGGAAGCCATGGATGTCAATAACGCTGGGTTTCCTCCTTTGTGATGCTTTGCCAGGCTGCTGCTCACTTCAGTTGTTGCTTCTTTATGGGTCTTTCTGCATTGTTTTATCTTAAGCATCTGAAATGCTGCTTGAGGAGGTTGAGATCTGGAGATTAACTCAGCCATTGCAGAATATACACATTGCTTTAAACCCTTAACCCCTAGAGCTTTTTTCGGTCATAACTTTTTTTTTTTTCCATCAATTTAGCCATGAGAGGGCTTATTTTTTGCAGGATGATTTGTACTTTTGAAAATCAGCATTGGTTTTACCATGTCTTATACTTGAAAACAGGAAAAAAATTCCAAGTGCGGTGAAATTGCAAAAAAAGTTCAATCCCACACTTGTTTTTTGTTTGGCTTTTTTGCTAGGTTCACCAAATGCTAAAACTGACCTGCCATTATGATTCTCAAGGTGATTACGAGTTCATAGACACCAAACATCTCTAGGTTGTTTTTTATCTAAGTGGTAAACAAAAATTCCAAACTTTGCTTAAAAAAAAAATTGCGCCATTTTCTGACACCCGTAGCATCTCCATTTTTCATGATCTCTGGTTGGCTGAGGGCTACGACGTTTAGCGATCAGGTTCATCCTTTTTTTCATTGATAGATCAGGCAATTCTGAACTCGGCGATACCAAATATGTGTAGGTTTGATTTTTTTTATTGTTTTATTTTGAATGGGGCAAAAGGAGTTTTATTTTGAATGGGGCAAAAGGAGGGTGATTTGAATTTCTATATTTTTTTTTTATTTTTTTCATTTTTTAAAAAAAAAATGTTTTTCTTTTGCCATGCTTCAATAGTCTGCATGGGAGACTAAAAGCTGGCATAGCCTAATCGGCTCTGCTACATAGGAGCGATGCTCAGATCGTTCCTATGTAGCTAAATTACTGCATTGCTATGAGCACTGACCAAAGGGTGGCGCTCACGGCTATCTGGCATCAACAACCATAGAGGTCAGCAGGAGACCTCTGGTTGTTATGTCAACACACCGATGACCCCCGATCATGTGACGGAGATGGCCGGAAGCACTTGTTAAATGCCGCTGTCAAACTCTGACTAGTTAATAAGTGCGGGCGGATCGCGATTCCACCTGCACCTATTGCGGGCCCATGTCAGCTGTTCAAAACAGCTGACATGTCCTAGCTTTGATGAGGGCTCACTGCCGGAGCCCGCATCAAAACGGGTTACTGATCTCGGATGTACTATTCCGTCTGAGGTCAGAAAGGGGTTAAAAAACACCTGGATTGCTTTCGCTGTATGTTTTGGGTCATTCTCTATCTCTACTGTGAAATGACGTTCAATCAACCTTGCTGCATTTGGTTGAATCTGACCAGAAAGTATATCCCTGTACAGTTCAGAATTCATAGAATCATAGAATGGTAGAGTTGGAAGAGCCCTCCTGTTATGAACAGGTAATTCAGAACCACAATGGACCTTGAAGTTCAGAGCACACAAGGTGACCTGACATTTACCAAAAACATAGGACGAGCTCTGAGACATGGAAACTCTGCTGACCGCAATCCCTAATCCTAACACACCACACTAGAGGTAGCCGTGGATTGCGCCTAACGCTCCCTATGCAACTCGGCACAGCCTGAGAAAATAACTAGCCCTGAAGATAGAAAAATAAGCCTACCTTGCCTCAGAGAAAATTCCCCAAAGGAAAAGGCAGCCCCCCACATATAATGACTGTGAGTAAAGATGAAATACAAACACAGAGATGAAATAGATTTAGCAAAGTGAGGCCCGACTTACTGAATAGACCGAGGATAGGAAAGATAGCTTTGCGGTCAACACAAAAACCTACAAACAACCACGCAGAGGGGCAAAAAGACCCTCCACACCGACTAACGGTACGGAGGTGCTCCCTCTGCGTCTCAGAGCTTCCAGCAAGCAAGAAAAACCAATAAAGCAAGCTGGACAGAAAATATAGCAAACAAAAAATAACACAAGCAGAACTTAGCTTATGCAGGATAGAGAGGCCACAGGAACGATCCAGGAGGAAGCAAGACCAATACTAGAACATTGACTGGAGGCCAGGATCAAAGCACCAGGTGGAGTTAAATGGAGCAGCACCTAACGACTTAACCTCATCACCTGAGGAAGGAAACTCAGAAGCCGCAGTACCACTCTCATCCACCGAAGGAAGCTTAGAGACAGAACCAGCCGCAGTACCACTCACGACCACAGGAGGGAGCTTGGCCACAGAATTCACAACACCCTCCTGGGTCATCTGGTCCAACCCCCTGATCAAAGCAGGATTCACTAAATCATCTCAGGCAGATGTCTGTCCAGCCTCTGAAGACTTCCATGAAAGGAGAACTCTCCACCTCTCGTGGCAGCCTGTTCCACTCATTGGTCGCGAACTGTCAAAAAGGTTTTTCTAATATCTAATCTGTGTTTCCCCCTCATTAAGTTTAATCCCATTGCTTCTGGTCTTTCCTTGTGCAAATGAGAATAAAGATGATCCTTCAACAATGTGACAACTCTTGAGATATTTGGAGACAACTATTAAGTCTCTCTTCAGTCTTCTTTTTTGCAAGCTAAACATTCCCAAATCCTGTAACCGTTCCTCATTGGACATGGTTTGCAGACCGGTCACCATTCTGGTCGCTCTTCTCTGAACTTGCTCCAGTTTCTTGATGTCTTTTTTAAAATGTGGTGCCCAAAACTGGACACAGTATCCCAGGTGAAGTCTGACCAAAGAGGAGTAGAGGATAGGGATGGGCGAACCCGAACTGTAAAGTTCAAGACCCGTACCGAACACATAGTATTCGGTCACAAGGTCCTGAACACAGGTTTCCATGGGAAACCTGTGTTACAGTTCGGGTCCTGTTGGGGTCCAGGGCCTGTAAATGAAAGAATAAAATTAATAATAAACATTATAAATATTATATTTACCTGTCCAGCGACGCGTTCTCCCGTCCCGCTGTCTCCCAGCCGCATCTGCTTCCAGGGCCACTCATTACCTTCTGGCGATATTCACTGCTTTCGGCAGTCTTTGGCTTTTTCCAGCAGTGTTTGAGCGGGAGACAGTGGGAGGGGAGGACGAGTCGCTGGACAGGTAAGTATAATATTTATAATGTTTATTGTTAATTTTATTCTTTCTTTTACATTGCATTTTTCCCTGTTAAAAACCATTCTGTTAGTTGCTGCCCACTGCTCCAATTTATTTATATCTTTTTGAATCCTCTCTCTCTTTTCTCTAGTATTAGCTATTCCTCCTAGCTTTGTATCATCAGCAAATGTAATCAGTGTTGCCTCAATTCCTTCATCTAAATCATTGATAAAGATGTTGAACAATACAGTTGCCTTGTCCATTCCATACTTAGTCATTTTTTGAATAAGGATGGTGTGAGATACTTTGTCAAATGCTTTGCTGATGTCAAGATATACTATATCTACAGCATTTCCTTGATCCAACCTATCAGTGACTGTCATAGAAGGAAATTAAGTTAGTCTGACATGACTTATTAGTTATAAACCCATGCTGACTCTGGTTATTCACTTCATTCTTATCCAAGTACTTACATACATGTTGTTTAATAATTTGTTCAAAGATCTTTCCTGGTATAGAAGTCAGACTCACCAGCCTATAGTTCCCTGGGTCCACCTTCTTCCCCTTTTTGAAGATAGGAACAACACTTAAGGCCCCTTCACATTAAGCGACGCTGCAGCGATACCGACAACGATCCGGATCGCTGCAGCGTCGCTGTTTGGTCGCTGGAGAGCTGTCACACAGACCGCTCTCCAGCGACCAACGATGCCGGTAACCAGGGTAAACATCGGGTAACTAAGCGCAGGGCCGCGCTTAGTAACCCGATGTTTACCCTGGATACCATGCTAAAAGTTAAAAAAAACAAACACTAGATACTTACCTACAGCCGTCTGTCCTCCAGCGCTGCGCTCTGCTTCTCTGCTCTCCTCCTGCACTGGCTGTGAGCCGGAAAGCAGAGCGGTGACGTCACCACTCTGCTTTCCGGCTCACAGACAGTACAGGAGGAGTGCAGAGCACAGCGCTGGAGGACAGACGGCTGTAGGTAAGTATCTAGTGTTTGTTTTTTTTTACTTTTAGCATGGTATCCAGGGTAAACATCGGGTTACTAAGCGCGGCCCTGCGCTTAGTTACCCGATGTTTACCCTGGTTACCAGTGAAGACA
Organism: Ranitomeya imitator; assembly: GCF_032444005.1. Taxonomy (NCBI): domain Eukaryota; kingdom Metazoa; phylum Chordata; class Amphibia; order Anura; family Dendrobatidae; genus Ranitomeya; species Ranitomeya imitator. The sequence goes on along the minus strand of NC_091283.1, from coordinate 508,613,038 downwards.
TCGCTGGATCGGTGTCACACACGCCGATCCAGCGATGTCAGCAGGAGTCCAGCGACCAAATAAAGTTCTGGACTTTATTCAGCGACCAACGATCTCCCAGCAGGGGCCTGATCGTTGGTCGCTGTCATACATAACGATTTCATTAACGATATCGTTGCTACGTCACAAATAGCAACGATATCGTTAACAATATCGTTATGTGTGAAGGTACCCTTACTCTTGTCCAGTCTTCTGGGACTTCTTCTGTTCTCCAGGAATTTTCAAAGATTATGGAGAGTGATTCAAAAATTTCTTCTGCTATCTCCTTCAGTACTCTGGTGTGTAACTGGACCTGGAGACTTGAATTCATTTATGTTAGCTAAGTGTTTCCTCACTATCTTTCTGTTTATAAATATCCTGGATTCTTTTATTCCTTTAATAGGACAGTGAAGATCAGTTGATGTTACATTTCCATTCTGAGAGAAAACAGATGCAAAATAGGAATTTAAAAATTCGGCCTTCTCAACATCCTTTCTTATCATTTCATAATTTTCATCCTGTAAAAATCCTGTAGCATCTTTGACTTCCTTTTTTATTGCTTTTGACATCTCTTGAATGCCTTAATTCATTGTCAGCTTTAGATAGTCTGATTCGTTCCCTGCAGGTTCTGCAGTCAGCATTATATTCTTCTTTAGAAATGCCTCCCACTTTCCATTTGATAAACATTTCTTTCTTCCTTTTTAGCATGTGTTTTCTGTGTTAATCCATCCTGGTTTCCTTAAATGCTTTGTATTCTTCCCTCTTTTTTGGAATTGTTAATGATTGTGCTTTGAGAATCTCATTTTTCAAGATTTCCCATCCTTCCTGGACATTTTTGTCCTTAAAGGGAACCTGTCACCCCCTATGGCCTATTAAGGTAAAAGAGCCACCTTCTGCAGCACTAAGGCTACATTCTGTGAAGGTGGCTCTTATGTTTTTGATCCCTAATAACGCTGAAATATTCACTTTTATAAATTGCACGCCATACCTGTATTCAGTCTGGGAGGTACGTTTTCTCCCCCTGACTCAGCCGCCTCGCAGTCGTTTATCATCCCCTCAGTGCACCGGGCGCCGCCTCCTCTGTGTTTCCTCACGTCACTGGTGCCTGCGCTGTGCTCTCACTTTTTGGGCATGCGCCGTGCGTGCTGCTGTGGAACTCACATGTACTGATATCGTGCCCGCGTGTAGCCAATGCCCAAGATCCCGCCCCGCAGTGTGTTATGATTTATTCACACTGCGGAGCTGGGAATCTGTAGCTGTGCACAAGCGCGATCTACTTGCATCACTTGATGTAGGTTCCAGGGCAGCACGCACGGCGCATGCCCGAGAAATAAATGCAGAGTGCAGGCGCCGGTGACAGCTCAAGACAGAGAAGAGGCGGCGTCCAGTGGGATGATGGATGGCTGCGAGGTGGCTGAGTCAGGGGGAGAAAACGTACCCCCTAGACTCAATACAGGTATGGCGCGCAATTTATTAAAGTGAATTTTTCAGCATTATTAGGGATCAAAAACACAAGAGCCACCTTCATAGAATGCAGCCTTAATGATGCAGAAGGTGGCTCTTTTACCTTAATAGACCCTGGGGGGTGACAGGTTCCCTTTAAGGATATCCAGCCATTGGATCGCTCCGATTCTCTTCATGAGTGCCTTAAAATCTGTCTTTCTGAAAATCTAACCTTGAAGTCTGAGATTTCACAGTTCTTCCTCCTCTAATTATCCAAAATTAATAGCATGGTCGCTACCTACTAGAGTCCCACCCACTCTTACCTCCTCAACCATTTCCTACCTGTTTATAAGGATTAGCTCCAAGGTAGCAGATCCCCTTGTTTTATCCCCTACCCTTTGGAAGTTGTCAGCAAGAGAGGATAAGAATTTGTTTGACCTGTTAGTTTTGCCTAAGAGAGATTCCCAACAAATGTCTGGATAGTTGAAATCTCCCATAACCACTATGTCATATGTTTTGAAGAACTTGGCCATTTGATGCATAAAGAGTTAATCCATATCTTCAGCTTGCACAGGCGGCCTGTAGTAAATGCCTACAATGGTGTCCTTTCTGTTGTTCTCTCCTTGTATTCTTACCCAGTTTCCACATAACTCCCAGTCTCTGAAGCTTCAATTTCTGTACAAATATATGCTTTTCTGGCTGCTTCTGTCTTCAGTCACATCAATAAACACTAGTTTCCCAGTGCCATTGGAAGCCATGCATGCCCATGCCATCACACTGCCTCCACTGTTTTACAGAGGATGTGATGTGCTTTGGATCTTGAGTCGCTCCAAACTTTGTCCATACTTTCTTCTTCACTTCACTCTGGTACAGGTTTATCTTAGTTTCATCTGTCCATTTAAAGAACTTTGGTGGCTTCTTTAGATGTGTTTTGGTTAAAGTCTAATCTTGCCTTTCTATTTTTAAGGCTGATGGATTGAACCTTATGATGAACCTTCTGCATTTGCTCTCATGGAGTCTTCTCTTTATGATAGATTAAATACTGAAATACCTACTTCCCAGAGAGTGTTCTGTACTTGGGTGGATCTTGTGAAGGTTTATTTCTTCACCATGGAAAGAATTCTGCGATCTTCCAGCACTATTGTCTTCTGTTGATGTCCAGGCCTTTTTGAGTACCCAAGTTCATCAGTGCACTCTTTTTTTGCAGAATGTATCAAACAGTTGTTTTGGCCACTCCTAACGTTTCTGCTATCTATCTGATGGATTTCTTCTTTTTTTTCAGGCTAAAGATGGTCTGTTTCTCTTCCATTGAGAGCTTCTTTGACTACATGTTGTGGGTACACATCAACAGCTTACAAATGCAAATGTCACACCTAGAATCAGTTCCATACCTTTTACCTGCTTAATTAATGGATTAACGAGATAATAACCCATACAGCCCATTAGCTTTTGAGATAATTGTTCTATCACCTTTGGTCCCTTTAAAAACAGGCAGCTACATAATAAAGAGCTATAATTCCTAAACCCTTATGTAGTGCCAGTGTTCCTGCATGTTTCTCCTCTCCCTCGGCAGGGACACCGACTCCCTCAGCGCCGCAGCCACTGTCCTGTATTTTCCCTTCCAGCTGCTGCCCGGGGTCTGCGCATGGCTCGCAGATCCCAGGCACTGTGCTTAGGGCACGTGCACACTCTCTCCTTCTTAAGGGGACAGCACATGCCATCCTAAAGTATCCCCAGTCAATGGCTGAGAGACACTTTTTATTTACCACACCTCCAGCTGATGGGAGGTGCCAAGGCCATGTGAAATGTCAGTAGTGTGCACGCTTGCTGGTTCTCAGGTCCCCTGTACCCGCCAGTCAGTTTACCAGTCCTGTACCTGTCTGCCTGTACTTGGCTTGTGTTCCTGTTTTTCAGCCATACCTGCCAGCACTTGTCTGCCTGTATTTCAGCTGTGCCCTCCAGCATCTGCCTGCCTGAATATCAGCCGTGACTGCCAGTCTGTGTACCAGCCACTCCTGCCTGCACCATCCGTGGCAGTCTGTATACTAGTCGTACCTGCCTGCACCTGCAGTGCTAGTCTGTAGATCAGTAATACCTGCTGTGCCAGTCTGTATGCCAGCCGTACCTGCCTGCACCAGCCGTGCCAGTCTGTATGTCACCCATACATGCCTGCACCTGTGCCAGTCTGTATACCAGCTGTACCTATCTACACCTACCGTATCTCCCTGTATTCCTGTTGTGCCTGCCTGTACTTGTTAAGTCCATCTATTCTTGGCCATTCCATCTACAAGCGCCTTTGAGGGTCAGCCACCATGTGTCTGAGGTCTTTCCTGGAGTAGCAAATGGCGTTCATCTAAAGCCAAGTCTAATTCCATCACCAGGTGCTCTAGCGAAGAGCAAGGTGTTCGCCTAGTCACACCCCTCCAGGCTCTCCTTGGATCATGGCACAGATGTTCCGCCACTCCCGTTACAGTTTGCTCATGCCATGCAATCAGATGGTTCCCAAGCTTCCTCTATTTCAGACCTGTACTAGGAAGTATCTCGATAGATAGACTAGCAGGGCAAGATCTTCTACCTGTGAACAGTGACCACCTGCCTGGATACGCTCACATCTGTGGCTACATCTGCTCCTCCCCAAGCTGGGGGAACCTTGGCCGTCACACATCAGTCCACCAGCTATGTCCCTGGTTCTGGACCCCATCTGTCAGCTTCTCCACGTTATGGCAGTGATTCTGCTCTATGTCGAGGGTTGATTAATCAATGCACGCTGCATTTTGAACTCTTGTCCCATCAGTTTGCTTCAGATCGGGCCAAAGTGGCTTTCATCATGTCCCATCTCACTGGCGAGGCCCTGGCTTGGCTCAATCCCCTATGGGAGTGGGGGATCCTCTTGTCTCCAACCTTCAGACTTTCTTAGTGAGCCTGGCGGAGTTACCTCCACAGCATCTTCCCTTCTCAGGTTGCATCAAGTTAACTTCACAGTGGGCCAGTATGCCATTCAATCCCGGACCCTGTCCACCCAACTAACTTGGAAATACAGGGCGCTACTGGCCACCTTCAAAGAAGGTCTTCCCTGAAGAATTAATGACGAATTGGCAGGTTGGGATATTATCACCTCTTTGGAAGACCTGGTGTCCCAAACCGACATCAGGTTTTAAGAGCGCTGCAAGGAGTTAACCTGAGAGAGAAGATCCCGAACATTTAATCCGTTTGTCTTGCAAAAAACTGTAAACTCCAAAGCCTAGGGTCCGTTGGAGAGGCTACCCTGGGAGATGAATACTCCTCTCCTCCCCTGACTCTGTCAGTATCCATTTCTTTGGCAATATCCATTTCACTGAATCAAACTATTTGGACTCTGGTTCCGCAGTAAATTTCATTCAACAGGCCATTGTGGAGCAATATCGAATCCCCATCCAACGTCTGCAGAATTCTTTGGTGGTATCATCCGTGCATGGGAGACCTAAATCCAAAGCTGTTCTTTTAGTTTCCGAGCTTGTGGAGCTTTGAGTAGGAATGCTGCACTCTGAGAAGATCCCTCTCTATGTGCTGTCAGATTTGTCTCATCCTCTGCTTTTGGGCCTGCCATGGCTATGAAAACACGAGCCTGTCTTGGACTAGATATATGGAGAAGTACTCTGTTGGGGTCAGGTGTGCCACAAGAGATGTCTAGTTCCCATTCATCCTGCTCTACCTCCGGCTACTCCACCAAATGTACCTGGCTTGCCTTCAGCTTATTGGACGTACACTGATGTCTTCGACAAAAAGGAGGCGGAGACGCTACCACCCTCTAGGCCGTACAACTGCCCTATTGTCCTTCTTCCTGGCTCTTCACCACCTCAAGACTGTATCTACTCCTTGTCCAAGGCTGACACCCGAGCCATGTCCGAATATATCAAAGAGAACCTTGCCAGGGGATTTATCCAGAAGTCATCCTCCCCAGCTGGAGAAGGATTCTTCTTGATAATGAAAAAGAGCATCTCACTTCAACCCTGCATAAATTATAGGGGACTCAATCAGAAACAATGAAGAATAAATATCCTCTGCTCCTCATATCAGAGTTGTTTGATCATCTCAAGGGTTCCAGATTCTACGCTAAACTTAATCTGCAGGGGGCTTATAATCCGAATACGCCAGGGAGGCGAATGGAAGATGGCCTTTAACATCTGCGATGGCCATTATGAGTATTGCATAATGCCATTTGGGCTTTGTAACGCCTCTGCAGTCTTCCAAAAACCGATGAACGTTATCCTCCAGGACCTCCTCTAGTTTACCTGGACAACATAATGTTGGTGTCTCCTGATCTACCCACACACAGGAGAGATGTTCTTCAGGTTTTCCAGAGATTAAGGAAGAACCATCTGTACGCCAAGTTTGAGAAGTTCATCTTCAAGCAAAACTCTCTCCCGTTTCTAGGGTATATCTGAAACCGGTCTGAGAATCCTGAAGTGGCCCCATACTGACGGTCTGAAAGCTATCCAGCGGTTTCTCGGATTCACTAATTATTACCGCCTGTTCATTCCACTTTTCTCCTCTTGGACTACTCCTATTTCTGCTCTGACTCACAAGGGGGCTAACGCTAATATATGGATTCTGGAGGTAGAAAGCGCTTCTGTTGCCTTTAAACAGGCCTTCTCCTGTACGGACAATAATAAACAATTATTTTTGGAAGTGGATACCTCTTCCTCTGGGGCCAGAGCCATTCTTACCCAGAAGTCTCCTTCCGGCCATATGGTGACCTGACGTTTTTTTCAAAATCTTCTCTGCTCCAGAATGCAACTGCTCGATAGGTGATCGAGAACTGCTGGCAATAAAAGTGGAGGAGTATCAATTTTTGCTTGAAGGAGCAATGCATCCGATGGTTATTTACACTGAACACAAGAACATTGCTTATGTGCAGTCCACACAGCGGCTAAATCCACCATGTCAGGTGGTCTTGGTTCTTCTCCTGTTTCCATTTTGTTCTCCATTTCCGTCCGGTGGATAAGAACGTCAAGGCAGATGCACTTTCTAGGTCCTTTCTTTCTTCCGACCAGGAGGAAGTGCCTCAACACATAGTTAGTCGCTCCACTGGATTTGTCTCGGGTCCTTTCTGGAGAAACCTTAGTTGCTAAACCAGACAGGAATTGGATTTTTCACTGGGGTCACTTGCCTAGAATGGCTGGTCATGCTGGACAGATGAAAACTGTTCTTTTCATTTCCTGGCATTTTTGGTGGCCAACCCTGCACAAGGATATTGTGGATTTTGTCTCGCCTATCCTTCCTGCGCCTAGAACCAGCCTCCAAAACAGCTTCTGACTGGACGGCTTTTTCCTTTGCTCGTACCATTTGCTCCCTGGCAGCATATTGTGATGGACTTCATTACCGATTTTCTAGTATCGGCCAGTTGTACTGTCATTTGGGTAGTTGCGGATCGCTTCTCTAAGATGGCCCATTTCGCTCCACTGTCTAGCCTCCCATCTGCCCCTGTGCTTGCCGATAAGTTAATTCAACATATTTTCCACCTCCATGGTTTACCTCTCCACATATTCTCTGAGAGAGGCGTCTCATTCACATCTAGCTTCTCGAGGGCTACCTACAAACTACTAAATGTCACCCTGGATTTTTCTTCAGCCTACCATCGCAATCCAATGGCCAGGTAGAGCAGGTCAACATGATCCTGACCAATTTCCTGCGGCACTTTGTCAATGCCCACCACAATGATTGGGCCGAACTTCTGCCTTGGGCTTAATTCTCATGCAACAACCACGTGAGTGAATCCTCTGCTAAATCTGTCACGGGTATGTCAGAGGCTGCAGACAGTTGCACTGCATCTGGCTGCAGAAGGTCTCAGCAGTTGGCCTTACAGACTAGTGTCCACCTCCCCTGGCCTTAATGGTGTCCCCTGGATCTGGGTGTTTGTAACTTTCAACTTCCTGTTGGGAGTTGCGGGTGTTATTTTCAATTTGCACTTCCCTGTTGAGGCTTGGAGCTGCTGCAGTCGGCTAGCATCCTCTTTGGAGTTTGAAGGACGACAGTGTTTCTCTCTGAGTCTACTCAAGCTAAGTTCCCCTTGTTGTGTGTATCCTAGCTGTCTTTAGTGTTAATGGGGTTTGATCAGCGTTGCTCCTTCTTCCCATAAACAGGGCTTACCGCCAGGGTCTGACAGAGACTAGGTATCTTACTCTGCGATATGTGCGGAACCATTTTAGGGGGTCTTAGAGCAGACAGGGTGACGTTGCATCTGTCTAGGGTGTCCACTCCCCGCTTTCCTAAAGTTGGGCCCCTTTTCCCCTTATCCCATTGTGTTGCACTTAGTCTGTCCTACACTGTGCCTGACAAAATCCTTGTTTTCTGTGGTCTACGGTCAGCATCCCAATATTCTGTTCCTTGTATCTACTACCAACGACATTCCTGCTGCTGAATCCCTCATCAAGGACTTTTCTAAGATCTGGGAAGACACCAAGACTTTGTTGTCCTCTGAACGGACGAAGATACACACAGACAAGGGAGGTCTGTATCTTCCTCTTTTCCAACCTAGGGATAAGGTTTGGCTGTCTTCAAATTATGTCCGTCTCAAGCTAACCTCATATAATTCGGCCAGTTTGAGATTCTCAGACAGATGAATCCTGTGGTTTACAAGCTCAAACTCCTGGCCTTTTTACGGATCCCTAATTAATTTCACGTGTCTCTCCTCATGCCTGTAATCCTCAATACTTTTTTAAAAGATCCAGGTACCTCTCCTCCTCCAGTCAGCATTGAAGTTGTTTTCAAGGTAGAAAATATTCTGACCACAAAAAGGGTAAGAGGAAAAACCTTTTTACTTGTGGATTAAAGTCATTCGGTCCTGAGGAGAGGTTGTTGGAGCCGAGGGAGAGCATCCTCTTGGGGAGAGATTTTTTGTAGGCTTGAAGAATAGGGGCCGTAAAAGGAAGGGGGGTACTGTTTGTCTAGTCACGCACATCCAGACTCTCCTTGAATCACAGCACAGTGGTTCCACCACTCCTGTTATACCTAACTCCAATTAAGACTGAATACCCTCAAGTCTGTACTTTTATCCGATATTGATAATTGTATCTTGAATATGTTTTGGTAAACAGCTAAAATGCCAAAACTTGTCACTGTCCAGATATTTCTTGATCTAACTTTATAGTGGCAGACACAGAAAGAAGAGGGGCCCCTGTGTAAGAACAATATATGGGCCCTTTGCCGTCCAATAGCTCATCATAATGACACCTATCCATTACTAATGAATAGGCATATGTGAAATAAAGACAGAGAGAATAAAATCCTTTCATTTAAAAAATGACAGACTCCTTTAATATTTTCAATTAAACCATACTTATGACCTCGCCTAATTCCACCGAAGCACTCGATCTCCTGTAATAAGAATAACATAAAAAAACAACAATATTCTATACCTGTCCGTCATTCTGTCCCATTGATATCGAAATTTGGGTTGGATAAATCTATCCTGTGTGTGCTGCGGCCGTTCCCAATAAGACTGAGTATTTTGAGCGCTCAAGGAATGACACTGCATAACATTGTGTCCATAGCATTCCATCAATACTGACCCTTTATTTCCTGATACATAGTTTTATAATTGCATATAGAAAGGAGTGGTTAGGGGTGGTTAGTTAATTAACATATTGTCTAGCTCCTCTGTTATTGGTTATCTGAATATATATGGAATATTGTGATTAATGCACATATGACTGCTGATTAAGCAACTAAAATGAAGTTCTCTGCATCTGGGACAAAGTTGAGACATCGCATCAGCACTTAATACATCTGGAGTTCTTCTGCTTTTCGGGTGGAAAACACCGAACAGTCTGTCTGGCTTATATTAGTTTATGTCAGCCATTTTAAGCCATTGATTATAATGTATATAGATATATTTGCGTTTATATGAGTATATATGGTTATAGAGGAGTATACATGCAAGTGAGATCTACATGATATAAATATTTCTATCACAAGCCCCCCTTAGATATCGCTTTCCCTAATCCTAGCCTCCTGTCCCAAAGCGCTGCAACTCTTTTGTGCTGCCGGCGAACTGACGCAAGCCTAGTGCCCACGCCCTACACCGCACAGACTTTTCGCAAATGGGCGATCAGGAGATCTATCCCTAACGGGGGTTAGTTGCAATCAGTCTCTTAGTCAATAGCATGTGTAGTGTATTCTTTATCAGGTAGGTCATCTGTTCGGTCAGGCAGGGCATCTACAGCATCGTTCTGGCTTGGGTGTCAACTTCTGGTAGGGGAGCTTTCTTGCAATGTGATGCGTGGATCCAAGTGGGTCTTCCCTCCAGCTTCACAGAGGTTGGTGTCATCAGCGGCACTTGGACAGGACCATCAGATCTGGGATCGAGTGGTGTTCTCCTTACAAACTTTTTTCACCACCACCCAGTCTCCTGGCTTCAAGGAGTGCGTACCGGACACTGAATCTGGATCTGGCAATGAAGAAAAAACTCGAGAATGGATGTTAGCAAGTTTCTTGGTGAGTTCAATTACATAAGCAGACAAAGTATCATATTGCATAGTCAGCTGCTGAGGGAAAGAATACCCCTAACCTGGGACTAGACCCAAACAAAATTTCATATGGTGACAGCTTTTCTAGGCCTCTGGGAGTGTGCCTTACACTAAGTAGCGTGATTGAGAGTGTGTCCTGCCATGGTTTGCGTGTCTCTTGGGCAACTTTCAACATCTTGTTCTTAAGTGTCCAATTCAGTCTATCCATTTTCTCGCTACTCTGGGGATTGTAAGAAGTGTGTAGGCCTAAATCTGACCCTACTGCTGACCAGATCTCCCGTGTGAGATTTGCTGTGAATGCGGGTCCCTGGTCACTGCCTATCACTTCTGGGACCCCATATCTGCGTATCTCATCTCTGAGGGTAGTCTCTTTGCAGTAGTCTTTGCTGACTGGTTCCTCACTGGGAAAAACTTGTGGCCATCCTGAGAACACGTCCAAGACCACAAGGGCATATTCAAAACCTCCACTTGGCGGCATCTGGATGTGGTCTATCTGGATCCTCTGGAAGTGGTACAGCGGGCTGGCAAGATGATGTGTTGGAACTTTCTCCATTCTTCCAGGGTTGCATTTGCCGCAGGTCAGACAGCTGCTAGTGAACTTGACTGTTAGGGTGGAGATCCCTGGAGCGAACTAGTAAGCACCAATCAGATCATTCATCTGTGTCTTTGATCTGTGTGTGGGCCCACTGGACCACCATTGGATACATGCTTTGGGATAAACAGGGTTTGTAGTCCATTGCGTATACCCTTCCTTCTTCATGTGTTGCTCCATTCCGCATCCAGCATTCCTTCTTGTCCTTTTTTAGGGCATGCTCTTGCAGCTTTTTGAGCATATCCCAGGACGTTATCTGGTCAGGTTTCTTGTCTTAAGTCGTCATGTAGTAGCCATTCGGCTCTGCAAACTCTCCCACTTCTCCATTTTGCCTTCCTTTGGCTGCTTCTTTGGCTGCTATATCCACCATGTTGTTACCCTATGCTTCTACTGTGTTCAATTTTCCATGTGCTTTGACTTTTAGTACTGCCACCATTTTTTGGAAGTTGGAGTGCATCCAGCAGGTCCTTGATGGCTCCATGATGCTTCACGGTTGTTCCGCTTGCTTTGATGAAGTCTCTTGCAGTCCAGACGGGTCCAGAGTCGTGTGTGCTATGCCATACGAGTACCTTGAATCGATGTATATGTTTGCAGTTTTGCCTTCTGCAATCTGGCAGGCCTTCGTCAGCGCTATCAGTTCTGCTTCCTGAGCTGACAGACTAGGCGGCAGACTTCTGGACCACAGGATCTCTTGATTGCTGGTCACTGCACATCCCGTGTGGAATCTTCCTTCATCATCTGCAAATCTGGAGCCATCCATGTAGAGGATCAACTCTGGTTTGGTCAGTCGCTCTTCTGCTATCTTAGGTAGTCCTGCTGTTTCCTGTTGCATGATGCTGAAGCAATCATGGTCATCCATCCGGAGCAAATTCAGATCCCTACGGAAGGTATCATGCAGATTTTGATCAGAATTTTTATCTGAGGGTCCATATCTGTATCCCCCCTTGGGAGTGGGAGTAGAGTGGACGGGTTGAGGTCTGTGCATCTGGAGATTTCGGGCAGGAGTAGAGAGCACTGGAGGCGAAGATGCCTGGCAGTGGAGAGATGTTTTGGCTGGGTTTGGTTGAGGATTGCTGAGATGTCATGCAGGAGGGGGCTTCCCTTGCAACTGGATGCAAGCAAGCTGAAAATTAGCCCAAAGGTCTCGGCTTTCCCCCCTGAAGCTGCGTCAGGACTCCAGTAGCAAGGTCTTCTTTTTCCATCAGGTAGAGACGGAATGGCTTCTTGTAGTCAGGTAGGCCTAGTGCTGGTGCTGAGACTACGGAGTCTTTTAACTTCTTGAACGAGCTGAAGGCTGCATCTGTCAGGAGGAACAGGGTTATGTTGACACAGTCATACAGAGGCTGCATTAGGACTGAAGCATCAGGGATCCAGGCTCTGCAATACGAAACTAGACCAAGTAAGGCCTGTAGCACCTTTGGAGTTGTTGGGGGAACCATCTTCTCCACTGTGGTCTTCTGGTCATCTGTCAGGTGTTTCGTCTGGCAAGCAATATAGTGTCTCTGGAACGTAACTCGCTTCAGACACCATTTGACATTGTTCTTTGAGACCTTGCAGTGCTGCTCCGCCAGGTAGAGTAGGAGAGACAAGGAATGAGCTTTACACGTGCACAAAGGAGTAGATTGTCCACATATTGTAGCAGGGTTACTTCTGCATGTTCTGCAACCCAGTTGGTAAGGACTGTGGACATTGCTTTGCTGAACTGTGAAGGGCTGTTCTGGGCCCGCTGTGGCATAACTGTCCATGTGTGCTGTCCCCCCTGGTGCGTTAAGGCAAACAGGTACTGGTCTTCTGGATGAAGTGAACACTGGAGAAAGCATTAACCAGGTCGGTCACTGTGAACACTTTTGCTGTGGAAGGCACCTTTTGAGAGCAGAGTGTGGGGATTCGGCACAATTGGAGTTTCAAACACCGTGGCGTCATTCACGTCTCTCAGGTCATGTACCATTTTGAACTTGGCTGGCTTTCCTTTTACAGTCTTTTTTTCTTGACTGGGAAAAGCGGGGTATTGCAAGGCGATGTGCAAGGAACAATGTTTCCTATTTCAAAGTAGACCTTCAGTTGGTCAGAGGCAGCTTGACTCTAGGCATGGCCTGGGCCTTACGAGGGTACGGAGTACCTGGCTTGAGTGACAGCCGTACTGGGGCAACTTGAGGTTTTCCCACGTCCTGGGGTCCCTTAGACCATAGACTCTCTGGTACTACGTCCAGTACCTCCTTGTGTAGGCCTCATCGGTTGTTTGAGGTTCTTGTAGGGCCGCCAGCATGATTCTTCTTGGGTCAGGGATGAAGAAAGTGTCACGGTCCCATCTTCCTGGAACACTGTGGTTGCCTTCAGCTTCTGCAGTAGGTCCGCTCCCAGCAGGTTGAGTGGCAGGTTCTTGACACCACAAACTGGGACAGGATAGAGTGTCCTTGCTGAGTGCATACGCTCAGAGGCTTTGTAAGCTGAGAATGTCTGAATTGACCATCAATACCCATGCGAGACACAGAGGATTCTGATAAGCAGGTGGGTTCAGCGAGTTCCGCAGGTCTCATCACACTTCTGGCTGCACCGGTGTGCAGAAGAAAAGATCTGACAACGCCATCCACTTTCAGGGCAATTTGAGGTATTGGTCCTGCAGATGGGGTTTTATATGTCAGGAGCGTAGTGTCTTGCAGACCTGGCTTGCTTACCCCTGTCCCATGGACGGGGTACTTCACTGCCTTCTGTACTTCTTCCTTGACCTGTTTCTCTGGACCAACTCTTGGGTTGCAAGGGTGCTCTGCACTGGTTCCAGAAATGGCCCAACTTGTCATAGATGTAACACTTGACACTTCCTCTGTCTTTGTAGGGTGGTTGCGCTTCCAGGTCAGTGGTCACCATGAGAGGGGCTGTCTTCTGCACTCCTGGTTGGGACTCAATCCCTTTGGCTACTGTGGACAACGGCATGATGGACACTGTAGCGGCAGCTGGGTCCGGCCTGCTGATTGAAGCTGCGGTGGTAAGATGGGGCCTGCAGGTGCGTCCGTGGCGAGGCCCGGGGGTGCCATGAGACCGGTGGCTGCATCCAACCCAAGGTCTTGGGGTATTACAGGGGCTACGGCCGCATCTGCCATTACTTCTTCCCCCTGCTTTGACATAGCTTCTCCCCTTTTCTAACCTTATTGAGGTTGGTGTCTCCTCTCCGGAGTCTGCAGCGGTTCTTCCAGTGTGTCGTTTGGCACTTTGCAGCGTCTTCACCTCTGGTTCCCCTTCCGGCGGTCTCAGCAGCACGGCACCCGTTTCCATCTTCGCGCTCTTTGTGGCGCTATAATGGCAGCAGTTTTGGCGACAATTGGCAATAAACAGTCTCCCAGGTGCACACAACCCGTTTTGCTGGGTCAGTCCACTGCTATTGACCTGTTCTCGGGCCTAGCCACTATCAGTGGTTTCCTGATTGGCTGTCTCAGTCCATGTACAAAGGCTTGTGCCTACATTTGCGTGTGTATCTGGTGATGAATGGTGAAGCCCAAGTCCTGGAATACTTGCATTACTCTGCCATGAAACTTCTTTACAGACTCTGTCTTGTCTTGGCTCATGTCATGTAAGCTGAGGGCTTGTCCTGCCAATCTACCTTTGGCTCACACTCTGAGCTGTTCAATTAGCTGTGGCCCTGACTCCCAAGTGTGTACATCTAATTCTGCCAGAAGTCTGAATTGTTCCTTCATGATTGGCCAGAGTGCATCACCTGCTTTTATTTCCATTTATGGCCCAGAGATCATTCCAGGTGGCTATATATGTTCGCTGGTTCTGCTATAATCTTCAGTAAAATGGCATGGGATGCATGCCTGGGTCTGGAAGATTGTCACCTGACTTGAAGTGCACATAGTGTAATGGTGGTGCCTCTATCTGCCCCTGCATTCTTGGTGCCTGTGGGTTTCTTTTCCTAGTACTGGGCAGCATGTATGATGTTCCCTCCACATCTTCATCAGAGGAATACTTGTGATAGCATGTGCTGGGGTCATACACTGGCTGATTTTGGACTTAGAAGCTGCCTTTTTGTGTGAGGATGTCTCCCCCCTTGCTGAAGCTGTGGTGGACTAGGCTTATAGCTCTATGTTGATGTGAATGTAGGCAGCTCTGACCGGTGCTGAAGTTGTACATTATCAACAGATGGTGATGATGATGATGATGTGGAGGTAACATCATACATGCTGCCCAGTACTAGGAAAAGAAACCCACAGGCACCAAGAATGCAGGGGCAGATAGAGGCACCACCATTACGCCCACGTTGGGCGCCATTTGATATGGAAATTTGGGTTGGATAAATCTATCCTGTGTGTGCTGCGGCCGTTCCCAATAAGACTGAGTATTTTGAGCGCTCAAGGAATGACACTGCACAACATTGTGTCCATAGCATTCCATCAATACTGACCCTTTATTTCCTGATACATAGTTTTATAATTGCATATAAAAAGGAGTGGTTAGGGGTGGTTAGTTAATTAACATATTGTCTAGCTCCTCTGTTATTGGTTATCTGAATATATATGGAATATTGTGATTAATGCACATATGACTGCTGATTAAGCAACTAAAATGAAGTTCTCTGCATCTGGGACAAAGTTGAGACATTGCATCAGCACTTAATACATCTGGAGTACTTCTGCTTTTCGGGTGGAAAACACCGAACAGTCTGTCTGGCTTATATTAGTTTATGTCAGCCATTTTAAGCCATTGATTATAATGTATATAGATATATTTGCGTTTATATGAGTATATATGGTTATAGAGGAGTATACATGCAAGTGAGATCTACATGATATAAATATTTCTATCACACCATGTCATAATTCCTGTCTGGGGGCTAAATAGTTTTCAACCTGGACGGTGCCAAGATGCGACTGTCCAGGCTGAAAACCACTGGTGAATGAGATGCTGCGAGCACAGCCTCAGTGACATCACTGAGGCTGCGTTCCCAGCCGGTCTACACTGTGGTGACCTCAGGACCATAGGAAAATGCCAGTGATGAGGTCTCTGTAGTTCAAAGTCAAGATCACCGAGTGAAGATCACCGAGAAAAATTCTCACTGTGATCTGCTGTGAAAAAACTGACCTTGAACTGCGGTCACCTCATCACTGACTTTTTCCCACAGTCCGGAGGTCACACAGTTCAGGTCGGCTGGGAATGTAGCCTCAGTGACTTCACTAAAGCTGCGCTTGCAGCATCTTATTTACCAGTGGTTTCAACCTGGACAGTCGCATCTTGGCACCATTCAGGTTGAAATCTATTTAGCCCACAGACATGGATTACGATGTGGGACAGAACGACCGACAGGTATGGCTGATAAACAGGCAGGCACTGCTGATAGACAGGCAAGGAGGTTAGCTGATGTAGAGGGCAGTTATACTGGGATAAGAGCACTGAGACCTGAGTACTAGCAAGTGTGTTACAAACAAACTATAATGTTGCACGGGCACTTCCATACAGTTGGAGGTGCCTTAAATAGTACCTATCTGCCAGGCATTGGCTGGGGACAATTTAGGCTGTGTGCACGTGGCCCCTTTAAGAAGGAGGGAGCATGCATGCGCCCTAAGCACAGTGCCTCGGAATCTGCGCTCTGTGCATGTACACTGGGCATCAACAACAAGAGAAGAGGGACGAAGTGCTGGACTGCAGCGGTGAGTGAGTCAGCATCTCTGCCAGGGAATGGAGGCAGAGGGCAAAGTTGCTGGCGCTACAGTACCCATTCCTTTATGCCTCCTCTTCAAGTCCACGTGGATGTTCTCCCTAAGCTCCCAAGACTTCTCCTCAGGACCAAATCCCTTCTTATCCATAAGAAAAAAGGTCTTTCCTCTTACACTCTTGGTGGCCAGAATGTTCTCTACTTCAAAAACATCTTCAGTGCTGACTGAAGCAGGAATGTTACCGGAATCTTTGAAAAAAGGGCTGAGGACTACTGGCTTCAGGAGAGACACATGAAAAGAATTGGGGATCCGTAAAGAGGCTGGAAATCTGAGCTTGTAGGCTACTAGATTGATCTGTTTTAGAACTTTGAATGGTCTGATGAATCAAGGACCCAGTTTATAGGATGGTACCTTAAGTCGGACATACTTAGAGGACAGCCAGACCTTGTCCCCAGGATGAAATATAGGTGGATCCAGACATCTCTTGCCTGCCTGCCTTTTTATCCATTCCGAGGACTTCAATAATGGAGACTTGGTGTCCTCCCTGATTTTATAAAAACCCTTGACAGAGGAAGTAGAGCGAGGGAACGGAATATTGGGATGTTGACCGTAGGCTACAAAAAGTAGAGATTTGGCAGAAAATTCACACACGTTGTTGCACGAGAATATGGTCCAATACATGAGTTCGAACTAGTCACTGTGGTAGACATTGACGAAGTGCCTTAGGAATGTAGAGTGAATTTCTCTGCAAGCACTGGAACAGACGAAAGACTGGACAGTAGGGTGAAATAGACCATCTTGGAGAAGTGATCCACAACCACCCGTACACTCGGCCGATACTGGAAGATCTGTGATTAAATCCATTGCAATATGCTGCCCAGGAGCAGATGGTACTGGCAAAGGAAGTAACCGACCAGAAGGAAGCTGTTTTGGGAGTTTGTTCTGTGTACAAGAGGGACAGGCGGAGATAAAATGGGCAACATCCTTGCACAAGGACAGCCACCAATAGTGTCGGGAGATGAGGAGAGCTGTATTTTTCTGTCCAGCATGGCCAGCTTAGTAGAGTGACCTCAGAGAAGGACCCACTTCCTATCAGGTTCAGCAACATATGTCTTTCCAGAGGGCAGACGAGACAAATCCACTGGAGCAACTGTAAAAATTTTGGAGGGCTTAATGATGTGTTGGGGCTCCTCCTCCTGGTCCGAAGACTGGAAGGATCTAGAGAACGTGTCCACCTTGATGTTCTTATCTGCTAAAGAGTGTGAAGTTGAAACTGGTGAAGAATAGAGACCACCTGACTTGTCGTGATTTAAGTTGCTGCGCGGATTGCAGATACGCAAGATTCTTGTGGTCTGTGTATATAACCACCGGGTGCATAGCTCCTTCCAGCAAGAAGCGCCACTCCTCCAGAGTCAGTTTAATAACCAACAGTTCTCTATTTCCTATAGAGTAATTGCATTCCGGAGCACTGAAGATCTTGGAAGAGCAGCCGCAGGTCACCATGCAACCGGAAGAAGACTTCTTAGTAAGAATGGTTCTGGTCAAAAGGACAGTCATACAGCCTATGAGGTGGTAAAGTCTCAGCTTCCTTTTTATTAACCCCTTCCCGACCTGTGACACAGCGTATGCGTCATGAAAGTTGGTGCCAATCCGACCTGTGACGCATATGCTGTGTCACAGAAAGATCGCGTCCCTGCAGATCCGGTGAAAGGGTTAACTCCCATTTCACCCGATCTGCAGGGACAGGGGGAGTGGTAGTTTAGCCCAGGGGGGGTGGCTTCACCCCCTCGTGGCTACGATCGCTCTGATTGGCTGTTGAAAGTGAAACTGCCAATCAGAGCGATTTGTAATATTTCACCTAAAAAAATGGTGAAATATTACAATCCAGCCATGGCCGATGCTGCAATATCATCGGCCATGGCTGGAAATACTAATGTGCCCCCACCCCACCCCTCCGATCGCCCCCCCAGCCCCCCGATCTGTGGCCCGCTCCCCTCCGTCCTGTGCTCCGCTCCCCCGTCCTCCTGTCCGCTCCCCCCGTGCTCCAATCACACCCCCCGTGCTCCAATCAAACCCCCCCGCACTCCGATCCCCCCCCGTGCTCCGATCCACCCCCCCTGCACACCGATCCACCCCCCCTGCACACCGATCCACCCGCCCGCACACCGATCACTCTCCCCCATGCTCCGATCCCTCCCCCCCCGTGCTCCGACGCCCCCCCGTGCCCTGATCTCCCCCCCCTGTGCCCTGATCTCCCCCCCTTATACTTACCGATCCTGGCGGGGTCCGTCCGTCTTCTTCCCCGAGCGCCGCAATGTTCCAAAATGGCGGGCGCATGCGCAGTGCGCCCGCCGAATCTGCCGGCCGGCAGATTCGTTCCAATGTGAATTTTGATCACTGTGATATAATCTATCACAGTGGTCAAAATAAAAAAACAGTAAATGACCCCCCCCATTTGTCCCCCATAGATAGGGACAATAATAAAATAAAGAATTTTTTTTTTTTTCCACTAAGGTTGGAGTTAGAACTAGGGTTAGGGGTAGGGTTAGGGGTAGGGTTAGGGGTAGGGGTAGGGTTAGGGGTAGGGGTAGGGGTAGGGGTAGGGTTAGGGGTAGGGTTAGGGGTAGGGTTAGGGTTAGGGTTAGGGGTAGGGGTAGGGTTAGGGGTAGGGTTAGGGGTAGGGGTAGGGGTAGGGGTAGGGTTAGGGGTAGGGTTAGGGTTAGGGGTAGGGGTAGGGGTAGGGTTAGGGTTTCGATATGTGCACACGTATTCTGGTCCTCTGCGGATTTTTCCGCAGCGGATTTGATAAATCCGCAGTGCTAAACCGCTGCGGATTTATGGCAGATTTACCGCGGTTTTTCTGCGCATTTCACTGCGGTTTTACAACTGCGATTTTCTATTGGAGCAGTTGTAAAACCGCTGTGGAATCCGCAGAAAGAAGTGACATGCTGCGGAATGTAAACCGCTGCGTTTCCGTGCAGTTTTTCCGCAGCATGTGTACAGCGATTTTTGTTTCCCATAGGTTTGCATTGAACTGTAAACTCATGGGAAACTGCTGCGGATCCGCAGCGTTTTCCGCAGCGTGTGCACATACCTTTAGAATTAGGCTATGTGCACACGGTGCGGATTTGGCTGCGGATCCGCAGCGGATTGGCCGCTGCGGATCCGCAGCAGTGTTCCATCAGGTTTACAGTACCATGTAAACCTATGGAAAACCAAATCCGCTGTGCCCATGGTGCGGAAAATACCGCACGAAAACGCTGCGTTGTATTTTCCGCAGCATGTCAATTCTTTGTGCGGATTCCGCAGCGTTTTACACCTATTCCTCAATAGGAATCCGCAGGTGAAATCCGCAGTAAATCCGCAGGTAAAACGCAGTGCCTTTTACCCGCGGATTTTTCAAAAATGGTGCGGAAAAATCTCACACGAATCCGCAACGTGGGTACATAGCCTTAGGGTTAGGGTTGGGTTGGAATTAGGGTTGTGGTTAGGGTTAGGGGTGTGTTGGGGTTAGGGTTGTGGTTAGGGTTACGGCTACAGTTGGGATAAGGGTTAGGGGTGTGTTGGCGTTAGAATTGAGGGGTTTCCACTGTTTAGGCACATCAGGGGGTCTCCAAACGCAACATGGCGCCACCATTGATTCCAGCCAATCTTTTATTCAAAAAGTCAAATGGTGCTCCTTCCCTTCCGAGCCCCGACGTGTGCCCAAACAGTGGTTTACCCCCACATATGGGGTATCAGTGTACTCAGGACAAACTGGGCAACAATTACTGGGGTCCAATTTCTCCTGTTACCCTTGAGAAAATAAAAAATTGCTTGCTAAAACATCATTTTTGAGGAAAGAAAAATGATTTTTTATTTTCACGGCTCTGCGTTGTAAACGTCTGTGAAGCACTTGGGGGTTCAAAGTGCTCACCACATATCTAGATAAGTTCCTTGGGGGGTCTAGTTTCCAAAATGGGGTCACTTGTGGGGGGTTTCTACTGTTTAGGCACACCAGGGGCTCTGCAAACGCAACGTGACGCCCGCAGACCATTCCATCAAAGTCTGCATTTCAAAACGTCACTACTTGACTTCCGAGCCCCGACATGTGCCCAAACAGTGGTTTACCCCCACATATGGGGTATCAGCGTACTCAGGACAAACTGGGCAACAATTACTGGGGTCCAATTTCTCCTGTTACCCTTGAGAAAATAAAAAATTGCTTGCTAAAACATCATTTTTGAGGAAAGAAAAATGATTTTTTATTTTCACGGCTCTGCGTTGTAAACGTC
Organism: Ranitomeya imitator; assembly: GCF_032444005.1. Classification (NCBI taxonomy): domain Eukaryota; kingdom Metazoa; phylum Chordata; class Amphibia; order Anura; family Dendrobatidae; genus Ranitomeya; species Ranitomeya imitator. Next base: position 508,592,559 of record NC_091283.1, on the reverse strand, counting down.
TGTGAAGCACTTGGGGGTTCAAAGTGCTCACCACATATCTAGATAAGTTCCTTGGGGGGGTCTAGTTTCCAAAATGGGGTCACTTGTGGGGGGTTTCTACTGTTTAGGCACACCAGGGGCTCTGCAAACGCAACGTGACGCCCGCAGACCATTCCATCAAAGTCTGCATTTCAAAAGTCACTACTTCCCTTCTGAGCCCTGACGTGTGCCCAAACAGTGGTTTACCCCCACATATGGGGTATCAGCGTACTCAGGAGAAACTGGACAACAACTTTTGGGGTCCAATTTCTCCTGTAACCCTTGGGAAAATAAAAAATTCTGGGCTAAAAAATTATTTTTGAGGAAAGAAAACGTATTTATTATTTTCACTGCTCTGTGTTATAAACTTCTGTGAAGCACTTGGGGGTTCAAAGTGCTCACCTCACATCTAGATAAGTTCCTTTCGGGGTCTAGTTTCCAAAATGGGGTCACTTGTGGGGGGTTTCTACTGTTTAGGCACACCAGGGGCTCTGCAAACGCAACGTGACGCCCGCAGACCATTCCATCAAAGTCTGCATTTCAAAAGTCACTACTTCCCTTCTGAGCCCCGACATGTGCCCAAACTGTGGTTTACCCCCACATATGGGGTATCAGCGTACTCAGGAGAAACTGTACAACAACTTTTGGGGTCAAATTTCTCCTGTTACCCTTGGGAAAATAATAAATTGCAGGCTAAAAAATCATTTTAGAGAAAATAAAATTTTTATTTTATTTTCATGGCTCTGCGTTATAAACTTCTGTGAAGCACTTGGAAGTTCAAAGTCCTCACCACACATCTAGATTAGTTCCTTTGGGGGTCTAGTTTCCAAAATGGGGTCATATGTGGGGGATCTCCAATGTTTAGGCACACAGGGGCTCTCCAAACGTGACATGGTGTCCGCTAATGATTGGAGCTAATTTTCCATTTAAAAAGCCAATTGGCGTGCCTTCCCTTCCGAGCCCTGCCGTGCGCCCAAACAGTGGTTTACCCCCACATATGGGGTATCAGCGTACTCAGGACAAACTGGACAACAACATTTGCGGTCCAATTTCTCCTATTACCCTTGGCAAAATAGGAAATTCCAGGCTAAAAATCATTTTTGAGGAAAGAAAAATTATTTTTTATTTTCATGGCTCTGCATTATAAACTTCTGTGAAGCACCTGGGGGTTTAAAGTGCTCAATATGCATCTAGATAAGTTCCTTGGGGGGTCTAGTTTCCAAAATGGGGTCACTTGTGGGGGAGCTCCAATGCATAGACACACAGGGGCTCTCCAAACGCGACATGGTGTCCGCTAACAATTGGAGCTAATTTTCCATTCAAAAAGTCAAATGGCGCGCCTTCCCTTCCGAGCCCTGCCGTGTGCCCAAACAGTGGTTTACCCCCACATATGAGGTATCGGCGTACTCGGGAGAAATTGCCCAACAAATTTTAGGATTCATTTTATCCTATTGCCCATGTGAAAATGAAAAACTGAGGCGAAAATAATTTTTTTGTGAAAAAAAAAAGTACTTTTTCATTTTTACAGATCAATTTGTGAAGCACCTGAGGGTTTAAAGTGCTCAATATGCATCTAGATAAGTTCCTTGGGGGGTCTAGTTTCCAAAATGGGGTCATTTGTGGGGGAGCTCCAATGTTTAGGCACACGGGGGCTCTCCAAACACGACATGGTGTCTGCTAACGATGGAGATAATTTTTCATTCAAAAAGTCAAATGGCGCTCCTTCCCTTCCGAACCTTACCATGTGCCCAAACAGTGGTTTACCCCCACATGTGAGGTATCGGTGTACTCATGAGAAATTGCCCAACAAATTTTAGGATCCATTTTATCCTGTTGCCCATGTGAAAATGAAAAAAATTGAGGCTAAAAGAATTTTTTTGTGAAAAAAAAGTACTTTTTCATTTTTACGGATCAATTTGTGAAGCCCCCGGGGGTTCAAAGTTCTCACTATGCATCTAGATAAGTTCCTTGGGGCGTCTAGTTTCCAAAATGGGGTCACGTGTGGGGGAGCTCCAATTTTTAGGCACACGGGGGCTCTCCAAACGTGACATGGTGTCCGCTAAAGAGTGGAGCCAATTTTTCATTCAAAAAGTCAAATGGCGCTCCTTCCCTTCCAAGCCCTGCCGTGCGCCCAAACAGTGGTTTACCCCCACATATGAGGTATCAGCGTACTCAGGACAAATTGGACAACAACTTTCGTGGTTCAGTTTCTCCTTGTACCATTGGGAAAATAAAAAAAATGTTGCTAAAAGATAATTTTTGTGACTAAAAAGTTAAATGTTCATTTTTTCCTTCCATGTTGCTTCTGCTGCTGTGAAGCACCTGAAGGGTTAAAAAACTTCTTGAATGTGGTTTTGAGCACCTTGAGGGGTGCATTTTTTAGAATGGTGTCACTTTTGGGTATTTTCAGCCATATAGACCCCTCAAACTGACTTCAAATGTGAGGTGGTCCCTAAAAAATATGGTTTTGTAAATTTCGTTGTAAAAATGAGAAATCGCTGGTCAAATTTTAACTCTTATAACTTCCTAGCAAAAAAAAATTTTGTTTCCAAAATTGTGCTGGTGTAAAGTAGACATGTGGGAAATGTTATTTATTAACTATTTTGTGTCACATAACTCTCTGGTTTAACAGAATAAAAATTCAAAATGTGAAAATTGCGAAATTTTCAAAATTTTCGCCAAATTTCCGTTTTTATCACAAATAAACGCAGAATTTATTGACCTAAATTTACCACTAACATGAAGCCCAATATGTCACGAAAAAACAATCTCAGAACCGCTAGGATCCGTTGAAGCGTTCCTGAGTTATTACCTCATAAAGGGACACTGGTCAGAATTGCAAAAAACGGCCAGGTCATTAAGGTCAAAATAGGCTGGGTCATGAAGGGGTTAAAGATGTCAGCATACGTTTAGCATGCAGAATGCAAGCTAGGTAAATTAGATAGAAAAGCCAGAGGTCGAGCAGGATGAATGGGAACTAAACCTCTCTCGTGGCAGTTCTGGTCCCAACAGAGTACTTCTCCAGATATCCAATCAAAGACTGGTTTATGTTTTCACAACCATTGCAGACCTAGGAGCAGAGGGGTGAGACAGGCCCGACAGAACATAGAGATTAACCTTCTCCGAGTGTAGCATTCCTACTCGGAGTTCTACAGGCTAGGTCACAAATAGCATGGTTTCGGAAAGGGGTTATCCATCCACAGAAGAAACCACGGATGGGGAAAACGTTAGATCGGAATCTGATATCTTTCCAGTACGGCCAGTTGAATGAGGTTACTGGCTGACCTGGAGTTGAGGTAGGCCAACTCAAAAAAATGGATGCTGCCACAGGACATGGATACTGACAGAGTCAGTGACAGAGAGGAGTGATTTTTGCCCAGGGTAAGCTCTCCAACAAACCCTAGGGTCAGGCATTTTCCAGTCTCTTTGCAGGAGCGGATTACATGCTCAGGACTGCCACAATAGAAGCACCTTCCCTCGGACCATCTTCACCTGGTCTACCTGCATGGACTCAGAAGAGGGTGCTGGAGCTGAGGTTTGCTGTATGATTGGTCTTTGAAAGGTAGGAGCCAGGTCTTGTCTCGCGGTTCACCTCCCTGCAGCCTGATGTCTGTCAGTGTTGATGGAGACACCAGGTCATCCAGTGAGGTGGGTATATTACAACCGGCCAGTTCATCCTTGCTTCGTTCCGACAGGCCTTCTAGGAAGTGGTGACCAGAGCCTCAGTATTCCAGACAAATTCAGATTACAGGATGCGGAAATCTACTGGGTACTGGCCCATTGAAAGGTTTTCCTGGTGCAGTTGAAGAAGAAAAGATGCTGCTGAGGACGCTCAGCCAGGTTCATCGTAGACCTTAGGGAAGGCCTCTAGAAAGGGCGGAAAGTTGGCAGTAAAGGATCCCCTCTCTCCCATAAGGGGTTAAGTCACGCCAAAGCCTAGCCCGTGAGGTGACACATAATGAAGGTCACCTTGGCCCAATCTGAGATGAACTGATGAGCCAACAGTTTGAAGTGAAGCGAGTAACTGTTTAATAAACCTCCAACATAGAGCAGGGTCACCATAACGTAGAGGAGCAGACAGACTGGGTCCGCAGCCAGATACGTACATGGAAGACTGTTTGGGTGCATCTGACGCTGTTGCAGCTTGGGTAGATGCGGATGAGAGAGGAGTTGTCTAGACGGTTGTTAACTATCCGCAGGTAGGACTGATATGGAAATTTGGGTTGGATAAATCTATCCCTATGTGTGTGCTGCAGCCATTCCCAATAAGACTGAGTATTTTGAGCGCTCAAGGAATGAGACTGCACACCCTTGTGTCAATAACATTCCATCAATACTGATCCTTTATTTCCTGATACATCGTTTTATAATTGCATATAGAAAGGAGTGGTTAGGGGTGGTTAGTTAATTAACATATTGTCTAGCTCCTCTGTTATTGGTTATCTGAATATATATAGATTATTGTGATTAATGCACATATGACTGCTGATTAAGCAACTAAAATGAAGTTCTCTGCATCTGGGACAAAGTTGAGACATCTCATCAGCACTTAATACATCTGGAGTTCTTCTGCTTTTCAGGTGGATATCACCGAACAGTCTGTCTGGCGTATATCAGTTTATGTCAGCCATTTTAAGCAATTGATTATAGTGTATATAGATATATTTGCATTTATATGAGTATATATGATTATAGAGGAGTATACATGCAAGTGAGATCTACATGATATAAATATTTCCATCACAAGCCCCCCTTAGATATCACTTGCCCTAATCCTAGCCTCCTGTCCCAAAGTGCTGCAACTCTTTTGTGCTGCCAGCGAACTGACGCAAGCCTAGCGCCTACGCTCTACACCCTACAATCGCAAATGGGGGGTCAGGAGATCTGTCCCTAACGGGGGTTAGTTGCAATCAGTCTCTTAGTCAATAGCATGTGTAGTGTATTCTTTATCAGGTAGGTCATCTGTTCGGTCAGGCAGGGCATCCACAGCATCGTTCTGGCTTGGGTGTCAACTTCTGGTAGGTGAGCGTTCTTGCAATGCGATGCGTGGATCCAAGTGGGTCTTCCCTCCAGCTTCACAGAGGTTGGTGTCATCAGCGGCACTTTGGACAGGACCATCAAATCTGGGATTGAGTGGTGTTCTCCTTACAAACTTTTTCACCAACTCCCAGTCTCCTGGCTTCAAGGAGTGCGTACCGGACACTGAATCTGGATCTGGCAATGAAGAAAAAATTTGAGAATGGATGTTAGCAAGTTTCTTGAGTTCAATTACATAAGCAGACAAAGTATCATATTACATAATCAGCTGCTGAGGGAAAGAATACCCCTAACCTGGGACTAGACCCAAACAAAATTTCATATGGTGACAACTATTCTGGGCCTCTGGGAGTGTGCCTAACACTAAGTAGTGTGATTGGGAGTGTGTAGGCCTAAGTCTGACCCTACTGCTGACCAGATCTCTCGTGTGAGACTTGCTGTTAATGCGGGTCCCCATTGCTTATCTCATCTCTAAGAGTAGCTTCTTTGCAGTAGTCTCTGCTGACTGGTTCCTCACTAGGAAAGCTTCTGGCCATCCTGAGAACACATCCACGACCACAAGAGCATATTCGAATCCTCCACTTGGCGGCATCTGGATGTGGTCTATCTGGATCCTCTGGAAGGGGTACAGCGGTCTGGCAAGATGATGTGTGGGAACTTTCTCCATTCTTTCAGAGTTGCATTTGCCGCAGGTCAGACAGCTGCTAGTGAACTTGGCTGATCCCTGGAGCAAACCAGTAAGCACCTATCAGATCATTCATCTGTGTCTTTGATCTGTGTGTGGCCCATGTGCCCACTGGACCACCATAGGATACATGCTTCGGGATAAACAGGGCGGGGTAAACAGGGTTTTGTAGTCCATTGCGTATACCCTTCCTTCTTCATGTGTTGCTCCATTCCGCATCCAGCATTCCTTCTTGTCCTTTTTTGGGGCTTGCTCTTGCAGCTTTTTGAGCAGATCCCAGGACGTCATCTGATCAGGTTTCTTGTCTTCAGTCATCATGTAGTAGTCGTTCGGCTCTACGACCTCTCCCACTTCTCCATTTTGCCTTCCTTTGGCTGCTATATCCGCCATGTTGTTACCCTGTGCCTCTACTGCGTTCAATTTTCCATGTGCTTTGACTTTTAGTACTGCCACTATTTTTTGGAAGTTGGAGTGCATCCAGCAGGTCCTTGATGGCTCCATGATGCTTCACGGTTGTTCCGCTTGCTGTGATGAAGTCTCTTGCAGTCCAGATGGGTCCAGAGTCGTATGCTATGCCATGCGAGTACCTTGAATCGGTGTATATGTTTGCAGTTTCACCTTCTGCAATCTGGCTGGCCTTCGTCAGCGCTACCAGTTCTGCTTCCTGAGCTGACAGACTAGGCGGCAGACTTCTGGACCACAGGATCTCTTGATTGCTGGTCACTGCACATCCCGTGTGGAATCTTCCTTCATCATCTGCAAATCTGGAGCCATCCACATAGAGGATCAACTCTGGGTTGGTCAGTGGCTCTTCTGCCACCTTGGGTAGTCCTACTGTTTCCTCTTCCATGATGCTGAAGCAATCATGGTCACCTGTCTGGAGCAAATCCAGATCCCTACAGAAGGTATCATGCAGATTTCGATCACATTTTTGATCTGAGGGTCCATATCTGTATCCCCCCTTGGGAGTGGGAGTAGAGTGGACGGCTTGAGGACTGTGAATCTGGAGATGGTGACATTGTTGGGCAAGAGTAGAGAGCACTGGAGGCGAAGATGCCTGGTGGGGGAGAGATGTTTTGGCTGGGTTCGGTTGAGGATTGCTGAGATGTCATGCGGAGCCAGGATTTCCAATGGATACCCAAGAATGATGACAGCAGTCCTGTCCAGGGGGGCGTATGCTGCAAATGCTGCTCTCATGCAGGAGGGGGCTTCCCTTGCAACTGGATCCAAGCAAGCTGAAAATTAGCCCAAAGGTCTTGGCTTTCCCCCCTGAAGCTGCGTCAGGACTCCAGTAGCAAGGCCTTCTTTTTCCATCAGGTAGAGACGGAATGGCTTCTCGTAGTCAGGTAAGCCTAGTGCTGGCGCTGAGACTACAGAGTCTTTTAACTTCTTGAACGAGCTGAAGGCTGCATCTGTCAGGAGGAACGGGGTTATGTTGACACAGTCATACAGAGGCTGCATTAGGACTGAAGCATCAGGGATCCAGGCTCTGCAATACGAAACTAGACCAAGGAAGGCCTGTAGCACCTTTGGAGTTGTTGGGGGAACCATCTTCTCCACTGTGGTCTTCCGGTCATCTGTCAGGTGTTTCGTCTGGTAAGCAATACAGTATCCCTGGAACGTAACTCTCTTCAGACACCATTTGACATTGTTCTTTGAGACCTTGCAGTGCTGCTCCACCAGGTAGAGTAGGAGAGACAAGGAATGGGCTTTACACGTGCACAAAGGAGTAGATTGTCCACATATTGTAGCAGGGTTACTTCTGCATGTTCTGTGACCCAGTTGGTGAGGACTGTGGACATTGCTTTGGTGAACTGTGAAGGGCTGTTCTGGGCCCACTGTGTCATCACTGTCCATGTGTGGTGTCCCCCCTGGTGCGTTAAAGCAAACAGGTACTGGTCATCCGGGTGAAGGGGAACACTGAAGAAAACATTAGCCAGGTCGGTCACTGTGAACACTTTTGCTGTGCCAGGCACATTTGAGAGCAGAGTGTGCGGATTCGGCATAATTGCAGTTTCAAACCCCGTGGCATCATTCACGTCTCTCAGGTCATGTACCATTTTGAACTTGGCTGGCTTCTCCTTTTACAGTCTTTTTTTTTTCCTTGACCGGGAAAAGCGGGGTATTGCAAGGCGATGTGCAAGGAACAATGATTCCTATTTCCAGGTAGACCTTCAGTTGGTCAGAAGCAGCTTGACTCTAGGCCTGGCCTGGGCCTTACGAGGGTACGGGGTACCTGGCTTGAGTGACACCCGTACTGGGGCAACTTGAGGTTTTCCCACGTCCTGGGGTCCCTTAGACCATAGACTCTCTGGTACTACGTCCAGCACCTCCTAGGGTAGGCCTCATCGGTTGTTTGAGGTTCTTATAGGGCCGCCAGCATGATTCTTCTTGGGTCAGGGATGAAGAAAGTGTCACGGTCCCATCTTCCTGGAACACTGTGGTTGCCTTCAGCTTCTGCAGTAGGTCCACTCCCAGCAGGTTGAGTGGCAGTTTCTTGACACCACAGACTAGGACAGGATAGAGTGTCCTGGCTGAGTGCACACGCTCAGAGGCTTTGTAAGCTGAGAATGTCTGACTAGACCATCAGTGCCCATGCGAGACACAAAGGATTCTGATAGGCAGGTGGGATCAGCGAGTTCCGCAGGTCTCATCACACTTCTGGCTGCACCGGTGTGCAGAAGAAAAGATCTGACAACGCCATCCACTTTCAGGGCAATTTGAGGTATTGGTCCTGCAAACGGGGTTTTACATGTCAGGAGCGTAGTGTCTTGCAGACCTGGCTTGCTTACCCCTGTCCCATGGACAGGGTACTTCACTGCCTTCTGTACTTCTTCCTTGACCTGTTTCTCTGGACCAACTCTTGGGTTGCATAGGTGCTCTGCACTGGTTCCAGAAATGGCCAAACTTGCCATAGATATAACACTTGACACTTCCTCTGTCTTTGTAGGGTGGTTGCGCTTCCAGGTCAGTGGTCACCATGAGAGGGGCTGTCTTCTGCACTCCTGGTTGGGACTCAATCCGTTTGGCTACTGTGGACAACGGCATGATGGACACTGTAGCGGCAGCTGGGTCCGGCCTGCTGATTGAAGCTGCGGTGGTAAGATGGGGCCTGCAGGTGCGTCCGTGGCGAGGCCCGGGGGTGCCATGAGACCGGTGGCTGCATCTGCCATCACTTCTTCCCCCTGCTTTGACAAAGCTTCTCCCCTTTGCTAACCTTATTGAGGTTGGTGTCTCCTCTCCGGAGTCTGCAGCGGTTCTTCTGGTGTGTCGTTCGGCACTTTGCAGCGTCTTCACCTCTGGTTCCCCTTCCGGCGTTCTCAGCAGCACGGCACCCGTTTCCTTCTTCGCGCTCTTTGTGGCGCTATAATGGCAGCAGTTTTGGTGACAATTGGCAATAAAAAGTCTCCCAGGCACACATAACCCGTGTTGCTGGGTCAGTCCACTGCTATTGACCTGTTCTCGGGCCTAGCCACTATCAGTGGTTTCCTGATTGGCTGTCTCAGTCCATGCACAAAGGCCTGTGCCAACATTTGCGTGTGTATCTGGTCATGAATGGTGAAGCCCAAGTCTTGGAATACTTGCATTACTCTGCCATGAAACTTCTTTACAGACTCTGACTTGTCTTGGCTCATGTCATGTAAGCTGCCAATCGGCCTTTGGCTCACACTCTGAGCTGTTCAATTAGCTGTGGCCCTGACTCCCAAGCGTGTACATCTAATTCTGCTGGAAGTTTGAATTGTTCCTTCATGATTGGCCAGAGTGCATCACTGCTTTTCAGTTCCATTTATGGCCCAGAGATCATTCCAGGTGGCTATATATGTTCGCTGGTTCTGCTACATTCTTCAGTAAAATGGCATGGAATGCATCCCTGGGTCTGAAAGATTGTCACCTGACTTGAAGTGCACATAGTGTAATGATGGTGCCTCTATCTGCCCCGGCATTCTTGGTGCCTGTGGGTTTCTTTAACTAGTACTGGACAGCATGTATGATGTTCCCTCCTCATCTTCATCAGAGGAATAGTTGTGATAGCGTGTGCTGGGGTCATACACTGGCTGATTTTGGACTTAGAAGCTGCCTTTTTGTGTGAGGATGTCTCCATCCCCCTTGCTGGAGCTGTGGTGGACTAGGCTTATAGCTCTATGTTGATGTGAATGTAGGCAGCTCTGACCGGTGCTGAAGTTGTACATTATCAACAGATGTTGAGTCCTCCCCCCTCTGGACCCAGGGCTGAGCTGTCTGCTGCCTGATGTGTCTGTATCTTGGGGGGTGCCTTCTACTGGGGGATCTCCACCTTCCTCCCCCGATACCATGACTGTCAGAGGCTGGGCTGTATTGGGGACATAGAATGTGCCTTGTGCTGTGAGCACCGGATACAGAGACACCTCACTGCTTGAATCTGGCACCTGCCCGACAGGCGGCAAAGCAGGAGAAGGAGAGTGTGAAACAGGAAAATATACGTGGTGCAGAGAAAAAGAAGGAGGTAGAGATTTGAGGTGCGCAGAAGGCAGGACGTGCGGAGGTGAAGAGTGAGGTAGCGGAGCTGATAGAGCAAAAGACGGGTGGTTTAGAGAAGGGGAGAGAGAGAGAAGGAGGAAAAGGGTTGTGGCGAAAGAGAAGGAGGAGGTGTGGAGTGTGATGTAGAAGAAGGGAGGAGAAGATGGGAGGTGTGGAGGAGAAGATGGGAGGTGTGGAGGAGAGAGAGGAGGAGGAGAAGAAAGGCGTGGAGATGGGTGTGGAGAAGGAAGAGCAGGAGGAGATAGGTGTGGTGGGGGAGTGAAGAAGGAGGAGAGAAGGAGGGTGAGTGAAGGAGGAAAGAGGTGTGGAGAAGGAGGAGTAGATGTGTAGAGGAGATAGAGAGGGAGAGGAAAAGAGAGTGAGAGATGAGAAGGAAGAGAGAAAGAGTGACAAAGAAAAAGGAGGATAGAGAGGAGAAAGATGGAGGGGAAAGACAAAAAAAAACAAAACAAAAAAAAAGAAAATTCCTTCTTCTTTGATGGCAGATGCAGCTTGAGACTGCATGGTCAGAGCAACAGCGCCATCTCCATGTACAAAGGTTGGGCGGGGCGCAACACATACTGTGCAAAAACTCCCTATACCATGGAATCTGTTGAGAGCATGGGGAGGCGCTCATGGCTTAATACCTTTCCCCATTTTATATATATAAAAATCACTTCTTGGTTTGCTCACATATCTCTCTGTACCACCTAAACGATGTAAGCTCTGCTGCTACTGTATACCATGTATCAGCATTCAGCAATTTAACATCAGCTAACTTCCCTTATTTTATTTTCTACGTCATGCCATTCTGCAGCTTGAATTCTGCCGTTCTTATGAATTTCACATACTTTATACCTTCTAAAATTCTTCACGTACTTAACACCTTCGTGTTCTACCACTATCTGGTTGGCCGTTTTCTCATCAGGAAGTAAAAGACCCTCCTGTTGCTTGGCCACCTTATTCCCCATGGCAAAAACCAAAATGAAAAACAAACAAAAAAAAGGAAAAAAACAGCAAAAACTTCTAAAAATGAGTATATAAAAACTCCAAAAAAAACCCCAAAAGAACAGAAAACAATCAAAAACCTGGTACACCATCAAAAACTCAAAATTTTGATACAAAAGGAAAAAAACCTTTTTTAAAAAGTAAAAAGTAAAGAGATTGAAGGAAAACTTTGGAAAACTTAATTAATAAAAAAAACTTAAAAAACTTTAAGAATATGAAAAACCAGAATAAAGACTTTCAAAAGAGTAAAGAGTAACAAAAACACAAAAACAGCTATTTTTTTCTCTCTCTGCGATCAACGCAGTCAGAGTCACACTTCCCCTTTTCTTATGCCGCTGTATCCAATGTCTAAGATCACGTATCTGAGAACAAGTATGTCACAGCAAAAATGATCTAGTTTCACCTCTTCAAATAAATGCTATACCATAGCCAGATATATGCAAAAACAGGAAACTTAGCAAAAAGGAAAGAAAAAAAACAAAAAAAAACAGATATGACTGTGTGATTTACAATGGATATATCTCTACTAGCAGCGTGGAGAATGAAAAAAGAGGAAGAGAAAAAAAACTTCTCTATACCATTATATGCTCTTAAAGCAGCAACATGTGACTCGAACCAAACAGATACAGACGTCCGGGAGATGCCCATTTAATTATTCTGTGACACGTGCAGGTTGCGCTGGGAACAGACTACTGCCAATCGCACTGGGCACACCTGTACCCGGGCCGCCTGAGTGAGAAACACAACAAGCGGGAAATCTGCCACTCCGGTCCGTCATCCTGACTGGATAGCCGGCACTACGGGAATCTGCAGTAGCCCTCTAAGTTATCACTACCCGTGCCTGGATATGGAGCCACCTGCCCCGGAACTGAGCTGTTCCTCCTATGCACAGGAATCCTGCAATAACTTATCGAACGATTTGACCTCCTGCGGTCTGTTACCCAGCAACCACAAGCAAAACAGTCACTGTTCCATGCTTCTCCCGGATCTTGCACAAACACAGAACACATACACGGCACACAGCAGACACCTTGATCCCAGGGTTTTGGGTACAGGCTTTGGACTTTTTACACTACCTGGGAATGCGGTGGTGACCACACCTGACCGACAAGAGGTATAGACCCGGACTGGGCACAGGGGACTTTAAGGTAAGATGATAACATTTTCTTACCTTACTTATGGAGCTGCGCAGTCTCCGTCCCGTGAACCAAGGCCGTGGCCAACACCTCCGTCTCTCCGATCAGCAGGGTCCCGTGTGTTTCGTCCACGCCTTGCAGTTGGGGGCCATTTGATATCAGAGTGTGCGGATTCGGCATAATTGCAGTTTCAAACACCGTGGCGTCATTCACGTCTCTCAGGTCATGTACCATTTTGAACTTGGCTGGCTTCTCCTTTTACAGTCTTTTTTTTTTCCTTGACCGGGAAAAGCGGGGTATTGCAAGGCGATGTGCAAGGAACAATGATTCCCCACGTTGGGCGCCATTTGATATGGAAATTTGGGTTGGATAAATCTATCCCTATGTGTGTGCTGCGGCCGTTCCCAATAAGAGTATTTTGAGCGCTCAAGGAATGAGACTGCACACCCTTGTGTCAATAACATTCCATCAATACTGATCCTTTATTTCCTGATACATAGTTTTATAATTGCATATAGAAAGGAGTGGTTAGGGGTAGTTAGTTAATTAACATATTGTCTAGCTCCTCTGTTATTGGTTATCTGAATATATATGGAATATTGTGATTAATGCACATATGACTGCTGATTAACCCTCTCACGACATGCGCCGTACATGTACTGCGCATGCCGTGAATCCCCCTTTGATGTGGGCTCCGGCGGTGAGCCTGCATCAAAGTCGCGACATGTCAGCTGTTTTGTACAGCTGACATGTGCACGCAATAGCGGCGGGTGAAATCGCTATTCACCCGCCGCTATTAACCTGCTAAATTCCGCTGTCAAACACAGACAGCGGCATTTAACTAAAAAAATAAAAAGACAGGCAGTGGATGGCACTAAAGTGTGTAATTTTACAACAGATCTTTGGACTTAGTTTGACAACCAGGTGTCACGTAAGCTTAGGGTATATGGTGCTCTGCATAAATAGCTAAAGAGCTGTATAGTCCATATCAAAAGAAGAAAAATGGCCAGCCTCCATCACCGCACCCTCCTGTACACCTGATGTCCTAATGGATGTATGCACATTTCTGTTCCAATAAAGAGCACGTTTATACAGCTTCTTCGGGGTGAGTGCCGCATATATTTTCTTCTTTTGATATGGACTATGCGGCATTTAACTACCGCATCCGGCCGGGCGGCCGGAAATGACGTCATCGCCGACCCCCGTCACATGATCGGGGGTCGGCGATGCATCAGGAATGTAACCATAGAGGTCCTTGAGACCTCTGTGGTTACTGATGCAGGCCTGCTGTGAGCGCTCCCCTGTGGTCAGCGCTCACAGCACACCTGTATTTCAGCTACATAGCAGCGATCTGATGATCGCTGTTATGTAGCTGAGCCGATCAAGTGGTGCTTGCTTCTAGCCTCCCATGGAGGCTATTGAAGCATGGCACAAGTAAAAAAAAAATGTTTTTAAAAATATGAAAAAAATATAAAAAATATAAAAGTTTAAATCACCCCCCTTTCGCCCCATCCTAAATAAAACAATAAAAAAAAATCAAACATACACATATTTGGTATCGCCGCGTTCAGAATCGCCCGATCTATCAATTAAAAAAAAGCATTAACCTGATCGCTAAACGGCGTAGCGAGAAAAAAATCCGAAACGCAAGAATTACATTTTTTTGGTCGCCGTGACATTGCATTAAAATGCAATAACGGGCGATCAAAAGAACGTATCTGCGCAAAATGGTATCATTAAAAACATCAGCTCGGCACGCAAAAAATAAGCCCTCACTTGACCCCAGATCACGAAAAATGGAGACGCTACAGGTATCGGAATATGGCACTTTTTTTTTTTTTTTAAGCAAAGTTTGGAATTTTTTTTCACCACTTGGATAAAAAATAAACTAGACATGTTAGGTGTCTATGAACTCGTAATGACCTAGAGAATCATAATGGCAGGTTAGTTTTAGCATTTAGTGAACCTAGCAAAAAAGCCAAACAAAAAACAAGTGTGGGATTGCACTTTTTTTGCAATTTCACCGCACTTGGAATTTTTTTCCCGTTTTCTAGTAAAAGACATGGTAAAACCAATGGTGTCGTTCAAAAGTACAACTTGTCCCGCAAAAAATAAGCCCTCACATGACCATATTGACGGAAAAATAAAAAAGTTATGGCTCAGGGAAGGAGGGAAGTGAAAAACTAAAACGTAAAAATGAAAAAGGGCCGCGACTTGAAGGGGTTAAGCAACTAAAATGAAGTTCTCTGCATCTGGGACAAAGTTGAGACATCTCATCAGCACTTAATACATCTGGAGTTTTTCTGCTTTTCAGGTGGAAATCACCGAACAGTCTGTCTGGCTTATATCAGTTTATGTCAGCCATTTTAAGCAATTGATTATAGTGTATATAGATATATTTGCGTTTATATGAGTATACATGATTATAGAGGAGTATACATGCAAGTGAGATCTACATGATATAAATATTTCCATCACAGGACAGGACCTTGTCCTGTTGGTCTTTCTGGCAGGAGACCTCCAGGTATAAGTCAGAGGTGGAAGAAGCCTGAGTGCCAGCAGATTACATGGCCTGTGCAAACTGTAACGGACTGCATGGTGGAACCACTGTGCTGTGATTTAAGGAAAGCCTGGAGGGGCGTGACTAGGTGCCTCACCAAGTCCAACCTCGGATGCACGGTGGCTGGCGATACAAGCAATCCAAGGAGGGACGAGGGAGATAGAACCAGGTGCTACACCAGGATAGGAAGCAGGAAGAGCTAGATTTTACAAGTATGGCTGGTATAGTGACTGGCATGTTGGACACACTGGCTGTCGGGTACTGATGGATATGACTGGTATCCTGACAGGCAGGTGGGCACTGCTGATATTCTGACAGTCAGAGGGATACAGCTGATAGACATGCAAGTACGGCTGATAGACAGACAGGAAGGCACAACTGATGGGCAGGCGGGCACGGCTGATAGGCAGGCAGGTGGGTTTATGTACAGGGCAGGTATTCTGGGATAGGAGCACTAAGACCTGAGAACTAGCAAGAGTGTTAGAAACAAGCTACAACATTGCACAGGCACCTCCATGCAGGTTGAGATGCCTTGAATAGTACTTGTCTCCTAGGCATTGGCTGGGAATGCTTTAGGACAGTGTGTGCACGACCCCTTTAAGAAGCACAGTGCCCGGGAATCTGAACATCAGCTGCAGGAGAGGAGGGAGGAAGTGAGGGACCCTGTGGTACCCCACTTGAGACATTCTTCCAACTGGATGTGCAGCCATTTACGACCACTCTCCGATCACTAAGCCAGTTATGAGACCACTCAAGACAATTGTTAGGCGGATTGATAACTGACTTAGTGATCAGTCCCAAAGAGTGGTCGTAAATGGCTGCACATCCAGTTGAAAGAATGTCTCAAGTGGGGTACCACAGGGTTCTTTCCTGGACCCTGCATTGTTCAACATCTCTATCAATGATTTAGATGAAGGAATTGAGGGTACACTGATTAAATTTGCTGATGACACAAAGCTAGGAGGGATAGCTAATACTAGAGAAGAGAGAGACAGGATTCAAAAAGATATAAATAAACTGGAGCAGTGGGCAGCAACTAACAGAATGGTTTTCAACAAGGAAAAATGCAAAGTACTACATCTGGGCAACAAAAATGAAAAAAGCATATACAGAATGGGATGAATAGGGCTAAGCAACAGCACATATGAAAAAGACTTGGATATACTAATAGATCATAAACTGAACATGAGTCAACCGGGTGATGCAGCAGCAAAATAGGCAAATGCAATTCTGGGATGTATTAACAGAAGCATACAGTCTAGATCAGAGGTCCCCAACCGCCGGTCCGCGGACCAGGATCGGGCCGTTGAGGTTTTTCAGCCGGTCCGCGGCGCCGCTGACAGCTAGCTTCACGGCCCTGCGCCTGGTTAGAGCACGCTCTGTGACAGCTCGCAGCTCCCGGCAGAGAACATTATGCAGGACGGGGCGGGGCATCAGGCGGGTCTTAGTGACGCAGCCCTCCTGCGCAGCATGGTGTGTTCCTGATGGCGTGGGGCGGCAGGCTCTCCTCACTGACACGCCCAGTGGCGAATCTAGGGGGGGGGCAGCCGGGGCATTTGCCCCGGGCGCAGCCGGCATGGAGGGGCGCAGTCGGGCCGCCTCATTCGGCGGTCCGCAGTGTCTCCCCCGGCGGCTGCATTCTGCCGCCCCCGGTCAGGGAGTCAGCTGTTCTCTGTGCCGACTGTCAAGCTGACAGCCGGCACAGAGAAGCTGCAGAGCGCCGGCTCCCAACGTGTGCAGAGGTGGAGGGGAGCCCCTGCAGGGTGGCTGCGACGGGCAGGGAGAAATCCCCGCAGCTCCGCTGCCCAGCGATCTGTCTTCCTGCTTCCTCTCACACAGACGCGCCGCTGGATGACGTCATCATTCAGCGGCCGGCTGTGTCAGAGGAAGGCAATGAGATGCTGTGGTAGAGTGCGAGGAGAGGTGAGAGGGGTGTGTGAATGTGTGTGTGAGAATGTATGTGTGAGAATGTGTGTGTGTGTGAGAATGTGAGTGTGTGTGTGTGTGTGTGAGAATGTGTGTGTGTGTGTGTGTGTGTGTGAATGTGTGTGTGTGTGTGAATATGTGTGTGTGTGAGAATGTGTGAATCACATTCTCATTATAAATGTCATAATTACATGAGAAGTATGCACTAAGCTCCACCCCTCCATAACCCCACCCCCATATGACCAGAGCCCCACCCCCACCCCACCGGGCCATGGAAAACTGGTCTTGCTTAAAGCCGGTCCCTGGTGCAAAAAAGGTTGGGGACCTCTGGTCTAGATCATGCAAAGTCATTATTACCCTCTACTCCTCTTTGGTCAGACCTCATCTGGCATACTTTGTCCAGTTTTGGGCACCACATTTTAAAAAAGACATCAACAAACCGGAGCAAGTTCAGATAAAAGCGACCAGAATGGTGACCGGTCTGCAAACCATGTTCTATGAGGAACGTTTGCAGGATTTGTGAATGTTTAGCTTGCAAAAAAGAGGACTGAGAGGAGATTTAATAGCGGTCTACATATATCTCAGGGCCTGTCAGAGGGATCATCTGTATTCTCATTTGCACAAGGAAAGACTAGAAGCAATAGGATGAAACTGAATGAGAGGAGACACAGATTAGATATTAGAAAAAAACGTTTTGACAGTTAGGGTGATCAATGAGTGGAACAGGCTGCCTCGAGAGGTGGTGCGTTCTCCTTCCATGGAACTTTTCAAACAGAGGATGGAGAGACATCTGTCTGGGATGATTTAGTGAATCCTGCTTTGAGCAGGGGGTTGGACTAGATGACCCAAGGAGGTCCCTTCCAACTCTACCATTCTATGATTGTATGACCATGGGGGGTGAATGAGTAAACGTCTCTGCCTGGAATAAGGGCAGAGATGCCGGTGCTACATAATGTTATATGTGGTGTAATGCATTGATGTCTGCCAGGTTTTCCAGATGGTTGAGGACAACCATCATTAAAGAATTGGGAAATGTAAGGAGATGGACATATTGCCCTATTCTTCCTTGAAGGCATCAATGATATGTACTATGAAAAGTGTAATTTGTATAATGGTATGTGTTATTATGAGGGTGATGTGTAATGTGCACTGTGTTGTCATGCATGATAGTGTTTTGCACTGTAATATTAGGAAGCAGAGTTCTGCCCAGCAACAGACAGTGAGTAGGGTAAGAAATATTTAAGTGTTAGGACTAGCCCAGAGAGGGAGGGGCTATAGGACTTCCTGGTAGTGAGACAGACAGAGCCAACTTGCAACTAGAGCAGATGTTTGGTCTGAGACCTCTGGAGGGCCGCATGCTGTGGGTGTTCTGTGGCAAGAGAGAAAGGAGATCGGGACAGAGACAGCGTGATCCTGAAGAACAGACCAAGACTGAGAGAGTTACAGAGATGCAGAGAGAAGGATAATGCCAGCTCAGAGGACTGATCAGAGGGCAGAGTAACCAAATATGAAGGGTCTGGAGAAGGTATGCCTAGCAGCACGCCCCCGATTAGCTTACAGCTCTTAAAGGTAACGGGTCAGGATGGAATAGAGTGTAAGACGAAGTGATTTTCCTGGGCAGGAGTTCCCTAACCATCAGAAAGCTTGAAGTCCGGCCATATTGGCAAACCCTCTCTTCTACGAGGAGAATCAGAAGCGGAAAGGAGGAAATGACTATTACAGACTGTATTGTGGTGCTAAGCTGGGTAGTGATGAAGAAAATGAGATCAGTGAAGGCAGAAATGTGTGAGGCCAAGGAAGTAATGAAACTGTCTATTGAGATGCTTTGTATTAATGAAGAAACAGGTGAGAAGTTGTGTAACCGCTATCCTGTGTACATTGTTGCCATGCATAGGCTGTTTAGTAAAGCATTGTTTGTTTAAAACTGGTGGACTCTTTCATGAACTGGTTAACATCTGGTCCTGGCAAACCAGCGTCATTGGTTATATGTGACCTGCATGGGTTAAATGAACAGGCTTTGCAGGATTGCTTTCATCTTACAGACTGGGATGTGCTGCTTGGGACAATGGACGAGTATACAAATGTTAATGAAGTGGTTGGTAGAGTGACTGACTACATTAAAGGCCCCTTCACATTAAGCGACGCTGCAGCGATACCGACAACGATCCGGATCGCTGCAGCGTCGCTGTTTGGTCGCTGGAGAGCTGTCACACAGACCGCTCTCCAGCGACCAACGATGCCGGTAACCAGGGTAAACATCGGGTAACTAAGCGCAGGGCCGCGCTTAGTAACCTGATGTTTACCCTGGTTACCATGCTAAAAGTAAAAAAAAACAAACACTAGATACTTACCTACAGCCGTCTGTCCTCCAGCGCTGTGCTCTGCTTCTCTGCACTCCTCCTGTACTGTCTGTGAGCCGGAAAGCAGAGCGGTGACGTCACCGCTCTGCTTTCCGGCTCACAGCCAGTACAGGAGGAGTGCAGAGCACAGCGCTGGAGGACAGACAGCTGTAGGTAAGTATCTAGTGTTTGTTTTTTTTTACTTTTAGCATGGTAACCAGGGTAAACATCGGGTTACTAAGCGCGGCCCTGCGCTTAGTTACCCGATGTTTACCCTGGTTACCAGTGAAGACATCGCTGGATCGGTGTCACACACGCCGATCCAGCGATGTCTTCAGGGAGTCCAGCGACGAAATAAAGTTCTGGACTTTATTCAGCGACCAACGATCTCCCAGCAGGGGCCTGATCGTTGGTCGCTGTCACACATAACGATTTCATTAACGATATCGTTGCTACGTCACAAATAGCAACGATATCGTTAACAATATCGTTATGTGTGAAGGTACCTTAACTTCTGCACTGATATGCTGGTGCCGACTAAAAAGATTAGGTGTTTTGCAAACAACAAGCCATGGATAACAAAGGAATTGAAGCATTTGCTCAACAGGAAAAAAAAGGCATTTAAAGTAGGTGACAAAGAGGAAATTAAAATAATACAGCATGAATTGAAGCATAAAATAAAGGAGGCCCAGGAAGCCTTCAGAATTAAACTTGAAAAGAAACTGTCCCACAATAATACCAGAGAGGTTTGGTCAGGAATGAAATTACTGACTGGGCTTAAGTTGAGGCCTGAAAATCATGGTGGAAATCTAGACAAGGCTAATGAGATGAACGAGTATTTCAACAGGTTCAGCAGTACATGTGTACATGTGCCAACTGATAGTGGAGGGGACCTGGGTGCAAATTCTGCAACATCGATATTGGAGGATGAGCAGACTAATTTTAGAGTATCCGAAAATGATGTGAGGAGGCAGTTTAAGTCACTTAACATTGGTAAAGCTGCAGGACCTGATGGACTCAGCTCACGTGTCCTTAAAGTTTGTGCAGACCAGCTGTGTACTGTCTTTACACGCCTATTTAATGGAAGTATACAAACACACCTGTGTACCTGTGTTATGGAAAACTTCCTGTCTGGTGCCGGTACCCAAGACTTCTTCTCCTGCAACCCTAAATGACTATCGTCCTGTAGCCTTAACATCTCACGCTATGAAGGCCTTGGAAAGATTAGTGCTTGCTCACTTAAGACCAAGGGTCAATGCTTTTATCGATCCCCTTCAGTTTGCTTACCGACATAGATTGGGGGTGGATGATGCTATTCTTTCTCTGTTACATAGGGTACATTCATTTCTGGAGACTGACGGAACCACGGTGCGAGCGATGTTCTTCGATTTCTCGAGTGCATTTAACTCCCTGCAGCCACCTTTACTACACAAAAAGATGACTGATATGAAGGTTGAGGAGGGGATGAGAAATTGGATAACTGACTACCTATCAGATCGGCCACAGTTTGTACAGATGGGAGCAGTGGTGTCAAGCAGATTATTGAGCAGTGTAGGAGCCCCCCAGGGAACGGTGCTTGCACCCTTTCTTTTCACTCTGTATACTTCAGACTTTCAGTATAAATCTGAACTTTGCCACCTTCAAAAATTTTCGGATGACTCCGTGGTTGTGGGATGCATTAGGGGAGATCAGGGGGATGAGGAATACAGAAGTGTGGTGTCGAATTTCGTGGATTGGTGCAATGGTAACTATCTACAACTAAATGTTAAGAAAACTAAGGAGTTGGTGGCCAACTATAGCAGGATTAAGTTGGAATGCTTACCGATCACTATTGCTGGTCAGGAGGTCGAGCAGGTGGAGAGTTACAAATATTTGGGGGTCCATTTGGATAGCAAACTGGACTGGAGATGCCACTCAGAGTTTGTCTACAAGAAGGGGATGAGCAGATTGTATTTCCTAAGGAAACTGAGGTCTTTTAATGTGTGCAGCAAAATGTTAGAAATGTTCTACCAATCTGTAGTGGCAAGTGCCATCTTTTTTGCAATCACGTGCTGGGGTAGTAGTGTGCGGGCCTCTGATGCTAATAAGCTGAATAAGATTATCAAGAAGGCAAGTTCTGCTGTGGGCTGTAATCTGGACTCTTTTGGGGAGGTAGTGGAGAGAAGAACTCTGAAAAAGTGTATGGCAATTATGAACAATAATGCACATCCATTATATGAGCTATTCATGAGACAGAAGAGCACCTTCAGTAACCGGCTAATACTTCTGAGGTGTAAGAAGGAAAAATATAGGAAATCGTTTGTGCCAACTGCCATGGGAATGTACAACAATAACATTAGGGTTAAACCACCAATGTGAAAGTCTACTTATTTCTCTACATTTCAGTTCACTCGTTGTGTATGTCCTATTCTAATGTATAATGTATAATGTTCTTCTGTCAACAAACTGTCATGTCAACTATGTAATTCCTTTATGATTTTTATGATTTAAGTTGTGCTGCTGTGATACCATAATTTCCCACGGGATCAATAAAGTGTATCGTATCGTATCGTATCGTGTGTATCGCCCTCACAGCACAAGTCCACACCCAGTCAGGACACCCACTTTCATGTAACGTGCCATGGCGCAAGAGACGAGTACTTCACCTACCATTACCGTCTTGCGCCACATTACAAGTATATCAGTCTCAGACTCTGCTGAGCTTTGATTGACAACATCTGGGAAGGGTGAAAGCGCAAGCCATAGAGAAGACTGTGAAGAAATGCCCAGTTGGACTACAAGCGGAAATTTCACATACTGCGATCCAGAAGCTATAAATATGAATATCTTTGCAATGCAGTGACAGAGCTCAAAATGGAAAAAAATGGCAGAATCAGGGGAACTTGTTTTTTTTTTTTTCAAATTAGTTAACTCAATTATTTTGAACACGTGACGGGTCCTCTTTAAGAATGAGTAAATGCTTTTTATTTAGCTGATCACTACATATACGTAGCCTAAAGTATAATTGCTTTTGGCAGCATATCTCCGATTCTAAACTTAAGGTACCTTCACACTGAACGATATCGCTAGCGATCCGTGACGTTGCAGCGTCCTGGCTAGCGATCTCGTTGAGTTTGACAGGCAGCAGCGATCAGGATCCTGCTGTGACATCGTTGGTCGGCACAGAAAGTCCAGAACTTTATTTCGCCGCTGGACTCCCGCAGACATCGCTGAATCGGCGTGTGTGACGCCGATTCAGCGATGTCTTCACTGGTAACCAGGGTAAACATCGGGTTACTAAGCGCAGGGCCGCGCTTAGTAACCCCATGTTTACCCTGGTTACCAGCGTAAACGTAAAAAAAACCAAACACTACATACTTACATTCCGGTGTCTGTGCCCCGGCGCTGTGATTCTCTGCACTGTGTAAGCGCCGGCCGGAAAGCAGAGCACAGTGGTGACGTCACCGCTGTGCTTTCCGGCTGGCGCTCACAGTCAGTGCAGAGAAGCACAGCGCCGGGGGACAGACACCGGAATGTAAGTATGTAGTGTTTGTTTTTTTTAACGTTTACGCTGGTAACCAGGGTAAACATCAGGTTACTAAGCGCGGCCCTGCGCTTAGTAACCCGATGTTTACCCTGGTTACCAGGGAACGTCGGCATCGTTGGTCGCTGGAGAGCTGTCTGTGTGACAGCTCTCCAGCGACCACACAGCAATGCTGCAGCGATCGGGATCGTTGTCTAGATCGCTGCAGCGTCGCTAAATGTGACGGTACCTTTTGATGTGCTGCTGGCAATATGCATGCTGTATGATGACTAAACAATCATGTTAATAATCATTCATCTCTATTGTGTTTGTATCTGTCTGTATAAGAGGGTCTGAAACTAGCACTCGCAATGGGTAGAAATTTGTATATGAATAAATGGGTACTGCTGTAAATCAATAAACTCCTCTCTTATTTGTATTGCTTAAGGCAACAAAATGTCCGTCATCTTTGTGTACAGATAAGGGATCACCTTGCATACATATGCAGTGGAATAAACACTACATTTCATCCACTTCATCACTTTAACTAAAGCCTTCCCATTTAGTGTTATAGTTGCACATCTCGCAAAATGTCTCCCCTCCGCTTCACACCTTGATATATGTATCATTAGTGTCTTCCTGCTTTTCTCTCACCCGTCTGTCACACTCCTGGATCACAGTCTCTCTATATCCTTTCTATTTACCTCTTTCTCTCTGCTCTCCCTTCGTTGTTCTCTCTCTCAGCTAGTTTTTTCTGTGATTGCAGGCACTGCATGGTAATTAGTGCTAAACTCATTTGCACAAGTACAGTTAATTGGCTACAGCAATTAATTAATGTGTTGAAAATTTGGCACCAGAAGAAGAAAAAAAAAGTTTGTCATAAAACAAAAGAAAGCGATATGACAATGTCCGACGTCCTTCTACATGGGGCTTGACACATGCCCCAGTGCGAATTCTCATGTAGGCCTTTGTAATATTGCATGTGTGATATACTGTATATAAGTTACACTATAAGCTCTAATAATACTAAAATAACCCATGATGAGATTGTCATGTGATGTATAGTAAGGAAAATGCCCTACTTTAGTACTGGGAGAATTAGGGTCCGAACAACTAAAGCAATTGTTACCATCCACCTCTCGTGTCTCCCATTTTCCTCATAGATTGTACGCTTGCGAGCAGGGCCCTCATTCCTCTTGGTATCTGTTTTGATCTATGTGTTTATTGTTATGCTGTAATGTCTATTGTCTGTACAAGTCCCCTCTAAAATGTAGAGTGCTGCGGAATATGTTGGCGCTATAGAAATAAAATTATTATTATTATTATTTATTATTAGGGTTACATTTCCTTTGCATTATGTTCTATGGTATTCTATAAGCACACAGAAAAGTATGAGAATGTGTGTGTTCACTTATTTCATTATAATAATGTATAGATCTATGGGTGAACAAAGAACAGACATGTCTCCAGAGAAGGAATTAAAATGGAGCGAGTTCCTGGTGCAAGTTGATGTCACCATCGAGCTATACCAACTGGCAGATTTCCTTTTCGAATACATACATAAGGCCTCATTCAGACATCACTGAGTTTTTGGTAAATAAACGATCAGATTTTCATCAGTTTCTCCTATTTATTGCAATGTTAAAAATGGACAGCACACTGATTGTAAATGGATGACAATTTGAGCTGTCACTGATTTTCACGAACCATCAGACATGGGCCTATTACAACTGTAGTTCCTTAGAATTCTTATCTTACTTAGGGTACCGTCACACTGAAACGACGCTGCAGCGATACGACAACGATGCCGATCGCTGCAGCGTCGCTGTTTCGTCGCTGTGTGGTCACTGGAGAGCTGTCACACAGACAGCTCTCCAGCGACCAACGATCCCGAAGTCCCCTGGTAACCAGGGTAAACATCGGGTTACTAAGCGCAGGGCCGCGCTTAGTAACCCGATGTTTACCCTGGTTACCAGCGTAAACGTAAAAAAAAAAAACACTACATACTTACCTTCCGTGTCTGTCCTCCGGCGCTGTGCTTTCCTCTGCACTGTCAGCGCCGGTCAGCCGTAAAGCAGAGCGGTGACATCACCGCTGTGCTTTCCGGCTGGCCGGCGCTCACAGCCAGTGCAGAGAAGCACAGCGCCGGAGGACAGACACGGAAGGTAAGTATGTAGTGTTTGTTTTTTTACGTTTACGCTGGTAACCAGGGTAAACACCGGGTTACTAAGCGCGGCCCTGCGCTTAGTAACCCGATGTTTACCCTGGTTACCAGTGAAGACATCACTGAATTGGTGTCACACGCCGATTCAGCGATGTCAGCGGGAGATCCAGCGACGAAATAAAGTTTCAAACGATCTGCTATGACGTACGATTCTCAGCGGGGTCCCTGATCGCAGTAGCGTGTCAGACACAGCGAGATCGTAACGATATCGCTGGAACGTCACGGATCGTGCCGTCCTAGCGATCAAAGTGCCACTGTGTGACGGTACCCTTAGTTCACCACTGGAGATTGAGTGTCATATCACTACCAATTTTGGTGCAAATCAAACCAGACATGTCACTCGAAGCAAGTGTAAGGTTCTAGCAGGAACGCGGGATGCAGTGATGGACAGGAGGCAGAGCAAGAGTTAACAGATTTTATATATTTGATTATCTCAGCAGTAAATACTCCACGCAGGGAATGAAGGGTTGTAAATATATAGGCCCACAGTGTGCATATAACAATGAAGTAACTATAACGGGTGAAATAACAGGTTAGCTTATCAGTCTCTGGTTCCAGGACGATGGTGGCTGGAAAATCCCATGATGGCGCTGTAGGTGGCACAAGAAGTCTCTGAGTCGGTCCTGGAGAAAAGTGTAGCACTGTCTCTGTACGGCAACGAAGTATCCTGGTCTTCTTTAACGTGGCCTTGGGATCCTAGAACAGGGTGCTGAGCGGTGAACGGTCTGATGCACAGCTGAGGAAGTACAAAGTCCCGGACTGGAGGCCACAGTCTCACCACTGCGAGCCGCGTGCAACATCGGATCAGTGCTACCAAGAGAGTCCGCAGATGTTAGATGCACCAACCGGTTAGTGATGTTAGGGTTGGAGAATAACAGGGCGTCAGTCTCAATAGAGGCACAGTTTGTATGTGCGGGGGATGGCACGCTGCAAAGTGAGCCTGTCAGTTGCCGTTTGTCAGCGGAAAGGGATTCAACCTTCTCCTGTAGCACACGCAGGGTCCCCGCCAAAAGCCCCTTTGCTGCATGTGCAGTCTCTTTTATATCACACCCACCCCCAACATTCAGGTGCAAAGGTCTGCTCCAGTCAGAAAGTGCTTCCCCGGCAACAATGGTGACAGTCCCGACAGTTCCGGCCTGGACACGCAAGAGGGATCACTATTCTGGTCCATCTTCCTACACAAGGATCACCAAGCTACGACTTGCCTTCTTTGGAAACATTTTACGAAGAAAGCAATCACTGGAGAAGGACATCGTGGCCGGAAGACTAGAAGGAACAAGATGAAGAGGAAGACCAGCAACCTAATAGCTTGATACTATCAAGATAACAGTGAAGACCCTGGTGGACCTATGTAGGCTTGCACAAGCAAGATAGATCTTCCTACAGATCATTCATCCATCATTTCGCCATAGCTCGAGATCGACCCTAAGGCCATTAAAAAAAAAAAAAAAAAATCACTACCAAGTAAACAGAGGTTCCTAAGGATTTTTAGAGAGTTGATTTCCAAATGTGTGGATGCTTACATCAGAAATAGCAAACTTCTTCTTCTCCCCTCACTTTTATATTCATTTTGATAAATACATGTAATTTTTATGGGGTAGTTTAGGTGTTAAGTTATAGTATTCCCTTAAAATCCCAGAGAGTCTAAAACCAGGCTCCCTGATCATCAGGTTACTGATCTGGTCCTAGAACACAGGATAGTATTCATGTGAAGGGCTGACTGCTCATTTCAGTAGCTGTGTCACTCAGCCTCTTCACACATTACTATTTCTGATAAGGCACAGATGACCTACTGACATAATAAACGACTGGACTGGCAGTTGAACTGCTTAATCCAGGACCACAACGGAAACCTGATAATGATTGCAGCTGGCATAATTAAATGGAATCAAAGGGGTTGTTGACTACTGGGCAACCCCAGCTTGATGAATTCAGGATGTGAATTATAATAAAAACAGTGTATACTCCTCTCCTGTAGCTGTTCCCAGTGGTAATGTGATTTGCTTTGTCATGTGCCGTCTTCAGCCTGCTGTAAGAAAGTATCCATAGTTTTTAAAGAATGGGCAGCATGGTGGCTCAGTGATTAGCACTGCAGCCTTGCAGCGCTGGGGTCCTGGATTCAAATCCCACCAAGGACAACACCTGCAAGGAGTTTGTATGTTCTCCCCATGTTTGCGTGGGTTTCATCTGGGTACTCCAGTTTCCTCCCACATTCCAAAGACATACTGATAGGGAATTAGAGTGTGAGCTCCAAAAGGGACAGTGGTGATGTCTGTACAGTGCTGTGAAATTGTTGGCGCTATATAAGGGAATAAAATAAATAATAAAGAAACACTCCTTCCATCAAAGTTTTTATTCTCTTAATATATTGCAGTCATCATATATGCCACTGTGTACTTATAATTGCTCATTTTGCCCCCTACCCAGTTAATTCTTCTCTATTACGTCTATGACATCACGTGATTAAAAGCAAACTAGCTGGATGCTTCTAACTCGATGTAGAAACAGGAAGCCTCTTTTTCCATATGAGCCATTATTAGAACTACAATTCTATATCATTGCAAAGTCCATAGTAGGGGGAGGAATAGAGCAGCTGAGTCATGAGCTGAAAAGGGAACTGGACTGCCAGGGACTTTGCAGTGATATAGAATTGTAGTTCTAATGATGACTCATGCAGGGAAAAGATACTTCATGTTTTTACATAACCCTGCTGAATCCTTCTAGCATTATCATTTGATGTCAAACAAATAATAGAAAAGAGAAAAATTATCTTGGTAAAAAAGGCTAATTAAGTGATTCTAAGTACACAGTACAATTTAATGTGATGTTTGCAAGAGGATAAAAACTTTGATGGGAGGAGTGCTTCTTTAACCCCTTTCTACCATTGGATGTACTATTCCGTCCATGTGACCAGTGCCCTAACTCCCATGGACGTAATAGTACGTCCAGCGCAAGCAGCCGTATTCATGGAGGAGCGCGGCCGATTGTGGCCGGGTGTCAGCTGATTATCACAGCTGACATCCGACACTATGTGCAAGGAGTGGTCACGGACCGCTCCCGGGACTTTAAGCCCTGGAACTCTGCGGTCAAGCAAGATTGCAGCGTTCCGGTGGCATAGGGAAGCATCGCACAGGGAGGGTGCTCCCTGCGTGCTTCCTTGAGACCCTCAGAACAACGCGATGTGATCGCGTTGTTCCGAGGGTCTCCTCCGTTCTCCCTGCAGGACCCCGGGTCCAAGATGGCCGTGGGGTCCTTCTGGGTCCTGCAGGGAGGTGGCTTGTCAGTGCCTGCTGAGAGGAGGCACCGGCAAGCCTCCTGCAGTGCCTGTCAGATTGCTGATCTGACTCAGTGCTCTGCAAAGTGTCAGATCAGTGATCTGACTTTTTACAGGGATGTCCCACCTTGGGACAATGTAAAAAAGTAAAAGAAAAAATAAATAACATATGTAAAAATATTTTTTTAAAAATTCCTAAATAAAGAAAAAAAAAATATATTGTTCCAATAAATATATTTCTTTATGTAAATAAATAAAAAAACAATAAAAGTACACATATTTAGTATCGCCGTGTTCATAATGACCCGACCTATCAAACTGTTCCACTAGTTAACCACTTCAGTGAACACCGTAAAAAAAAGGCAAAAAACAATGCTTTTTCATCGTACTGCCAAGCAAAAAGTGGAATAACGTGAACAAAAAGACGGATATAAATAAACATGGCACCGCTGAAAACGTCATCTTGTCCCGCAAAAAACTAGCCGCCACACAGCATCATCGGCGTAAAAATAAAAAAGTTATAGTCCTCAGAATAAAGCGATGCAAAAATAATTATTTTTTATATAAAACAGTTTTTATTGTATAAAAGCGCCAAAACATAAAAAAGAGGTATTGCTGTAATTGTACTGACCCCAAGAATAAAACTGCTTTATCAATTTTACCAAAAGCGGTAAAAACGCCCCCCAAAAGAAATTAATGAATAGCTGGTTTTTGTTAATTCTGCCTCACAAAAATTGGTATAAAAAGTGATCAAAAAATGTCATGTGCCCGAAAATGGAACCATTAAAAATGTCAACTCGTCCCACAAAAAATAAGACCTCACATGACTGTGGACCAAAATATGGAAAAATTATAGCTCTCAAAATGTTTTGATGCAAAAACTATTTTTTGCAATAAAAAGCATCTTTTAGTGTGTGACAGCTGCCAAACATCAAAACTCAATATAAATGGTACATCAAACCCCCCTTTATCACCCCCTAAGTTAAGGAAAAATAATAAAATAAAAAAAGTATTTATTTCTATTTTCCCACTAGGGTTAGGGTTGGGGCTAAAGTTAGGGTTAGGGTTGGGGCTAAAGTTAGGGTTGGGGTTAGGGCTTGGATTACATTTATGGTTGGGATTAGGGTTAAGGGTGTGTCAGGGTTAGGGGTGAGGTTAGGGTTAGAGTTGGGGTTAGGGGTGTGGTTGGGGTAAGGTTAGGGTTGGGATTAGGTTAAGGGGTGTGTTGGGGTTAGGTGTGTGGTTAGGGTTGGGATTAGAGTTATGGGTGTGTTGGGGTTAGGGTTGGAATTAGAATTGGGGGGTTTCCACTGTTTAGGCACATCAGGGGCTCTCCAAATGTAACATGGCGTCCCATCTCAATTCCAGCCAATTTTTCATTGAAAAGTCAAATGGCGCTCCTTCCCTTCCAAGCTCTGCCAAGCGCCCAAACAGTGGTTTACTCCCACATGTGGGGTATCGGGGAACACAGGACAAATTGGACACATTTTGGTGTCCAATTTCTCCTGTTACTCTTGGGAAAGTAAAATAAATTGGATCTGAAGAAATATTTTTGTGAAAAAAGTTAAATGTTCATTTTTTTTTAAACATTCCAAAAATTCCTGTGAAGCACCTGAAGGGCTAATAAACTTCTTGAATGTGGTTTTGAGCACCTTGAGGGGTGCAGTTTTTAGAATGGTGTCACACTTGGTTATTTTCTATCATATATAAACCACTCAAAGTGACTTCAAATGTGATGTGGTCCCTAAAAAAAAATGGTGTTGTAAAAATGAGAAATCGCTGGTCAAATTTTAACCCTTATAACTTCCTAACAAAAAAAAAATTGGTTCCAAAATTGTACTGATGTAAAGTAGACATGTGGGGAATGTTATTTATTAAGTATTTTGTGTAACATATCTCTGTGATTAAAGGGCATGAAAATTCAAAGTTGGAAAATTGCGAAATTTTCCACATTTTTGCCAAATTTCGTTTTTTTTTTCACAAAAAGGCGCAAGTAATATCAAAGAAATTTTACCACTATCATGAAGTACAATATGTCACGAGAAAACAATGTCAGAATTACCGGGATCTGTTGAAGCGTTCCAGAGTTATAACCTCATAAATGGACAGTGGTCAGAATTGTAAAAATTGTCCCGGTCATTAACGTGCAAACCACCCTTGAGGGTAAAGGGGTTAAGTTATACAACTTTTTTAGGTTAATTTATTCACATTTTTTCTGGCTGGACAATTACTTTAATATCTAATGCCACTGGTAGTCTCGTAATGAATGGGAGTAGTACTGATATCCACTCCCCATGTGAGTCAAGACAGCAAAGGGTTAACAAATATTATTGGAGGTTTGGGGTGGGTTGTTGCTTAATGGTTTAGATAGCAAATGTATTAACAGTAGTAGTTTACAGTAGGAAATTGTTTTTTATTTATTTTTAACGACACATAGCTCCGAATTGCCTGTTTCCCATTAAAACACAGCTATAAAGTTACATGATAAAATTTGTCTCCCTGCAGCCACCACTAGGGGGCTCACTGCACATGGATTTCTCTAGATGTATTTGAACTCTTAAAAAATGGTTATGCAGAAAGCTCCCCATATGAGCAACCAAAATAATGTTCTTGCGTGCTAGAAAACACCCAAGTGTTGCTATACAGGGTGAAATAGATAGACACCGGTTGAAAGAGGATTAAGTTATACACTAATTATCATCGAATTACATAGTAATATAATAGGGATTTGTATATGGAAGAGCAATTATAACAATCTAAAGACGTCACTTCAACTTTGAACAACTTGTATGGTAATTAAGGATCTCATTACTGTGACATGTAGCACAGAGTATTTTAGTAGATAGTTGCTATTTGTTAATTCACAGTCTCAAAAAATAAAACGTGATGCGGATTCATTGGTGAGGACACTTTTATACCTATGTAATACAGATACCTTTTTTACACCTGTCGGATAACCACAAATCCTGTCCTAAGATTATATATTTCTTTACAGAGGATTCAGATCATTAGACCCTTAGTAAAAAATCTGCTCGTATTACGATTAGAAAAATATTTAGAATTGAGAGTCCTCAGTGGTTGATACCTTTTAATAGCTAACTGAAAAGATGGTAACAAATTGCAAGCTTTCGAGACTACTCAGGCCTCTTCATCAGGCATAGACTAAAAGAAATTCTGGAGAATCACATATTTATGCACAACACATCACAGAAAAAAAAACATGGATAAGACAGGTGACATGAAGCAGAATTACCATGAGTGATAGAGAGTTATGTCCATAAATATTGGACCAGTTCTTGGATAAGGAATGTTTTATTGTCCTCTGATTGGGATCTGGTTCTCTTGTGATGACCCCACATGGTCTGAAGGGCAAATGCCTTAGTTCCTTAGTTAATGTAAAAAGACATAAATCCATGCGGCACATTCATTCCTGCACTAAGCGTGTCAAGGGTCATCATCAGTTTATATTCCCATATTCTTCTGTCTCTTTGAGATTTGAAGTTAGCTTTTAATACAAGTAATTTCATGTCCATAATGTTATGATTGGGGAGACAAAAATGTAATGCCACAGTTAGATCCATTCTTTTTTATCTTATTGTATGGCGGTGTATATCTGCTACATTACAAAGCTAAAGAAGAAAATAACCGGGTCCCTCTAGTAATTACCTACAATGCAAATCTGGAGGTGCTAAGGGGAGCTGCACGGAAATTAGAACCTTTACTACAAAAAGATGCCCGCTTACAATCCACTTTCCCAGACCCCCCACTACTGTGTTTTAGGAAGCCCCCAAATCTAAGAAGCATCATTGTCAAAAGCTCCCTGTCCTTTCCAACAGCTGCAGGTACCTTTCCTTGCAATCAGAAAAAATGTAAAACCTGTACATTTATAATGACCACAGACAA
The DNA here is from genome assembly GCF_032444005.1 of Ranitomeya imitator. Taxonomy (NCBI): domain Eukaryota; kingdom Metazoa; phylum Chordata; class Amphibia; order Anura; family Dendrobatidae; genus Ranitomeya; species Ranitomeya imitator. Next base: position 508,560,450 of record NC_091283.1, on the reverse strand, counting down.
GATAAAGATGCCCAATTCACATCAGGACTACAAGATGCCAGGTACTTTCAGCTGCATCACTTCTAATGTGGTGTACCTAATTATTTGTACTAAATGTCCAACTGGAGGTCTGTATGTGGGGGAGACAGGGCAAAAACTGAGGACAAGGATGAATTCTCATCGCCATACAATGAGAGAAAAAAGAATGGATCTACCTGTGGCAATACATTTTTGTCTCCCCAATCATAACATTTTGGACATGAAATTAGTTGTATTAAAAGGTAACTTCAAATCTCAAAGACACAGAAGAATATGGGAATATAAACTGATGATGACATTTGACAGTCTTAGTGCAGGAATGAATGTGTCGCATGGATTAATGTCTTTTTACATCAACTAAGGAACTAAGGAATTTGCCCTTCAGACCATGTAGGGTCATCACAACAGAACCAGACCCCAATCAGAGGACAATAAAACAATCCTTATCTAAGAACTGGTCCAATATTTATGGACATAACTGTTTATCACTCATGGTAATTCTGCTTTATGTCATCTGTCTTATCCATGTTTTTTTTTTGTTTTTTTCTGTGATGTGTTGTGCATAAATATGTGATTCTCCAGAATTTCTTTTAGTCTATGCCCGAGTAGTCTCAAAAGCTTGCAATTTGTTACCATCTTTTCAGTTAGCCATTAAAAGGTATCAACCACTGAGGACTCTCAATTCTAAATATTTTTCTATCTACTGGCTAACACGGTACAAATATATACCATATATCTTTCCCGTATTACGATTATGTATTCTCAGTTTACCTGTAACTATGCAATTATGCTGGATACAAGCATAATCCAGTGGAGATCTCCCCCCAGTGATCACATGTAATCTGTAGGGAAATTTGTCCATAAGAGTTCCATTTGGCCAGACCCCTGTAGTGCCACCAGAGGGAAAATTAGGAATTACACGGTTCACTTTGAAATGAATAGACCGTCTGCATAATGCATGGACGTGCGGAGTCCTCTCTCTAGCACTGTGTTTTTCAGTCTTTTTAAGGCAAGTACCCCCCAGTGACATTCAGATCCAACCATGTACGTCCCAAAGGAAGTGATCAGTTGTAATTGCCTTTAAAATAGAGTCTGACAGGGATGTAAGCATTTCACTAAGTTTTGAACCTCTGTCAGCATATTCGACAGGAAAAACAGCACAGTATGTGTTAGGAGTCGAGTTTCCTCTGCTGCACAGGGGGAATCTCGATCCGTGTCTGCTGCGGTCTCCCATTCAGCATCGGCCGCAGTGGGGTCTGCTCAGCGGAGATGTCGCTCCCAGCGTCTCGCTGAGGCTGATTCTGTGCATAGGGTCACTACTGCCTTTCCTGGCTTTCCTATGGTACCCTGCACTGATCTGCGGCGAGCAGGCCTCTCTGGGACTAAGTCCTTATTTACACACACTGAGCATGCCCAGGGCAAGGTCTCCCATTGGACGTCGAGGGTCACATGCTCAGGTACTGCAGCGCATCCCATTGGTCCTCCAGGAAGGTCCTGAAAGGGCAAAACTTCGGTAGCAGCTTCCTGTGCTGCAACTATATAAGCTGCGCATGACCGCACGGCCATGCGCTAGTATTGTCTAAACTTATGTGCTTTGCGCCAGTGTGGTCACATGTGTGTGTGTTCAGCGACCCGGCTGAAATAAGCCCCTAGAATGCTGGCTCCTCCGGCGAGGAGATTGAGTCTGAGTGTATTCAGGGACCCGGCTGAAATAAGCCCCTAGAATGCTGGCTCCTCCGGCGAGGAGTTTTGTGTATTTGCGTGACCACTGACTGCTCTCTGTGGAGTCTAACAGGGCACAGTGCTTTCCTTTCACGGCTACTCAGTGAATTAACTGAGTTAGTCTATACCGCTATATAGCTCCACCGTTTGCTAGCAGCAGGTACTCCTGCACGGTGGACCCCGGGCTGCGAACGCACCAATTTCAATAAACATCTCTATTTACTCGGTGCGTTCCGCTAGCCTTAACAGTATGTATGTATACCATGTTATACTTTTACTTCATTCTCATGGTTTATGCCATTTCTCCTGTGAAGAAGATGTGAAGAAAAAGGGGCATGCTATTGTAAAAACATTTTTATTTATATGACATGTCCCCAACTGAGGGCATTTTAATCCTAAATATAACAAGACCCACTTCATTAGACTCCCTCAAAGATATATACAGACCTCCTAAATAATAATCCCTCTTTATTCGTATCCCTGCCTTGTATGCATACCCTAAGCAAGAACTCTGTGCATAGACCCACCCCCCTTGTATACACGGACCCTCCTATTTGTGTACAGACCCCACTTCAGTCCACACCTAAATATACAGAGATCATATATCTATAACATAATCCGTGCCATGATTCCGTGGGCATCATGTATCACACACTGCCTATATTATGTCAGCCAGGTACGTTTAAAGGAGTTGTCCACTTCTAGGATAACTCATTCTTTATCTAAATGTTTGGCCCCAGTAAAATAATAAAGCCTATACTAACCTTCCATGCCGGCGCCGTTCCAGCGGTGTCGGCTCTAGCGCTCACAGAGCTCACATGTGGTGTTGTGACACTTGAGCCTGGCCCCAATCATCGTTGAAGTCACTGTAGCCATCTTCGTACAAATTGAACATGAAGTGGAAGTCAGGGCTGCAGCTGCTCTCTCACTTCCTCTTCATGTTCAGTTCGTAGTACCGCGTTCATGCAGCATTTCAGAGAACATACTTTAAATTTCTCCAGGTATCGAGGCCGTGCTATTGGCTACTCAGACAGGTGGTTTCTGGTGGCTTCTCCCCACCTGCTGACTATGACTGACAGGTCTCTACCTATGTATGCTGTAGTGCAGCAGGGTTGGTGCAGTGTGACAGATAGGCAGTCCAGTGACCACAGGAAAGTTCAAAAACAAAGTCTCTTTAATGCTCAGTGTAATCACAAAATGGAAAGCAAATGGTGTCCTCTGGATCGCAGCCGGGAAACAAGACAGTCCGTATCCGAGACCAGATGCCGTGGGTGACTGCACCTCCGTGTACGCTGAGGGGTGCCAGGTCTTTTGGCTCCGTGTTGCATCACACTGGCTGAAGCTTTGCAGAGCCTCCTGCTCTGCAGTTTACAAACCAAGACTGACCCACCCAACCCTTTGCTGCAGGGTTTTTACAAGGAACCTGTGGCCATAGGCCACTTGTAAGACCTGGCCGGCAGGAAGCGGACCGCCCCACTACTATCCTACTAGTCCGATTCAAACATAAAAGTCCACAGCGGGTTTTCTTACATTTGCCTTGGGCAAATAGCTTGCCCAAGACCAACTTTTACTTTTATTTTGCACTGCAATCACAGCTATGTCTCTGACTGCAATGCACTCCCGCGGCCTCAATACCCTTCTGTGCGCATCCTGGGGGACACATAGCGACCCTCGCAAATGACACAGGTCACCGCCTCACAATGCAGATAAGCAGAAACCAGCGCAGAGGGTGGGGAGAAGCCAGTGGTATTTGTTCAGTATTTTACATCGGTATTTGTAAGCATTAATCAGGAGTGGAACAATCAGAGGAAAAGTATAAAAAAAACACGTCATCACTTCTGCAGGTTGTGGCTAACAAATACTGATGTAAAATACTGACCAAACATTGAACTTGTAACATATAATAAAAACACGTCACCACTTCTGCAGGTTGTGGCTAACAAATACTGATGTAAAATACTGACCAAACACTGAACATGTGAACGTGGCCTTAAAGTAAGTTTTTCTATGAAACCTTTCAGCTTTTCAGAAACATAATACAACCAGTGGCTCATACATGCTGCTCACGGATTATGAGCATGTATCAGCTGTCAGGTTCCCTTTAAAGGAAAGCTATCATCAGAAAATTAGCTATTTAAATATATCGAGATATTTAAATCATATTTTTGGGCTATATGTATTTTTTTAAACTTTTTGGCTTTTTTTATATTATAATCTGTAAGGCTGGGTTCACATTACGTTAGTGGCGTCCGTTAGACGGACTACGTTACACCGCGGCATAAACGCGGTGTAACGTAGTCCGGTAACACCGCCATTGAGTCCAATGTCGGACGCATCGATAGCGCACGCCCACAGTGGGCGTGCGCTAGCGATGTGCCGTCATTGAGTGACAAACCCCGAGACGCGGGCTGCAGCGTTTCCAGGTCCGTCATTGCTAGCGCAGATAGAGCATCTGCTAGCCCTATCTGCACTAGCGCTCTGCATATACCGGCATTTGCGTTGACAGCAGCCTGTTAGCGTATGTGTTGAACGGGCTGCTGTTAACGCAGTGTGAACCCGGCCTAATGAAAATCTAAATTTTTAATTTTGCAAATTTCACTCTGGCTACTCGGGCTATTTTAGACAAATATTTTCTGTCATCTCAGGGAGAGTTTTCATGTTTCCTTATCATCAGGGGAAGGATTACAATGACAGGTAACATCTGATTGAAGATCTACCAATCATGATATGCTCCCCTCCCTTCATAATGGCCTTTGCATACACTCAGATGCTTAAAGCAAACCTGTCAGCAGATTTTTGCTATGTAAGCTGAAAACAGCATGCTGTTTAGGGGTTAAAACACAGATCTTAGGGATGCCTCTCCTATCAAGCTCCTTGGTTTTGTCTGCCTGCAATGATTGTTTCAGCACCAGAAGCTTATCATTGCTGGAACACAGCAGCTTGTGCCTCCTGGTCCGGCTCCTGTAACTTGCAGCTCACGGTCTATGGACATTCTATATACAGGGCCTGGTATGGGCGGGGACAGCGTTCTCGGTGGGGGCTGGGGCAGCTTTCTTGGTGTGGGCGGGGCTAGCTTTCTCAGCTCTGCTTCATTCTAAATCTAAACTCTCTGGTTGTGTCAGAACAGCTGCATCCTATAACCTAAGTGATACATCATTGAATTCAGGGTCTCTTTGCCTACGTCATGCAGCTCTCAGATGAGGTAGCACAAATCTGCTGACAGATTCCCTTTAAGTACAAAAGATAGGGTGATAGTTAGTCTTTGGCTGCTAATATACAGGTGGATTTCCTGATACAGCAGTGGAGAGCATGTGTATATCCATTTGTGTGTTCAGGCATCTGTATATACAGTGGCATGTAAAAGTGTGTGTACCCCTGGTCAAAATTACTGTTATCATGAATACTTAAGCAAGTTAAAGATGAAATGATCTGTAAAAGGCCTAAAGTTAAAGATGACACATTTCCATTGTATTTTAGCCAAAACTATATATATATATATATATATATATATATATATATATATATATATATATAGATAGATAGATAGATAGATAGATAAATAGATTGTCATTTTTTTACATTTTAAAAATTACAAAAAGGAAAATGCGCAGATGCAAAATTTTGGTTACCCTTGGAGATTTTTGTGCTCAGATAACTTTGACCAAGGTTTCAGATACTAATTAGCCTGTTAGGGTTATGCTTGTTCACTATCATTGTTAGAAAAGGCCAGGTGATGCAAGTTTCCCAGCTGTATAAAAACCCAGCTTCCTCTAACCTTGTGCCAAAAAAAACAGCAGCCATGGGTTCTTCTAAGCAGCTGCCTAGCACTCTGAAAATGAAAATGGTGGAGGCTGCCCTTTCCTGATTTCAAAATGTAATTAAGAAATGGCAGTTAACAGGAACAGTGAAAGTCAAGACCAAGCAAAATTTCAGTGAGAGCTACTCGTAGGATTGCTAGAGAGGCAAATCAGAACGCCCCTTGACTGCAGAAGATGTCAGAAAGATGTAGCAGACTCTCGAGTTGTGGTACATGTTGAGATACTTGCGCAAATATGGCCTTCATGGAAAAGTAATCAGAAGCCGGCATGAACTGACCCAGCATGGAATCGATGAATCCCACCCGGTGGGCCTCACTACTTTATATGCTATGTGTTGAGGAGGGAGACTTGTCTGTACACTGTATGCTGTGTGGGGGACCATTACTTAGCTGTACATGTTATAGGTGGGGGAGGGGGATTTGGCTATATATACTATGTGTGGGGGAGAATGACTTGTCTACTGTGTATACTGTATGCTATATGTGGGGAGGGGGACTTGGCTGTATATACTATGTATGGGAGATGGGGTAAGTGTGGGGCAGTTGTATCCTTTTTAAAGTGATTTTATGGGAGCAGTTTTATTGTGTATGTAGTATAGGCAATGTGTGGGGAGGATGACTACTTTATAGATCATAGAGTCATCATATGTGTTGAGGAGGAGCCTTTCTGTAAATGCTATGTATGGCGTGAGAGATGCACTTTTGGTAGATAATTTTTGTTTGGTAAAGATCTTATTTCGACATCTGTTTTCTACAGCTGAAATTACATCCATGTTGTTGACAATCCTTCATCATCTATGAGGCAGTTCACATATTATTATTTTTTTGCATATAAAACCCCTGGCAAAAATTGTGGAATCACCAGCCTTGGAGGATGTTCATTCAGTTGTTTAATTTTGTAGAAAAAAAGCAGATCACAGACATGGCACAAAACTAAAATCTTTTCAAATTGTAACTTTCTGGCTTTAAGAAACACTAAAAGAAATCAAGAAAACTTTTTTTAACCAAGCATAGGGAAAAATTATGGAATCACTCAATTCTGAGGAAAAAATTATGGAATCATGAAAAACAAACAAACAAAAAACACTCCAAAACATCACTAGTATTTTGTTGCACCACCTCTGGCTTTTATTACAGCTTGCAGTCTCTGAGACATTGACTTAGTGAGGGTCAAACAGTTCTCTTCATCAATCTGGCTCCAACTTTCTCTGATTGCTGTTGCCAGATCAGCTTTGCAGGATGGAGCCTTGTCATGGACCATTTTCTTCAACTTCCACCAAAGATTTTCAATTGGATTGAGATCTGGACTATTTGCAGGCCATGACATTGACCTTATGTGTCTTTTTTCAAGGAATATTTTCATAGTTTTTGCTCTATGGCAGGATGCATTATCATCTTGAAAAATGATTTCATTATCTCCAAACATCCTTTCAATTGATGGGATAAGAAAAGTGTCCAAAATATCAACATAAACTTGTACATTTATTGAAGATATAATGACAGCCATCTCCCCAGTGCCTTTACCTGACATGCAGCCCCATATCATCAATGACTGTGGAAAATTGCATGTTCTCTTCAGGCAGTCATCTTTATAAACCTCATTGGAACTGCAAAAAGCAAAAGTTCCAGCATCATCACCTTGCCTAATGCAGATTCGTGATTCATCACTGAATATGACTTTCATCCAGTCATCCACAGTCCATGATTGCTTTTCCTTAGCCCATTATAACCTTGTTTTTTTCTGTTTAGGTGTTAATGATGGCTTTCGTTTAGCTTTTCTGTATGTAAATCCCATTTCCTTTAGGCGGTTTCTTACAGTTCGGTCACACACGTTGACTCCAGTTTCCACCCATTCGTTCCTCATTTGTATTGTTGTGCATTTCCTGTTTTGGAGACATATTGCTTTAACCCCTTAGTGACCGCCAATACGTCTTTTAACTGACCTGAGATATAAGAGAATAGTATCCCCATACAGATGACAATCCAGCATCGGTCGGTTGTACACTATAGCGGACAACTTGCTGTACCAGCCACAATCAGTATTTGCACCATCCATATCTGTTTAACCCCTTAGATGCTGGTGTCAATAGTGACTACATCATTATAAATGGTTAACAGAGTGTGGGGGCTTCTTCTTTGTCCCAATTGGTGCCCTCAGATCATGATTTTGTTGTCCTGATGTTTGCCATGGCAATTCATGACCAAATAGTGGCCTTAGAGTCTGACGACTATAGTAATCTGTTTAGAAGTTAGCAACATTTAGGTGGTAAAAATACACATTTTCATTTCTGTCATACCACTTTGCATTAATTCCTGTAAAGCACATGAAGGGTTAATAAACTACCTGACAGCAGTTTTCAATATGTTTAGGGGTGCTGTTTTTAAAATGGTATCACGTTTGTGGGTTTCCCAATATATGGGACCCTAAAGTCACTTCAAACATGGATAAGTCCCTAAAAAAAATAAATTTTGTAAATTTCTTTGAAAAAATGAAAAATTGCTGCTACATTTTTAAACCTCCTAAAATGCTAACAAAATAAAATAACATTTTACAAATGGTCCTGATGTAAAGCAGACATGTGGGAAATGTTATTTATTAATGGTTTACTGTTGTATGACTATCTGGATTAAAGGGATAATCATTCAAATTTAGAAAATTGCTAATTTTTTAACATTTTTCTCAAATTTTTGATATTTTTTATAAATAAACACAAAAAATGTTGAACTAAATTTACCATTATCATAAAGTATAATGTGTCACGAAAAAACAATCACAAAATCACTGGGATTTGTTGAAGCGTTGCAGAGTTATTACCACATAAAGTGACACTGGTCAGATTTCAAAAATTTGGCTCGGTCACTAAGGGGTTAAGTTTCCGGTCTTAACGCTTTGATGTCTTCCTTGGTTTACCAGTATGTTTGCCTTTAACAACCTTCCCATGTTGTTTGTATTTTGTCCAGATTTTAGACACAGCAGACTGTGAACAATCAACATCTTTTGCAATATTGCGTGATGATTTACCCTCTTTTAAGAGTTTCATAATCCTCTCCTTTGTTTCAATTGACATCTCTCGTGTTGGAGCCGTGATTCATGTCAGTCCACTTGGTGCAACAGCTCTCCAAGGTGTGATCACTCCTTTTTAGATGCAGACTAACGAGCAGATCTAATTTGATGCAGGTGTTATTTTTGGGTATGAAAATTTACAGGGTGATTCCATAATTTTTTCCTCAGAATTCAGAAATTCCATATTTTTTCCCCTATGCTTGGTTAAAAAAAGTAACCATTACTGACAACCACATTTTTTGTTCTTGATTTCTTTTAGTGTTTCTTAAAGCCAGAAAGTTGCCATTTGAAATTACTTTAGTTTTGTGCCATGTCTGTGACCTTTTTTTCTACAAAATTAAACAACTGAATGAACATCCTCCAAGACCGGTGATTGCATAATTTTTTCCAGGGGTTGTAGTAACAACATTAATACAATTCTGATCCATCTCATTGATGTAAATCATTTTTTTTTAAATGTACCAGAAAACTACAGATGTCTGAATGAGGCCTAAGGATCTGTTGAAATGTATCAGATTTTTGCGGAGAAAATCAGAGCAAATCATTAAGAATCTGCAAGAAAATCCAAAGCAGCAAATTTGTATTGCGTGATTTTAGTGCAGATCTTTCTGGTAATTCACTGTGGAAAACAGCAGCGTGTAAAATAACAATAAATAAACTTGCTGGGAGTTGTAGTCTCTTCAACTGCATACTGCAATGCTATTATGGTGCAGTGATGGTTTAGTTCAGCAGTGGCGAATCTACGGCACGTGTGCTAGAGGGGACACACACAGCCCTCCCTGTGGGCACACGCGCCATCGCCGTTCCGCATCAGTGGACTGGGGCCAGCGGGTGAAGAGCTCCGCTACACCAGCCCTTACTTCAGCTTGATCTGCATCCTTGGAAACACATCCAGCTGAAGTGTATTGCAGTGCACGAACTTGCCCAGGTCTGTGCGCCGTAATACACGCTGCTGGCCAATCAGAGGCCAGCAGCTAACGTCAGCATACATGCGACTGGGCGCATGGCAGTGATGTATCCCCTGTTGCTTGGACACTGAAGTCAGCTGTCAGCTTCAGAATATGACGCACGCAGGGAAAGAAGGTGAGTAGCCGTGTTTATTGTGTGTTTTTCTTTCTACGCATTGAACAGTGGTGCCACCAGGGTGGTGGAGCATATACAATGATGGGGTGACATTTACAAAGATGAGGTGACATAAACAAGGATGGGGGCATATATACCAGGATGAAGGGCATATTCAAGGATGGGGGAGCATATACCAGGATGAGGGCATTTAAAAGGAAGGGGGAACATATATCAGGATGAAGGGCATATACCAGGATGGGGGCACATACATGGATTAGGCGAGCACATACAAGGATGGCGTAACATATACCAGTATGGGGGCCATATACCAGTATAAGGGGCATATATAAGGATGGGTCCATATGTACCAGGATGGGGGAGCATATACAAGGATGGGGGGCATATACCAGTATAAGGGGCATATATAAGGATGGGGGCATGTGCAAGGATGGGGGTGCATATATACCAGGATGGGGGAGCAAATACCAGTGAATTCAAGGATAGGGGAGCATATTCAAAGATGCGGGGAGCATAACAAGGATGGAGCAAATACTAGGATGGGGAGCATATACTACGTTTGGGGCATATACATGGTTTGGGGGAGCATATACTAGGATGTTGGAACATATACAAGGATGGGGGAATATATACAAGGATGGGGGAGCATGCACTAGGATAGGAGCATCATATACAAGGATGGGGGAATATATACTAGGATGGGGGAGCATACACTAGGATGAGAGCATCATATACAAAAATGGGGAAGCATATACAAGGAAGGGGGCACATACATTGTTTGGGGAGCTTATACAAGGATAGGGGAGCATATACTAGGATGGTGGAGCATGTACAAGGAGGGGGGCATCATATACAAGGATGGGGGAGCATATACTAGGATGGGGCATATACTAGGATGGGGAATCATATACATATATGTGGGGCATAAACATCAATGGGAGTCATACACATAGATTGGGGGAGCATATACTAGGATGGGGGAATATACATGGATACAGTTGTGGCCAAACGTATTGACACCCCTGCAATTCTGTCAGATAATACTCAGTTTCTTCCTGTAAATGATTGCAAACACAAATTCTTTGTTATTATCTTCAATTAATTTGTCTTAAATGAAAAAAACACAAAAAGAATTGTCCTAAAGCCAAATTGGATATAATTCCACACCAAACATAAAAAAGGGGGTGGACAAAAGTATTGGCACTGTTCAAAAAATCATGTGATGCTTCTCTAATTTGTGTAATTAACAGCACCTGTAACTTACCTGTGGCACCTAACAGGTGTTGGCAATAACTAAATCACACTTGCAGCCAGTTGGCATGGATTAAAGTTGACTCAACCTCTGTCCTGTGTCCTTGTGTGTACCACATTGAGCATGGAGAAAAGAAAGAAGACCAAAGAACTGTCTGAGGACTTAAGAAAACCAAATTGTGAGGAAGCATGAGCAATCTCAAGGCTACAAGTCCATCTCCAAAGACCTGAATGTTCCTGTGTCTACCGTGTGCAGTGTCATCAAGAAGTTTAAAGCCCATGGCACTGTGGCTAACCTCCCTGTGGACGGAAAAGAAAAATTGACAAGAGATTTCAACATAAGATTGTGTGGATGTTGGATAAAGAACCTAGACTAACATCCAAACAAGTTCAAGCTACCCTGCAGTCCGAGGGTACAACAGTGTCAACGCGTACTATCTGTTGGCGTCTGAATGAAAAGGGACTGTATGGTAGGAGACCCAGGAAGACCCCACTTCTTACCCCGAGACATAAAAAAGTCAGGCTGGAGTTTGCCAAAACTTACCTGAAAAAGCCTAAAACGTTTTGGAAGAATGTTCTCTGGTCAGATGAGACAAAAGTAGAGCTTTTTGGGCAAAGGCATCAACATAGAGTTTACAGGAGACAAAAGAGGCATTCAAAGAAAAGAACACGGTCCCTACAGTCAAACATGGCGGAGGTTCCCTGATGTTTTGGGGTTGCTTTGCTGCCTCTGGCACTGGACTGCTTGACCGTGTGCATGGCATTATGAAGTCTGAAGACTACCAACAAATTTTGCAGCATAATGTAGGGCCCAGTGTGAGAATGCTGGGTCTCCCTCAGAGGTCATGGGTCTTCCAACAGGACAATGACCCAAAACACATTTCAAAAAGCACTAGAAAATGGTTTGAGAGAAAGCACTGGAGCCTTCTAAGGTGGCCAGCAATGAGTCCAGACCTGAATCCCATAGAACACCTGTGGAGAGATCTAAAATTGGCAATTTGGAGAAGGCACCCTTCAAATATGAGGGACCTTGAGAAGTTTGTCAAAGAAGAATGGTCTAAAATTCCAGCAGAACATTGTAAGAAACTCATTGTTGGTTACCAGAAGCGGTTAGTCGTAGTTATTTTGGCTAAAGGTTGTGTAACCAAGTATTAGGCTAGGGTCACATTGCGTTAGTGCAACCCGTTTAGCGCTAGCGGGTTGCGCTAACGCAATGTTTTTACTGTGGCCGCGTCCCGGGGTCGCGGTAATGTCCCCGCTCTCGCAGATCCCCGATCTGCGAGAGCGGGGAACGGACCGCGGGCGCGCCTCGGACGCTGCAAGCAGCGTCTGCAGCGCGCCAGGAAACACCGGCGCGTCGCTAGCGCGTGCCGAACATGGCACGCGCTAGTGCTGCGCGTTCCCATTGCCTTGAATGGGTGCGCTAACGGACGCGTTGCACGGCGTTAATTTCGCCGTGCAACGCTGTCCGTTAAGCGCGTTCCCATAACGCAATGGGAACCCAGCCTTAGACTGAGAGTGCCAATACTTTTGTCTGGCCCATTTTTGGAGTTTTGTGTGAAATGATCAATGTTTTGCTTTTTGCTTCATTCTCTTTTGTTTTTTTCATTTAAGACAACTTAAATGAAGATAATAATACCAAAGAATTTGTGATTGCAATCATTTTCAGGAAGAAACTGAGTATTACCTGACAGAATTGCAGGGGTGTCAATACTTTTGGCCACAACTGTATACCAGGATGGGGGAACATATACAAGGATAGTGGAACATATACAAGGATGGGGGAGAATATACTAGGATGGGGGAGCATATGCAAAGATAGGGACATATGCATAGTTTGGGGAAGCATATTCAAGGATGGGGAGCATATACCAGGATGGGGCATATGCATGGATTGGGGGAGCATATACCAGGATAGAAGGGAAGGAAGGGAACATATACAAGGATGATGGAGCATATACCAGGATGTGGGCATATACAAAGATTCAGGGAGCATATACAAGGATGGGGGAGCGTATACAAGGATGGGGTCAAATACTAGGATGGGGGAACATATACATTGTTTGGGGAGCATATACTAGGATGGAGGCATATGTATGGATTGGGGAGCATATACAAGGATGAGGTCATCATGTACAAGGATGGGGGAGCATATATAAGGATGGGGCGCATACATTGTTTCTAGGATGGAGGATCATATACATATATGTGGGGCATATACATCAATGGGAGTCATACACATAGATTGGGGGAGCATATACTAGGATGGGGGCATATACACGGATTGGGGAAATATACATTGATATACCAGGATGGGGGAGCATATACAAGGAAAGTGGAACATGTACAAGGATAGGGGAGCATATACTACTGTAGGATGGGGGAGCATGTGCAAAGATAGGGGCATATGCATAGTTTGGGGGAGCATATACAAGGATAGGGAGCATATACTAGGATGGGAGCATATGCATGGATTGGGGGAGCATATACCAGGATGGAAGGGAACATATACAAGGATGGGGGAGCATATACCAGGATGCGGGCATATACAAAGATGCGGGGAGGATATACAAGGATGAGGTCATCATATACAAGAATGGGGAAGCGTATACAAGGATGGGGTCATATACTAGGATAGGAGAACATATACATTGTTTGGGGAGCATATACTAGGATAGGAAGCATATGCATGGATTGGGGGTGCATATACAAGGATGAGGTCATCATATATAAGGATAAGGTCATATACAAGGATGGGGGAGCGTTTACAAGGATGGGGTCATATACTAGGATGGGGGAACATATACTAGGATGGGGAGCATATGCTAGGATGGGGGCATATGCATGGATTGGAGGACCATATACTAGGATGGAAGGGAACATATAAAAGGATGGGGGAGCATATACCAGGATGCGGGCATATATCAGGATGAGGGGCATATACCATGGTGTAGAGCATATAAAAGGATGAGGTGCATATACCAAGATGAGGGTGCATATACCAGGATGAGGGTGAATGTACCAGGATGAGGGGCTTGAGGAATGCATAGGATGAGGGAGCCTATTCTTCTATATCTGTAGTCTGGTACTCCTGCACCTGTCTGTGGCTGCTCTCTGTTGCCCCCGTCTGCTACCTGCGGCCTCCATCTAAAACCTCAGTATTCAGATTAAATTGCACTTTGCTATAAATAAGTGGATTTTGGGTTGCAGTTTGGGCACTCGGTCGCTAAAAGGTTCGCCATCACTGGTTTAGTTACACAACCTGTGCCTGCACTGTCACTTGCTTGGAGTCATAGTCTCACCACATACTGAAGTGCTATTATGACACAGTGATAATTTAGTTACATGACCTGTGCCTGCACTTTCACTTACTAGCACTTTCCCCTCAGATACCACAGTCAGTCATGGCCGTGGCACATTGATGTAATAAAGATACGAGGCGAATACACGTGCATCAAAAAATGGTTACGGATTCACTTTGAATTCACTACGGATTCATTAATTTACAAAATGTAACAAGAGTAAATCTTTACATTCCATGTGCCACAAAAGTGGTTCTGACATACTATGACATCAAGGTGATGGTGCAGATATTGCCGTTATGTTCACAGAATCAACAGAAGGAGGATGGTTGTAATAAACAGCTGCACTCTTTCCGCAACTGGCGAGATCGGAGAAAATTCTGATCCAGGCAAACCATCTTGTAGATGTGGCCACTAGCCCAAGCAACACTACTGGGACTGGAATTACCATATAGGAGCATGAGACCAAACAAAAGTCTCTGATCTCTGAAAAGCGTTTTCAACATTATTTACTCCACAAAAGTGGTGTAAAGGCAACAGAAATGTAAGCCAGTCCCTGACTGTAGGACAGTCCCTGACTATAGTGGCGTATGTAAGGCTTCTTTCACACTTCCGTTGGTATGGGGCCGTCGCTAACATACCGACGGATGTTGTGCAAATTCTGCACAACGTGGGAAGCGGACGTACTGTTTCAATGCGTCCGCTACCCACTGTAAAGTCCCAGGGAAGAGGGGGCGGAGTTCCGGACGTGCATGCGCGGTAGGAAATGCAGGACACAACGTACGAAAAAACGTTCCCTTGAATGTTTTTTCGATACGATGTCCTGCCAAACACCGACGCATCCAGTGCACAACGTATGGAATGTGTGTCCATGCGATGCGATGCGTCGGTAATACAAGTCTAGAAACGCATCCTGCGGGCAACTTTGCAGGATGTGTTTTTCCACAGAACGACGCATTGCGACGGCCCTTAAATGACGAAAGTGTGAAAGAAGCCTAAGCTGAAACATGTGCCAAATTCATTAGAAGGCACATGCTGTTTTACACACTGTATTGTGTCTCACGTACATGTGCATGAGGCTGGAGTATGAATCGGTAAAATGTCTACATAGAGTAGCATTAGGGTGGGCCCTCTGGAATCTATTTGCCGCCATGTGGGCCCTAGGCACTCCAGTCTGACCCTGGAAAAGAACATCAAAACAAGCCTGATGCATTTTGGAAACAAGTCCTGTAGACCGATGAAGTTAAAGTAGAACGCTTTGGCCACAAACCTACATGGTACATGTGACAACCTACATGGTGAGCTGCAGCATGTGCTACATGTTCACAGATCGACCAGAAGAAGAATCAAATTTCACCTGTCAGAAGTGTAGACTAGTGGCCCTTTTAGAAGAAAAGGTGCGGGGTCTGGAAGAAAGAATAGCAACTTTGAAAACTCATCAAAGAGAATGAAGACTTTCTAGACAGAACAGAAGCATCTCTACTGGTCACAGGTGAAAAAAGTGTCAGAGAACCTCCAAAAGCAGATGAGTGGAAGCATGTGACCAAAAGAAGCAAGAAGACGATGGAGAAATCACCAACCACACAACTGAAGAACCGATATCAAATCTTTGTAGAGGATGAAGATGGCACACCTAAGGATGAAGCAATACCAGCAAGCAAAAAAAGAAAAGGGCACACAGCAACAAGTGACAGCAAAAAGTACAGCCAAGAAGCAACGAAGAGTGGTGGTGGTGGGAGACTCACTACTGAGAGACACAGAAGCAGCCATCTGCAGACCGGACATAACTGCAAGAGAAGTATGCTGCCTTCCAGGTGCGATGATCAAGGATGTGACCGATAGGATACCAAAGCTCTTCAGCTCCAAGGACGTCCACCCATTTCTTCTGATACATGTTGGCACCAATGACACGGCAAGGAAGGACCTACCGACAATCTGCAAAGACTTTGAAGAGTTGGGGAAGAAAGTAAAGGAACTGGATGCACAGGTAGTTTTTTCTTCTATCCTTCCAGTAGACGGGCATGGCACCAGGAGATGGAACAGGATCCTTGATGCAAACAACTGGCTAAGACGATGGTGCAGACAACAAGGATTCGGATTCCTGGACCACGGTGTGAATTACTGGTACGATGGACTCCTCGCCAGAGACGGACTACACCTCAACAAACCTGGGAAACACACATTCGCCAGAAGACTCGCTACACTCATCAGGAGGGCGTTAAACTAGAAGAAGAGGGGACGGGAAGAAAAACATTAGACTCGAACAAAGAAGACCCAGGAAAACATACTCAGATGGGAGGTAAGAACATTTCTAAAACAATCCACAGCGAGGAGATTGGAACAAAACAAAATCCTCTAAACTGCATGCTCGCAAACGCCAGAAGCCTGACAAACAAGATGGAAGAACTAGAAGCAGAAATATCTACAGGTAACTTTGACATAGTGGGAATAACCGAGACATGGTTAGATGAAAGCTATGACTGGGCAGTTAACTTACAGGGTTACAGTCTGTTTAGAAAGGATCGTAAAAATCGGAGAGGAGGAGGGGTTTGTCTCTATGTAAAGTCTTGTCTAAAGTCCACTTTAAGGGAGGATATTAGCGAAGGAAATGAGGATGTCGAGTCCATATGGGTCGAAATTCATGGAGGGAAAAATGGCAACAAAATTCTCATTGGGGTCTGTTACAAACCCCCAAATATAACAGAAACCATGGAAAGTCTACTTCTAAAGCAGATAGATGAAGCTGCAACCCATAATGAGGTCCTGGTTATGGGGGACTTTAACTACCCGGATATTAACTGGGAAACAGAAACCTGTGAAACCCATAAAGGCAACAGGTTTCTGCTAATAACCAAGAAAAATTATCTTTCACAATTGGTGCAGAATCCAACCAGAGGAGCAGCACTTTTAGACCTAATACTATCTAATAGACCTGACAGAATAACAAATCTGCAGGTGGTCGGGCATCTAGGAAATAGCGACCACAATATTGTGCAGTTTCACCTGTCGTTCACTAGGGGGACTTGTCAGGGAGTCACAAAAACACTGAACTTTAGGAAGGCAAAGTTTGACCAGCTTAGAGATGCCCTTAATCTGGTAGACTGGGACAATATCCTCAGAAATAAGAATACAGATAATAAATGGGAAATGTTTAAGAACATCCTAAATAGGCAGTGTAAGCGGTTTATACCTTGTGGGAATAAAAGGACTAAAAATAGGAAAAACCCAATGTGGCTAAACAAAGAAGTAAGACAGGCAATTAACAGTAAAAAGAAAGCATTTGCACTACTAAAGCAGGATGGCACCATTGAAGCTCTAAAAAACTATAGGGAGAAAAATACTTTATCTAAAAAACTAATTAAAGCTGCCAAAAAGGAAACAGAGAAGCACATTGCTAAGGAGATTAAAACTAATCCCAAACTGTTCTTCAACTATATCAATAGTAAAAGAATAAAAACTGAAAATGTAGGCCCCTTAAAAAAATAGTGAGGAAAGAATGGTTGTAGATGACGAGGAAAAAGCTAACATATTAAACACCTTCTTCTCCACGGTATTCACGGTGGAAAATGAAATGCTAGGTGAAATCCCAAGAAACAATGAAAACCCTATATTAAGGGTCACCAATCTAACCCAAGAAGAGGTGCGAAATCGGCTAAATAAGATCAAAATAGATAAATCTCCGGGTCCGGATGGCATACACCCACGAGTACTAAGAGAACTAAGTAATGTAATAGATAAACCATTATTTCTTATTTTTAGGGACTCTAAATCGACAGGGTCTGTTCCGCAGAACTGGCGCATAGCAAATGTGGTGCCAATATTCAAAAAGGGCTCTAAAAGTGAACCTGGAAATTATAGGCCAGTAAGTCTAACCTCTGTTGTTGGTAAAATATTTGAAGGGTTTCTGAGGGATGTTATTCTGGATTATCTCAATGAGAATAACTGTTTAACTCCATATCAACATGGGTTTATGAGAAATCGCTCCTGTCAAACCAATCTAATCAGTTTTTATGAAGAGGTAAGCTATAGGCTGGACCACGGTGAGTCATTGGACGTGGTATATCTCGATTTTTCCAAAGCGTTTGATACCGTGCCGCACAAGAGGTTGGTACACAAAATGAGAATGCTTGGTCTGGGGGAAAATGTGTGTAAATGGGTTAGTAACTGGCTTAGTGATAGAAAGCAGAGGGTGGTTATAAATGGTATAGTCTCTAACTGGGTCGCTGTGACCAGTGGAGTACCGCAGGGGTCAGTATTGGGACCTGTTCTCTTCAACATATTCATTAATGATCTGGTAGAAGGTTTACACAGTAAAATATCGATATTTGCAGATGATACAAAACTATGTAAAGCAGTTAATACAAGAGAAGATAGTATTCTGCTACAGATGGATCTGGATAAGTTGGAAACTTGGGCTGAAAGGTGGCAGATGAGGTTTAACAATGATAAATGTAAGGTTATACACATGGGAAGAAGGAATCAATATCACCATTACACACTGAATGGGAAACCACTGGGTAAATCTGACAGGGAGAAGGACTTGGGGATCCTAGTTAATGATAAACTTACCTGGAGCAGCCAGTGCCAGGCAGCAGCTGCCAAGGCAAACAGGATCATGGGGTGCATTAAAAGAGGTCTGGATACACATGATGAGAGCATTATACTGCCTCTGTACAAATCCCTAGTTAGACCGCACATGGAGTACTGTGTCCAGTTTTGGGCACCGGTGCTCAGGAAGGATATAATGGAACTAGAGAGAGTACAAAGGAGGGCAACAAAATTAATAAAGGGGATGGGAGAACTACAATACCCAGATAGATTAGCGAAATTAGGATTATTTAGTCTAGAAAAAAGACGACTGAGGGGCGATCTAATAACCATGTATAAGTATATAAGGGGACAATACAAATATCTCGCTGAGGATCTGTTTATACCAAGGAAGGTGACGGGCACAAGGGGGCATTCTTTGCGTCTGGAGGAGAGAAGGTTTTTCCACCAACATAGAAGAGGATTCTTTACTGTTAGGGCAGTGAGAATCTGGAATTGCTTGCCTGAGGAGGTGGTGATGGCGAACTCAGTCGAGGGGTTCAAGAGAGGCCTGGATGTCTTGATGGAGCAGAACAATATTGTATCATACAATTATTAGGTTCTGTAGAAGGACGTAGATCTGGGGATTTATTATGATGGAATATAGGCTGAACTGGATGGACAAATGTCTTTTTTCAGCCTTACTAACTATGTTACTATGTTATGTTACAATGATCAAAGGTATGGGTGAAGAAAACAGGGCACAGAATTTCTGGAAAAGACCATCTCGCTAATCGTTAAGCATGGGGCTGGATCAATCATGCTTTGGGGTTGTGTTGCAGCTGATGGCACGGGGAACATTTTACAGCTAGAAGGAAGAATGGATTCAATGAAATTTCAGCAAATTATTGATGCAAACGTAATGCCATCTGTAAAAAAAAGCTGAAGTTGAAAAGAGGATGGCTTCTACAAATGGATAATGATCCTAAACAAATATCAAAATCCACAATAGACTACCTGAAAAGGCGCAAGCTGAAGGTTTTACAATAGCCCTCATAATCCCCTGATCTGACCATATTTGAAAATCTGTGGCTAGACCTCAAAATAGCAGTGCATGAAAGACGACCTAGGAATCTCACAGAATTGGAAGAATTTTCCAAGGAAGAATGGATGAAAATCCATCAAACAAGAATTGAAAGACTCTTTGCTGGCTCCAAAAAGCGTTTACAAGCAGTGATACTTTCAAAAGGGGGTGCTACTAGGTACTAACAATGCAGGGTGCCAAAACTTTTGCATTGGCCCCATTTTCCTTTTTGTAATTTTCAAAATGTGAAAGATGATATATTTATATATTTTTCTCTAATAACCCCCCACGACAGCACACAGGAGGATGTCGTCTCATCCTAATAGGGACAGGAAATAGAAAAAAGGTCAAATAGCCCCTCCCTCCTCCATTCCCCAGTGTTTTTCCTGTCCCTATGGGGATGAAGAGGTTATCTTCAGTGCTCTATGCCGGCGGCAGACACCGGACATTTAACATAGTCGGTCTTACCCTACCTCTCTGGATGCTGTTCCTGGCTCCCTAGGACTCAGGACGTGGTCTTTCCCCCAGTCTGTGCCTCCCGGTAAAGTCTGGGGAAGTTCTCAGGTGGAAGGCCTCTCTGAGCTCACCGGCCCCATCTCCTCCCACTGCTCCTGATGGCGCGGACCACTGTGTTGCAAGGGAAGCGTGCTTCTGGCTTGCCTTTGTGTAAACTGGTGCTGTCCCGGCTCCCGGAAGTGACATTAGATGCCGGTCAGCATGCTGAGATCGTCACTTCAGGTTTTGCGTTCCACGGTGAAACACAGCGGGAGATTCAAACTCCGGACTCAGATGGACTCCACCTGAGGATTCCACCAAACCGAGGAAACCGGCGGAGGAACCTCTCTGATTGGAGGGAGACGCTGGTTGGTCCAGTCGCCCTACTTAAGGAGCCCCAGGCAGAAGTTCAAGTAAGGTAGAATAAACTGTGGGTAGCATGGAGTCTGATCCTTTCCGCTCTGCGTCTGTGGAGCCCAGCACTGTTCCGATACCTGTAAGTATACAGGCATTTGATCCCCCTCCATGGTGCAGGTAGAGATACTAAAATCCTTTCTACCTTCTCATCTCTTTCAGGGGGACAAGGATCCTGCACCAAGGAGTAAATCAAAAGCAACTAGCCATAAATGTGCGTTATGTGTAAAAAGCTCTCCTCCTCAAATGGAAAACCCCTATGTCAGGAGTGTATATAGAAAGTTCTGAAAAAAGAACAGTCCTCTTTAAGAGAAGACATTAAAGGGATAGTACGTCAGGAGCTACAAGCTTCCCTGGCATCCTTTTCCCAGCTAATACCGGCCGCTAGTGCTCCTCCAGCAGCAAAAAAGAGGAAAATTTATCAGGAAGAGGATCCAAACTCCCAGGAGTCCATGCCGGAGGAATTCTTGAGAGAAGGCGAGCTGCGTTCTGACCCAGATATACAGAAGAAGAGATACTACTTTTCCTCATTGAACATGGAGGAACTCCTCAAGGCTGTGAGAAGACCCATGGAAGTTGAAGAAGAAAGACCATCACTTACAGTTCAAGAGGAAATGTTCGGAGGTCTCCGACCAAAAACTACGCTGTTTTTCACGATACACAAGAATATTCGGGAGCTGGTGCTGGAAGAATGGGAAGCTCCAGAGAAGAGACTGAGCACTACCTCAGAGTTAAAGAATAGATTCCTAGTGGATGACGAGACTGCAGAAGGCTGGTCCGAGGTGCCCAGGGTAGACATTCAGATTGCCCGGGTGGCCAAGAAAACTACCTTGCTGTTTGAGGATTCCTCTCAGTTAAAAGATCCTCTAGAGCGCAAGATGGAGGTCCTCCTCAGGAAAACCTGGGAAACGTCAGCGGCATTGCTGAATACAAATGTGGTCTCTACATCGGTAGCCAGATCAATGTCTCACTGCTTGGGGCAGCTGGAGGCCCACTTGGCAGCAGGGACCCCCCAGAGAAGAGATCCTCACCTCACTCCCTCAGAGTGGTAGCTAGATCAGCGGCCCTATCCAACTCGGTGAGGCGAGCCCTGTGGCTGAGATCATGAAGTGGGGACGTAGCATCTAAGATCAAGCTATGTTCCCTGCCCTTTAAGGGGAAATATATGTTCGGGCCTGCATTGGATGACATATTGTAGAAGGTTTCGGACAAGAAAAAGTCGCTGCCGGAGCAGGAAGGTGGAGCTAGCCCAAAGGAGGCCGGGGCAGGAATCTATTTCTCTCCCAAGGCCAGCATCAGAGTAAACCATGACGCTCAAAGGAGAGTAGGGAGTCGCATTTCTCATTTCCTTCCACAATGGTAAGCCATATCCACCAACCTATGGGTCCTAAGATCCTTCCAGGAAGGGGTGAAGATAGAATTTTCCTCCTACCCTCCGCAGAGAGTAAGAGTCACGCAACTCTCTGCGCAAATACTCCAAGGCGCACTGGAGTCAGGCCTCAGAAACCTATTGGCCTCAGGGGCAAGTTCACTAGCCCTGGAAAGGGAGAAGGACAGGGATCACTACTCCAGGCTCTTCTTAATAAAGAAACCAAACGGATCCCACAGGATTAAAATAAATCTGAAGCCTCTAAACCAGGGGTGGGGAACTTCAGGCCCCAGGGCCATTTACGGCCCTCGATGACCTTTTATTAGGCCCCCAAGCAGATTCTCAGGGACCGCATTTTTGGGCAGGGAGCTGTATTTTCATTGCCACCAGCTCATTAATTTCTTCTTGCTCTGTAGGTACACACACGCAGTGTTCACTACTGAACACTGAAGGGCATGCAATGAAAGATTACGTCCTGAAACCAGTGCCAGTCATTATACACTTTGTGGGTGGAGTTTTTACGGCCCCCGAAGGATGGTATATATATCCGAATGGCCCTTGGCAGAAAAAAGATTCCCCACCCCTGCTCTAAACCAATATATCTGTTACAGGAGGTTGAAGATGGAGTCAGTCCAGTCGGCAGTTCTCCTAATAGGAAAAAACGTCGCCATGGGAACATGGATACTGTCATGTCCCAATCCATCCTAACCATCGGAAGTTCCTGAGATTCGCAATTGTCCAAGGGGAGCAGATAACTCATTATCAATTCAATGTACTCCCATTCGGAATATCCTCGGCACCCCGAATATTCACGCAAATTATGGCAGAAGTCATGGCCTATATCAGAAGTCAGCAGATTTCTATCATTCCATATCTCGACGACTTTTTGCTGGTAGCATCATCAGTATGGGCATTACAGGAGCACATACAGACAACTTCTCAGATTCTGACATCACTGGGATGGCTGATAAATCAACAGAAGTCAGATATGATTCCCTCTACAAGGAAGACCTTCTTAGAAGTTCTCCTGGATTCTCTGACACAAACATCTTTCTTGTCCAAAGAAAAGCAGATCTGTTGTGAATTCCGTTCTTGGGCTCCCTCCGGTGGTTGTAAGTAGCATTTTTGTGAGTTCTGCTCTTTGGCTCCCTCCTGTGGTTTTGAGTGGTATGGCTGCTTCTTGGATTTAGCTTCAGCAGCTGTTTTCACTGATCGTCTTTCTGGCTCGGCTATATTAGTCTGGCCTTATCCCTCATTCAATTCCAGTTGTCAATTGTTCCTGCCTGGAGTCATTGCTCTTAGGACTTTCCTGACACTCTGACCAGTTCATCAAAGCTAAGTCCTTGCTTGTCCTTTTGCGGTTCTCTTGTTGTGGACTTGTTGTTCAGCACTTTCTTTGTTTTTGTTCATTTGTCCAGCTTTTCAGTATGGATCTATTCAGTTAAGCTGGAAGCTCTGGGCAGCAGAGTTTGCCCTCCACACCTTTAGTCAGGTGTGGAGATTTTTGCATTTCCCTGCGGTGGACTTTTTCTAGTTTTTTTTTACTGACCGCACAGCTTTCTGTTCTGTACTATTTCTATTTAGCTAGAAGTGGCCTCCTGTGCTAAATCTTGTTTCATACTACGTATGTCATTTCCTTCTCCTCTCACAGTCATTATTTGTGGGGGGCTAATCTATCCTTTGGGGATTTTCTCTGAGGCAAGATAGTTTTCCTGCTTCTATCTTTA
Organism: Ranitomeya imitator; assembly: GCF_032444005.1. Taxonomy (NCBI): domain Eukaryota; kingdom Metazoa; phylum Chordata; class Amphibia; order Anura; family Dendrobatidae; genus Ranitomeya; species Ranitomeya imitator. Next base: position 508,536,577 of record NC_091283.1, on the reverse strand, counting down.
GGGGTAGTTAGCTCTTAGGCTGTGACGAGATGCCTAGGCCGAGTTAGGAGCATTCTATGGCTGCTTCTAGTGTTGTGTTGAGCTTAGGGACTGCGGTCAGTGTAGTTGCCACCTGCTCAGAGCTAGACGCATGTCGCTCCCTAATCACCAGATCATAACACAGATCCAACTGAGGGCAAAGATATTGTCCATGAGAATTGCCATGTCAGTCCTTGGCTCTAGGACATTTTGTATCCAGTCGGTAGCCAGGGCCCAGGCACACACCAGAGACCTGCAGAGTTATATAATAGCAGAGTGGGACGGTCCCCCCAGATCACTGGACAAGAAGGTGTCAATACCGGCCTGAATACAGACTTCATTGTCATAGCAGGACAACCAAAGGAAACTGAACAACGGAGTGCCTTGGATTCAATCCCCGCTAGTCACCATAGAAGTAGATGCCAGCAAAAGGGGATGGGGGGGGGCCGTAGTCTACCAGACATCCTTCCAGGGTCTCTGGTCAGCTGAAGTCAGCAAGACAGTCTTTGAACTTCAGAGAGTTCAAGGCGGTGGAGGAGACCCTCGGCAGCAACATCAGTGGTCGGGAATACCCACGTGAGAGTCTATTCAGACAATATAACCACGATAGCACACCTCCGTCACCAGGGAAGTTCGAAGTACGAAGACCTAAAAGTCAACTCAGCAAGAATATTCTCTTGGGCCGAAAATTATCTTCTTTCTGTATCAGCCCATCACATAAAGGGAACAGACAACAAGCGAGCCAACTTCCTGAGCAGAAGGGATATCCACCCGGGAGAGTGGAGTCTGAATCAGGAGGTATTCCAGATGTTGACCAAAAATGGGGTTATCCAGACGTCAATCTATTTCCGGGATGCCAGAATGCAAACGTGACCCACTATTTCTCACTAAACCGAGACGACATATGTCTGGGCATAGACGCCTTGGCTCACCAGTGGCAATTCGATCTGGCTTACGGCTTTCCTCTGATTCCAGTCTTACCAAGGACTCTACAGAAAATAAGAGACGATCAGACCAGGGTCATTCTAGTGGCACCCCTTTGGCTGAAGAGAAGCTGGTACGGCACCATAACCAGCCTGTGTGTAGACGGTCCTCTAATCCTTCCACCAATCAAGGATCTCCTACACCAAGGGCCTGTCTATCACCCAGACATAGAGAACTTGGATCTAGTGGCCTGGCTTCTCAGTTCTTGATTCTGAGGGCCAAGGGTCTCTCTGAGATAGTCCTCAACACAATACAGAAAAGTAGAAAGGCGGTGACAAACGCCAAATACCAAAATCCTGGAAGACATTTGTAGCATGGTGTGCACCAGACCGGCTGGATCCCTGACAGACCAATTTCGCTCAGATCCTAGATTTTTTGCAAGAAGGCTTGGAGAAAGGACTCAGACCCAGTACTCTTAAAGTACAGGTGGCAGCATTGAGCTCATACTTTGACCAGGCCCTTGCTGAACACTGGTGGGTAAGACGATTCATGACAGCGGCTACATGACTTCGTCCTAGATCAATCAGTCTGGTCCCCACTTAGGACCACAATACCGTCCTTAAAGGATTAACGCTTCCACCGTTTGAGCCCCTGCCATCGATAATGTTGGATAAGCTGTTCTGGCAGATGGCGATCCTAGTGGCAAACACAATAGCCAGGTGAATGGGGGAGGTACAGGCTCTTTCAATAGGGGAGCCCTACCTGAGGATATTGGAAGACTGACTGGTATTCTGTCTGGATCCTTCATTTCTGCCAAAAATGGTTACAGATTTTCATAGAAATCAGCACATAATAATACCTTCCTTCTGCCAGTACCCAAAAGAACAAAAAATAAGAAGAGTTCAATTCTCTTTATGTAAGGAGAGTGGTCCTACATTATCTCCATAACCAAAACGTGGAGAAAAGATAAGAACCTGTTTATTCAACCCTATGGCCAGGATAGGGGAAAGAAAGCATCCATGACAACTTTGGCAAATTGGATAAAGAGAGCAATCATTGAAGATTACCAGGTTCAGAATCTCACACCTCCACAGAAGTTCATAGCTCATTCCACCAGAGCAGTATCCGTTTCATGGACGGAAAAAGCTAGTGCTTCCATTGAGCTGATATGCAGAGCCGCTACCTGGTCATCTGTCCACACCTTTGTCAGACATTATAGACTTGATTTAACATCCGTCTAAGATATATCATTTGGGAGAATGATTCTCCAGGTGGTTGTCCCTCCCTAGACATAAGTCTTTGGTATTCCTCCTGTGTGCTGTCGTGGGGGTTATTAGAGAAAATAGAATTAGACTTACCGGTAATTCGGTTTCTAATAACCTACCACGACAGCACGGGTAATTCCCTCCTCTTTACTCAATTATTTAGATCTAGTAGTAATAAATATGGTTAAACATTCATACTATTGTGGTCCTTTATAACAATACTGGGAATGGAGGTGGGAAGGGCTATTTCACCTCTTTCATATTTCCTGTCCCTATCAGGATGAGATGACTTCCTTCTATGTGCTCAGTAAATAAGGCAGCACACTGCAGCGCTAGAACATGCAAACTTGAAATACGAAATTTGAACTGCATTACTGCACTAGAAATATGAAAAATGAGAGCGTTTAGCGCATAAAAATGGCCAATTTTATGTGTACCTGGTAGCCCCTTTACGGCATCTCTCTTATACCAGGTCCTAAACTTGCCTTACCTCACTGAGAATAAACGTCTCCATCTGAATGGGTACATGTGAAACCTCTTCCTAGACTAAAATTCTCTCTCTCTGTGGAGGGGTATTGGACCTGCTGTAATTAAAACACCTGTGGCTAGGAGGCGGAGTGCACGATCAGAAGGCTAAAGAATAAATTTCAAAAACCTGACCGGCACATCCAAACATAGACTAAGTGTGAACAGGTGCTGGACCTGGTATAAGAGAGATGCCGTAAAGTCTAGGAAGAGGTTTCACATTTACCCATTCAGATGGAGACGTTTATTCTCAGCGAGGTAAGGCAAGTTTAGGACCTGGTATAAGAGATGCCGTAAAGGGGCTACCAGGTACACATAAAATTGGCCATTTTTATGCGCTAAACGCTCTCATTTTTCATATTTCTAGTGCAGTAATGCAGTTCAAATTTCGTATTTCAAGTTTGCATGTTCTAGCGCTGCAGTGTGCTGCCTTATTTACTTAACTATATACGAGTTGGCGACTCTAGGTTCAGCACCTGTTCACACTTAGTCTATGTTTGGATGTGCCGGTCAGGTTTTTGAAATGTATTCTTTAGCCTTCTGATCGTGCACTCCGCCTCCTAGCCACAGGTGTTTTAATTACAGCAGGTCCAATACCCCTCCACATAGAGAGAATTTTAGTCTAGGAAGAGATTTCACATGTACCCATTCAGATGGAGACGTTTATTCTCAGCGAGGTAAGGCAAGTTTAGGACCTGGTATAAGAGAGATGCCGTAAAGGGGCTACTAGGTACACATAAAATTGGCCATTTTTATGCGCTAAACGCTCTCATTTTTCATATTTCTAGTGCAGTAATGCAGTTCAAATTTCGTATTTCAAGTTTGCATGTTCTAGCGCTGCAGTGTGCTGCCTTATTTACTTAACTATATACGAGTTGGCGACTCTAGGTTCAGCACCTGTTCACATTTAGTCTATGTTTGGATGTGCCGGTCAGGTTTTTGAAATGTATTCCTTCTATGTGCTGTCGTGGTAGGTTATTAGAAACCGAATTACCGGTAAGTCTAATTTTATTTTTCCTAAAATACAAAATAAGTGAGTCATCTTTAAAGGGAACCTGTCACCCCGAAAATCGCAGGTGAGGTAAGCCCACCGGCATTAGGGGCTTATCTGCAGCATTCTGTCATGCTGTAGATAAGCCCCCGATGTTACCTGAAAAAGGAGAAAAAGACGTTAGATTAAACTTACCCAGGGGTGGTCCCGCTGCTGGTCCGGTCAGATGGGCGTCTCTGGTCCGCTGCGGCGCCTCCCATCTTCATTACAAGACGTCCTCCTCTGATCTTCAGCCACGGCTCCGGCGCAGGCGTACTTTGCTCTGCCCTGTTGAGGGCAGACAAAGTACTGCAGTGCGCAGGCGCCGGGCCTCTGACCTTTCCGGCGCCTGCGCACTGCAGTACTATCCTCTGCCCTCAAGAGGGCAGAGCAAAGTACGCCTGCGCCGGAGCCGTGGCTGAAGATCAGAAGAGGACGTCTTGTAATGAAGATGGGAGGCGCCGCAGCGGACCAGAGACGCCCATCTGACCTGACCAGCAGCGGGACCGCCCCTGGGTGAGTATAATCTAACGTCTTTTTCTCCTTTTTCAGGTAACATCGGGGGCTTATCTACAGCATTACAGAATGCTGCAGATAAGCCCCTGATGCCGGTGGGCTTACCTCACCCGCGATTTTCGGGGTGACAGGTTCCCTTTAACATTTGGCCTTTTATAGATCATTTCATATTCCACTTGCTTGACTGTTTACAATAACATTGATTTTAACCAGGGGTGCCCAAACTTTTACATGCCACTGTACTTCTTATTTGGATGTAGCAAGCAATGCAGCTTTAGTGGCTAAGACTAGTAAACTCAGTATAATGTTATGCCGTCTTCAATATATATTATGTATAACCTCCATGAGAGTCATTTTTTAGGTTGTCCTATATATTAATGAACTATATTGACATCATGTTTCAAATATCATAGTAGGTAAGCACTAGTAAAATGTTTGTCTCAAGTTTATTCTTCTGGAGTGCACTGCTCCCCTGCCCACCACCTCCTCAGCCACCTGCCCGCAGGAGAGCAGTGTACTATTGAAGTTTGAAAGTTTGGGCCGGTGTCATAGCAGAGTCATTAGCCCGAATGGTGTGTTCTCTGATGCCGCTGGCAAAGGCATCTTTGCCTCGGCAGCATCAGACATTTGCAGGAGCTCTGAACCTAACAGAATCCAGAAAACAACTTTGCCTAGGTTACCAGCCACCTCCACTCTACTGGGGTTGGTTTCCAATGAGCAATAAACTATAAAATTAAAAATCTCTACATTCTTAATAACGGAGATGATTTTAATAAGGAATACATTACAAAGTTGCAAGCATTTTGCAGTTTCAACCAATTACGAAAATGAGACAACCCCTCTTGTGGATGACAGAAAAAAAATGGTTCCTGAGAGAATACTTACTATATGTGCAGTGGCACATGGCCCCTATAGGCAATAGTGCTGACTCTTACCTGTAAGGGTTATTTCCAGAACAAAAGATTTTTCCCTGTCTATAGTTTTGAGATAACTTATTGATATTTGGGTATCAAACTCTCAGGATCCCAAGAATCTGTAGATTTGCCATCTTGACCACAGTGGACCTCCACATCATCCATTGTCAATGAGAGAACAGGAAATAGCTGAGTGCTGGGCTTGGTTCTCAGTATTCAGAGATCTGTCCACAGGATCTCTAGGAGACCCACTGGGCGGACCTCCAGCAATTAACAAGTGCTTTATTTATTGGGGGATAACTTTTTATTCTGACAATCATCCTTTGGGTTTGTGCACATGACGTCTTTTGCAGGCGGATTTCAACCGTTTCAGGCTACTAAAAAAACTAAGCCATTCCTCTGGTGTTTTCTTCTCAGAAGAGGCTTTGTACATTACAGCACTATACAAAATACTGCTTTCTATTTACAGTTTCAGTGAATGCTAGGGTCTACACTAAATTGTACTATGCTTTAAAATTACTGGTGGACTGGTGATTAATTTTTAAGGCGACCCTCCATCCTGGAACTCAAATGTTGTGTCTTTTGCCTCCTTTACTCAGATTGTTATTCCTCTCCTCCTGCTTCCAAAATGGTGCCACCATGGCATAGGGAGTGCATAGATAAGTCTAAACTGCCCCTCACCTGTGTATCTTATCCCACAGCAAGCCTGGTTTAGATTGATCACTTTTCTCCCCATGCCACTGCGGTAACCATCTTTCAACCCGAAAGGTGTGACATGGGCAGCGCAAGGTTGGCACGGCCTAGCTACAAAATGGAGCAAAGCAGGAATGAGGGGTCCAGGCAGAGAGTATGTCATGTTTAGAATCAGTAGAAAAGAAAAGAGACATAGGAAAGTGATGCTGATCTGAGCAATGGAAGCAGTAGGCGAGAAACAGTGGCATCATGTAGCTTGACTGTGTATGAGAAATGTATTGCCATTTTTACATCATGGGGTGGAGGGTCACTTCAAAAAGAACCCTCACTTATGGTGAATTAAAGGGTTGTTCCGTTGTACCCATACAGGTGCCCTCAATTTGTGCCCATCTTTGCCTGCACCAACCCACTAGGATCAATCACAATCTTTTTGAACCCTGTGGAGGACACCAAACACCATTGATGGCCTGGCGTGCAACCTCTGGAATGGAGATTAATAAAATCTTTTTTTTTTTTTAGGTCACATGATGGATAATCTCTAAACCCCATGTTCTACTCTCTTGTACCCTGGGTGAGGCTTAGCTGGAGCACAACTGTGACAGCGACATAGGGAAAGGTAATTAACATTACACTGAAATATTTCATAGGAGAATTTGGCACATAACGCCTATTAGTTGCTATGAACTAGAAACCATACTGTAACAGTGAACACCTGATGCCATTGTGAGGGGCACATGTATACTTTTCTCTAGACTATTTTTTACGTGCACTTGAACTACACGTGCACCAAATATGGAGTGGACTTATGGTTGACGTTGGCTGAAAGTTGGTTTTAGTCCTGCATCACACTACCGTAAAATATGGGCGAGTGCTATGTGACAAAACATCGCATAGCACTCGGCCCAGTGTTAATCTATGGGGCAGCTCACATCACCGTATTTTTTCTCAGGCGTATTTGACGTGCGTGTAAAATCGTAGCATGCTGCGTTTGTATGCGTATATCATCCAAGACTCGCCAATGCAAGAAATACTCGGTCGCCACACGGACAATCCATATAGCTTGCAACAAATACGCACACATTTTCCTCATTTCAGCCCATTGAGCAATTTAGTTCAATGGGGAAAATCAGTGAGAAATGTAAAGACATACGGATGTTATACGCATGTCATACGGATTCATAGGTGGGAGAAAATCACATCATCGCATTGCAAACATATTACACACGGATGGCCATACGGAGAACATTTGTGTGACTCTCGGCAGGGAGATTTTCCGTACATTTAGTGTGACATCGGCCTTACTCATGGTGTGTTATTATGGATCTATCATCTATGGACACATTCTGCATCTTTATCCATGGACCCTATGTAATTGACCAAATTTAATCTGAACATATACTAGAGATCATCTGTATTAACCTGTTCCTGGAAAATTCATGTTGTGTAATATATGTGTTCCAGTTTGCACGCCATGACGCTTTTGTGCGGGAATCTTTGCTTTCCAGGTTTTGCAGTGTGCACTCCATTATTATAATGCAGTAATCCTTCTATACATCTACTGGTATTCAGCGCTGTTGTTTTTCTTACATAGGATCCTTATCAATCTCTTTAGCTAGTGTTCTATATAATGCAGTGTGCTCATTACATACTCATTACGTCTACACAATGCCAAGTGTTCATTACACAGACACTCAGTACCACTATGCAGAGCGGCCAGTCTAGTGGTTGGAGGATGTTACCAGCTCCGCAGAACGCCCTTGGAAGACGAATGCATTTTCAGCAGAATAATTAAGTTAATTAACAAATTCGCATGCATATTCATCGCCTATTAATGTGTTCTCAGCTCAGCTTGACGAACGTTTTGGTTATAACCAGCTCATTAACATACTGAAATCTGCAGCTATCCAAAAAATACAAGGGGGTGGGGGGGGAATAAAGAAGATAGCAGAGACAGAGCGGTGGGCACACACATGGCACACATGTGTTCATGTAGGCATACAGTAGACACGATGCACCATGGTTCACGATGTTTGACTTTATTAGTGTAGAAATGTCTTCATTATCTCTGAACTGATTCTCTCTGTGTCTTTCTATCTCTTGCTCGCTGTCGCTCTCCCTCCTTTCCTCTCCCTCTCTTTCTCTCTTCCATATTGCCCTCTTGGGGGAAACCTTGGAATCTCTGCCAACTTTGCTTTCTCCCTTCATACTGTCATATGTTCCACTATTGCCTCTCGCGCTCGTCTCTCTCTCGCTAACAGTTAACTTTGACTGTCTCTAGCTCTTCTCATTCGTGCCATAAACTCTCCCCCCACCCCATGTCTCTCATACTCTTGCTGCCTCCTGAACCCTCTCTCTTTCTCATCTGCCAAGTTACATTCTCACAGATATGCCTTTTGCAGGGACTCTCTGAGGAGCCATTTTTAAAGCAGTAAGGTGTGACAAGGGCAGCGCCAGGTTGGCACGGGCTAACTGCAAAAGGTAGCAAAGCAGGAGAGAGAGGTCCAGGCACAGAGACGGTCATGTTTAGCATCAATGAAAAAGGAGAGAGAGCAAAAAAGAAGGGAGGCGAGAGAGATGGGGAGAGACTTAGCAGCTGTCACCCTAATTCCTCTAACTCTCTGTTTGTGGTCATATTAGAACAACAGATTAGGTTCTGGCTCAGCTCTCATTTATTTCTGACACACGATAATATTCTGTATCTTCATCCATAGTAGTCTGTGCAGGCAGGTGAGCGGAGGGCATATGTATTCCTGTGCAGAGAGGGCACCGCAGAAGATGCACAAAAAATGTCCGATGCCAAGCGCTGGCATGCCAAGGCCTTGGTGTGCTGGCTCATGCCACTGGGGGCTGCAGAGGTTGCTGGTAGATCTCTCATGACCTTGGAAAGGTAGAAGAGGCATTTATCAGATTCAAATCTGGGTCAGATTTTATAACAACAGGCAGCACACTCCAAAGTGTCGTCCGTACATAAGACTACATACAGATTAGTCCTTCTTACTTTTTATGGTGACTGGACATGCAGGTATTGATAGAGCGAAAAGGAAGCTACCTGGTACAATGATAAAATTGCCTTGATATCTATAGGGTCAGATCACATCTTAATTGAAAATATTTCTCTAAGACTTTGACAGCATGGAAAGCAAGTGAATTTGCAACGTTGTGTTGCACATGTCCATAATATGAAGCCGATAAACTGGTATATTCTACCTCCATATCCCTGTGTATATAAGCATATGTTTTATCGCATGCTGTATTATAGAGGTATTTTTTCCGAGAGGTTTTCCTTCTAGGGAAGAATATGGCATCTCACATAGACACCATACAATAGCACTTGGTGTGCCTACGGCTTAGCAATACAAAACAGTATGGTCTCCATGGGCGGCTGCACAAATCCCACCAAGGACAACATCTGCATGGAGTTTGTGTGTTCTCCCCATCTTTGCGTGGGTTTCCTCTGGGTTCCTCAGATTCCTTCCACATGCCAAAGACATACTGATATGCAATTTAGATTGTGAACCCCAACAGGGACAGCGATGATGGCTGTAAAGCGCTGAGGAATATGTTTGCGCTATCTACTATATAATTGTCTAAGGGTCACTTCCGTCTGTCCTTCTGTCTGTCACGGATATTCATTGGTCGCGGCCTCTGTCAGTCATGGAAATCCAAGTCGCTGATTGGTCGTAGCAAAACAGCTACGACCAATCAGCGACGGGCACAGTCCGGAAGAAAATGGCCACTCCTTCCTCCCCGCAGTCAGCGGCTGCTCCTTCCTCCCCGCAGTCAGCGCCCGCTCCGTACTCCCCTCCGGTCACAGCGCCCGCTCCATACTCCCCTCCAGTCACAGCGCCCGCTCCGTAGTCCCCTCCGGTCACAGCGCCCGCTCCGTACTCCCCTCCGGTCAGCGCTCACACAGGGTTAATGACAGCGTTGACCGCGGTGTAACTCACTCAGTTAACGTTGCTATTAACCCTGTGTGACCAACTTTTTACCATTCATGTTGCCTATGCAAAAAATGTTAAAAATAATAAAAAAGTAAAAAATAGTTACATACTCACCTTCTGGAGCCTCCGGATCGAAGCGGCCGGTTACCGATGCTCCTCGCGACGCCTCGGTGACCGCTGCATGCAGTGCCGTCTCGCGAGATGATGACGTGCGGTCTCGCGAGACCACTACGTCATCATCTCGCGAGACCGCAATGCAATCTTCAGACCGGAGCGCGCGAGGAGCATCTGTAACTGGACGCTTCGATCCGGAGGTTCCAGAAGGTGAGTATGTAACTATTTTTTATTTTAATTCTTTTTTTTAACACGGATATGGTGCATACTACGTGACTGGCCAATATACTACGTGACTGGGCAGTATACTACGTGGCTCTGTGCTGTATACTACGTGGCTGTGTGCTGTATACTACGTGACTGGGCAATAAACTACGTGGCTGGGCAATATACTACGTGACTGGGCAATATACTATGTGGACTGCGCAATATACTACGTGGGCTGCGCAATATACTATGTGGGCTGCGCAATATACTATGTGGGCTGCGCAATATACTACGTGGGCTGCGCAATATACTACGTGGGCTGCGCAAAATACTACGTGGGCTGCGCAATATACTACGTGGGCTGCGCAATATACTACGTCGACTGCGCAATATACAACGTGGTCTGCGCAATATACTACGCGGGCTGGGCAATATACAACGTGTACTGTGTGGGCTGCGCTATGTACTGCGTGGGCTGTGCTATACACTACGCATACATATTCTAGAATACCCGATGCATTAGAATCGGGCCACCATCTAGTATAATAATAATAATCTTTATTTTTATATAGTGCTAACATATTCCGCAGTGCTTTACAGTTTGCACACATTATCATCGCTGTCCCCGATGGGGCTCACAACCTAAATTCCCTATCAGTATGTCTTTGGCGACTCTATTTACACCTTCGGACTGGGACAGCTCATAGAATCTCACAGCTTGCAGTATTACCTCTATGCTGATGACACACAGATCTACCTCTCTGGACCAGATATCACCTCCCTACAAACCAAAATCCCACAAAGTCTGTCCACCATTTCATCCTTCTTCTCTGCTAGATTTCTAAAACTTAACATGGACAAAACAGAATTCATCATCTTTCCCCCATCTCACTCGACTCACCCAACAAACCTATCCATTAAAGTAAATGGCTGCTCACTCTCCCCAGTCCCACAAGCTCGCTGCCTTGGTGTAATCCTTGACTATGATCTCTCCTTCAAACCACATATCCAAGCCCCTTCCACCTCCTGCCGACATCAACTCAAAAACATCTACCGGATTTGTACATTCCTCAACTTAGAATCTGCAAAAACTCTAGTGCATGCCCTCATCATTTCCTGTCTTGACTACTGCAACCTCCTGCTGTGTGGCCTCCCCTCTAACACTCTCGCACCCCTCCAATCTCTAGTAAACTCTGCTGCCTGACTAATCTACCTATCCCCTCGTCTCCCGGTACCTACCAGCACGCAACCTCCGATCCTCACAAGATCTCTTTTGTGACTCTCCTCTTATCTCTTCTTCCCACAATCTCATACAAGATTTCTCCCGCGCATCCCCTCTTATCTGGAACTCTCTACCCCAACATATCAGACGCCCCCGGAAGAAGCCTGTTGCGAAACGCTCATTGAGGTGAGGTGGGACACTGGGTCAGCTGCAGGTAGATATTGCATTGGTTTCTGGTTTTGCACATGTCTGTAATGGTTACACTATATGCATGCTTAGGCAGCTAATGTGGATTAATACCGGATTAATGTAGGACTCTGTATTTACTACCTTGCATCATATGCTTTTAGCAATATATACTACTTGGCCTCCCATTTCTTGTTAAGGTGCTTGTGCACTATGGCACTGGATATAATTTTTGTTCCGTAATAAAGCCTTATTTTAATTTCATGCTGAATCTCTTCGTTTCGGCTGTCTGTTAGGTTAGACCGAAGGTAGTGAGTATGTATTAAGAAGTGCAAGCTTTATGATATTGTCATTGGTGGTTATAGCAGACTCTTGCCTACTGTGGAAACCTTCAAAAGGAACCTGAAGACCTACCTCTTCCGACAAGCCTACAACCTGCAGTAACCACCTATTCCCAAACCGCTACATAACCATCTCTGCGCTCTCCTATTGTATCCTCACCCATCCCTTGTAGATTGTGAGCCCTCACGGGCAGGGTCCTCTCTCTCTCCGCCTGTACCAGTTGTGACTTGTTATTGATTAAGATTATTGTACTTCTTTTTTATTATGTATACCCCTCCTCACATGTAAAGCGCCATGAAATAAATGTCGCTATAATAATAAATAATAGTAATAATAATAATGATAATGTTTCACTCTTTATTTCATTGCAGCCATTTGGTAAATTCAAAAAAGTTCTTTTTTTCTCATTAATGTACACTCTGCACCCATCTTGACTGAAAAAAAACAAATGTAGAAATTTTAGCAAATTTACTAAAAAAGAAAAACTAACTCAACTATCACATGGTCATAAGTATTCAGACCCTTTGCTCAGACACTCATTCTAAAGTCACATGCTGTTCATTTCTTTGTGATCCTCTTTGAGATGGTTCTACTCCTTCATTTGAGTCCAGCTGTGTTTAATTATACTGATAGGTGTGTGCCTTTCAAAATTAAGTCGTATCTAAGACCACACAGCTCACAATGCATGTCAGACCAAATGAGAATCATGAGGTCAAAGGAACTGGCCAAGGAGCTCAGAGACAGAATTGTGGCAAGGCGCAGATGTGGCCAAGGTTACAACAGAATTTATGCAGTACTCAAGGTTCCTAAGAGCACAGTGGCCTCCATAATCTTTAAATGGAAGAAGTTTGGAACCACCAGAAGTATTCCTAGACCTGGCCATCCAGCCAAACTGCACAATCGTGGGAGAAGTGCCTTGGTGAGAGTGAGCAGTAAAGAAGAACCCCAAGATCACTGTGGCTGAGCTCCAGAGATGCAGTTGGGAGATGGGAGAAAGGTCCACAAAGTCATCTATCACTGCAGCCCTCCACCAGTTGGGCCTTTATGGCAGAGTGGCTGGACTGAAGCCACTCCTCAGGGCAAGACATATGAAAGCCCTCATAGAGTTTGCTAAAAAAAACACATGAAAGACTCCCAGACTATGAGAAATAAGATTATCTGGTCAGATGAGACGAAGATAGACCTTTTTGGTGATAATAGTAAGTGGTGTGTGTGGAGAAAACCAGGCACTGCTCATCACCTACACATTTCCAAAATCCAATATAAGAGGCAACACCTCCCACCAAATATCACTAATCAACATCCCCCATCAAGCATGGGAACATGCGCCCCCTGTTGAGGAAGCTAAATGGCGGAACGGCGCTGTCGGGGTGCCCGAGGCAGTACACACGAGGTCTAAGGTCACATGTAAGTAGCATGTCATTACATTATTAACCTGATTTAGGCGGATGTAGGTATTTATTTCGCACAAGCATTGCCACTTTACAACTAGGATCCTGACATAGAACAGTTTCCATTTGGAGTTGTGGGCATCTACACACATACATACTTGCTTGCCTTTCTTTGCACATATGCATTGCCACTTTCTATATTTTTTTGTATTGTGGACATATAGAGATTAGGTTAGCTGGGTGCTTTAAATATTGCTGACTATTACATATGTGTATTTATGCCTATGTGTGATTTTTGTACTGTCCTCGGATGTTTTTGTGATTTTCCCTTGTTATTTTTTACTTGTGTATATGTAATAAATTATTAAATTTTACAGTGTATGTTCATTTTCTGGCTGTTGCCTCTAATTTTCCCATGCTTGATGGGGGATGTTGATTACTGCTCATCACCTGCCCAATACAATCCCAACAGTGAAACATGGTGGTGGCAGCATCATGCTATGGGGGTGTTTTTCAGCTGCACGGACAGGACGACAGGTTGTCATTGAAGGAAACATGAATGCGGCCAAGTACAGAGGTGTCCTGGATGAAAACCTCTTCCAGAGTGCTCTGGACCTCAGACTTGGCCGAAGGTTCACCTTCAAACAAGACAATGACTCTAAGCACACAGCTAAAATAACAAAGCAGTGGCTTCAGAACAACTCTGTGACCATTCTTCACTGGCCCAGCCAGAACCCTGACCTAAACCCAATTGAGCATCTCTGGTGAGACCTGAAAATGGCTGTCCACCAACGTTCACCATCCAACCTGACAGAACTGGAGAGGGATCTGCAAGGAAGAAAGGCAGAGGATCCCCAAATCCAGGTGTGAAAAACTTGTTGAATCATTCCCAAGAAGACTCATGGCTGTACTAGCTCAAAAGGGTGCTTCTACTCATATGTCATATTTCAGTTTTTCTTTTTTAATAAATTTGGAAAAATTTCTACATTTTTGGTTTTTATTTCAGTCACGATGGGGTGCAGAGTGTACATTAATGAGAAAGAAAAAGTAACTTTTTTGAATTTACCAAATGGCTGCAATGAAACAAAGAGCTTTCTGTACCCACTGTATATTATATAGCCCACTGCAATATATTATATAACTCACTACAATATACGATATCACCCACTGCAATATATTATATAGCCCGCTACAATATATTATAGAACCCACTGCAATATACAATATAACCCACTATAATATAGGATATAACTCACTGCAATATATTATATAACCTCCTGCATTATATTATATAACACACTGCAATATACGATATAACCCCCTGCAATATATCGATATATATACAATATAAACCACTACAGCATACAATACAACCCACTAAAATATATTATATAACCCACTCCAATATACAATATATCCCACTATAATATAGGATATAACTCACTGCAATATATTATATAACTTCCTGCATTATATTATATAACCCTCTGCAATACAGTATACGATATAACCCCCAGCAATATATATACAATATATGATATAACTTATTACAATATAGGATATAACCCCCCTGCAATATACAATATAACCCACTACAATATATTATATAACCCACTGCAATGTACAATATAACCCACTACAATATAGGATATAACCCCCTGCAATATACAATATAACCCACTACAATATATTATATAACCCCCTGCAATGTACAATATAACCCACTACAATATAGGATATAACCCCCTGCAATATACAATATAACCCACTACAATATATTATATAACCCACTACAATATATTATATAACCCCCTGCAATGTACAATATAACCCACTACAATATAGGATATAACCCCCTGCAATATACAATATAACCCACTACAATATATTATATAACCCACTACAATATATTATATAACCCACTGCAATGTACAATATAACCCACTACAATATAGGATATAACCCACTACAGTATATTGTATACTGCAACCCACTGCAATATACAATATAACCCACTACAATATATTATATAACTCATTGCAATATACGATATAACTCACTACAATTTAGGATATAACCCACTGCAATATATTATATAACCTTCTGCAATATACGATATAACCCACTACACTACCATGTGAGCAGCTTCTATCCTCAGCCGCTGTCTCCTTTCCCCGTCCCATATAGACTGTAAGCCCTTGCAGGCAGGGTTCCCTCTCCTTCCAACCTATTATTCGTTTTTGTACTTGTTTTTATTGCTGAATTTTATGTACTAACATCATTTTTTCATATGTAAAAATGTATATTTTTCTTAATAAATAAGAAGAATAAGCATCAGTCTCTGCCCCTGCTTGTATCTGGTATATTCTCTGGTGTCAGTAGTATTACTAGAAGGGACAAATGCTTCCTTTTATCAAACATTATCATGCACGTATTAGATTTAGCTGTGTCATTGGTCTGGACTAAAATCTGTCCAAGTTTGGCCATTTCAAAACAATTGAAGACAAATCCTCACATAACTAAAATGATATTGGAATATCACTATTGTGAACAGGGACAGACATATCATTGGTGCGAACTATACGGCCGTACAGAGGCCCAAGAAGTAAGGAAGCCCATTACCACCTCCAAAGCAGGTGTGATTGTGCATTATGATGAACTTTTGGGGTGTAAAGGGCCCATATATTATCCTTGCACAGGGGCCTCTTCTATCTGTGTCAGCCAGTGATTGTGAATTAGAACATTTTAATTTGTCTATACTTATTCTAACGGGAATTAAAGTTGTTCTATAAACCTTTGTTCCCTATCCACAGAATAGTAGTAAATGTATGATCATTTGGAAAGGGGTGCGGAGACCCCCATCAATCCTGAGACTGGAGAGCCCAACGTCCCCTATGTGAATGGAGTTGTGGTCAAACATGCTAAATACTGCATCATTCAAATAGAAAAGCACAGTACTTGCTACTATACTGTATCTACTGTCTTCTATATAAGTCAAAATAATTAGAAAATAGGTAAAAAAAAGGAAACGGACACAAGTCACCCCTTTGTCTTTTGAGTTGTGTTATTTAAGGGAACAGTCAACGTAGAACTGGCATACTTTTTCTGCCTAGTATAGGACCTGAGTGATGGAGCATGGTACAGGGATAGAAAGGACAGACAACCCGTTTAGACTCTAGAGTAGACATAACGGGATATATCGGATTTGTGTGCAGCGTTTCCTTAAATCACTAGAATATTCACAGACATTTTCATTGTCATCAGAGCATAGTCTTTTTCATCATACTACACTCAATGACAACCACATGTACATACCGATGTGCCATGTATCGTGTCCTACACCAAAGCAGCATGGAAGTGCATGCCACAATCTTCATACCTTCTACCTCCAAAAGGATATCAAGAGCATTGATATCTCGACACTTTGTAACATAGTGAGATAACCAACCATGATAAAGATGGTCAATATGCATAATTTATTGGGGATGTGAAAATCTAATCTGGATAAGGGGGTCCTCTACTAGAGGTGGCCTTTCTGAGATGATTTCTTGTATCAGCATCATCATGAATGCTGTAATGCAGATATAAGATGCGCGACACTAAACGGGTGACACTTATTCCCTATAAAAACATTCTGGCATCCTTGTAGACATTTTGCTACACATTCTGATGTGTTCGCAGACACAATGACATGCTCATAGACAGACAAAAGTCCACGGGCTCAGATACACTGATACAAACGCTGATACACACAAAGACTCTTGTAATCTGTGTATGCAAACAAAAGCGGAGAAGAGAGAGGGGAGAGGGCTGTGGGACGGATGCCAAATGTGGTGAGAGAGGAGTTAATGGATCGGGGGGACGCAGCGGAGAGCACGAGACAGATTTGGGTCTGATCCAAAGAGTTAATGTTCCTTCCATGATCGATTACTTGTCAGATGTGATTTTAAACCAATACAAGATAAATAGCATCATTTCCCCCGCTCGCTTCAGACAGAATTAAGAAGCCATTAGCTAACACAAATTTTTTGGCAAGTTTAATAAAAGCGCAAATTTACATTTGTAAGAAAAGCTCCCCAAGGTATGTTGGAAAGATGCAAATGAGTCAGAACCACCTCTACTCCCCGCCATCCCCAAAGAATGTTTCCCCCCTCACGCTCTCATACCAATCTGTCTGTAAAGAGCGTGATACCCTACCTTCACCCAAAAATACCACCCACCCTGGGGTCTTTCACCTGTATTCTTCAAGGACACCTAAAAACGGACCTATTTGTTCTTAATGACCTTGGTCTGATTAGCTTATCGTCTGACATCTTCCCCGAAGCATAATACAGACTGATAAAATGTCTACAGCTCCTTTATCTGATCCTACATCTCCGTATTGATAACATCACAGATACAGATACCTTTGGAGGGCCATTTTTGGATGCTGAATGGTTCAAAGGAATGGCTTGCAGCATTTTGTTATGCACCTAACCCTCAATACCAAAGAGTAATCCTTAGGATAGATCATAATTGTGGTACTGGTGAAGGTTCTACCTTTAGAATGAAGAAAGCTCTTGAAAAGACATCTGCAAATACTGACACATCAATGTGCCTGGGAAAACACTGGAGAGGCTGCTGCGGGGTTCTTGGAAGTGTTCCTCAACCACAGACTGATGGCCTATCCGATGAATACCCCATTAATGTGTATCTGCAGAAACCCCATTTAATGCATTTAATTAATTTTCTTGATGGAAAGAAAAAAATTGACTAACTAGAGTGAGTGCTGGAATGGAGTGGAGTGCTGCCTTCTCTGATGATATAGTTACCTAAAAGTAGTGTCAAATTAGGACCACCTGTTTTTTTTTCATTATGTACCCTCCATGAATGGATGATTTCAGGGGCGTCCCATTTCATTCCCTTTCCTATACTCCAAACATGGTGTGAACAGAGACCCATTATCTTTTCAATACACTTTTTTTTTTAAGATAATTTGAGGTGGGAGACATTTTTACTTGGGTGTATTTAGATTTATTTACAGATAATGCTCAAGGAAAAGTGCTTTTTATAACATCTTTGCCGCCAGCATATTTTATTTTTCTGCATTCTATGTATAAAATAGTGGCTTGTAAGCCAAGAAGAATGGATATGCAACCTCTTTTAGCCACTTCTGGCTTCAAAAACCATGAAGGGGCTAAAAAAATTACAAAACATGGAACAAGTGCACAGCAATTCATTTTGACATTGAAGTCCACTTGAAAAATATGTTGCATTCACATACCCCAAGAGTATGTTGACGTTGAATTATTTGAGGAGTTTTTGGAGCAGAAGCTGGGAGACTCTCCAAATTTTTCTCAAAAACGTAAAACTCAAAAATTGAAGTTTCCACTCATCATCGGCTTAAAAAACTCATCAAAAAGACTCAATGTGCACATACCCCAAAATTGCTTCAGGAAAAAAAAAAACATTTCTAAACAGAAGAGTTTCTAGGACTGGTGTCTGCTTGAAAAACTTCTGTTTTTTGAACAGCTCAACATAATCGAAAAAGAGCCGTTTCAGGATTTTTTTTTATTTATCAGCACAGAGCCGTGTTCTTGCGGCTGGATGAGATGCCTTAGAATGGCGTATATTGCAGAGACTTTGTGGTGTCTGGAGACTTATTTACAGGCAGTGTTCCATGGGAAAAAATATGTAAATTACCTATTCCCAAAATGGAAGAAAGATATTTGGTTTCTGGGCTGTGTCATGTATAGTAGCACAATTGATAATCGTTAATTTGTTTTAGCACACTATCATCAAATTGGTGTATCCTTCAGCTTGAGGGCCCTGATGCAAAATCTATTCTAGAGATCCGCAACATCATTTAGTATGTACAGTGGGGAAAATAAGTATTTGATACACTGCCGATTTTGCAAGTTTTCCCTCCTAATGGAGAAGTCGGTAATTTTTATTGAAGGTACACTTCAACTGTAAGAGACAGAATCTTGAAAAAAATCCAGAAAATCAAATGAATTTTATGACTTGCACATAATTAATTTGCATTTTATTGCATTAAATAAGTATTTGATACAATAGAAAAACAGAACTTAATATTTGGAAAATAAACCTTTGTTTGCAATCACAGAGATCAGACGTTTCCTGTAATTCTTGACCAAGTTTGCACACAGTGCAGCAGGGATTTTGGCCCACTTCTACAGATCTTTCAGGTTTCAGAGCTGTCGCTGGGCAACATTGAGTTTCAGCTACCTCCAACGATTTTCTATTAGGTTCAGATCTGAAGACTGGCTAGGCCACTGCAGGACCTTGAAATGCCTCTTACAGAGACACTGCTTAGTTGCCCTGGCTGTGTGTTTTGGGTCATTGTCATGCTGGAAGACCCAGCCACAACCCATCTTCAATGCTCTTACTGAGAGAAGGAGGTTGTATGGCCAATATCTCACGATACATAACCCCTTCTATCCTCCATTCAATACGGTGTAGTTTTCTTGTCTCCTTTGCAGAAAAGCACCCCCAAAGTATGATGTTTCCCCCACCATGCTTGATGGTTGGGAGGGTGTTCTTGGAGTTGTACTCATCCTTCTTCCACGGCGAGTGGAGTTGATACCAAAAAAGTTCTGTTGTGGTCTGATCTGACCACATCACTTTCTTCTATGCCTTCTTTGAATCATCCAGATGGTCACTGGCGAACTTCAAACAGGCCTGAGCATGTACTAGCGTCACCTTGCGTGCCCTTCCAAATTTTAATTGCGGTAATGTTTGAGACTGTGGTCCCAGCTCTCCTCAGGTCATTGACCAGGTCCTCCTGTGTAGTTCTGGGCAGATTCCTGACCTTCCTCAGAATCATCTTTACCCCACGAGGCAGGATCATGCATGGAGCCCCAAACAGTCATCTTACGTTTATTCCATTTTTTAATAATTGTGCCAAAAGTTGTTGCCTTCTCACCAAGCTGCTTGCAAATTGTCCTTTAGCCCATTCCAGTCTTGTGCAGGTCTACAATTTGATCCCTGGTGTCCTTAGACAGCTCTTTGGTCCCGGCCATCGTGGAGAGGTTGGAGTGTGATTGATTGTGTGGACAGGTGTCTTTTATACAGGCAACAAGTTCAAACAGGTGCAATTAATATAGGTAATGAGTGCAGAGTAGGAGGGCTTGTTAAAGAAAAACTAACAGGTATGTGAGAACCAGAATTCTTGCTGGTTGGTAGGTGATCAAATAGTTATTTCATACAATAAGATGCACATTATGTAAAAATCATACAATTTGCATTTACAATTTACATACTCATGCGCAGGAGTGAGATTTGGAACGCTGTATGGATAACGTAGGATGCATTATCAACAGGAAACAAGCAGGAGGATGGCAATGGCAGTGATAGAGGAGGCACTGAAGCAAGACCAGCTATGCCCATCATACCAGGTGGTGGCCATAGCTTATGTTGGGGAAAACCTGGTGACAGGTCCCCTTAAAATAACAACCCCATAGCATTATTCCTTTTCCACCAAACTTTATAGTTGGCACAATGCAGTCAGGCTGTTCTTGACTCCTGGCATTTGCCAAACTAAGACTGGTCCATTAGATGCCAGATAGAGAAGTGTGATTCATCACTCCACAGAACACATTTCCACTCCTCCAAAGTTGAAAATCCATGTAAAAAGAACTCTGTGTGAACTAGCCTAGGACGTGTCCCAATTCTTTGCCAATATAGTGTCTATATGCAGTAAAACAAGTTTGGTCAGTTAAAGGCATTGTCCAAGCTTAGGATAAAAGTCTGCAGTCACGCTATGTGACTGTAGACTGCTGAATCAGGGCAGCGTGCTATGTACTTGTTGTCACAATTCCTTGATATCCACAATGCAATTTGCATACTTGCGGTCATGTGCAGACTAGACTCGTTTGTCTTTTCACAATAGAAGAGTGTCTAATTGGCTTATAGTCTAGTTGGCACTTGACTGCAAGTATGCAAATTGCTTAAATGCGGTCACAAGACTGCCCAATCGCATCGGGAATACTGGGGAATCGTGACAGCATGCACGCACTGCACACTGTCATGGCAGTCTGCAATCACATTTGATTTTTTCAAACAAGAAGCCAAGTGAATAGCACTAGTGGAACATATAAATCACACATGGAGATGATTGATCCTGTTTTACAGAAGTGAGGCGGAACTATCAACTTTTCTCCAGAATTATTAATCACACAGAATAACCGCAGACTTTTGTCCCAAGCTTCGATGACCCCTTTAACAGGGCATCCTGTATATCAGTTCTCTACAAGCTGTGGCTCTCGAGATGTAGTTAAGCTATATGCTGGAAAATCACAGATTGGAAACCACTGGAGTAAATACAATGGGGAAAATGTTTAATAACTGAAGGGAAATTCAGTGCAAGGAAATCTTTACTTTATGTGATGTCCAATTTATACTCTGAATTATATAGGATAATGTAAAATTCTCTTTTTACCTTGTAGCCAATGAAACAGAAGATGGACTTTGAGGTTCTCCACTGCTGTCCTCCTACATTACCCTCTGCAGACCAAAGATGCCCTATATTTCAGTATTAACGCTCCATCTCAAATCTCTTTTGCTCGCTCAGCCATTTGACTTCAATTAATCACATCATCATATTGACAGAATATGCTTGTAATTGCTTATAAACTGCTCCCCTGGGAGGAAAGCATCATGTATGTGTTATTAGCGTTTGTACTGATATCATAGGGCTCTGGGTAGTTTCATTCTATTTAAGTTAACAAATAACAAAGCAGTAATGTCCATATAGAATGTTTAACATGACCCTCTATTCTGAGGGCTAATTATTAATGAAAAATGTCCACCTTGCACTGATACCTGATTACATGAGTGCACAATCGGGAGGTATAACGCACAAGTGATATTTTAATTTATTGGACTAGTGCATCATACAATTGTTCTCAAAAGTTTGCATGCCCCAGCATAATTTTGCTTTCTTGGCCTTTTTCCAGAGAATATGAATGATAACACCAAAACTTTTTCTACACTCATGGTTAGTGGTTGGGTGAAGCCATTTATTGTCAAACTACTGTGTTTTCTCTTTTTAAATCATCACAGCCCAGAACATCCAAATGACTCTAATCAAAAGTTCACATACCCCGTGTCTTATTACCGTGTATTGCCCCCTCTAACATCAATGACAGCTTGAAGTCTTTTGTGGTGGTTGTGGATGAGGTTCTTTATTTTCTCTGATGGTAAAGCTGCCCACTCTTCTTGGCAAAAAGCCTCCAGTTACTACAAATTCCTGGGCTGTCTAGCATGAACTGCGGGCTTAAGATCTCCCCAGAGTGGCTCAATGATATTGATATTCTGGCTACTCCAGAACCTTCACTTTGTCCTGCTGTGACCTTGTGTTTTGGATCGTTGTCATTTTGGAACGTCCAAATGCTTCCCATGTGTAGCTTCCGGGCTAATGAGTACAAATTTGCCTCCAGTTATTTGCTGATAATGTGCTGCATTCATCTTTCCTTCAATTTTGACCAAGTTTCTTGTGCCTTTGTAGCTCACACATCCCCAGAACATCAGCGATCCACCTCCGTGCTTTACAGTAGGAATGGTGTTCCTTTCATCATAGGCCCTGTTGACCTCTCTCCAAATCTAACATTTACGGTGGCCAAAAAGTTTAAGTTTGGTCTAATCACTCCAAATTACCTTGTTCTAGAAGCCTTGAGGCTTGTCTCTGTGCTGTTTTGCGTATTGTAGGCGAGATACTTTGTGGCATTTGCACAGTAATGGCTTTCTTCTGGCGACTCTGTAACAAAGGCAACCTGGGGTGGCAGTCGTGGGCGAGTTTACTAAGTCACAGTCAGTGAGCATCCCGGCACCTTGTACATGGGGAGATAAGCGACGACTCGGTCCTGCTGTGCTGTCAGTTACCTCCTTCTCATGTTCACTTCGGTTGCTGGGGACCAAATCTCAGGAAACACCACAAAGCCGCAGTTCTTGTTCCAACGGTTAAACTTTACTGAACAGCAAGAGATCCATCACATCCAGGGTGCAACTCGCACAGGTCAACATTTCCTATTATTTCCCTGCTGCCTCTACGAACCATTCGGGTCCCATCTATTCATCAGCTCCCATGTTGGTCTCGGGCCCCTTATTCTGCCTGTGGACGATCCCGTTGAGCTGATGCCTGTGCTCACAGCTCTCCTGTCTGGAGCAGCTGTTACCTGGGAACTCTCTTTGCTCACTGATGCACATGTCCTGCCCTGGGCAAGACGAGCCGGAGCTTCTCCCTCTTTACAGAAATGCTTCCTCTATACCCCTGTGACTCTGCACTGTCACACCCTAACTCCTCCCATCTACTTAACCCCTATGTTGCCATACCTTGCCAACACTCCTTTCTATCCCTAAGCTTATGCAAGACACATAACAATACATGTACATAACAATATACACAGTAGTACAACATTTAATAAACATCAGGGCGCCGCCCATGGCACAGGTGAACAGTGTTCAGGAGAAGGAAGGAAACAGAGGGTCCCTGCCACCTTCTTACAACTCGACTATGCAGCCCATTTTTCTTCAAGTGCCTGCATATTGTGCATCTTGAGACAGCCACACCGCTAGTTTTCAGAGAATCCTGTATTTCAGCTAATGTTATTTGTGGTTTTTATTTGCATCCTGAACAATTTTCCTGGCACATGTGGACAACATTTTTTTTTTACAATTCAGCTACCTTTTTCCATAGATCCGTTGACAATTCTTTTGCTTTCCCCATGACTCGCAATCCGTAAACGTCAGTGGCTGGATGAAAGATGCAAGAGTCTGTCTGGATCCCATAAACTCACTCAGCTTTTATGCACACACACCAATTAGGCACTAACAATCACCTTTTCCTCCGATTATAGGAAATCCTCAGGATTATCTTATAGAGTTTCAAAAATTTTCAAATGAAACAATCTCATATAATATTAAATATTTTTTGTGACCTTAAAATTCTGCTTAGCTTGGTACACATGGTCTTTAACAACTTCCTTTTTTAACAAGTGTCTTCTGAACATTTCCTTCTTAAAGCGGTCTCCTCTATTCTGCACACTAACTTGCCCTCCGGAAGGCCAGAGGCTTCGGCGTTCTGCGGAACACTAGGAAAATGCTAAAACTTGTGCCCTCAGAAAGGCAAGTTAGTGTGCAGAATAGGGAAGAGTCACGTCTGATATACAGTGCCTACAAGTAGTATTCAACCCCCTGCAGATTTAGCAGGTTTAATAAGATGCAAATAAGTTAGAGCCTTCAAACTTCAAACAAGAGCAGGATTTATTAACAGATGCATAAATCTTACAAACCAAAAAGTTTTGTTGCTCAGTTAAATTTTTATAAATATTAAACATAAAAGTGTGGGTCAATTATTATTCAACCCCTAGGTTTAATATTTTGTGGAATAACCTTTGTTTGCAATTACAGCTAATAATCGTCTTTTATAAGACCTGATCAGGCCGGCACAGGTCTCTGGATTTATCTTGGCCCACTCCTCCATGCAGATCTTCTCCAAGTTATCTAGGTTCTTTGGGTGTCTCATGTGGACTTTAATCTTGAGCTCCTTCCACAAGTTTTCAATTGGGTTAAGGTCAGGAGACTGACTAGGCCACTGCAACACCTTGATTTTTTGCCTCTTGAACCAGGCCTTGGTTTTCTTGGCTGTGTGCTTTGGGTCGTTGTCTTGTTGGAAGATGAAATGACGACCCATCTTAAGATCCTTGATGGAGGAGCGGAGGTTCTTGGCCAAAATCTCCAGGTAGGCCGTGCTATCCATCTTCCCATGGATGCGGACCAGATGGCCAGGTCCCTTGGCTGAGAAACAGCCCCACAGCATGATGCTGCCACCACCATGCTTGACTGTAGGGATGGTATTCTTGGGGTCGTATGCAGTGCCATCCAGTCTCCAAACGTCACGTGTGTGGTTGGCACCAAAGATCTCGATCTTGGTCTCATGAGACTAGAGAACCTTGAACCAGTCAGTCTCAGAGTCCTCCAAGTGATCATGAGCAAACTGTAGACGAGCCTTGACATGACGCTTTGAAAGTAAAGGTACCTTACGGGCTCGTCTGGAACGGAGACCATTGCGGTGGAGTACATTACTTATGGTATTGACTGAAACCAATGTCCCCACTGCCATGAGATCTTCCCGGAGCTCCTTCCTTGTTGTCCTTGGGTTAGCCTTGACTCTTCGGACAAGCCTGGCCTCGGCACGGGAGGAAACTTTCAAATGCTGTCCAGGCCGTGGAAGGCTAACAGTAGTTCCATAAGCCTTCCACTTCCGGATGATGCTCCCAACAGTGGAGACAGGTAGGCCCAACTCCTTGGAAAGGGTTTTGTACCCCTTGCCAGCCTTGTGACCCTCCACGATCTTGTCTCTGATGGCCTTGGAATGCTCCTTTGTCTTTGCCATGTTGACCATGTATGAGTGCTGTTCACAAGTTTGGGGAGGGTCTTAAATAGTCAGAAAAGGCTGGAAAAAGAGATAATTAATCCAAACATGTGAAGCTCATTGTTTGTTGTGCCTGAAATACTTCTTAATACTTTAGGGGAACCAAACAGAATTCTGGTGGGTTGAGGGGTTGAATAATAAATGACCCTCTGAAAAGACTTTTCACAATTTAAAAAAAAAATAAACAAAGAAATAACATTCTTTTTTGCTGCAGTGCATTTCACACTTCCAGGCTGATCTACAGCCAAATGTCACAATGCCAAGTTAATTCCAAATGTGTAAACCTGCTAAATCTGCAGGGGGTTGAATACTACTTGTAGGCACTGTACATCATCTATTGACCAACAGAGAGAGGGAGGTGCCAAAAGTGTTCATAACCCAAAGAGGCAGAGTTTCGTTAAGTGCTTTCTTCCGCCCATTTACATACCGCTAAAAATGTGGGTATCTCAAGTTTCAGGCAATGGATTGACAATATGAAGGTACCAATGTGTTCATCTCTCACCAGGCTTCAGGTACATCTAAGCAGTTTATGGGGTTAAACTTATTGACAAATCCTCTTTTAAAATGTTGGGATAAAGTATAACCCATATGAAGTATCGTATTCTGCAGACTTCATTGTAGTACATGGCGTATTGGTAGATGGAGCCGGGTGCCGGAGTGCAATCATTGCTGCCTATTCCATAAAACACATCAATATTTCAGCTTCTAAAACATTTCTGAGTCTTTTAATGTCATACGCTCCATTTGTTTGAGTCTGTGCCTTTCGTGTCATATGAAGTATATCTTGCATTGCGCTGCTGCCTCTATATAAAGTGGCTGCTTGACAGATTTGCTTCATTGTAGTGTGTTGCAGCTCATCTATAGCATGAAACATTTAAAGAACATTTCCTGACAAATAAAAGAATTATGTGTCCTTGAGTCCTCCTCTTCTGTCTGAACTGTAGTGAATAATTTCTTACTTGCATCCCACAGCTTTTCTAGACTCCTGAATGGTATATCTGACCCCATATGTAGTGATAGAAAAAATTCTATTCAGGCCCAGACACTGATAGACCCAATGCAAAATCTGGAGCAGAGGGCCTTAAAGGGAACCTGACATCTGATACATGCTGCCCGATCCGCTGGCAGCATATATCACAGACTAGCTGTATGATTTCAGCCAGAAATGTTTAACTAGAGTGGGAGACATTATACCAAGAAGGAGACCAGATTGGAAGACATTATCCCAGATGTGGGACAATATTACTGGAATGGCCTCCCTTATTGGATACAATCCTCTCTAGTTATCTATGGGGTGGACCCTTGTTATGTAGCGTCCTCTGTTTTTTACAGCGCTGTCCCATTTTTATATAGTATCATGTCTTGTTATATTTAGCACTGTCCCTTACATAGGGTATTCTCATTATTTTTGGTAGTCACAGAGCACTCTCTTTATTACATAGTCCTCTCTTGATAGATATAAAATGACTGCTGATGGGCAGCATCTGACCGGAGGGCCTGTCCATTAGATTATTCCATCAGAAAAGAAGCTTTACCAAGCTCCATCAGTAGTCATTTTAGTTTATATCTAGCAAGAAAGTGCGGTATGTAATAAAGAACGGCACTATAAATAACAAAAATAATGAGAATCCGATATGTATGGGACAGTGCTGTACATAACAAGGGAGGGCACTATGTTATGTCAGTGTCCAACCCTGTATCTATGTCCGTCCATCTACGTAACTATCTTTCGACTACCTAACACAGTGGTGACACTAATAGGGTAGCAGAATGTGCCTTCCCTAAGAAAATTCGGAAGTTAACAAATTCTGCTCAATGTATTGTGTGTGCATTATCTGACATTGCATGCAGTAATGTGAATGGGGTGTTTAGATTGTCTAGCGGTCTGGTAGCCTTTTTTGGACTCAGATGCCTGGAGATCAATGTTAACTGAGTGCATCTGGCCACCTTTTCTACCATGATGCCCATGGCATCCTGTGAATGTAACTGGACAACCTGTCTGGATGCCAAGGGCACAATGTTGTTTGTGTGGAAGAAACTGGGCACACTGTCTTGGATTGTAAGTGTACCTATCCAGCCTGTACAATTGCCCTGGGCACCCCATGTGACATGCCAGGCCTGTAGAGGTGCTCGGCAGTTAGCAGGATCCTGCTTGTCACTGTCAGAGCTCAGTCAAACAGATGGGTTACAGCTGTGTGTGCCAGCATGGGGAACAGGACGCTCCCAGCCACTGGGGAGGGGAGAGAAGAGACAGAAGGGAAAGAGCAAGGAAAGGAGAGGGAAAGACACTTGGAAGGAAGAGAAGTGACAGACAAAGGAGAGATAAATATCACGGACTGACTGGCAGACCAAACCAATAAATCATACTCAGAAAAAATTACGTACATATGTTTGAATGATTCTTGAAGCTCTTTTTATATAATGTGCCTATGCAACAAGAAAAGACACCGTGATGTAAAGTAAAACATTTTTGTTGGGGCTCAGGAATTTTAAGTTACATTTTTGTGTTTTATTTGTATTGATGCTAATAATTAAAATGAGCCACAAATAAAGAAAAAATAATCAGAAGTTTTGGGCTCAATATTAGGAGAACATCTGTGCCAATGTGTCCTCATGACAACACATCCTACCCCTGAGCTTGAAAGCTTATTGACATTGGCAACCAAGCTGGCATCTTCTTTCAGTCTCACATATGTGGTATCGAACTGAGAGCTAGATATTAGGTGTTATAAGTCCCATTGTTCCTAGGATAATAGAGGAGTAGAAAAAGTCAACAGATCAATCGCCAACAGGTCCTCCTGAGTAAATCCAATGTCATTGGCAATCACCTTCTTTCCGCTTTATCCACATCATCAGGATGTACTGTAGTTGAAATTGAAAACTGCGGCAGCGCTTGGGAGCCATCGACTCTTGGCCCCACCAGTCACACTTGTAGATCACAAACCCTTTAAGCCTGCGGCCTATGAGAGAGGGCATATCTGCAGAATATACAGGTGCCATGCTTGCAATGTGCCATTCTGTGTCAGCCTTCAGACCTCTCAAACTACAGGCTGGAAAATTCTTGCAGACTGGATAATTATTTTTGGTTGGTTCTGTGTGGCATTACTACTATCAGGGACTATATGCCTGAAATGGTTGTTTTTGAGGGCGCTTATACTTTCAGAGTACTAATAGTACCTTTTTTAGTGGAAACTTTGTGGGCTATTAATTATTGTTAAGGGTTCAAGCTCTATACAGTTACGTATTATCTGGGGTGTTATTTGCGGAAATAATAACTGTTGGGGTCACTGTGGCAATTTTATTATTGATTGTCTATAAATAGGTTACAGTTATCTTCACAGTTCCACATTTAAGGGGTGCTTGGTAGCACTGTAGGTACTGTATTAGGGGTAAAAATACTGGACAAAAAGATGGTAGTAGAAGTAAGTTTAAAACCTACGATGTCTGACTAATAAACTCTGTAGTGGCCACTTCTACCTTGGAGAAGCATTTATGCTGATCTGGGTTGCGAAAGTAAGACAAAATAAGAAAATACAAAGATTTTCAAAATAATAAACCTGTCTATTCCCTAAATGCAAATGAGAGATATAGAGCTGCCACTTAGTGTAGAAAAAAAAAGGCAGATCTTGAAATAAACATAAGAAATTACTTTTCATAAAGCCTTCTATACCTGTCTTTTCCACTCCATCACCAGTAGATGTTGGTACAATTTTTCCATCTGTATTAGTTGGGCTAGAAACAAGAATGGCAGAGCTAAATGAAAATATGCAAACAGAAATTAGGTAATTAGGCGTGGATTCAAATTTTTGGTTCCCTGTTTGCTTGAGGGAAACTTCACCTCTTTTCAGACCACACCGCTTTCTGCCAATCACACTCAATTACATGGCCTTTCCTCATCCATAAAATAAAAGTAGCGGAAACCAAAATTTAATTCACATTTTACTGCAAGTAATGTAGTAGATGTTACCTGCAGTGCTATATACTTCAGTACACTACAAATATCACACATTACCCCTTTGTGCAGTAATAATATACAAGTGCGTCACAAGATTAAATAATCAGCACAGCTATCACACCCTACCAAGGCAGGTCTCCCCTCTTTCTGCCTCCCTTCCCCAACAAATACAAAGGTTTAATGCTCCTAACATAAATAAAGATTTATTAATCCTTAACTTGTCACATGGCACATTGCTATATTAACATGGAAATGTAGAACATAATTTGATAAGTTAAGAATTGGTACATCTGTACACAATTGGAACCACTATTTGTACATAAATACAGCTTCAGAACCATGATCAGTACAAGATTACCAAAACCGAACCATCATCAGTACATGAATACAGCACCAGTACAACATAAGTACATGAATGTGACACCAGAGCTAACATAAGTACATGAATACAGAAACAAAACCAGCATAGGTAAATGAATATCGCATCAGAACCACCAATTGTACATGAATACAGGACCGGAACCATCATCACTACATTAATACTAACACTACATGAATGCAGCACTAGAATCATCATCAGTGCATTCATACAGCACCAAGCTTAGTATAGTGATCAATTGCAATGCCAAGTCAACCTCTGCAATATACATTAGTTTTGCATCAACTTACAACTTCCAGTATTTCCTTAACAATGCTAAGAGGATGTTAAGTGTTGTAGTTACCAGCCATAATATCAGTCATTTATACCCCTCAAACAAATTCAGAAGTAGGAAAAAAAATAATATACAAATATAAATTTTAATTATAAGTACAAAAATTTAAGAACAACATAGAAAAAGAGACATGATTAAAAAATGTACGGTATACAAAAACAGGAGAGGAAAGGGATGTGCCCTGCTTTAATCAGATCTATTTATTGAATGATAGATCAGAAAAATATTTAGCAATATAATAAAAGCAGACAATATGTAAAAATAAGAATAAATACTTGATGACAAATTAAATATATATACATAAATATATAGGAAAATAAATAAATAACAAGTGAAAGCAAAGATGTATGCAAATATATATATATATATATATATATATATATATATATATATATATACACAGTACAGACCAAAAGTTTGGACACACCTTCTCATTTAAAGATTTTTCTGTATTTTCATGACTATGAAACTTGTACATTCACACTGAAGGCATCAAAACTATGAATTAACGCATGTGGAATTATATACTTAACAAAAAAGTGTGAAACAACTGAAATTATGCCTTATATTCTAGGTTCTTCAAAGCAGCCACCTTTTGTTCTGATGACTACTTTCACACTCTTGGCATTCTCTGGATGAGCTTCAAGAGATAGTCACCGGAAATGGTTTTCACTTCACAGGTGTGCCCTGTCAGGTTTAATAGGTGGGATTTCTTGCCTTATAAATGGGGTTGGGACCATCAGTTGTGCTGTGCAGAAGTCTGTTGGATACACAGCTGATAGTCCTACTGAATAGACTGTTAGCTGCCTTTTTCTTGCCATAATACAAATTCTAAGTAAAGAAAAACGAGTGGCCATCATTACTTTGGGAAATGAAGGTCAGTCAGTCCGAAAAATTGGGAAAACTTTGAAAGTGTCCCCAAGTACAGTGGCAAAAACCATCAAGTGCTGCAAAGAAACTGGCTCACAAGAGGACCGCCCCAGGAAAGGAAGACCAAGAGTCACCTCTGCTTCTGAGGATAAGTTTATCCGAGTCACCAGCCTCAGAAATCGCAGGTTAACAGCAACTCAGATTAGAGACTAGGTCAATGCCACACAGAGTTCTAACAGCAGATACATCTCTACAACAACTGTTAAGAGGAGACTTTGTGCAGCAGGCCTTCATGGTAAAATATCTGCCAGGAAACCACTGCTAAGGACAGGCAACAAGCAGAAGACACTTGTTTGGGCTAAAGAACACAAGGAATGGACATTAGAGCAGTAGAAATTTGTGCTTTGGTCTGATGAGTCCAAATTTGAGATCTTTGGTTCCAACCACCGTTCTTTGTGCGACGCAGAAAAGGTGAACGGATGGACTCTACATGCCTGGTTCCCACCGTGAAGCTGGTGACACTGTTGGGGAGTTATTCAAAATTGAAAGCATACTAAACCAGCATGGCTACAACATCATTTCTTGCAGCGGCATGGTATTCCATCCAGTTTTGCGTTTAGTTGGACCATCATTTATTTTTCAACAGTAAAATGACCCCAAACGCACCTCCAGGCTGTGTAAGGGCTATTTGACCAATAAAGAGAGTGATGGGGTGCTACTCCAGATGGCCTGGCCTCCACAGTCACCAGACCTGAACCCAATTGAGATGGTTTGGGGTGAGCTGGACTGCTCCCGGCGATTGCTAGGAGGAGGCACGATCAGCTGAATATACAGACGCTGTAAGAGGGGGGACCTGGGTGACAGGCTGACACACGCAGTGCGCATGCCCAGGAATCCTAGCCCACACTGTGCATAATGCATAACACACTGCGGTGCTGGGATTCCCAAGGTGGGTGGCCGCACTGGCCGCACAGGCGCAGTCTGCAAGCCTGGCTGGGACGTCAGACGACCAGAGCTTACTGCGCCTGCACAACACAGTAGTACACAGCGCAGGCGCCGGTTTTGAAGCGAAAACAGCGTGGAGGGGGCGCCGCCGAAAGCCCCTGAAGATTTGAGTGACGGCAGAGTAGCGGTTCAAGCTGGGGAGTGAGGACCTGCCTCCCTGGATAAAGACAGGTATTTTGGATAAGTTTCAAAACGCTTTATTTTGGGAATACATGAACCAAAAACTAAAAGAGCCACCTTGTTAGAATGCAGCATTACTGCTGCACAAAGTGGCTCTTTTAGTTTTTAACGGCTGGAGGGGGGTGACACTGGCCCTTTAAATTTTTGTGCCAGAAGCAGTGTGAAAGACTGGTGGAAAGCATGCCAAGACGCATGACAGCTGTGACTAAAAATCATGGTTATTCCACAAAATATTGATTTCTGAACTCTCCCTGAGCTAAAACATTAGTATTGTTGTTTCTAACTGATTATGAACTTGTTTTCCTTGCATTATTTGAGGTCTGAAAGCACTGTTATTTTTTAAATTTTGACCATTTCTCCTTTTCAGAAAACAAAAACAAAATTTATTGCTTGGAAATTCGGAGACATGTCAGAAATTTATAGAATAAAAGAACAATTTACATTTTACTGAAAAATATGCATATAAAGAGAAAAATCAGACAAACTGAACATTTTGCAGTGGTCTCTTAATTTTTTCCAGAGCTGTATATACAGTGGGTATGGAAAATATTCAGATCCCTGTAAATTTTTCACTCTTTGTTTCATTGCAGCCATTTGGTAAATTCAAAAAAGTTAATTTTTCTTTTTCATTAATGTACACTCTGCACCCCCATCTTGACTGAAAAAAAACAGAAATATAGAAATTTTTGCAAATTTATTAAAAAAGAAAAACTGAAATATCACATGGTCATAAGTATTCAGACCATTTGCTCAGTATTGAGTAGAAGCACCCTTTTGAGCTAGTACAGCCATGAGTCATCTTGGGAATAATGCAACAAGTTTTTCACACCTGAATTTGGGGATCCTCTGCCATTCTTCCTTGCAGATCCTCTCCAGTTCCGTCAGGTTGGATGGTGAACATTGGAGGACAGCCATTTTCAGATCTCTCCAGAAATGCTCAATTGGGTTTAGGTCGGGGCAGGACTGGCTGGGCCAGTCAAGAATGGTCACAGAGTTGTTCTGAAAGCACTCCTTTTTTATTTTAGCTGTGTGCTTAGGATCCTTGTCTTGTTTGAAGGTGAACCTTTGGCCAAGTCTGAGGTCCAGAGCACTCTGGAAGAGGTTTTCATCCAGGATATTGTACTTGGCCGCATTTATGTTTGCTTTAATTGCAATTAGTCATCCTCTACCTGCAGCTGAAAAACACCCCATAGCATGATGCTGCCACCACCATGTTCCACTGTCGGGATTGTATTGGGCAGGTGTTGAGCAGTGCCTGGTTTTCTCCAGACATACCACTTAGAATTATCACCAAAAAGGTATATCTTTGTCTCATCAGACCAGAGAATTTTATTTCTCATAGTCTGGGAGTCCTTCATGTGTTTTTTAGCAAACTCTGTGCAGGCTTTCATATGTCTTGCACTGAGGAGAGGATTCCATCAGGCCACTATGCCATACAGGCCCGACTGGTGGAGGGCTGCAGCGATAGTTGACTTTGTAGAACTTTCCCCCATCTCCCTACTACATCTCTGAAGCCCAGCCACAGTGATCTAGGGGTTCTTTTTTACCTCTCTCACCAAGGCTCTTCTTCCACGATTGCTCAGTTTGGCTGGACCGCCAGGTCTAGGAAGACTTCTGGTGGTCCCAAACTTTTTCCATTTAAAGATTATGGAGGCAACTCTGCTCTTAGGAACCTTGAGTACTGCATAAATTCTTTTTTAACCTTGGCTAGATCTGTGCCTTGCCACAATTCTGTCTCTGAGCTCCTTGGCCAGTTGCTTTGACCTCATGATTCTCATTTGGTCTGCCATGCACTGTGAGGTCTTATATAGACAGGAGTGTGCCTTTCCAAATCAAGTCCTATCAGTGTAATTAAACACAGCTGGACAATGGAGGAGGAGTAGAACCATCTCAAGGAGGATCACAGGGAAATGGACAGCATGTTACTTAAATATGAGTATCTGAGCAAATAATAATAATAATAATTTCATTTATATAGCGCCAACATATTCCGCAGCACTTTACATTATAGAGAGGACTTGTACAGACAGACATTACAGAACAACAATAAATACCATTCAAAACAGATACCAAGAGGAATGAGGGCCCTGCTCGCAAGCTTACAAACTATGAGGAAAAAGGGGAGACACGAGAGGTGGATGGTAACAATTGCTTTCGTTGTTCAGATCAGCCATAGTGTAAGATTCGAGTGTTCATGTAAAGCTGCATGAACCAGTTAACAGCCCAAATATGTAACAGTACAGACACAGAGGGCTAATTAAATGCATAAAGTGCATGAGAACATGATGCGAGGAACCCGATTATGGTTTAAGTTTTTTGAATGGGCCACACAGGGATAGTTAGGTTAATGCGTTGAGACGGTAGGCCAGTCTGAATAAATGTGTTTTTAGGGCACGCTTAAAACTGTGGGGATTGGGGATTAATCGTATTAACCTGGGTAGTGCATTCCAAAGAATTGGCGCAGCACGTGAATTGGAGACGGAAATGGGAGGTTCTGATTATTGAGGATGTTACCCTCAGGTCATTAGCAGAACGAAGAGCATGGGTAGGGTGGTAGGCTGAGACAAGGGAGGAGATGTAGGGTGGTGCTGAGCCATGGAGTGCTTTGTGGATGAGGGTAATAAGTTTGTACTGGATTCTGGAGTGGATGGGTAACCAGTGTAATGACTGGTACAAGGTAGAGGCATCGGTATAGCGATTGGTGAGGAATATGATCCTGGCTGCAGCATTCAGGACAGATTGGAGAGGGGAGAGTTTGGTAAGAGGGAGACCGATTAGCAGAGAGTTACAATAATCCAGACGAGAATGAATAAGAGAAACAGTAAGAGTTTTTTTCAGAGTCGAAAGTAAGAAAATTGTAGAAATGTTTTGAGATGCAGATAAGAAGAGCGAGCCAGTGATCAGATGTGGGGGGTGAATGAAAGCTCGGAATCAAGTATGACCCCAAGGCAGCGGGCATGTTGCTTGGGGGTAATGGTGGAACCACAAACAGAGTTGGCAATGTCAGGCAAAGGTAGGTTAGTAGAGGGAGAAAACACGAGGAGTTCAGTTTTTGACAGGTTTAGTTTCAGATAGAGGGAGGACATGATGCTAGAGACAGCGGTAAGACAATCACTGGTGTTTTCTAATAAGGCAGGCGAGATATCAGGAGCAGAAGTGTATAATTGGGTGTCATCAGCATAGAGATGGTACTGGAAACCAAATCTACTGATTGTTTGTGCAATAGGGGCGGTATACAGAAAGAAGAGGAATGGGACCTAGAACCGATCCTAGAGGAACTCCAACAGTAAGGGGAAGATGAGAGGAGGAGGAACCAGCAAAAGATACAGTGAAAGAGTGGTCAGAGAGATAGGAGGAGAACCAGGAGAGAACAGTGTCCTTGAGGCAGATTGAGTGTAGCATAGTGAGGAGGAGCTGATGATCCACAGTATCGAATGCTGCGGAGAGATCCAAGAGAATTAGGCTGCCTTCACACTAGCAGTATTTGGTCAGTATTTTACATCAGTATTTGTAAGCCAAAACCAGAAGTGGGTGATAAATGCAGAAGTGGTGCATATGTTTCTATTGTACTTTTTCCTCTGATTGTTCCACTCCTGGTTTTGGCTTACAAATACTGTTGTAAAATACTGACCAAATACTGCTAGTGTGACGGCAGCCTTAGCATGGAGTAGTGACTATTAGATTTAGCTGTTAGTAGAGCAGAGACTTTAGTGAGGGCGGTTTCAGTAGAGTGTAAAGAGCGGAAACCAGATTGAAGAGATTCGAGAAGAGAGATATCTGAGAGATAGCGGATAAGATGTGAGCGGAGCAGGCTTTCGACGAGTTTGGAGATGAAGGGAAGATTAGAGACAGGTCTATAATTAGCGGCACAGTTTTGGTCGAGGGATAGTTTTTTAACCCCTTAACGACCGCCGATACGCCTTTTAACGGCGGTCATTAAGGGTACTTAAACCACAGTGCCGTTAATTAACGGAGCTGTGAAAAAAGTAAATAGCGCCCCCCAGAGTCCGATTTTCTCTGGGATCTTGGCTGCCGGGGGTAGCCGAGACCCCAGAGAACATGATTCGGGTCGGTTTTTACCGACCCCGCTTTTGCGATCGCCGGTAATTAACCGTTTACCGGCGATCGCAAAAAAAAAATCCAGACTTGCGTTTTCTTTCTCTCCCCTCTGATCGCACATTAGAGGGGAGAGAATTAGGGTCCCCCGAGCCCTCCACGGTACCTTACATACTGAAAAAGGTGCCCCCCCGGTCCCCGACCCTCCTCCGTGTCCTCTGGCCTCCAAGATGGCGGGCGCATCTGCACAAAACCTAGCTTCCCCCGCCAGTGTATTGGGGTCGGTTTTTACCGACCCCAGGAGCGATCGCAATCCCGGGGGTCTTTACAGACCCTCGGGGTTGCGATCGCTGCATATAGTATGTTAAAAAAAGTTTGCTTTGCATTTCCCTCCCCTCTGATGTGATCGCACATCAGAGGGGAGAGAAATAGAGTCCCCCAAGCCCCCCACCATACCTAGAAGTCCCCCGGTCCCAGGTCCCCGGCCCACAGCTCCCGGCCCCCCTTCTTCTCTGCTGGAAGAAAATGGCAAGTGCATGCGCAGTGCGCCCGCCATGATCTGCCAGCAGCCACCCAGCAACCAGTGAGAATTTTCTCATTGGCTGCTGGGTTTTGATTACTGTGATATGTCCTATCACAATGATCAAAACCCCTAATATTTAATAAATATGGCAGCACTTGGGCTGTACCTCTCTCTTCTCTCCTTATAGTTGTTCTGGGAGAGAAGAGAGAGAGACTACATTTCAAGTGCTGCCCTGTCAGTTAACAAAAACATATTTCTGCATCCGCCAGCATCCCATTTACCCACCCCCGTTCTCCATAATCCCTGCATCATCAGCAGAGGATTATGAAAAAAAAATTTACAATTTTTTTTCTAATAATTTTGTAAATCATTCTTAGGGTTAGCAGAGGAAATAAATAAAATGGCCCGCAGAACTTTCAGCGCGGAGCAAGCTTACAACCTGTTTTACTTCGGCAGCTCCGGCAGTGAAACAGAATCTGC
Organism: Ranitomeya imitator; assembly: GCF_032444005.1. Classification (NCBI taxonomy): domain Eukaryota; kingdom Metazoa; phylum Chordata; class Amphibia; order Anura; family Dendrobatidae; genus Ranitomeya; species Ranitomeya imitator. The sequence goes on along the minus strand of NC_091283.1, from coordinate 508,499,074 downwards.
CTCTGAAGCTGAGCAGCTTTCAGACAGTGATGACGACTCTTCCTCCACGGGATCCCCCAGCCCGGTGGTAGCGGAGTGGGTCGTCACTGCTGAAGCTTCAGAGGCAGGACCAAGTACCCCCACCGCTGTGGTATAATGACACCTCATTTTCCCCTCAAATTCCCCCTTTTTCTGCAGCCCCTGGAATAAGAGTAGATGTCGCCAATTTTACCCCTATTGATTTTATTTCAAATTTTCATTAGCCCTGAAGTCCTGCAATTAATCGTCCACCAAACAAACCTATATGCCCGGCAATATATTTCCCAAAAACCCACTGCTTTTCATTCCCGTTCCTGGATCCCCACAAATGTCCCCGAAATAAAAAAATTCTTAGGCCTCACCTTGAATATGGGTTTAGTAAAAAAAACGCACACTCCGCTCTTACTGGGCAACAAAAGCTGTCCACTGCACCCCTGTATTTGCAGCCGTCATGTCCCGAGTCCGTTACGAAGCCCTGATGAGATTCCTCCACTTCAGTGACAATTCCCAAGCTCTCCCAAGAACTGACCCCAACTACGATCGGCTAAATAAATTAAGACCCCTAATTTCCCTCCTAAAAACTTCGTTTCTAAATTCCTATACGCCAGAGCAAAATGTGGCAGTCGACGAGTCCTTGATGAGCTACAAGGGCCGTCTGTCATTCCGCCAATTTATTCCCTCCAAGAGAGCCAAATACGGCATAAAATTATACAAAACTTGCGAGAGCTCATCAGGGTACACGTCCACCTTCCTAATTTATGAAGGTAGGGACCGCCAAATAAACCCCCCAAACTGACCCCAGACAATTGGTAAAATTGTCTGGGAGCTAATGACGCCCTTTGTCCATCAAGGGTACCACGTGTATACTGAAAACTACTATGCGAGCATCCCCCTATACAAATCCCTCCATGCTGCAAATACAGGGGCCTGTGGGACAGTGAGGAAAAACAGAGTGGGGTTTCCGTCACAGTTGGTGTCCAGACGTTTGGAGAGGGGGGCGTCATTCTCACTCGCAAGTGACCAACTTCTTGCAGTGAAGTGGAAAGACAGAAAGGACGTCTACATGCTTTCCACATTGCATACGGACACCACTGTGACGGTCAGAGAGAGGGGGTGCCACCAGGGACAGGGAAAAACCAGTCTGCGTCACAGACTATAACAAACATATGGGTGGCGTAGACTTGTCAGGCCAGGTTCTGCAACTATACCTGGTCAAGAGGAAGACCAGGGCGTGGTATATGTTATTGGAATTATGGAATCTCAGTTGTAAAATAAAAATATCCACAACTCATTCATCCTGGACAATTAACAACAGTTAGATAAGTAATTATACTTATGTGATCACTCATACATACATGCTCATTCAGGGATTGTTGTTTCTTTTCCTTTCACTTTCAGTTGATTTTTACAAGAAGAAAATCCCTTATCTCAATCACTCCACCTAATTCAGCTCAAACTGCGCTGAATAATGTCTTCTGTCACATACAGAGGACCACACCTAACGGAACCCCTCATCAATCAGGGATTTATGTTTATTCCTTATACTCATTTACTCACCTCTTATCTCATTCAGAGTTCTCATAGACATACAAGGCTCACACAGCCTGCCTATTTTGCACTTTGGAATTAACACAACTCTATATAACAAAAACTGCAGCAGTGTCCACTGACACTCTGAAAGCACTTTAAGGCCAAACAACAAAAACCACGGCCTTATACAAAATACAGCTTCATATAATGTACTGCCAATCCAAAATGACCAAAATAACAACACTGCACAGAGTCTATCCCAGCTCTGTATTACTCACTACACAAATACACAACCAATTAGGATACTGACAAATGATACAGATAACAATTATCATCTTATAACTCTATTATTCAACTCTCATACGGACATAAATAGACAAAACACAAAACTCACTGGTGATGTGGATTCTTTGAACCATGTTCGCAGCCTTTTACCCAGAGGTATGGAGAGATCCAGATGAGAGATTGCAAGTGCAAAACAGGTTTGTAAGAATAATATTTCTCACCTTGCTGCAGCTGGTGTTTTGCATGCCAATCTCCCAGAAGCTCCCCCATACGGATTCCGAATAAGCTGGATACACGGCCCCGGTCGGGCGCCAAAACTGTTATAGCTGTTTTTCATTCTGACCCAAATGTCAGCTTACAGATCACCAGTGAGACCAAATTGTGGAGTTACGCCCGTCATTTTACAAGCGCGCTTGGAGACAAAAAGACACCTCACACATATCCTGTGAGCAAGTCACTTTTATCTGAAGTAATAGAGCAAGAGGCAATATTATATACCATTTACAACAACTGTAACTCTAATGTAATTCATGTAGCCCCCTCCATCACCCAGGGTCATACTGACCTTTATTCTCTAGCGTACCCAAAGCATGTTGTGACTGAGTATTGGGAACATACATGATAAGAAGTATGGTCTCCTTGAATTGGAGACATTAAGACTACTGCATCAACAGATTCTAGCAATTGTAGCAATTAAAGGCAAAAGGCACTTAAAGGCAAACTATTAACCCTTCTATATCATATAAAAAGGTGGCAATCTACCTTATTCAAACTGCCACATATAACAGCTTTGTCCTGTATAATAAATCCCAAGGACCACTTACGTTCCTGCACTTTCAGGAAAAAGTTGTAGAGAGCCTCATATTTGAGTCAATGGCACCGGGGGAAGCCTTCGACTCTGAGGATTCCCGGAGACTTTCAGAACGCCATTTTCCTCACCCTGTCTCTGTCACTCCCACCCAAAGGTATCCTCAAAAAAGATGCCGAGTTTGCAGAAAGCATGGCAGACGGAGTGATTCCCGATTCTATTGCCCCACATGCCCATCCCAACCAGGCCTTTGTATCTCCCCCTGTTTTGAGACCTACCACACCACCTACAATTATTAGTTTGGTTTTTTTTTCAATAATTTTTATTTTTTGCTTAGTGACCCCAGTAGAACAATTTGGAACAATTGATAAAGAATATTTTAATTAGTAGATCCCATTTTACCCCATTTCACAATTAATTCCAGAACTTGATCAATCCCATACCAAACTACTATTCCAACAAATTCTCATCAGTGTTGCCACGTCAATAAGCGTTAGAATGTGGACCCCAGAAATGATCTTGAAAAGTGAGATCATCTGAAAATGAATTCTAGGACTTGATTACTCACAAACATTTTTGACCATTTATCTAACTTTGACTGTTTTTACAACTGTCTTGCTACACAAAACTTTGGCTTCCATTTATATTACTTATATTTATGTTGATGATACACACCTAGATAAATTCCTTAGGGGGTCTTGTTTCCAAAATGGGGTCACTTGTGGGGGGTTTCCACTGTTTAGGCACATCAGCGGCTCTCCAAACGCGACATGGTGTCCGATCTCAATTCCAGGGAATTCTGTGTTGAAAAAGTCAAATGGCGCTCCTTCTCTTCTGAGCTCCACTGTGCACCCAAACAGAGGTTTACCCCCACATATGGGGTATCGACATACTCAGGACAAATTGCACAACAACTTGTGGGGTCCAATTTGTCTTGCTACACTTGGGAAAATAAAAAATCATTTTTGTGAAAACAAAAAGATTTTTAATTTTTTCGGCTCTACGTTATAAACTTGTGTGAAGCACTTGGGGGTTCAGAGGGTTGACCACACACCTAGATAAGTTCCTTAGGGGGTCTAGTTTCCAAAATGGGGTCACTTGTGGGGGGTTTCCACTGTTTAGGCACATTAGCGGCTCTCTAAACGCGACATAGTGTCCGATATCAATTCCAGGGAAATCTATGTTGAAAAAGTCAAATGGCGCTCCTTCCCTTCTGAGCTCTACTGTGCACCCAAACAGAGGTTTACCCCCACATATAGGGTATCGGCATTCTCCGGACAAATTGCACAATAAATTTTGAGGTTCATTTTCTCTTTTTACACTTGTGAAAATAAAAAAAATTGGTTCTGAAGTAAAATGTTTGTGAAAAAAAGTAAAATGTTAATTTTTTCCTTCCACATTGTTTCAGTTCCTGTGCAGCAACTGAAGGGTTAATAAAGTTCTTGAATGTGTTTTTGCGCACCTTGAGGGGTGCAGTTTTTAGAATGGTGTCACTTTTTGGCATTTTCTGCTATATAGACCCCTAAAAATGACTTCAAATGTGAGGTGGTCCCTAAAAAAAATGGATTTGTAAATTTTGCTGTAAAAATAAGAAATTGCTGGTCAAATTTTAACCCTTATAACTCCCTAATAAAAAAAAAAATGTGTTTCCAAAATTGTGCTGATGTAAAGTAGGCATATGGGAAATGTTATTTATTGACCATTTTGTGTGACATATCTCTCTGATGTAAGGGCATAAAAATTCAAAGTTTGAAAATTGCAAAATTTTCGCCATATTTCCATTTTTTTAATAAACGCAAGTAATATCGAAGAAATGTTACCACTAACATGAAGTACAATATGTCACGAAAAAACAATCTCAGAATCAGCAGGATCCGTTGAAGCGTTCCCGAGTTATAACCTCATAAAGTGACAGTGGTCAGAATTGTAAAAATTGGCTCGGTCATTAAGTACCAAATTGGCTCTGTCACTAAGGGGTTAAGTAATGGATGTATGATGGCATGCTTAAATGAGGAGGGAAAGATACCGGAAGAGAGAGAGGTTGAATATTTTTGTTAGGTGAGAGGTGACAGCAGGGGAAAGGGACTGGAGGAGATGTGACAGAATGGGGTCACTGGTGCAAGTGGTTGGGCGAGAAGATGCAAGGAGCCTGATTACTTCTTCTGTGACTGGTTCAAAGTCAGAGAGTGAGCTAGATGCAGTGGGGGAGGGAGGACAGTGCATGGTATGAGGGGATTGGGAGATAATTTCCTGTCGGATGTGGTCAATTTTTTGTTTGAAGTAGTTGGCCAAATCGTCAGCGCAGAGATCTGTGGTTGGGGCCTGCACTCTGTTACGGCTGTGACCGTAAACGCGGCCATGGCGATGCCCCCACGTCACCAAACCATGACGACGTGGGCGAGCGTCCCAAATGGGAACGCGATGTGGACCCACTGGACCACATAGAGTAACCTGGACCTACCCAGACTAGGGAAGGGCAGCGAGCAGGGTCTGTGGCAGCTGAGCATATGAACAAGATGGCAATATGCAGAACCTGAGGTATGAAGAAACAAAGTTTACTTAAATGAAAACACAGTACAGAACAAAACATAATGATGTCAGGATCCCGATTCCACACATCAGAGTAGGGTACATGTCTCAGGATAACAGACAAAGGCAGGAGGACATCACGGGTTGATGCAGTCCAGGGTCATCTGGCACGGGCTTACTAGGACGGTCTCTTTCTCAGGCGCAGCACAGGCTCAGCAGGAGACTGTCAGACACCGACCTTGGACAGGCGTCAGACGATGGCAGGTGTCATCACGGGTTGATGCAGTCCAGGGTCATCTGGCACGGGCTTACTAGAACAGCCTCTCTCAGGCGTAGCACAGGCTCAGCAGGAGAACATCAGGCACCGACACAGGACAGACGTCATCACAGGGTGTACTCCGGGGAACATCGAGTCACAGGCAGGACATCAGGACACAGGCTGGACATCAGGACACAGGCTGGACATCAGGACACAGGTTGGACGTCCTGGACACTGGCGTGGCAGCCCAGGTCATCGGCTGGGACACTGGCATGGCAGCCCAGGACACCGGACACAGGAATGACATCAGGATATAGGCAGGGCATCAAGACATCAGGAATACGGATACACATAAAAAAATAAAAATAAATCTTTATTTTTATATAGCGCTAACATATTCCGCAGCGCTTTACAGTTTGCACACATTATCATCGCTGTCCCCGATGGGGCTCACAGTCTAGATTCCCTATCGGTATGTCTTTGGAATGTGGGAGGAAACCGGAGTACCCGGAGGAAACCCACGCAAACACGGAGAGAACATACAAACTCTTTGCAGATGTTGTCCTGGGTGGGATTAGAACCCAGGACCCCAGCGCTGCAAGGCTGCGGTGCTAACCACTGCACCACCGTGCTGCCCACATCTGGGTCACTGGCGTGGCAGCCCAGGTCATTGGCTGGGACACTGACGTGGCAGCCCAGGGCATCAGGACATCGGACACAGGAAGGACATCAGGACATAGGCAGGGCATCAGGACATCAGGAATACGGATAGACATCTGGGACACTGGTGTGGCAGCCCAGGTCATTGGCTGAGACACTGGCATGGCAGCCTAGGGCATCAGGACATCGGAAACAGGAAGGACATCAGGACACAGGCAGGGCATCAGGACAACAGGAATACCGGATAGACATCTGGGACACTGGCAGGCAGCCCAGGTCATTGGCTGAGACTCAGAGGGCACAGGATCAGGTAGCGGTAGTCATCAGGTTCCTAGCTACTGCCGTCAGGCTCCGGGCATCAGACCTAGGAAGGAACTCAAGCGTGATGGTGCAAGCACCGCCGGATTGGACCTGGGCCAGGCGGGGTTAGCTCCGCATAACAGGCTGAGCACAGCAAAGTAAGGGCTCAGCATAAATACCAGACTCCATCTTTAAAAGATGAGCCCAGGAAGTTCAGTCACTGGGTACGGGGTGTCAGACAAAAAAAGGACTTCAGGAACATAACAGAGGACACAGTTCAGACAGGGTCAGGTACTGGATATGCAGCCTCCAGGATAGGCGGATCTGGGTACTCTGCCCCCAGAGCAAGCGGAAGACAGGTATCAGCTCTCCCAGAACATACTGCAGACAGAATGGGAGCTGGATACCTAACTCACAAGGCAAGACACAGAAACACAATGCAATGCTCTGGCAACGCCCAACAGGAAAGAGGGAGTTTATATAGGAGCTGCCCCTCAGCAATAGGCTGAGGAAGCAACACAGGTGCACACTCAAACCCTAATAAAAGCAGGGTAGGTGTGGCCGCGCGCACCCCAAGCACAGACAGAAACCATTACAGCACAGACAGTACAGAAACTGTGGCTTAGGGCAACTGGCATTGACTTATAGCCTGAACACACGTGGAAAGTCGTGCACCAGCTGCAGAGGACCTTGCAAGCCGCGGATAGCTTCCACAGCGGCAGCCAGGGACCACACATGCGAGTGGTCATGCAGCAGAGCAAAGACATCACAGCACATGTACAGCTATGCAGCAGCACAGGGAACTGAGCCGCATCCATACAGGTAACAGACTACAGTATCCATGCAAGTTAGGGGGAGAGGATTAAGGGTTAAAGCAGAGACATGCAAAAGTAACGCCGAAGAAACAAGGTATACTGTTAACCCAGCGGCTTTACAGTATCCCCTCCTCAGGCCCCGTCTGCTGAAGACCCCAAAAAAAAGTTTCAGAGAAAATTCTTTTGGGTTAGGCAGTAAGTCTCACAGTTCACAATATGGCAACAGAGTTTGTAGCTCAAACAATCCAGACCGCAGACCAGGCGCGGGATTGAGCATATGACGGTTCTAAGAGGGAAAACGGAAAGTGGACCCTCTAGATTGCGACGACGAACCCCCCACGGACGAGCTGACCAGATAGACCGCCCCCTATACAGGGAGAGTTAGGGGCAAGCCCGTGAGGGACTATCACCACGGAAGCTGGAGGACCGGAACGGGAGAAGACCAAGAAGAGGCGGAGACGGTAGAACCAGAGGATAGGAGAGTACTGCAGGGAAACAGTACTGGCGGGTATGACAGGGACAAAAGGATAGCGGTAACACTGCAGCAACACAGACACTGCCGTAGCACTGTGGAGGCACAGGGACTGACAGGTACTGCAGCGGTACGGGGACTGACGGAGGTATTGCAGTGACACAGGGACTGACGAAGGTACTGCAGTGGGACGGGGACTGATGGAGGTACTGGAAAGACAGGATTAACCCAAGGTCAGAAGGTACGAACTCTCAGAGATCAAGGGCGACCAGGAGCACTTGAAGGAACAAATGATCACCAGGCACAGAGTGACAGCAGGAAGCAGTTTAAATACCTTAAGGCAGCTCAGCACTTCCGGGTACCAGTCCTCCAGAACTATAGAGAGTACGATAAGGATCACCAACTTCTGGGTACTAGTTCTCCAGGACCATAGAGAGGACGAAAGGAGCGCCGACAGAGGATTCGAAGTGTGCGCGCGCAGCTCTGAACCTGGTATGCGTGCATGAGAAGCAGAGGCCGGAAGTGAGCGCAGAGGGAAAGAAGCTGCAGAAGGAGAGGCGCGCCGGCACACTGAAGACAGGTAAGTATGACAGGGCTGAGGAGGCGGCAGCAGCGGCATAATAGTACCCCCATCTTTACATCCCTCCCTCTTCTTTAGGCCAGAAAGAAACTTAGCTAAAATTCGAGGAGCCTGAATATTCTCTCGAGGCTCCCAGGATCTCTCCTCAGGACTGAAACCCTTCCAGTCGACCAAAAACAAAGTTCTACCTCTAATTTTTTTCATGGCCAAAATGTCCTTAACCTCAAAAACATTATCTGCAGAAACAGGCGAAGGTGTCCAAAGAGTTGAGATATGAAACGGATTAAAAACCACAGGCTTAAGCAGAGATACATGAAAGGAATTAGGGATACGAAGAGAGGCTGTTAATTTAAGTTTGTAAGAAACGTTGTTAATACGTGCCAAAACCTCGAAAGGACCCAGTTTATGTGAAGGGATTTTAAGGCGAATAAATTTAGAAGAAAACCAGACCTTGTCCCCAGGACGGAAAACAGGAGAATCAAGACGCCTGTTATCTCCATGCCTCTTCATCCTATGCTGAGCTAGTTCGAGAGCAGACTTGGTCTCCTGCCAGAACCTGGAGAATTCTCTAGACAGAAGATCTGCCGCCGGCACAGTAGAGACAGGAGGAACCGGTAGAGGAAGACCAGGATGTTGTCCGTAGATGACAAAAAATGGAGATTTGGTAGAAGCTTCGCTGGTGTGATTATTATAAGAAAACTCGGCCCATGGTAGTAATTCATACCAATCATTCTGATGAGCGTTAGAGAAATGCCGGAGCTAAGTAACCAGGATCTGATTGGTACGCTCCACTTGGCCGTTGGACTGTGGATGATAGGCCGAAGAAGAATCAAGCGAACTGTTCCATGATTTACAGAGCGATCTCCAGAATCAGGCGGTGAACTGGACTCCACGGTCAGAAACTATGTGCTGTGGAAGACCATGAATGCGAAAAATATGTTGAACAAAAATCTTCGCCAATTCACGAGCCGAAGGCAGACCAGGGAGAGCAATGAAATGTGCCATTTTAGAAAAATGGTCCACAACCACGAGGATGACGGTACAACCACAGAAACGAGGCAGATCAGTTAAGAAATCCATTGCAATATGTTGCCACGGAGCAGTAGGCACCAGAAGAGGAAGAAGAAGCCCGGAAGGTAGCCGCCTGGGTACTTTGTTCTTGGCATAGGAAGGACAAGAGACAACAAAAGCTCGGACATCCTTCAAAAGAGTGAGCCACCAGAAGTAGCGAGTAGGGTTGAGCGACTTTTACTTTTTTAGGGTCGAGTTGGGTTTCGCAAAACCCGACTATCTCAAAAGTTGAGTCAAGTGAAATCGGCCGATTATGGCGAAAGTCTCTCTCTCTCTCTCCAGAAAAGCTGGTGTTACACATTGCAAATCGCCACAGCGCACAAGCGACAAGATGACGATAGGCGTCCACGCCCCTAAGACCTATGTCATCACTCTGCCCACGCTCCTTCATTGGCTGCAAAAATGGCACCAAGCGCGTCATACGAAATGCGACTTTGGCGCGAAAGTCGCGTACCGCATGGCCGACCCCACACAGGGATCGGGTCGGGTTTCATGAAACCCGACTTTGCCAAAAGTCGGCGACTTTTGAAAATGAACGATCCGTTTCGCTCAACGCTAGTAGCGAGTTATTAGATCAAGAGTTTTCTTGAAACCGACATGGCCCGCTAGCTTGGAGGCATGTCCCCAGAGTAACACACGTCTCCTGTTCCTCTCAGAAACCAAAGTCTTACCCGGAGGTAAAGAAGTCATAGAGACTGGAGCAAGTGTGATGATTCTAGCGGGATCAATGATGTGCGAGGATTCCTCCTCAGCGTCCACCGACAAGAAGGACCTGGATAGAGCGTCAGCTTTGAAGTTCTTTTCTCCAGGCAGGAAGCGAAGTTCAAAGTCAAATCGGGCAAAGAACAAGGCCCACCTGGCCTATCGTGGATTCAGTCGCTGCGCAGAACGGATGTATGCCAAATTCTTATGATCCGTAAAGATGGCAAAGGGATATGAGGCTCCTTCCAACAGATACCTCCACTCCTCCATTGCCAATTTAATGGCTAAAAGTTCTTTGTCACCAATGGAATAATTTCTTTCAGAAGACGAGAAACTCTTGGAGAAGAAACCACAAGGCACAAAACGACCAGAAGAAGACTTCTGAGAAAGCACAGCTCCGGCTCTGATAGTAGAGGCGTCAACCTCTAGGAAGAAGGGTTTATTAGCTTCAGGGCGATGGAGTAAAGGAGCGGAGGCGAATGCTTCTTTGAGAGAGTGGAAAGCCCTTTCAGCCTCTGCTGGCCAAAGATGAGGATTGGCGCCCTTCTTTATCAAGGAGGAGATGGAAGCTGACAAGGAGGAGAAGTGAGGAATAAACTGTCGATAGTAATTTGCGAATCCTAGAAAACGTTGAATCGCCTTAACCCCAAGGGGACGTGGCCAGTTGAGTACGGCAGAAACTTTACCCGGATTCATACACAAACCAGAATCGGAGATGATGAAACCCAAGAATGGCAGGGATGACTGTTTGAAGGCACACTTCTCAAGTTTTGCATACAGATGATTCTCCCTCAGATGGAGAAGAACTTGCCGCACATGTCTTCTATGAGAATGCAGATCCGGTGAAAACACAAGGATGTCGTCCAGATACACCACTACACAGGTGTAAAGTAAGTCCCGAAAAACATTCACCAACTCTTGAAAAACTGCAGGAGTATTACATAAGCCAAAAGGCATCACCAAATACTCATAATGACCGTCTCTGGTGTTAAATGCAGTCTTCCATTCATCGCCCGAACAAATTCGGATCAAGTTGTAACCCCATCTGAGATCCAGTTTACTGAAGATTCGTGCTCCACGCAGATGATCAAAAAGTTCTGGGATGAGAGGAAGTGGATACTTGTTCTTAATGGTGATGTTATTGAGGCCACGGTAATCAATGCAGGGACGAAGGGAACCGTCCTTCTTGACGAAGAAAAAAACAGCTCCTGCAGGTGAGGAGGACTTCTGAATAAAGCCTCTGGCCAGATTCTCTTGAACGTGTTCAGACTTGGCTTGAGTCTCGGAGGGTGACAGAGGATAAATACGACCTCTAGGAGGAGTAGAGCCAGGTACAAGATCTATCGGACAGTCGTATGGGCGATGCGGACGTAAGATTTCTGCTTCCTTTTTGTTGAAAACGTCCCAAAAAGAGTGATAAGCCGCGGGTAGATTCACTAGTTCCGGAACAGAGGGAGAGAAACTAGCAGGCTTGACGGGAAGTAAGCATCTGTTTTGACAAAACTGTCCCCAGGATAGGACGTCTCCAGTATGCCAGTTCAGAATTGGTTCATGATTTCTTAGCCAGGGGAGTCCTAAAAGAAACTCATGGGATAAAGACAGTAAAACATAAAATGCCAACTTTTCTCGATGTAGAGCTCCAATTTGAATCTCAATCTCCTCGGTGACAGAAGTAACAACCTCCCGCAAAGGCTGACCATCGACAGAAGCTATTTGCCTAGGAACGTCCAAGGATCTGACAGAAATCCCAAGCTTCTCGACCAGCTCAATTTGAACAAAATTCCCAGCCGCACCAGAATCTACATAAGCCTCAAGGGAGAAGCGACTGGAACCCATGTGTAGAATGACAGACAAAATCAAAGGTGGAGAGGAATCATGACTACCTAGGGAGGCCTCTCTTACCTGACCTAGGCGGAAGCGTTTCCCGGCTCTGGGGACAGGAACGCAGAAGATGAGAAGCGCTGCCACAATAGAAGCATAAACCCTGTGCGAGTCTCTCCTTTCGGCGTTGTTCAGCAGGCTTGAGGCGATCTACCTGCAAGGGCTCAGGGGAAGAAGAGGATGAAGCTGAAGTGGTTTGGGAAAAAGAAGTACCTCGAGTAACAGCAGATAAACGAGGAGGTCTCCTCTCTCTGACAAGCTCAAGAGAACGCTTCTGGAAGCGCAAATCAATGCGAGTCGCAAAAGAGATAAGGTAATCCAAAGCAGAGTATCCCACTCTGCCAGCTCATCCTTAATACGAGAAGACAGTCCTCGCCAAAAAGATCCTACCAAAGCCTCATTATTCCAACCTAGATCAGAGCACAGCGTCCGGAAACGGCATATTGAGCTACAGAAAGGGTCCCCTGACTGAGGTTGAAAAGGGACTCAGTAGTCGACACCAGACGACCAGGCCAGGTTCATCAAACACCTTGCGAAGAGTGTCTAAAAACAGAGCAAGTTGGGAAACCACAAGATCATCTCGCTCCCAAAGAGGGTTCACCCAAGCCAAAGCTTCGCCCTCCAAATGGGACACCACAAAAGCCACCTTAGCTTGGTCAGTAGGGTACAGTATCGGGGATAATTCAAAGTGTAGTTGACACTGATTGAGAAACCAGCGACATAATTTAGGATCCCCACCATACCGAGGTGGCCTGGCTAGACGGGGTGAGGGCTGCGGAGCGGACACCGGAACAGGAGCAGAAGCGGCATTCTGAAGGGAGCGAAGCCGATTATTGACAGAGGCCAAAAAATTAAAAATATGGGACTGAGTGTCCTGTTGTTGACTTAACTCTTGCTGAAGAGCCACCAACTGAGAGGTGTTACCAGGGTCAGTAGACTGTAACGCTGCGAGATGAGACTCCATGTTCTTGAGAAAGGACATGATTCTAGTCTGGTTCTCCCATAAAAGAAGTAACTACTTTTGAGTGGCGGAGACACCAGCGGGGTCCATGGCCTGGTGATACTGTGACGGTTCTAAGAGGGAAAACGGAAAGTGGACCCTCTAGACTGCGACGACGAACCCCCCATGGACGAGCTGACCAGATAGACCGCCCCCTATACAGGGAGAGTTAGGGGCAGGCCCGTGAGGGACTATCACCACGGAAGCTGGAGGACCGGGAAGGGAGAAGACCAAGAAGAGGCGGAGACGGTAGAACCAGAGGATAGGAGAGTACTACAGGGACACAGAACTGGCGGGTATGACAGGAACAAAAGGATAGCGGGAACACTGCAGCAACACAGACACTGCCGAAGCACTGCGGAGGCACAGGGACTGACAGAGGTACTGCAGCAGTACGGGGACTGACAGAGGTACTGCAGCAGTACGGGGACTGACGGAGGTATTGCAGTGACACAGGGACTGACGGAGGTACTGCAGCGGGTCGGGGACTGATGGAGGTACTGGAAAGACAGGATTAACCCAAGGTCAGAAGGTACGAACTCTCAGAGATCAAGGGTAGCCAGAGGCAATTGAAGGAACAAATGATCACCAGGCAGCGCAGCACTTCCGGGTACCAGTCCTCCAGAAGTATAGAGAGGATGATAAGGAGTGCTGACTTCCGGGTACTAGTCCTCCAGGACCATAGAGAGGACGAAAGGAGTGCCAACAGAGGATTAGTAGTGCGCGCACGCAGCTCTGAACCTGGTATGTGCGTGCGCAGGAGAAGCAGAGGCCGGAAGCGAGCACAGAGGGAAAGAAGCTGCAGAAGGAGAGGCGCGCCGGGACACTGAAGACAGGTAAGTATGACAGGGCTGAGGAGGCAGCAGCAGCAGCATAATAGAGCAATCTAGTCCACTACCAGGTGGGGTACGAGCAGTCTAATCCACTGACCAAGCGGGGCTCGGGAAAGTTCTGCAGTCCACACATGCTCAGCGGAGTCCATGGCCAGAGCATTCTGTTACGGCTGTGACCGTAAAAGCTGCCCAGCCGATGCCCCCACGTCGCCAAACCATGACGACGTGGGCGAGCTTCTCAAATGGGAACGCGATGTGGACCCACTGGACCACATAGAGTAACCTGGACCTACCCAGACTAGGGAAGGGCAGCGAGCAGGGTCTGTGGCGGCTGAGCATGTGAACAAGATGGCAATATGCAGAACTAGATTACACCGCACAACTTCAGGTATGAAGAAACAAAGTTTACTTAAATGAAAACACAGTACATAACAAAACATAATGATGTCAGGATCCCGATTCCACACATCAGAGTAGGGTACACGTCTCAGGATAACAGACGAAGGCAGGAGGACATCACGGGTTGATGAAGTCCAGGGTCATCTGGCACGGGCATGCTAGGACAGCTTCTCTCTCAGGCCTCAGGCGCAGCACAGGCTCAGCAGGAGAACATCAGACACTGACCTTGGACGGACTTCTGACGATGGCAAGGGTCATCATCACTGGTTGATGCAGTCCAGGGTCATCTGGCACGGGATTACTAGGACGGCCTCTCTCAGGCGCAGCACAGATCTGGATATGCAGCCTCCAGGATAGGCGGATCTTCAGAACACGCTGAAGACAGGTATCAGCTCTCCCAGAACATACTGCAGACAGAACGGGAGCTGGATTCCTAACTCATAAGGCAAGACATAGAAACACAATGCAATGCTCTGGCAACGCCCAACAGGAAGGAGGGAGTTTATATAGGAGCTGCCCCTCAGCAATAGGCTGAGGAAGCAACACAGGTGCACACTCAAACCCTAATAAAAGCAAGGTAGGTGTGGCCGCGCGCACCCTAAGCACAAACAGAAATCATTACAGCATAGACAGCACCTGGCAGTGACTGCTAGCCTGAACACACGTGGAAAGTCGTGCACCAGCTGCAGAGGACCTTGCAAGCCTCGGATAGCTTCCACAGTGGCAGCCAGGGACCGCACATGCAAGTAGCCATGCAGCAGAGCAAAGACATCACAGCACATGTACAGCTATGCAGCAGCACAGGGAACTGAGCCGCAACCAGACAGGTAACAGACTACAGATTCCCTGCAAGTTAGGGGGAGAGGAGCAAGGGTTAAAGCAGAGACATGCAAAAGTAACGCCGAAGAAACAAGGTGTAAACCCAGCGGTGTTACACACTTTTGGGTTAAGTAGGGAATGAAAAGTGTCAAAGAGACGTTTACGGTTATTGGACAGTGAGGTGATGGGGGTGTTGAAATTGGTTTGTTTGGAAAGGTGAAGGGCAGAGTTGTATGTTTTAAGCATGAACTTATAATGGATGAAATCTTCGGGTAGATTTGATTTTCTCCACAGACGTTTGTCACATCTGGAGCACCGCTGGAGGAAACGTGTTTGCAGCATGTGCCATGGTTGTCGCTGTCTGTGCCGAGTTGTTCTATGTATAGGAGGTGCAATTTCATCCAGGGCACATTGCAGGGTTTCATTGTAATGCTTCAGTGCAGAATCAGAACATGAGATGGAGAAGATAGGGGCCAATGATGACTGCAAGCTCTTCATAAGTTTCTGGGTGTTAATGGCCTGGATGTTTCTATAAATGTGGAAAGTGGGGGTGACCTGAGCGGGATGACAGTTCTTGATAGAGAATGAATGAAGGTTGTGGTAAGAGAGCGGGAGAGGGGAGTTTGTGAAATCGTCCACTGAGCAAAGCCGGGAGACCAAGTCGAGGGAGTTTCCATCTTCATGCGTTAGAGAGTAAGTTTGCTGCGAGAGACCGACAGAGGAGGTTAGACATAAAAGCTGAGAAGCAGATGAGGAGAGAGGAAAAGCAATGGGGATGTTGAAATCACCCATTATGAGGGTGGGGATGTCACAGGAGAGAAAATGTGGAAGCCAGGTGGCAAAGTGATCCAGGAACTGATGAGAGGGTCCGGGAGGATGATACACCACTGCCACTCACATAGAGAAGGGGATGTAGAGTCTGACCACATGGACCTCAAAAGAAGGGAAGACAAGTAATCGTACTTGGGGGATAACTTGAAAGGTATATTTGGTTGATAGGAGCAGACCAACGCCTCCACCTGCTCTGTTGTCCGATCTTGGGGTATGAGAAAAGTGTAGTCTATTACACACTGAGCGAGAATTCCAAAGGGCACAATTGAAAGAGGCAGAAGGCATGCATGGAATATTAATAAGGTTAGAGGGGTTTCTGAGTGTAGCAGGTGGGTGGTTAGACTTGCTACAACATGGGGGCCGGGGTTGGGAAAAATGTCTCCTGCGACTAGGAGAAGAAGGATAGAAAGAGTGAGCAGATGGTTAAGTGATTTGTGAGAACGTCTCTTGTGTTGGATTGTGGGATTGAATGGATTTGCGCTGTTTAGCAATGTGAACAAAGCGTGAGTGCTATACATAGGAGAGGAAAGGACAGAAGGGCCGATATGGATGGAGCGTAAAGAGTTAATGCAAGGGCGGTGAATGTGAGTGAATGCAGCAGCCAGGATATAGATTATAGAAATGCATATAGTGAGTATTTGTTCTGTTCCATTGAACAGGCAATAGATTTATTTGATTGTTCTACCTGTACGGGTAGTTTCCTGCCTATAGGGGGACAGAGAAGAAACATGAGGACCTTGTGTGAGGCCTAAGGCAGCAAGGGACTACAACGCAGCGATAGTAGGAAGGCTTCCAACCCCACTTGGTAAAAGGGATTCCAGATTCGCTTCCAAGCCGGCCAGACCATACCTGTACCTGTGATCCAGTACCCTGGACTGTGGCTGCATGAATTCAGCAGTAAAGAGACTGCAACCCTGTGTCCTCCATTTCTTTCTACACCACCTACCACCTGTCCCAACTACATCGGAAGCCCTGGGGATCCAGCTTCACCTGTGGGAAGCCTTACCATCCCAGCTGCCATAACATCACCCCAGCGGACCCTTTTAAGCAGCGTCGGTCACCCCTGACCAAATGCCACACGTGGCGTCACAAACGTTTATTATTTCAAAAACCCCTTTAAAGACCGTCCCTTTTACTTGGGCACCCTGGGCCACAGACCGGGTTACCGCTGCCGTGACACATCCCTTTAAGTACCCGACCCGGTACAGAGTACCCCACGGCCCTGGCTGGCGTTCCAAATATATATATATATATTGTAGCATGGCTAAAGGGTGTAGTTGACGGGAGGTATGTGCCACAGCCCACATAAGTGCCTTGTTGCTGTAATGTAGCCCGGAGTATTTATTTGTTGTACATAACCATGTATATATATGTGTTTCAGGACCTGTGGTGATGTCAGACCACATGGCTAATCATGTGATGGGTTACTGGGTGTGGTTAGCTTTATATAAGACAGGCTAATGCTTAACACAGCAGATATGTGTGGAGGTGAAAACCCTCCTGAGTGTGTGAAGGCTCCAGGACTGAGCCTGATGGACTGGACACTTTGTTTTCTTTTCCTGAGCTAAAGGCTATTTGTTTGCTTTTATTTTGCCATGTGGTTTATGAAGTAATAAACCCTGTGAACTTTTAAAGGAACGTGCCTCCTGAGTGTCAGCCGTCGCACCTGAGTGAGTAATATCCCTACAATTGGTGGTAGACGTGCGAGCAGCGTTCCCAGCGGAAGACGTAAGTCTATTATTGAATGTCCTGGGTCAAGTCTGTTGTAAGCCAGCAAGCATTGCCGGGGAAAATGGAGGACCTGCTGAAACACTTGGTCCAGTTGCAGTCACAGCAGGAGCAACGGCAGCAAGAGACCAACAGGCTGTTGTTGCAGCAGATACAACAGAGCCAGCAGCAGATACAACAGAGCCAGCAGGAGCAACGGCAGAGCCAGCAGGAGCATCGGCAGCAGATGTAACAGAACCAGCAGGAGCAACGGCAGCAGATGCAGCTTCTGGCAACCACCATCCAGGGCAGGACGAGCGCCCCAACCCCAGGTCTGACTGATGACACCCACGTCCGGAAGACGGTAAGACGCGCAATGCAGAAAATGACTCCCGGGGATGGTGTTGAGGCCTTCCTGACAGTGTTTGAGAGGGTCGCTGAGAGGGAAAAACTTCCGCCAGAGCAGTGGGCAGAGATACTGGCGCCATACCTGACGGGAGAACCCCAGAAGGCGTACTATGATTTGATCTTGCAGGATGCCAAAGAGTATCACAAATTGAAAGTTGAGATTCTCGCACGTTTGGGGGTGACACTGACTGTCAGGGCACAGCGAGTTCACTGCTGGGCCTATCACCGGGACAAACCGCCTCGCTCTCAAATGTTTGACCTGTTGCACCTGGTCCAGAAATGGCTGCAGCCAGAGTCGTGTACACCTGCACAGGTGGTGGAACTAGTGATGATGGATCGGTTTGTGCATTCCCTCCCGAGGTCCATACAGACTTGGGTTGCCTAGGGTGATCCCCAGAATGCCGACGAGCTGATCGGACTGGTTGAGAGATACCAAGGTTTGAAAGGCTCCTCCGGGAGACAACCCATGCCGTACTGGGGGTCCCAGAAGGGAGCTGAGTCCCAAAAAGGGGTGGCGCGTCCAAGGTCACTAAGGGCGGGGGAGGTGGTGCCCAAGGTCCCTACGGGTGATATTATTTGTTGGAGGTGCCACGGGCCAGGACATATAGCTGCCCGTTGTTCCCAGACCACTGAGCAGAGGGACTGCAGCATGGGACGCCGTTGTTCATACTATGCGTATCCAGCCTGCAGTGTGAACTCTCCGCCCAACGAGGGACCTCAAGCGTGTCCTGTAAAGGTGAACGGTCGAGCAGTAACGGCACTGTTAGACTCGGGGAGCCTAGTGACCCTGGTGAGAGCCACTTTTCCTCTCCACCTGCTCCCGGGAAAGAAGGTCGGAGTGCGGTGCATACATGGTGATGCAAAGGACTACCCTATGGCCAGGGTGGACATTGAAACGGCATGTGGCACTGAGTCCCACATAGTCGGCGTCGTGCAGGACTTGTTGCACCCTATAATTATTGGCCGGGATTTCTGTTTGTTTTGGGATTTGTGGGGAAAAGGTTCTGAGCTCCCTAGCAAGAGTAGGGAACCAATGAACCCGGGAAGGGTGGTGCCACACCCAGAGTCAGACAGATTTCCTTTTTGTGTCCTGGCTGGAGATGAGGAGGAAGTGTCCCCTGCATCTGACATTCTGGAGTTAGAGGTATCCGGTGAAAATTTTGGGACTGCCCAACATAGGGACCCCACTCTGAGGGAAGCCTTTAATAATGTCACAGTTATTGACGGGGTGGTACAGGAGCCGGGGGCAGACACAAGATTTCCCCATTTTCTAATGAGCAGGGAGTTGTTGTACCGGGTCACGAAAATAAGGGAGGAGTTGGTAGAGCAGTTGGTAGTGCCGGGTCCATATAGACGGAAGGTGTTGGACATGGCCCATTCACACATCTTGGGTGGACACCTAGGGGTGGAAAAAACGCAGGAACGGGTTGTGCAGAGGTTCTATTGGCCTGGGTGCCACCGGGAAATAGTGAACTATTGCAGGTCCTGCCCTACATGTCAGCTAACTGCTCCCACTCCTCATTTCCGGAACCCCCTTGTGCCACTGCCCATTATTGAGGTGCCATTCGAGAGAATTGCCATGGACTTGGTCGGTCCCTTAGTTAAATCAGCCCGGGGCCATCAGTATATATTAGTCATCCTGGACTACGCCACACGCTATCCTGAGGCAATTCCCTTGAGAAATTCTTCTTCAAAGAGTATAGCTCGCGAGTTGGTCCATGTCTTTTCCCGGACAGGTCTGCCGAAGGAGATCCTGACTGACCAGGGGACACCTTTCATGAGCAAGGTGATGAGGGAACTATGCAAAGCCCTGAAAATCTCCCAGTTGAGGACCTCGGTGTACCATCCCCAGTCAGATGGCCTTGTTGAGAGATTTAACAAGACACTGAAGAGCATGCTGAGAAAAGCTATAGAGAAAGACGGTAGAGACTGGGATTGTCTCTTACCCTATTTGATGTTTTCCATTCGTGAAGTTCCACAGGCCTCCACAGGTTTCTCACCGTTTGAGCTTCTGTATGGCCGACATCCACGAGGACTCCTGGATATAGCCAAGGAAACCTGGGAAGCCGAAGTCACGCCCCACAGAAGCGTCATTGAGCATGTGGCCCTGATGCAGCAGAGGATTGCAAAGGTGATGCCTATCGTGAAAGAACACCTTCTCCAAGCACAAGAAGCTCAGGCCAGGGTCTACAACCGGTCTGCAAGAGTGAGGCAATTCAATCCGGGAGACCGAGTTCTTGTGTTAGTTCCGACAGTGGAAAGCAAGTTCTTGGCCAAATGGCAAGGGCCATATGAGGTTGTCGAGAAACTTGGTGAAGTAAACTATAAAATTCACCAACCAGGAAGACGGAAACCATTCCAAGTATACCATGTCAACCTTATCAAGCCGTGGCAAGATAGAGAGCCGACAGTAACTCCATCGTTGTTAAGCAACCCAGAAGATGAGGTTGGAGCGGTTACTATAGCGGAGACGCTATCGGAGTCCCAGAAACAGCAATGCCGGGAGTTACTCCAGAAAAACAGGGACCTGTTTTCCGAGTTGCCTGGGTACACGAAGGTCATAGAGCATGAGGTCCTGACAGAGCCCCATGTGCGCGTGAACGTGAAGCCCTATAGAATTCCTGAGGCCCGTCGAGAAATAGTCTCCAAGGAAGTGGAGCGTATGTTGAAGCTTGGAGTCATTGAGGAATCCAAGAGCGGTTGGTCGAGCCCAATTGTCCTGGTCCCAAAACCTGATGGGGAGTGGAGATTTTGCAACGACTATAGGAAGTTGAATGAGGTCTCCAAGTTCGACGCATATCCCATGCCCCGAGTTGATGAGCTCATCGAAAGGCTTGGGCCCGCCAGGTACATAACCACCTTGGATTTGACGAAGGGGTATTGGCAGATCCCCATGGCACAGGAAGCCAAGGAGAAGACGGCGTTTTCTACACCAGATGGATGCTTCCAGTATGTCCGGATGCCATTTGGCCTACAGGGAGCTCCGGCCACCTTCCAAAGGGCTATGGATAGAGTCCTTGCACCCCACAAGGCATACGCTGCTGCGTACCTAGATGATATCGTCATCTTTAGCCCGGACTGGGAGAGTCATCTGGAGAAAGTCCAAGCGGTGTTTGATGCTATAAGAGAGGCCGGATTTACAATAAACCCGAAGAAGTGTGCATTGGGTAAAGAAGAAGCTAAGTACCTTGGATACATAGTGGGTCATGGAGAAATAAAACCCCAAATCAGTAAAGTGGAGGCAATTCAAACATGGCCAAAACCAGTTTCCAAGAAGCAAGTTAAAGCCTTCCTGGGAATCGTGGGATATTACAGGAGGTTCATCCCAAACTTCGCCACAATGGCGGCGCCTCTGACTGACCTGCTAAAAGGGACAAAATCAGTAATGGTTAAGTGGTCCGAAGAAACAGATTCAGCCTTCCAAGAAATGAAAGAGGCTTTATGTAAGCAACCCGTTCTGATGGCCCCAAACATCAAGAAAGAGTTTATTCTTCAGACAGATGCCTCAGATGTTGGGGTGGGAGCAGTCCTTTCCCAAGAACTACATGGAGAGGAGCATCCTGTTCTCTATCTGAGTAGGAAGCTGTCCTCGTCTGAAAAGAACTACTCAGTCATTGAAAAGGAGTGCTTGGCCATAAAATGGGCAGTCGACACATTACAGTACTATTTGCTGGGACGTAAATTTAGACTGATATCCGACCATGCCCCACTTAGGTGGATGAGGGAAACGAAGGGTAGAAATGCTAGGGTCACCCGTTGGTTCTTAGCCCTGCAGGACTTCTGTTTCCATGTGGAACATAGGGCCGGAAAGCTGCACGGTAATGCTGATGCCCTGTCAAGAATCCCTTGTCTAGTGGGAGAAAGTGCCAAGCCCCACGGCTTTAGGCAGAGGGGGGAGGTATGTAGCGTGGCTAAAGGATGTCTAATCGATGGGAGATATGTGTCTTATAGATGGCTTGTTGCTGTGATGTAACCATGGCTACCTATATGTGTTTCAGGACCTGTGGTGATGTCACAACCACATGTCTGGTCATGTGATGGGTTCTGGGTGTGGTTAGACATATAAAAGAAAGCCTAATGCTTAACACAGGTAGGTATGTGTGGAGGTGAAACCCTCCTGAGTGTGTTACGGCTTCAGGACTGAGCCGGATGAACTGGACACTTGTTTTTCTTTACCTGAACCAAAGGCTATTTGTTTTCTGTTGTTTGCCACATGGTTTATGAAGCAATAAACCCAGTGAACTTTAAAGGAACACGTCTCCTGAGTGTCAGCCGTCGCAGCTGAGTGAGTGAAATCCCTACAATATATATATATAATATATATTAACCAAAATTAATCCCATAATTCCATGTATGATTCAGCTCTGGATAATAAATACAGACAAGATATTAAAGTATATGTATAATACAGACCAGGGAGTGCGCCACAGACCCCTCATACCACTCCAATTTGCGTTTTGCTTCCTCTTCGTCAAGGAGTGTGGTGGAGGTAGATTACCCAGTTAATATAGGATAGATACAGCTGTCACAATTTAATATTCAAAGGAAAATGTCTCCGAAGGCTAGGTTCACATTGCGTTAGGGCAATCCGTTTAGCGCATACGCTAGCGGATTGCACTAACGCAATGTCCCAAAAGGGGCAAGCAGCGTCCGAGGTCCGTCTGAAACTAACGGGACATCGCTAGCGCATGCCAAAAACGGCATGCGCTAGCGATGCGCTAGAGATCCGTTAGCACATTGCAGTCAATGGATGCACTAAAGGATCCGTTACATAGCGCTAATTGCGACAATTGCGCCATGTAACGGAGTCCGCTAGCGGACACCCATTAACGCAATGTGAACCTAGCCTTACACACATGGGATCATCTCCATGCCGGCAGCATGGTGTGCATCAATGAACTGCGACAGTGTTGCATTTACTACACAAAATATGATCTCCACACTATACCTCTTATAGTACATGCTTGCACACTATCCTCTCCTGTAAAAATCAATGCCTTCACACCATTTTTACTTATGAAATATAACCACCACATCATACCTCCAATAGGAACTAAAACCACCATACAGCTATATCCACCAAACTGTTTGCCTTTATTCAAAATGAGACAATGTCCCCCTCTATGAGCCACAATGCCACCCTGTCCCCCCTATGAACTTTAATCATCATACTGTTCCTATATTATGAACTATGGCCTCCCCACTGTTCCCAGTTCATGCTGTCCCCTCTCCATTGTCCTCCTCATGCTATCACTGCTCCATACTGTTCCGAGTGATACCCATTTTTTAACTGTTTCCTCACACACTATCCCCATCTCCACACTATCCCCTCAATGTTGCCTCTACTCCAAACTACACTATTCTCATTTTTTTGATCTTCCTCATGCTGTCTCTTTCTACTTTGCCTCCTTTCTATGCTCTCCCCATTTTTATACTGCACCCCACACCCTTTCATACTGTAGCGAACTATTCAGCTCCAATATGGAGAACTTACCTTGCTACTCTGCTCAAGGATGTGCTGTAGTATAACGCCAGCAACATTATGAGGTGACCACATCACGTTGCTGTATGTTGGGGCAAAAGGCTGATTAAACCTCCTCTGCCATGCAGTGCTGGCAAAAATAATTCTTCAATTGGATTTGCGTCTTAAAGACACAAATAAAATTTGATCCATATATTAAGGGAGTCGGATGGGCATCCTCTGTTCTACCAGCTGTCATTTTAACAATTTGTTTGGATTAACCTTTGTTAGAACCAGCAGAATACCATCACTGCATGTAATCATAGATTACCTATCATTTAAATCAGGTTTTTATGTTAAATGTATTTTTTTTTTTACATTTTAGATAATTTTCTTTTCTTTTTTTTCATATATTTTACCTTTTTTGGTACTTTTAGAACAGAAAGTTACACTTTCCTTTAAATTGTCACATTTAAGTCTTCAATGTGCAAAAATAAAATTAGAAATATTTTGTACTTTACTAGGATAGTAACAAAATTAGCATATAACCTGCTATAAGTAAGTAACTAGTAATAGTACACTTATTGTAAATAACACAGGTTACTTAACAGCCATCCAACTATGACAAGGTGTACCGCAATCGGGATGGTGCTATCTTCTAGTACTAATAACTAACCTAGTGTATTTCGACCTCAGTGTGGATTGTGGCAGACCAGGCCCGGCGAGAGACACCTGGCCATGTGAAGCTTGGATCCGTTCCTGTTTGTCAAAAGTGCAAGAAACTACAGCAAAGCTAAAGAAATGAGCCAGAGAAATACCAGGGCTGTGGAGTCGGAGTTTGAGCTCATTTTGGTGGAGTCGTAGTCGGTATAAAATGGACCGACTCCGACTCCTAAAATATATAATAAATTGGGTACAGTATTAAATGCAGTTTGTGGGGAATATTTTTATCTTAAGAATTTGGGAAAGTTTTGAAATATGCTATAAATGTCTGTTCTATTTTTGATCTAAGATCTAGACTTTTAGCTGAGATGAATCTGTGCTGCAGTTTATGTTCATGATAAGTAGTGGAGCCCCTCCTCTACAGATAAGGGGAAAAATAACAAACACACAGGGAAGGAATGCCTGCATTTATCTCAGAACTTCTGGAGTGAACAGGAAAGCAGGATTAAGGCACTTCTTAAAGCATATCTAAACTTTCAATAAACTGTGCATAAATCAATAGTCTAGTATATGTTATCTCCTTATTTTTGATGTTTTAGTTTGTTTTTCCTCTTAGCTCATGTTTGGAGAAATTAGCTGTAACTGTATATACACTATACATAGAATATAAGGGGAAAAACTGTTTTCTAACATCTCATATTCAGAAATACAGTAACAGGATCGATGAGAACATATATATTTGTGTCTGTGTGTTCTGCAATATGATTCAGAACAAACATGCTCCCTGCGTCCTCCCCTCTTCATAGACTGTGAAGAAATATGTGAAGCATTTAGTGAGCTGTACCCTGACAAGCCTGACATTGAAAGTTCAGCATAAAGCTATGTAACATATTTTACAAACTTTATACTTATAATCTGTCCTATTGATTTATTCAAAGATTGTTTTATTTATATCCTAAATTATACAGTGCATGATTCCCTATTCTTGCAAGAATTAAAATATACCTTTTTTTTACAGGACAAAATTATTTTGAGAGCGAATTTAGATAATGTCCAAGAAGCATCTTATGAAGTCAGCTGTATTTGAGCTTTTTACAGTGACTCAAGATAAAAAACCCTTTGTGTCAGTGTATAAGTGACCCAGCTGAAAACAAATGCTGTGATGCCAAAATCAGGCAGTGATAAAAATGCTCCTTCAAGAGCTTCCAATCTCAGAAAACATTTACAACACTGCCACCCAGAAGTTTACAAAGCTGTGATTGAAAAAGATCACAGCAGCACCAAGAAACCAGAGACCGGAACTTCCCACCAGGAACAGGAGGAGGAAAGAGCATCGCAAACATCAGTTACAAGATATTTTGTAAGTGACAAAGTTACTGTAACAATGACAGAAGATGTGTTTAAAAGACAGCTCATCCAGCTTGTTGTGAAGGACAGTGTACCATTATCATTATTTGCACGACCAGCTTTTACAGCTCTTAATAGAGAAATAGGCCACAAACTTAAAAGAGAAAGTATTAGAAAATTAGTGATTGAAGATACCCTTAACCAAAAGGAAGATCTTAGAAAGGCTCTCAAGAGATGCTTTGTGTTATGATCTGGTGGCCTTGGAGCCGCATGGAACTTTCTCTGGAGTTGGTGGAACCTATACTGACCGCAAATCCTGAACTTAACACCGCAACTAGAAGTAGCCGTGGGGTGTGCCTAACAAACCCTAGACACCTCGACACAGCCGGAGGACTAAATACCCAGATAGATGGAAATAGGAATTCTACCTTGCCTCAGAGCAGAGCCCCAAAGGATAGGCAGCCCCCCACAAATATTGACTGTGAGTAATAGAGGAAAGACACACGCAGGCAGGAAACAGGATTTAGCAAAAGAGGCCACTTCTAGCTAAATAGGAAAGGATAGGACAGAATACTAAGCGATCAGTAAAAAACACTTCAAAAAATATCCACAGCAGATGATACAAAAAGTTCCACCATCTAACTAAAGATATGGAGCTTATATCTGCGACTCCTGAGAATCCAACTAGACCGAGAAAACACTGACACAATCTAAGCTGGACAAGAAACAAATGAATAGCACAAAATTATTAGCACATAGCAAGTGTGCCACAGGAAAAAAAACCAAACACTTATCTTTGCTGAATTAGCAGCAAGGCAAGAGGAACCAGACAGAGAACCTACTCCTCCCAGAACCATGGACAACTGGCAAGGACTAATGAATCCTGCACACCTAAATATCCCAGTCAGAACTGCAATCAGCAGATACACCTGGCCAAGACTGCGACTCAGGGACAACTGCATTCCCACCTACAACCACTGGAGGGAACCCAAAAGCAGAATTCACAACAGCTTTGTTTCTTAAAATGGATGCCTGCACAAGTCACAGAGTGAACTATTTTGCTATCAACGTTCGATATGTTTGTGACAAACAACAAAAATTGTTACTAAGACGCTGGCAGTAAAAGATACTAAAGCTCTTCACAGCAGCCAGTTTCTCCACACCTTAGTGGAAAAAGTTCTTCAAGATTATTGAGTAAAAAACAGGTTCTTGCTATTGTAACTGATAATGCTGCAAAAATGATGGGTACAATTAAACTGATGAATGAGAATAATGAAGGTGAGCATCAGCTAGAAGAACATTTCACATTTAGTATGTTGGAGATGGAAGGCCACAGTCCTGTTACCATAATGGAGGAACAAACAGATATTACTACAGAATAACAACAAAATGATTCTTTACAACTAGATGATCTTGTTGAAGCTGCTTCACACCTCTTTCCTATTCAGCACATGCACTGTGTTGTGCACACGCTGCAGCTGGCAATAAGAGATAGTCTGCAAGAGGCACATGCTGGAACTCTGATTAGCGAGGAAATTGGCTATTGCTGCCAGAACC
This sequence comes from Ranitomeya imitator, assembly GCF_032444005.1. NCBI lineage: Eukaryota > Metazoa > Chordata > Amphibia > Anura > Dendrobatidae > Ranitomeya > Ranitomeya imitator. The sequence goes on along the minus strand of NC_091283.1, from coordinate 508,472,139 downwards.
CCTAAAATTGATTCCATCTTGAAAAGATGTGCTGGTAAAGGGGCAATTGTGGATCAAGCCACTTAGGGGCGCAACACCTATTTAATGATTGAGCGATTGCTTGAGCTGAAACCCTTCCTTGTAGATATGGCCAACTCTCAGGTAACACTACATGAAGGTCAATGGACACAGGTGGCTGTGTCTAAAAAGTTGCAAGCTGAGATTTAACTCCTGGCATTTTTATTAAGGAGTGGAAGAACTTGTTGTTTTGCCTGTCCCAAAAAGGAGGTTTAATCGCAGATGGCATTGCTGCTTCAATAAAACGGAGAGAGACACTGCTATTAGAAAATAAAATTCTTCTGGCAGCTGTTTATGTGGACCCAAGTCATCGTATATTGCTGGATGATCAACAGCTTACTAAAGGAAAAGACACTTTGATTGAGGTAGCAGTTAGGATGAGTGGGCTACAGGACGGCCAAGAGCAAGAGGACTCGGGTCCTACCAATGCTGCTGCTACCATTCCTTCATCCTCATCAGATGTGTAGTTTGATTTTGAAAAGTATTTGGACGACATTGAGCAGGCAATGCATCGCCACAGGGAAAAAGATTCCACTGCTATACAAAACAGATTGACTATATTTCAGCAACGATTTTCACTTGGTCTCAAAGAAGTAGAAGAGCTCAATCATTCATTAAAACTGACTGTGCATGAGGCAATTCCTTTATACCCTGAAATTGTTAGAGATGTTGCCCATGTGGTTACTGCTTTGCCACCAACCCAAGTTAGTGTACAGCGGTTGTTCTCTAGCCTTAAAAAAAAAATTAGGTCAGATTTGAGGTAATCTATAAAGGAGGATCTGATGGAGGCGATACTATTTCTCAGAACAAATTCGTAGACTGCACAAATGTTATTCAGTACGTTTTTGTTGAAAACTGTTTTTTTCCCACTTACGGCATAGTGTATAATAAATTGTAAATATGAAAAAGTTTTTTGTTCTAAAGTTGTATTCCAATAAATATATTGTATGTTCTATCTAAATGGCTTGATTATTGTATCATATTAATGATTAAAAGCCTGATGTTACCATTTTACTACAGTAAATTTATCACTTAGACTTAAACATGAGCCATGTATGAGGGAGTCGGAGTTGGAATCATGCAAATTGTGAGTCGGAGTCGGAGATTTAGCCTACCGACTCCACAGCCCTGCTTTGTACAAACAGAAGTGTGACTCCCCTTTTTTTAGCTAGGCACTTCATTTATATAGCTTCCCATGGCCCGAAGTACCTGGTCATGCTCTGCACCCATCTACACTGAAGTCGTCTGACATTAGGTGAGGTTTTAATAGTGGAGGATAGGACCGTCCTATTTGAGGTACACCTTGTCGCGGTGGGATGGCTTTTATGTTTTTTTTTTATCAAAACCAGTGTTTACTAAGTAACCTGTAATGGCATCGTTATTTTTGTGCTGCGCAGGATAGATCCCAAGCCTTGTCTGGTGCTGTGGTCTCCCATTCAGGCCCAGCCACTGAAATGACTGCTCAGCACAGATTCTGGTTCCAGCATCTTGCTCAGGCTCGTGCTGTACATGTGGTTACTGCTGGCTCTCCAGCTAAGTCTATGGTAACCACTGGTATAGCCTAAGTCCAGAAATGATGTTATTGAGCATGTCCGTGAGGTGGCGCCGTCTCATTGGTAGTGTTGAGCGATACCTTCCGATATCCAGAAGTATCGGTATCGGATTGGATCGGCCGATATCCAAAAAATATCGCCGATACCGATACCAGATGTGTGCCGGGGCTCTATGCGGAGTGCCGGGGCTCTGTGCGGAGTGCCGGGGCTCTGTGTGGTGTGCCGGGGCTTTGTGCAGCGTGCCGGGGCTCTCTGCGGCATGCGGGGCTCTGTGCGGCGTGTCGGGGCTCTGTGCGGCGTGTTGGGGCTCTGTGCCTGTGTGCAGGCATCGTCCTGTGTGCGGACAATGCCTACTACAGTGACAGTGATTGACACATTAGCCAATGATGGAACAGTAGTAGTCCCATCCAAGGGTGGATTAAGGGTAGCCAGGGCCCTGGGCTGTTCAGACACTGTGGGCCCCCCGGACATGTGACGGGGGTCATGATATACCCGAACCAGATTATTCCTGAAAAATGGCCGGGCCCTACTTCCGGGCTCCAGCCATATGTTCTCGCATCCTGCACTCATGAGTATCCATTCTACCCCATATGGTCTCCCCATCCTGCCCCAGCTGTCTCCATCGTATCCATTCTGCCCCATGTCTTTCATTCTGCCCATGCCTCCAGTCCTGCCCCCAGTGTGTCCAGCATATTGCCCGTGTGTCCAGCATTGCCCCCAGACAGTATGTCCAGCAATCTGCCCCAGTGTGTCCAGCATATTACCACCAGTGTGTCCAGCAATCTGCCCCAGTATGTCCAGCATTGCCCCCAGTGTGTCCAGCAATCTGCCCCAGTATGTCCAATTGTGCAGCATTGCCCAGTGTCCAGCAACCTGCCCCAGTGTCTCCAGCATTGCCCCACTGTGTCCAGCATTGCCCCCAGACAGTGTTCAACAATCTGCCCCAGTATGTCCAACATATTGCCCCAGAGTATCCAGCATTGCCCCCAGTGTGTCCAGCATTGCCCCATTGTGTCCAGCATTGCCCCCAGTGTGTCCAGCAATCTACCTCAGTGTGTCGAGCATATTACCCCCGTGTCCAGCATTGCCGTCAGTGTCTCCAGCAATCTGCCCCAGTGTCTCCAGTATTGCCCCAGTGTGTCCTCCAGCATTGCCCCCAGTGTGTCCTCCAGCATTGCCCCCAGTGTGTCCTCCAGAATTGCCCCCAGCGTGTCCACCGTTAGCTTATCAAAAAACAAAACAAAAAAAAGTCTCCTCACCTGACCGGCACTCCACGCGGCGAGCTCCCTCCAGCAGCGAACACTCGCCGGCGACTAACAATGATGTCAGACGCCGGCGACGTGTGCGCTGCGCCTGCGGCCGACTTCAGCTGCCAGCCTCCAATTGGCTGGCGGCTGTTAACTATTGATGTGCGGGCGCGCGCCCACACGTCAATAGGAAGCCGCCGCAGCGCCGGTAGGGGCCCGGTGAGCAGATGAGACGGGGCCCGATGCGGGCCCCCTCTCTCTGCCCCCCGGGTCCGGGGGCACATAAATGCTGGTGGGCAATCTGTGCGGTAGCCCAGGGCCCCCCCACACCACTGGGCCCTGGGCTACCGCCCATATTGACCCTCTTATAATCCGCCCCTGGTCCCATCATCCGGCTAATGTGTTGAATGAAAAAAAAAAAAACCATACATGCTACATACATGCTACATACTACATACAGTACATACATACATACATACTGCATACAGTACATTCATACATTACATACAATACATACATACAGACATACAGTACATTAAACATAGAGTTCATACTCACCATTACTTGTCACTTTGTTCCCCGAAGTCAGTGTCATCTATAAATAAAATATGAAAATAACAAGCAACCAATATACTCCCTGTCCGCAGAAATCCACGAGTGTCCCACGACAATCTCCCGTAGAGAACGGCAGCACTGCTGATGCAACCGCTCTCCAGGGGCTCCAGGAACATAATGACGGGAGGAAGGTATCCTTCCGCACTGTATTCCTCTGCCGCTGTAAAAAAATAGTCCCTAGTCTCACTATTGGCATTGCTGTATGAGAAATTTTCCCACGCAGCAATTGCCATAAAGTGAGACTTTGTCCTAAGGTAACCTCTCAGTGATGCACTGCAGGAGCCATTGTCTCCTGTCAGTGTGTCACTGAGGGTCATATACGAGGGGCGATCCAAAAGTAATGATAATCGGTTATTTCTATTGCACACAGAAATTAAAATAAAATGTTTTCTTCTCTCTTAGGTACCCACTAGTCCAGGAAAAAAAAATTACTTAAATAGACCACGATTCCCGGGAGCTGTTATGTTTGCTAATGACAGGTGTTATGAAGGCAATCCAGAAACACAGTGTGCTTAGCGATCAGAGCGCACACAGTGATCTGACAAATACCCAAAAATACAAGAACGAGCTCTGAGACGTGGAAACTCTGTAGACTGCACACCTGATCCTATCCTAAACACAACTAAAAGCGGCTGTGGATTGCGCCTAACAACTACCTAGGCAACTCGGCACAGCCTAAGAAACTAGCTAGCCTGAAGATAGAAAAATAGGCCTGACTTGCCCCAGAGAAATTCCCCAAAGGAAAAGGCAGCCCCCCACATATAATGACTGTGAGTAAGATGAAAAGACAAAACGTAGGGATGAAATAGATTCAGCAAAGTGGGGCCCGATATTCTAGGACAGAGCGAGGACAGTAAAGCGAACTTTGCAGTCTACAAAAAACCCTAAAGCAAAACCACGCAAAGGGGGCAAAAAAAACCCACCGTGCCGAACTAACGGCACGGCGGTACACCCTTTGCGTCTCAGAGCTTCCAGCAAAACAAAAGACAAGCTGGACAGAAAAAAAGCAACAAAAAAGCAAAAAGCACTTAGCTATACAGAGCAGCAGGTCACAGGAACAAACAGGAGAAGCTCAGATCCAACACTGAAACATTGACAAGGAGCAAGGATAGCAGCATCAGGCGGAGTTAAGTAATGAAGCAGTTAACGAGCTCACCAGAACACCTGAGGGAGGAAGCTCAGAAGCTGCAGTACCACTTGTGACCACAGGAGTGAATTCAGCCACAGAATTCACAACAGGGAGCTACATTCATTTGAATATGAACTGCCGAGGAGTGAACATCAAAATGGAAAAAAACGAGCTCAGAGCTGTCATCAAATACCTCTGCTTGAAAAAAATGACTACCAAAGACATACACAGCGACTTGGTGGAAACATTGGGGGACTCTTCTCCTCCATATTCCACAGTTGCATGCTGGGCCAAGGAATTTAAGCTGGGAAGAACACCGACGGAAGATGAACATCGTGAAGGACGCCCATCCACGTCCCTCAATGAAGAAAACGTGAAAAAAGTTGAAGAAGTTGTATTGGCAGATCGAAGAGTGACTATCAGGCATGTAGCTGAGGTCACAGGGATCTCATATGGCAGTATTCAAAGAATCCTTGCAAAAGAATTGCATATGAGAAAGGTCTCCGCGCGTTGGGTGCCAAAAATGTTAACCGACGAACAAAAGAAGAAACGAGTTGACATTTCAATAGCAAATCTCGAAAAGTTCCAAGCAGACAAGGAAAATTTTTTGTCACGTTTTTTGACCATGGACGAGACCTGGATCCACCACTTTGATCCCGAAACTAAACAACAATCGATGACATGGAAACGAGCCGACGAACCGATGCCGAAGAAATTCAAAGTGTCAAGCTCAGCAGGGAAGGTTATGGCGTCCGTTTTTTGGGACGCTGAAGGAATTATTATGGTGGACTATTTGGAGAAGGGAGCCACTATTACGGGCTCCTACTACGTAGAACAAATAAGAAGATTGCGGGAGGCTATCAAGGAGAAAAGGCGCGGCAAACTGCGGGCTGGAGTGTTGTTTCACCAAGATAACGCGCCGGCTCACAAAGCTGCTGTTGCCATGGCTACCATTCAAGAAGCAGGCTTTGAACTGGTGGAACACCCCCCCCCTATTCACCAGATCTAGCCCCCAGTGACTTCTTTCTCTTTCCTCGGCTCAAGGAACACCTCCGAGGCAAGAAATTTGACGACAATAGCGACATGATAACCGCTGTTGGGGATTTTTTTGAGGGTCAAGATCAAGAATTTTTTTCGAAGGGAATTCTAAGTTTAGAAAAGAGATGGAATAAATGTATAGACTTGTTAGGAGACTATGTGGAAAAATAAATTTATTTTTTGACTATATTCATTGTGTTTAGTATTGATTATCATTACTTTTGGATCGCCCCTCGTAGAGCAGTGACATCACCCGATGTCACTATTCTATAGGGGAGATTGTCGTGGGACACTCGTTATTAATTGGACTACGGCAGACAGGTAGTATACGGTTTATTATTTTACGTTTTTTGCAGGCGCTGAAGTATGGTAAGTATGGTTAAATGAAGAATATTAAAACACTTTTTTCCTAATGTGTGCGTGTTTTATTAACCCTTTATTACTATTGGACTAATAATGGTTAAACGTCATATTGACGCCTCTCCGTTATTAACCCGGCTTAATGTCACCTTACAATAGCAAGGTGACATTAACCCCTTATTGCCCCATATTCCACCGCTACTTGGGAGTGGGAAGAGAGGGGCTAAGTGCCGGAATTGGCGCATCTTACAGATGCGCCATTTCTGGGGCGACTGCGGACTGGTATTTGTAGCCGGGGGGTGGGGGGGTGGGGGGCAATATCCATGGCCCCTCTCTAGGCAATGAAAATCAGCCCGCAGCTGTCTGCGTGGCCTTTCTGGCTATAAAATATATGGGGACCCCACGTCATTTTTTTGGGGGGTCCCCCTATTTTAATAGCCAGTAAAGGCTACACAGACAGCTGCAGGCTGATATTCATAGCAAGCTACAGATATTGGTCCCCGGCCGTCGGCTTTCCCCCTCTGGCGCAGAAAATTGCGCGGGAGCCCATGCCATTTTTTTCCGTGTTTTTTTTTTTTTTTTTTAATTCAACGCTCATTAAGGCCTCTTTCACACTTGTGCCGGTACAGGTCCGTTGCTATGCGTCGGGCCAACGTACCGACGCACGTTGTGAAATTTGTGCATGACATGGGCAGCGGATGTAGTTTTTCAACGCATCCGTGGCCCATTCTGAAGTCCGGGGAAGAGGGGGCAGAGTTTCAGCCGTGCATTCGCGGTAGAAAATAGAAGACGCGACAGACAAAAAAAGCTTCACTTGAAAGTTTTTTCGTGCCGAATATCCGCCAAAACACGACGGATCCGTGCACGACGGACACGACGTGTGGCCATCGCGATCCGTCGCTAATACAAGTCTATGGGTAAAAAACGCATCCTGCGAGCACATTTGCAGGATCCGTTTTTTTTCCCAAAACGACGGATTGCTAAAAACGCAAGTGTGAAAGTAGCCTTAGAAACATCAGCCTTTCTATTATATATCTATGAATATATCTATCCATAGATATATTTATAGATAGATATATCTATAAAAAAGAAAAAAATGGAGGCAGCACACCGTTTGTAGTGAAAAAGAGCTTATTTAATCAGCCCAGAAAGCAACGTTTCGGTCCCAACAGGAACCTTTCTCAAGCCTTGAGAAAGGTTCCTGTTGGGACCGAAACCTCGCTTTCTGGGCTGATTAAATAAGCTCTTTTTCACTACAAATGGTGTGCTGCCTCCATTTTTTCTTTTTTATAATTGAGCTTTGGTATTTGCATGGGGGGCTCTGCACCCGGATTTTTTCTTTGTGCTGCTCTAATTCTCTTTTTTCTAGATATATCTATAGATACATAGATGTATCTATCCATATATCTGGCTGCTTTCACACATCAGGTTTTTGCCGTCAGGCACAATCCGGCGAGTTTTGAAAAAAACGGATCCGGCGGAAAAAAACAGATCCGGTGGAAAAAAACGGATCTGGAAGAAAAAAACGGATCCGGCGGGAAAAAAACGGATCCGGCGGAAAAAAAACAGATCCGGTGGAAAAAAAAAACAGATCCGGAAGAAAAAAACGGATCCGGCGGGAAAAAAACGGATCCAGCGGAAAAAACGGATCGGTGGAAAAAACAGATCCGTTGGAAAAAACGGATCAGTTTTTTTCAAAACTCGCTGGATGTGCCTGACGGCAAAAACCTGATGTGTGAAAGCAGCCAGATATATGGATAGATACATCTATGTATCATGTATGTAGCATGTATATAGCATGTATGTTGTTTTGGTTTTTTTTCATTCATTCAACACATTAGCCGGATGATGGGACTACTACTGTCCCATCATTGGCTAATGTGTCAATCACTGTCACTGTAGTAGGCATCATCCGATGGGACTTTTAGTCCTATCGGACAATGCCTGCACACAGGCACAGAGCCTTGGCACGCCGCACAGAGCCCACGGCACGCCGCACAGAGCCCCGCACACCGCACAGAGCCCCGGCACACACGCACAGAGCCCTGGCACGCTGCACAGAGCCCCGGCACACACACAGAGCCCCGCACGCCGCACAGATTCCCGGCACGCCGCACAGAGCCCTGGCACACATGCACAGAGCCCCGGCAGGCCCACACAGAGCCCCCGCACGCCATACAGGCCCCCGGCAGGCACGCACAGACCCTTTTGCCACCCTTTGACATATGGATACGTCATGGTGACCTTCCGTGCACAGAATCTGTGTGCAGGCGTTCTACGCCAAATGTCATCTGATTTTGAGATCTGACACCTGGCACTCAGCGCACTTTAACCCCCTAAATACCGTGATTGATATTGAGGGAGCCCCCTCTGCTCTCCGATCGGCACCCCTGCAACATCGTCACATGGGGGCGATCGTTGCCTTATATTAAAAAAAAAATCATAAATAATAAAAAAAATTGTACCCATAAATAAATATTTTTATGAAAAAATAAAACAGTGCACATATTTGGTAACAAAAAATAAAGAACAAAGAAAAAATATGAATCCAATAAATACATTTATTTATGTAAAAACAAAAATAAACAAAAAACAGTACACATGTTTGGTATCACCACGTCTGGAGCGACCTGACCTATTAAACTGTCCCAATAGTTAATCCTTTTAGTGAACACCGTAAAAAAAATAAAAACAAGGTGAAAAAATATGCTTTATCATCATACCGCCAAACATGTAATAAAACGCAACAAAAAAAGATGAATGTAAATAGATATGGTATCTCTGAAAACTCTCACAAAAACAAGCCACTATACAGCGCCATCAGCGGAAAAATAAAGAAAAGTTATAGCTCTCAGAACAAATTTGATTCAAAAAGAATTATTTTTTGTATAAAAAAGTTTTTATTGTGTAAAACCAACTATGGGGGCTGCCTTATTACAGGGTCTGACTATGGGGGCTGCCTTATTGCAGGGTCTGACTATATAGGTGCTGCCTCATTACAGGGTCTGACTATGCGGGCTGCCTTATTACAGGGTCTGACTATGGGGGCTGTCTTATTACAGGGTCTGACTATGGGGGGTGCTGCCTTATTACAGGGTCTGCCGCCTTATTACAGGGTCTGCCTATAGAGGTGCTGCCTTATTACAGGGTCTGACTATAGGAGCTGCCTTATTACAGAGTCTGCCTATATGGGGGTGCTGCCTTATTACAGGGTCTGCCTATATGGGGGTGCTGCCTTATTACAGTGTCTGCCTATGGGGGCTGCCATATGCTATAGAGTCTGCCTACGGGGAGTGCATTATACTATATTGTCGACTATTTGGTGCATTATGCTACTGTATATGGAGGCTATCTAGGGGGCCATCATACAGTATGGAGATTACAGTGTGGGGGTCATTATACATTGTTGGAGCCATCAAACAGTTTGGGGCTACTAAGGGGCCAGTATACTGTGTGGGTGCATTATATACTGTATAAGAGAGCATCATGCTGTGTAAAGGGGAACTATACAGGGAAGACTTGGGACTTTATTAAATGTAAAGTGGGCACTTATTGTTATAGGGGAACTCAGGTTACTGTGGCTATGAAAGGGGCACACAGGGCATTATGTTATGATGCGGTGGTTTAGGAGCAACATGGAACGAGCTCTGAAGGAAGTGGTAACTGTACTGACCGCAGTCCCTAAGCTCAACACAACGCTAGAAGTAGCCGTGGGATGCTCCTAACTCTCCCTAGGCACCTCGTCACCGCCTAAGAGCTAACTACCCCTAAAGATAGAAGCAGGAAAACTATCTTGCCTCAGAGAGGATAGATTAGCCCCCCACAAATAATGACTGTGAGTGGAGAGGGAAAAGACATACACAGAATGAAACCAGGATGAGCACAGGAGGCCAGTCTAACTTGATAGATAGGACAGGATGGAATACTGTGCGGTCAGTATAAAACACTACAAAAATCCACGCAGAGTTTACTAAAAATCTCCACACCTGACTAAAGGTGTGGAGGGTAAATCTGCTTCCCAGAGCTTCCAGCAAGACAGAATTAATTCATACTAATAACACTGGACAAACATAGAAGTACAGAACGGATAAGTCCACAATCTGTGAACAGAAAAGAGCAAGCAAAAACTTAGCTTTGCTGAACTGGTCAGGATAACAGGGAACTCCAAAGAGATGTGAATCCAACCAGGAACCATTTACAAGTGGCACTGGCTGAAGGACAGAGCAGGCATAAATAGCCGAGCAGAAAAGACGATCAGTGGAAGCAGCTGAAAACAGCTAACTCCAAGGAGCAGCCATACCACTTGAAACCACCAGAGGGAGCCCAAGAGTGGAATTCACAACAGTACCCCCCCTTGAGGAGGGGTCACCGAACCCTCGCCAGAGCCCCCAGGCCGATCAGGACGAGCCAAGTGAAAAGCACGAACAAAATTGGTGGCATGGACATCGGAGGCAACAACCCAAGAATTATCCTCCTGACCATAACCCTTCCACTTGACAAGATACTGAAGCCTCCGCCTCAAAAAACGAGAATCCAAAATCTTCTCAACCTCATATTCCAACTCTCCCTCAACCAACATCGGGGCAGGAGGGTCAACCGAGGGAACAACGAGCACCACATATCTCCGCAACAAAGATCTATGGAAAACATTATGAATGGCAAAAGAGGCTGGAAGAGCCAAACGAAAAGACACCGTATTAATAATTTCAGAAATTTTATAAGGACCAATAAACCGAGGCTTAAACATAGGGGACGAAACCTTCATAGGAACATGACGAGAAGACAACCAAACCAAATCCCCCACACGAAGCCGGGGACCAACACACCGACGGCGGTTAGCAAAACGTTGAGTCCAAATCTGCTGCAGCCTGTCCACCACAGAATCAACACCAGGACAATCAGAAGGCTCAACCTGCCCAGAAGAAAAGCGAGGATGAAAACCAAAGTTACAAAAGAAATGTGAAACCAAAGTAGCCGAACTAGCCCGATTATTAAGGGCAAACTCAGCCAACGGCAAGAAAGACACCCAATCATCCTGATCAGCAGACACAAAGCATCTCAAATAGGTCTCCAAGGTCTGATTAGTTCGCTCAATTTGGCCATTAGTCTGAGGATGAAACGCCGAAGAAAAAGACAAATCAATGCCCATCCTAGCACAAAAGGCCCGCCAAAATCTAGAGACAAACTGAGAACCTCTGTCAGACACAATATTCTCCGGAATGCCATGCAAACGAACCACATGCTGAAAAAAACAATGGAACCAGATCTGAGGAGGAAGGCAACTTAGGCAAAGGTACCAGATGGACCATTTTAGAGAACCGGTCACAAACAACCCAGATAACAGACATCTTCTGGGAAGCAAGAAGATTCTAAATAAAATCCATGGAAATATGCGTCCAGGGCCTCTCAGGGACCGGCAAAGGCAAAAGCAACCCACTAGCGCGGGAACAGCAAGGCTTGGCTCGGGCGCAAATCCCACAGGACTGCACAAAAGCACGGACATCGCGCGACAAGGAAGGCCACCAAAAGGACCTAGCAACCAAATCTCTGGTACCAAAAATCCCAGGATGACCAGCCAACACTGAACAATGAACCTCAGAAATAACCTTACTTGTCCATCTATCAGGAACAAACAGCTTCCCCACAGGACAGCGGTCAGGCCTACCAGCCTGAAATTCCTGAAGTACCCGCCGCAAATCAGGGGAGATGGCAGAAAGAATCACCCCTTCCTTAAGAATGCCAACCAGCTCAAGGACTCCAGGAGAATCAGGCGAAAAACTCCTAGAGAGGGCATCAGCCTTCACATTCTTAGATCCCGGAAGATACAAGACCATAAAATCAAAACGGGAGAAAAACAGAGACCATCAAGCCTGTCTAGGATTCAGCCGCTTGGCCGACTCGAGGTAAACCAGATTCTTATGATCAGTCAAGACCACAACGCGGTGCTTAGCTCCCTCAAGCCAATGTCGCCACTCCTCAAACGCCGACTTCATAGCCAACAACTCCCGATTGCCGACATCATAATTGCGTTCCACAGGTGAAAACTTTATGGAAAAAAAGGCACACGGTTTCATCAAAGAACCATCAGACTCCGTCTGAGACAAAACGGCCCCTGCCCCAATCTCAGAAGCGTCGACCTCAACCTGAAAAGGAAGAGAAACATCCGGCTGACGCAACACAGGGGCTGAAGTAAATCGGCGTTTAAGCTCCTGAAAGGCCTCAACAGCCGCAGAGGACCAATTCGTCACATCAGCGCCTTTCTTCGTCAAATCAGTAAGGGGCTTAACCATACTGGAAAAGTTGGCAATGAAACGGCGATAGAAATTAGCAAAGCCCAAAAATTTTTGAAGGCCCTTCACAGATGTGGGTTGAATCCAGTCATGAATAGCTTGGACCTTAACAGGATCCATTTCTATAGACGAGGGAGAAAAAATAAAACCCAAAAAAGAGACCTTCTGAACTCCGAATAGGCACTTAGACCCCTTCACAAATAAAGCATTATCACGAAGGATCTGGAACACCATCCTGACCTGCTTCACATGAGACTCCCAATCATTGGAAAAAATCAAAATATCATCCAAATATACGACCATGAATTTATCAAGATAATTGCGGAAAATATCATGCATGAAAGACTAGAACACAGATGGAGCATTAGAGAGCCCAAATGGCATCACAAGGTATTCAAAATGGCCTTCGGGCGTATTAAATGCAGTTTTCCATTCGTCACCCTGTTTAATACGAACAAGATTATATGCCCCTCGGAGGTCAATCTTCGTAAACCAACTACCCCCTTAATCTGAGCAAACAAATCAGTAAGCAGAGGCAAGGGGTATTGGAATTTAACCGTGATCTTATTAAGAAGAAGATAATCAATACAGGGTCTCAAGGAGCCATCCTTCTTAGCAACAAAAAAGAAACCAGCTCCCAATGGTGACGAAGAGGGACGAATATGCCCCTTCTCCAAAGACTCCTTAACATAACTCCGCATGGCGGCATGCTCTGGCACAGACAGATTGAAAAGTCAGCCCTTAGGGAACTTGCAACCAGGAATCAAGTTAATAGCACAATCACAGTCCCTGTGCGGTGGAAGGGAACTGGACTTGGGCTCATCAAATACATCCTGGAAATCCGACAAAAACTCAGGGACCTCAGAAGAGGGGGAAGAGGAAATTGACATCAAAGGAACGTCACTATGTACCCCTTGACAACCCCAACTAGTCACAGTCATAGTTTTCCAATCCAGCACCGGATTATGTTCCTGTAACCATGGAAAACCCAGTACAACAACATCATGCAGGTTATGCAACACCAGAAAACGGCAATCTTCCTGATGTGCTGGGGCCACGTACATAGTCATCTGCGTCCAGTACTGAGGTTTATCCTTGGCCAAGGGTGTAGCATCAATACCCCTCAAAGGAATAGGGCTCTGCAAAGGCTGCAAGGAAAAACCACAGCGCCTGGCAAATTCTAAGTCCATTAAGTTCAGGGCAGCGCCTGAATCCACAAATGCCATGACAGAAAAGGACGACAATGAGCAAATCAGGGTCACAGATAAGAGAAATTTAGGCTGTATGGTACTAATAGTAACATACCTAGCGACTCTCTTAGTACGCTTAGGGCAATCAGAGATAACATGAGTAGAATCACCACAGTAAAAACACAGCCTATTCTGACGTCTGAATTCCTGCCGTTCTGTTCTAGTCAAAACCCTATCACATTGCATAGGTTCAGGACTCTGCTCCGAGGACACTGCCATATGGTGCACAGCTTTGCGCTCGCGCAGACGCCGATCAATCTGAATAGCTAGAGACATAGATTCGCTCAAACCGGCAGGCGTAGGAAAGCCCACCATAACATCTTTAAGGGCTTCAGAAAGACCTTTTCTGAAAATTGCAGCCAGAGCCTCCTCATTCCATTTAGTGAGCACAGACCATTTTCTAAATTTCTGGCAGTATAATTCTGCCGCTTCCTAACCTTGACACAAGGCCAACAGGGTCTTTTCTGCATGATCCACAGAATTAGGTTCGTCATACAATAATCCGAGCGCTTGAAAAAATGCGTCTACATACAATAATGCCGGATCCCCTGTTTCAAGAGAAAAGGTCCAGTCTTGAGGGTCACCACGCAACAAGGATATGATGATTTTTACTTGCTGAATGGGATCACCTGAAGAACGGGGTTTCAAAGCAAAAAACAATTTGCAGTTATTTTTAAAGTTCAAAAACTTGGATCTGTCCCCAAAAAACAAATCAGGAGTAGGAATTCTAGGCTCTAAAGCCGGAGTCTGGACAACATAGTCCTGGATACTCTGTACTCTTGCAGCAAGTTGATCCACACGAGAAAACAAACCCTGAACATCCATGCCAGAGCATATATCCTGAACCACCCAGATATCAAGAGGGAAAAAAAAGACAAACCAGAGCACAGAAAAAAAAATGGTTCAGAACTTTCTTTTCCTTCTTTTGAGATACATTTAATTCATTCTTGGCCACTTGTACTGTTATGATGCGGTGGTTTAGGAGCAACATGGAACGAGCTCTGAAGGAAGTGGTAACTGTACTGACCGCAGTCCCTAAGCTCAACACAACACTAGAAGTAGCCGTGGGATGCTCCTAACTCTCCCTAGGCACCTCGTCACCGCCTAAGAGCTAACTACCCCTAAAGAAGCAGGAAAACTATCTTGCCTCAGAGAAAATCCCCAAAGGATAGATTAGTCCCCCACAAATAATGACTGTGAGTGGAGAGGGAAAAGACATACACAGAATGAAACCAGGATGAGCACAGGAGGCCAGTCTAACTTGATAGATAGGACAGGATGGAATACTGTGCGGTCAGTATAAAACACTACAAAAATCCACGCAGAGTTTACTAAAAATCTCCACACCTGACTAAAGGTGTGGAGGGTAAATCTGCTTCCCAGAGCTTCCAGCAAGACAGAATTAATTCATACTGATAACACTGGACAAACATAGAAGCACAGAACGGATAAGTCCACAATCTGTGAACAGAAAAAAGCAAGCGAAAACTTAGCTTTGCTGAACTGCTCAGGATAACAGGGAACTCCAAAGAGATGTGAATCCAACCAGGAACCATTTACAAGTGGCACTGGCTGAAGGACAGAGCAGGCATAAATAGCTGAGCAGAAAAGGCGATCAGTGGAAGCAGCTGAAGACAGC
The DNA here is from genome assembly GCF_032444005.1 of Ranitomeya imitator. Classification (NCBI taxonomy): domain Eukaryota; kingdom Metazoa; phylum Chordata; class Amphibia; order Anura; family Dendrobatidae; genus Ranitomeya; species Ranitomeya imitator. Next base: position 508,456,961 of record NC_091283.1, on the reverse strand, counting down.
TAACTCCAAGGAGCAGCCATACCACTTGAAACCACAAGAGGGAGCCCAAGAGCAGAACTCACAAAAGTGCCACTTACAACCACCGGAGGGAGCCCAAGAGCGGAATTCACAACAGCATTATTACTTTCTAGGGGCAAAATATGGGCACTGTTTTCTAGGGCACTTGCACCTGGCATTACTATATTGTAGAGAGTTGCTTGAGAATTTAGAGGGCACAGAGAACCACACAGCAGGGGCAGTAATAGGGACACATACGGCAGCAGTGACTCAGTATTGGGGTATCAGGGGCAGTAATAGGGACACATATGGCAGCAGTGGCTCAGTATTGGGGTATCAGGTGCAGTAATAGGGACACATACGGCAGCAGCGGCTCAGTATTGGGGTATCAGGTGCATTAATAGGGAAACATACGGCAGCAGCGGCTCAGTATTGGGGTATCAGGTGCAGTAATAGGGACACATACGGCAGCAGTGGCTCAGTATTGGGGTATCAGGTGCAGTAATAGGGACACATACGGCAGCAGCTCAGTATTGGGGTATCAGGTGCTGTAATAGGGAAACATATGGCAGCAGCGGCTCAGTATTGGGGTATCAGGTGCAGTAATAGGGACACATACGGCAGCAGCTCAGTATTGGGGTATCAGGTGCAGTAATAGGGACACATACGGCAGCAGCGGCTCAGTATTGGGGTATCAGGTGCAGTAATAGGGACACATACGGCAGCAGCTCAGTATTGGGGTATCAGGGGCAGTAATAGGGACACATACGGCAGCAGCGGCTCAGTATTGTGATATCAGGTGCAGTAATAGGGTCAAATAGGGCAGCAGCTCAGTATTGGGGTATCAGTTGCAGTAATAGGGACACATAAGGCAGCAGCGGCTCAGTATTGGGGTATCAGGTGGAGTAATAGGGACACGTACGGCAGCGGCTCAGTATTGGGGTATCAGGTGGAGTAATAGGGACACATACGGCAGCGGCTCAGTATTGGGGTATCAGGTGCAATAATAGGGACACATACGGCAGCGGCTCAGTATTGGGGTATCAGGTGGAGTAATAGGGACACATACGGCAGCGGCTCAGTATTGGGGTATCAGGTGCAGTAATAGGGACATACGGCAGCAGCAGCTCAGTATTGGGGTATCAGGTGCAGTAATAGGGACACATACGGCAGCAGCGGCTCAGTATTGGGGTACCAGGGGCAGTAATAGGGACACATACGGCAGCAGAGTCTCAGTATTGGGGTATCAGCAGGATGAGGAGTTTGTGCAGGTTGGGAATAGATCAGAGGTGTCAAACTGCATTCCTCGAGGGCTGCAAACAGGTCATGTTTTCAGGATTTCCTTGTACTGCACAGGTGATAATTTAATCACCTACACAAATAATGAGTTGGTGATTAAATTATCACTTGTGCAGTACAAGGAAATCCTGAAAACATGACCTGTTTGCAGCCCTCGAGGAATGCAGTTTGACACCCCTGGAATAGATGGTGATGGGGCTGGAATATGAGAAGTGAAATGTGTCTTTGTTGTATTCTCTGCAGCCGAGTCGTCGCTGGAAGAAGTTGTCATGTCGGTCTGGGCCAGATAGAAAAGCTGGGAAAATGAACGATTCCATCAGAAAGAACGTCAATGGTAAGTCATTATCTATAACTGAGCTGTGATCTATGTTCTGTAGGGATGGTATCTACCACTGACCATATGGCGGTAATATCCATGTTGGTCGTTATATAGAGATTATCTTCAGTAACAGCGCGGTCATCTGCTGAGGTTCTCCTCCAGTATTAGGGTGCATCACCAAGTTGTAATCAAGGTTACCTGGTTAGGGAGGGGCCCACTCAGAAGCTTCGCCCCCCCTGGACCACAACCCTAGCTACGCCTCTGCTTGCCACCTCACCACCACCGCACACTGCCGCAAATTAAATCTACACAGAATAATAATTAGTACAAAATGTAAATATTTATGTAACCGGTATAAAAGACAACATTATTATCCACTTGGCTAATTTTAAATTTAAAATAGCTAAAGGAGTTCACAAAATCTAAATTTGAGCTTATCATGGATGTGATCATTTTAATAACATCATTATTTAATCTTCTGCAGATCTAGCAGTTCTCTGAATGCTGAGCTCTGTATAACTTCTCCTCCCACACCACTGATTGGCAGCTTTCTGCCTGTGTGCCGTTTACACAGAAATCTGACAATCAGTGTTGGGGGCGGGGTTATACGGAGATCATGAAGTAGGAGGACTACCTGGTAGCAAGTTTACCATTCCTCTAGTGATAATTTCCTGCTGATAAAACAGTGATTTTATAAAAACTTCAGCAAGCAGCCCAGTAAGTTACAGATCGCTGGAATCCGCGCCTCTGCACATATATTATGCTGCTCTCAGATTCGATGGCAAAAACCTGGCAACAGATTCTCTTTAAAAGTCATTCCGCCTGACAAAAGAGCGTTTTGCTTATTCGTCAGATGATTGGCATTCAGCTGGCTCTGGTTGATTATTGAGAAATGGCAGTTCCTAGGAACACTTGTTCCCAATAATGGGCCAGTGTGAATGTACCTTTACACCCAAGAGTCCTCAGAGAGCTTAATTTGTTGAGGAGTGACAGCCTAATCTTATAAGTATTAGCCAGATTATTTATATGAAATTTGTTGAACCTGAGCTGTTACAAATATGAATAAACATATGATCATACACATACTATTTGTCACATAAATCAAATTTGGAAATAAAAACCTTGATTTGTTTGGGCCTTGGTTAGAAGGGCAGACATAAAGTTTTTTGGGACTTTGCAAAGCATTTGCCGCTGTAATTTAAAGTCTATTCGTTTACAAAACTTGTAGTTAATTCATAAACTATCAATGGCCATATTTAGAGATTTGTGATCAGTGATTCCTGCTCAGTGCTCAGTAAAAACTGAACAATTTACATTCAACCTAAGATCACATTCACAGTATTCACTTCACAACTGAGGTTCTATATACACTAAATAGAGGCAAAGTTCAGCGTTTCGGCAGTCATTTTTTTTCCTGGACCTTATGTCCTGGTGGGGGTGGGGGTAAAGTAAAACTTGTAGACCACACACTAAATAATGTCAATCTGCAGTGTTTACAGCTAGCCGGATACTGGTGTGTATCACAAGATTTCAAGAGACATAATGCAAATTGTTAAGAATTTCCAGTTCAGTTTTCTCAGCAATTCACAATTATTTTTTTTTGCCCCCCAAAATTGGGAAAGTAGAAAAAAAATCTTGATTACATTCCAGAGGTTTTCAGTGGGGTTCACGTCTGGAGATTGGGCTGCCCCATGACAGGGTTTTGATGTGGTGGTCTCTAAATTTTTGCCAGAGCTGTATATATAATTGTGAGAGTTGATCCAGCCACGCGTATATCTAGGAATAATGGAGTATATTGATCAAAATGTGGCAGAATTATGGCACAGTTTGCTCCAAAGAACATTTCATGACTTGCACCATGTTTATAAAGCACCTTATTTAGCAATAGGGACGTGGCTACATTGAAAACAAGTGTGACTTATCCGTATGGGACATATTTTGCTACATTGTACACCAAAAACTCAACATTTTGATGCAATTTTCTTCCACAAAGTAAGATAATAGGTGATATAAACTTGGACTAAACAAACCTAAAGATTAATTTATCAAATGTCACAAATCACTGTGATAAGTTTGGTCCATTTTAGGACCGTCTAGGTTCGTATTAAGAATTGGACAGTATTAATAAATATGCCCCAGTGTTCTCCCTCTTCAGGTAAATTGGTCAATGCCTTGTAGGATATTTTCACCTTTTTGCTCATTTAGCCCTTCTACCAATTTAATCCTTCTTTTTTCCATTAGGTCTATGACATCACATAATTAACCCCTTTACCCCCAAGGGTGGTTTGCACGTTAATGACCGGGCCAATTTTTACAATTCTGACCACTGACCCTTTATGAGGTTATAACTCTGGAACGCTTCAACGGATCCCAGTGAATCTGACATTGTTTTCTCGTGACATATTGTACTTCATGACAATGGTAAAAATTCTTTGATAGTACCTGCGTTTATTTGTGAAAAAAACGGAAATTTGGCGAAAATTATGAAAATTTCGCAATTTTCCAACTTTGAATTTTTATGCAATTAAATCACAGAGATATGTCACACAAAATACTTAATAAGTAACATTTCCCACATGTCTACTTTACATCAGCACAATTTTGGAACCAAAATTTTTTTTTGTTAGGGAGTTATAAGGGTGAAAAGTTGACCAGCAATTTCTCATTTCTACAACACCATTTTTTTTTAGGGACCACATCTCATTTGAAGTCATTTTGAGGGGTCTATATGATAGAAAATACCCAAGTGTGACACCATTCTAAAAACTACACCCCTCAAGATGCTTAAAACCACATTCAAGAAGTTTATTAACCCTTCTGGTGCTTCACAGGAATTTTTTGAATGTTTAAATAAAAATGAACATTTAACTTTTTTTCACAAAAAATTTAATTCAGCTCCAATTTGTTTTATTTTACCAAGGGTAACAGGAGAAAATGGACCGCAATCATTGTTGTACAATTTGTCCTGAGTACGCCAATACCCCACATGTGGGGGTAAACCACTGTTTGGGCGCATGGCACAGCTCGGAAGCGAAGGAGCGCCATTTGACTTTTCAATGCAAAATTGACTGGAATTGAGATGGGACGCCATGTTTCGTTTGGAGAGCCCCTGATGTGCCTAAACATTGAAACCCCCCACAAGTGACACCATTTTGGAAAGTAGACCCCCTAAGGAACTTATCTAGAGGTGTGGTGAGCTCTTTCACCCACCAAGTGCTTCACAGAAGTTTATAATGTAGAACCGTAAAAATAAAAAATCATATTTTTTCACAAAAATTATATTTTCGCCCCCAATTTTTTATTTTTCCAAGGGTAAGAGAAGAAATTGGACCCCAATAGTTGTTGTACAATTTGTCCTGAGTAAGCTGATATCCCATATGTGGGGGTAAACCACTGTTTGGGCGGATGGGAGAGCTCGGAAGGGAAGGAGCGCCGTTTGACTTTTCAATGCAAAATTGACAGGAATTGAGATGGGATGCCATGTTGCGTTTGGAAAGCCACTGATGTGCCTAAACATTGAAACCCCCCACAAGTGACACCATTTTGGAAAGTAGACCCCCTAAGGAACTTATCTAGATGTGTGGTGAGCGCTTTGACCCACCAAGGGCTTCACAGAGGTTTATAATGGAGAGCCGTAAAAATAAAACAAAAATTTTTTCCCACAAAAATTATTTTTTAGCCCCCAGTTTTGTATTTTCCCGAGGGTAACAGGAGAAATTGGACCCAAAAATGTGTTGTCCAATTTGTCCTGAGTGCGCTGATACCCCATATGTGGGCGGAAACCACTGTTTGGGCGCATGGGAGGGCTCGGAAGGGAAGGAGTGCCATTAGAATGCAGACTTAGATGGAATGGTCTGCAGGCGTCACATTGCGTTTGCAGAGCCCCTAATGTACCTAAACAGTAGAAACCCCCCACAAGTGACCCCATATTGGAAACTAGACCCCCCCGGGAACTTATCTAGATGTGTTGTGAGAACTTTGAACCCCAAGTGTTTCACTACAGTTTATAACGCAGAGCCGTAAAAATAAAAAATCTTTTTTTTCCCACAAAAATTATTTTTTAGCCCCCAGTTTTGTATTTTCCCAAGGGTAACAGGAGAAATTGGACCCCAACAGTTGTTGTCCTATTTGTCCTGAGTACGCTGATACCCCATATGTTGGGGTAAACCCCTGTTTGGGCACACGGGTGAGCTCGGAAGGAAAGAAGCACTGTTTTACTTTTTCAACGCAGAATTGGCTGGAATTGAGATCGGACGCCATGTCGCTTTTGGAGAGCCCCTGATGTGCCTAAACAGTGGAAACCCCCCAATTATAACTGAAACCCTAATCCAAACACTCCCCTAACCCTAATTCCAACGGTAACCCTAACCACACCTCTAACCCTGACACACCCCTAACCCTAATCCCAACCCTATTCCCAACTGTAAATGTAATCTAAACCCTAACTGTAACTTTAGCCCCAACCCTAACTGTAGCCCTAACCCTAGCCCTAACCCTAGCCCTAACCCTAGCCCGAACCCTAGCCCCAACCCTAACCCTAGCCCTAGCCCTAACCCTAGCCCTAACCCTAGCCCTAACCCTAGCCCTAACCCTAACCCTAGCCCTAGCCCTAACCCTAACCCTAGCCCTAACCCTAACCCTAGCCCTAGCCCTAGCCCTAGCCCTAACCCTAACCCTAGCCCTAACCCTAGCCCTAACCCTAACCCTAGCCCTAACCCTAGCCCTAACCCTAGCCCTAACCCTAGCCCTAATGGGAAAATGGAAATAAATACATTTTTTTATTTTTCCCTAACTAAGGGGGTGATGAAGGGGGGTTTGATTTACTTTTATAGCGGGTTTTTTAGCGGATTTTTATGATTGGCAGCCGTCACACACTGAAAGACGCTTTTTATTGCAAAAAATATTTTTTGCGTTACCACATTTTGAGAGCTATAATTTTTCCATATTTTGGTCCACACAGTCATGTGAGGTCTTGTTTTTTGCGCGACGAGTTGACGTTTTTATTGGTAACATTTTCGGGCACGTGACATTTTTTGATCGCTTTTTATTCCGATTTTTGTGAGACAGAATGACCAAAAACCAGCTATTCATGAATTTCTTTTGGGGGAGGCGTTTATACCGTTCCGCGTTTGGTAAAATTGATAAAGCAGTTTTATTCTTCGGGTCAGTACGATTACAGCGACATCTCATTTATATCATTTTTTTATGTTTTGGCGCTTTTATACGATAAAAACTATTTTATAGAAAAAATAATTATTTTGGCATCGCTTTATTCTCAGGACTATAACTTTTTCATTTTTTTGCTGATGATGCTGTATGGTGGCTCGTTTTTTGCGGGACAAGATGACGCTTTCAGCGGTACCATGGTTATTTATATCTGTCTTTTTGATCACGTGTTATTCCACTTTTTGTTCGGCGGTATGATAATAAAGCGTCGTTTTTTGCCTCGTTTTTTTTTTTTTTTTCTTACGGTGTTTACTGAAGGGGTTAACTAGTGTGCCAGTTTTATAGGGCGAGTCGATACGGATGCGGCGATACTAAATATGTGTACTTTTATTGTTTTTTTTTTTTTTTTATTTAGATGAAGAAATGTATTTATGGGAATATTTTTTTTTTTTTTTCATTATTTAGGAATATTTTTTTTTAATTTTTTTTAAACATTTGGAAATTTTTTTTTTTACTTTTTTACTTTGTCCCAGGGGGGGACATCACAGATCAGTGATCTGACAGTTTGCACAGCACTCTGTCAGATCACTGATCTGACATGCAGCAGTGCAGGCTTCACAGTGCCTGCTCTGAGCAGGCTTTGTGAAGCCACCTCCCTCCCTGCAGGACCCGGATCCGCGGCCATCTTGGATCCGGGACCTGGAGCAGGGAGGGAGGGCGGCAAGACCCTCGCAGCAACGCGATTACATCGCGTTGCTGCGGGGGTCTCAGGGAAGCCCGCAGGGAGCCCCCTCCCTGCGCGGTGCTTCCCTGCACCGCCGGCACATCGCGATCATCTTTGATCGCGGTGTGCCGGGGGTTAATGTGCCGGGGGCGGTCCGTGACCACTCCTGGCACATAGTGCCGGATGTCAGCTGCGATAGGCAGCTGACACCCGGCCGCGATCGGCGCCGCTCCCCCCGTGAGCGCTGCCGATCGCATATGACGTACTATTGCGTCCTTGGGAAGTAGGGCCCACCCCCCATGGACGCAATAGTACGTCTGATGGCAGAAAGGGGTTAAAAACAGACTAGCTAGCTGAATCCTTCTAAGCTCTATGTAGAAACAGGAAGTCTCTTTTCCTTGCATGTATCATCATTAGAACTACAATTCTTCTCACTGCAAGGTCCCTGGCCGCCCAGCTCCAACTCCTCTGCAACTCCTGACCTATCTGTTCCACTCCTTCCCCCATGCCAGGGACTTTGCAGTGATGTAGAATTGTAGTTCTAATGATGACTTGTGCAAGGAAAAGAGACTTCCTGTTTCTATATAGAGCTTAGAAGGTTTCAGCTAGTCAGTTTTTAACCATGTGACGTCATAGACCTAGTGAAAAAAGAGAATAAATGACTGGGTAGAAGGGCTAAATGAGCAATTGTAAGTACATAGTGCTATATAATATGATGACTGCGGTACATATAGAGGATAAAAACTTAGATGGAAGTGATTTTTTAAAGAACCATGATAATTAAGGGCTCTGATGAAGATTTTGCTTTGGTGCCCACGGTCTTCAAGTTACACCATTGCCCACCCATGCCAATTCTGCTAGGGTAGTACATATTCACCCCAAGACTTTTTACTTATGTTATCTATCTCCCCTAGCAAAGGCTATTATATCAAGCATAAAACCGTCTGTGTATGGCCAGATTTCTTTGATCTGTGTAAATGAAGGACACAATGTATAGACGTAAAACTATCCAGGTGCACATGGCTTACAAACCTCTTGTTTAGCCATGGGTTTTCAGAAGCTCATCTGTTTCTTATTCACCTGGCCGTGCTCTATGAGGATTCTCAGTGGAGCCCTTTAGGCTCCCTTTACAATGGGGCAGACATGTATTCCATTATTCTACAAGCCGTTCCCGGACTTTCCAACACTTAAGTTAAATTCCTTTGTGTTTTAAATGCAAAGCCATAGCCACTAAACTGAGTCTCGTGTCAACTGTCCCCCTCCTACATAAATAAAATATATGGCATCTCTGGTCCACATAGGAAGCTGAACTCCCCCTTTCATTGCCCACACTGGCATCATCACTCTTGTCTAAACCTTCCTGAGAGATCCTGCCAAGCGCTGAATGCTTATTCAAGATTTTAGTGGCTTTAACGAGAGCGCTATTTCCTATACACTGAACAGATGTCGTGGAATTTTACATGCACAAAGTGGACTCCTCCTTGCTTTCAGATCCCCCAGTACACCTCCTTTTCAGTCTGGCGCAGGATTCCATGTGGCAATGCAGTCCCTCTGGATGGGAGCCTCAGTAACTTGGCTGCAGGAGGTGGCAGTTTGGCTGAGAAAATTCACAGGCAGCCAGTGCAAAATTACAGCCGGAATATGTCTCTATATGCTTTGTGATAGGAAAGTGGGAAGGGAGGGGTGCAGGGACAGTCTGGTTACCACCATGCTCTGTGTGCTCAAAGTACGGGGTATATTAGGCCCAAACCAGTCTAGTGCAAATGCTATTGTGTTTTATTACTGTGCCGCATTTCTCCCTTTCATTGTGTTTATGGCAATTCTAGCTCTGCTGTGCAACTGAACGGGGCCTGATCTCAGATATATGCACATCCCATACCAAGTCTTGCCTGCATACCATCTATACAAAGTGCTGCACTCCTGTCTAATAATAATAATAAAATAATTATGATGTGACAACCATTTTTGGCTCCCTAACAAGCACCATTGTGTAATATTTTGGAAGAACATGTTCTTGAATATTAATGGCTGTCTATGCTAGTCACACAACTGTCAATGTCTGGAGCCATGTCTCGAAATATTCTGTTTAAAAGTCATTATTTTTAGTTACGGATTACAGCGTGTGCACTGAAACTTAACTCCTTGGAATAATCGAGACCTGAAAATGTTGATGTCACAAGAGTAAACCCCAGTGTTTAGCTACCTCATGTGCAGGTGAGGAGTTGTTTGACCGGGGCATAGCTATAACAGGCAGGTAGCAAGAGCAGACATACCAATGGTGCCACCTGTGCAGCCGCATGTGGGCTCAAGAGGTAAGGGGGCCCAAAGCAGATGGAATTGTGCAGAATGATGAGCTATTGAACTGCAAAGGGCCCATATATTGTCCTTGCACGGGGGCTGTCTTCTGTCTGTGTTTGCCCATGGAACGTAGCGCATGTAACTCGATGATGGGTACCATCTGCAACCCTGTCTTGGCCGATTAATTTAAGATAATGGTTAGGGCAGTGAATGTATTCATTTCCCAAAGTGAAGGAATGTCAAGCCATGACTTTGGTTAATGTAAGGGTCCTCACACAAGGTCGTTCATAGATTACTTTGTTTTAATAACTCATGAAATAAAAACATTATTGTCCACTAGCTCTCATATGGAATATTGGACATGTTTTCACACAAAACCCCCAAAAATGGGCCAGGCAAAATTGTTGGCACCCTCAGATTAATATTTGGCTGCATACCTTTTGGAATAAATAACTGCAATCAATCGCTTTCTATAACTATTAACAAGCTTCTTCCACCTTTGAACTGGAGTTTTGGGCCACTCTTGTTTTGCAAACTGCTCCAGGTCTTTCATATTTGAAGGGTGCCTTCTCCCAACAGCAATTTTAAGATCTCAGGTGTTCAATGAGATTTAGATCCAGACTCATTGCTTGGGGTCATTGTCCTGCTGGAAGACCCATGACCTTGGACACAACCTACCTTTCTGACACTGGGCACTACATTGCGACCCAAAATCTTTTGCAAGTCTTCAGATCTCATGATGCCTTGCACACAATCAAGGCACTCAGTACCAGAGAGCACAAAAAAAACTCAAAACATCTTTGAACCCCCAACATATTTGACAGTAGGTACTGTGTTCTTTTCATGCCTCATTCTGTTTTCAGTAAAATGTAAAATGATATGCTTTACAAAAATTTGCCTTTTCTTGGTCTTTTCTCTCCACAAGACACTTTCTCAGAAGGATTTTGGCTTACTCACGTACATTTTGACAAACTGTAGTCTAGAATTTTTATATCTCTGTGTCAGCAGTGGGGTCCTCCTGGCTCTCCTGCCATAGTGTTTCATGTCATTCAAATGTTGATGGGTAGTTTGCGCTAATACTGATGCACCCTGAGTCTGCAGGACAGCTTGAATTTCTTTGAAACTTGATTGGGTCTGCTTATCCACCATCTGGACTATCCTGTGTTGCAACTTTTCATAAATTTTTCTGTGCCCTCCATGTCCAATGAAATTAGCTTCAGGGAAATGGGTTGTAAACTTCTTATGTTGCGAACCATAGACAAAAGAACATCAAGATCTCTGGAGATGGACTTATAACCTTGAGATTGTTGATATTGTTCAACAATTTTGGTTCTTAAGTCCTAACATAGTTCTGTTCCTCTCTTTCGGTTCTCAATGCTTACTGTGGAACACGCAGACACCTTATGTAAAGATTGAATCAATTTCTCCACTTTTTATCTGGTTTCAGGTTTTATATTGCCCACACCTGTTACTTGCCACAGGTGAGTTTGAACGAGCCTCACATGCTTGAAATAAAGTTGTTTGCCCACAATTTTGAAAAGGTGCCAACAATTTTGTCTGGCCTATTTTGGTGGCTTTGTGTGAAATTATGTCCAATTTGCCTTTCTTTCTGTTTTTTTGGTGGTGTTCCAGTACACTCATTTGAAATAAACATGTGTAATGGCAATAATTTTCTGGGAGAAATATTCCCCAGAATTTCTGTTGAGATAATTTTATGTGCTTTATATGTTTTATATGCTTACCTTGCTACCTTTTATGTTGGTTCTAATAAAATGACATATGTCTTAAGGGCATTGCATAGAGCCATGTCTATAACACAAGGTGTTTTTTCCTATCGCCACGACAGCACCCACAACGAGAGAGGGGATCCGCCCACCTTCCAGACAGGAACCTACAGGTTAAAAAGGGGTGGTCCCCCTCACCCTCCAGTTTGGGTTCCTGTCCGGACGGCGGGAGCCTGCAGGTTTTCATCTTACCCGGGTCTGCCAAGCCTCTGTGCGGTGTCCGGGGGGAACGGCAGAGTCGGGGGCCCGGAAGCAGCGTCGGGGGAAGTCCTGTGTTCAGCTTCCCCCCTCGTCTGGCAAGGATCAGTGGCGTTCCTGGGGGAAGGCATGCCGCCCTGGGTCGTCCACGCGTGCGCGATGCTGCTGGAGCAGGTCGGCGCTTATAACCCGGAAGTACATTTTCGACTTCCGGAGGAGACCGGGAGGAGGAGCGAGGGACTTTTAAAAGAAAGGCAGCGCTTGGTGAGTGTGTGCGGCAACATGTCTTCTACAGGAGACGCCGAACACCGACAGCTAGGAGAGCAGCAGAGGAGCAGCAGCAGATCTCGTAGCGGTGATGTGGTACGCGGGCAGCAGGACTCTGGCAACCCGACGTCACGTCGCACCTCGCCCCCTCAGAAACCGGTACTCCATATTTTTCAGCAGTGGTGAGTGTTATATTCGAGCCGGTGGCTGATACAATTGTTTTCTGTACTATGCTTTGTTATAGGGGAAGAAGGTTTCTAAATCTAAGCACAAACAGTGTGCTTTATGCACGGAGCCACTACCTGACAGCTATTTAAAGAAGTTGTGTCAGACGTGTATATGCCGTACTTTAGAAGAAGAGGCCCCTCTCCGGGTATCGGATTTGAGGGAAGTAATTAGGGAAGAAATAAAATCGTCCCTTAAATCTAGACGGCATGAAAAGATCAGTATGGAGATGGGGTCCGATTCTAGCCCTTCGTTACAAGAGGGCGAATGCTCGGAAAGTTCTTCACTATCCTCCTCGGATGAGGAGGGAATGCCTTGCTTTTCCGTTGACAATATGGAAACTTTAATTAAGGCAGTCCGTGCGACTATGGGGGTTGCAGAAAGGAAAGAAGCGAAAACAACCCAGGAGATTATGTTCGCGGGGCTGAGCCAGAGAAGTCGTAGAGCTTTCCCGGTGGTAGATTCAATTAAAGATCTGGTCAAACGGGAGTGGGACAAGCTGGATAAAGGGTTCTTACCTTCGGCCGCAAAAAGAAGGTATCCCTTTGAGGATGATGCCTTATCTCAGTGGATGAAGATTACGAAAGTAGATGCGGCAGTGGCCTCTACTTCAAAAACAGCCTCGCTACCACTAGAGGATGTAGGACTCCTTAAGGATCCCTCAGATAGGAAGGCTGACATGCTCCTTAAGAAGCTGTGGGAGTCATCATCTGGAACCTTTAAACCCGCAATCGCAGGCACCTGTACTGCTAGATCAATTATGGTGTGGGTGACTCAGCTGGAGGAACAACTTAAAGCAAAAGTACCTAGGGATAAATTATTGAATTCCCTGTCTCAGGTCAGAGAAGGAGCGGCTTATCTAGCTGATGCTTCAATTGATTCCTTAAAATTGGCCACAAGATCGGCGGGTCTTTCAAATGCAGCCCGACGGGCACTATGGCTTAAGACCTGGAAGGGGGATGCTCAGGCTAAAGCCAAGTTGTGCTCCATTCCGTGTAGGGGTGAGTACCTATTCGGCCCGGTGCTGGATGACATCCTTGCAAAGGCAGAAGATAGAAAGAAGGGATTTCCTAAAACATTTAATCCCACTTTTAGGAACGCCTTCTGGAGACGCATGCCCTTCAGGAGATTTCAGTCAGACCAGCAGGGATATAATCGTGACTGGGAGACATCAGATCAAAAGAAGAAAGGTGGATACTATAAGAACCCTTCATCTTTCTCAAGACGTAGACGTAACTACAGATAGAACAGATCTACCAGTAGGGGGGAGACTGGGGTTCTTCTCAGATGAATGGAAAAAAATAACTTCTAGTGCCTGGATAATGGGGGTAGTTGAGTCAGGGTTAAAATTAGAATTTTTGAGAATCCCCCCAGATTACTTTGTAACAACATCGCTGGATTCTCCGGCCCAACAACAGGCCTTAGAATTAGAGATTCAACAATTGCTTACAAAGCGAGTTATTGAAGAGGTTCCAAAACATCAGGAGAAGTCGGGTTTTTATTCTCCGCTATTTTTGATTTCCAAACCTGATGGGTCCTTTAGGACTATCATAAATTTGCGTAAATTAAATAAATATCTTCAGTACCACGCTTTTAAGATGGAATCCATTAAATCAACAACTAAGCTTTTGTTTCCCAGGTGCTACATGTTGGTCTTGGATCTAAAAGATGCATACTACCATCTTCCAGTTCACAGAAATCACCAACAGTTCCTCAGGATGGTAGTATGGGTAAACCATCAGATTAAACATTTCCAATTTCTGGCAATGCCCTTTGGCCTGTCCATGGCACCTAGAGTTTTTACAAAGGTTATTTCGGAAGTAATGGCCCATATCAGGGAAAGGGAAACCCTTGTAGTGCCTTATCTAGATGATTTTTTAATAGTCGGGAATTCAATTGCTCAGTGTACGGCTAGGGTAAATGCCATAATATCATCCCTACAGGAACTCGGATGGATAATCAACAGGGAAAAGTCAAGACTAGAACCTACAAGATGTCAAATGTTCCTAGGAGTTCTTCTAGACTCAGAAAATCAGTCATCCTTTCTACCAAAAGAGAAGAAGCAGAAGATCATTCGGAAGATCATGGCCGTAAGGAAAGTTCCAAACTTAAGTTTAAGAGACGCAATGTCTCTACTAGGATCATTGACTGCGTGTATACCGGCGGTGAGATTGGCTCAGGCTCATACTCGAATGCTTCAGTACGAAGTTCTTCAAGCAGAGAAAGATCTTCGGGGTTCTCTAAGCAGAAAGTTCAGTCTATCACCCGCCACTCTTCACGATCTGAGATGGTGGCTCAATCTAGCACATTTATCAAAGGGAGTTCTCTGGACCATCACTCCTGACAATGTAGTTACAACAGACGCCAGTCCGTTCGGTTGGGGGGCCCATATGGGAGACATTCTAACCCAGGGGCGATGGTCGATCCAAGAATCCCAGAATTCCTCAAATTTGAGACAGCTTGCTGCGGTCAATCAGGCTCTTCTTCACTTACTACCATCCCTGAAAAATTCGCATGTACAAATACAAACCGACAATATGACTGTGGTGGCCTACATCAATCATCAGGGGGGGACAAGGTCACGATCCCTAATGACCACTACAGCACAGATATTGTCCCTGGCCGAGAATCACTTGCATTCACTGTCGGCAGTTCATATAAAAGGGGAACTCAATATAGAGGCAGACTATCTCAGTCGCCATTCCCTTCGTCAAGGGGAATGGTCTCTAAACAAACAGATATTCGATCGGATAGTCAGTCTTTGGGGGTTGCCGGTAATAGATCTCTTTGCTACGAGGGAGAACAGGAAGGTCAGGAAGTTTGCATCATTACACATGGCAGACCGACCGTTCTTAGTGGATTCCCTTCATATCCGTTGGGACTTCCAGCTGGCATATGCCTTTCCCCCAATGTGTCTGATTCCGATAGTTCTCAGAAAGATCCGGGAGGAAAGAGCCAGAGTGATCTTAATTGCCCCCTTCTGGCCCAGGAGGCCTTGGTTCTCTCTCCTCAGGACAATGTCTGTGACCGATCCCTGGGTGTTGCCAGTGGTTCCGGAACTCCTTTCTCAAGGTCCATTTCATCATCCAAATTTGGAGACTCTTCACTTAACGGCTTGGAACTTGAGAGGGAGCTTCTGAAGGAGAGGGGGTTCTCCAATGCTTTAATAACTACCTTATTGAAAAGCAGGAAGGAGGTCACTACAAAAATCTACACTAAAATTTGGAAAAAATTCCTTACATTTTATCAGCAACCATGAGGAAATAAAGCTCCGATTTCGGCTATTCTAGAATTCCTTCAGAAAGGCTGGGAATTGGGTTTAGCAGTCAATACTCTGAGAGTTCATGTTTCAGCCTTAGGGGCTCTGTATAACAGTGATATAGCTGGTAATAGATGGGTTGCTAGGTTTATTAAGGCATGTCAGCGTTCTAACCCAATCCATATTGTAAGGTTACCCCCTTGGGATCTAAATTTAGTGCTTGAGGCGTTGACTGAACCTCCTTTCGAGCCGTTGGATTCTATTTCGATAAAAAATTTAACCTTAAAAACAGCTCTACTTTTAGCGTTAACATCTGCCAGGAGGGTCAGTGATATACATGCGTTATCAGTAGATCCTCCCTATCTAATAATTCTCCAGGATAAGATTGTCTTAAAACCTGATCCTGCATACTTGCCAAAAGTAGCAACTAAATTTCATAGAAGTCAGGAGATTTATTTACCATCTTTTTATGAAAATCCAGGTTCAGAAGAGGAGAAAAAATATCATACTCTAGATGTAAAGAGGGCGATATTAGAATACTTGAATAGGACACAAAGCTGGAGACAGAGTAGGGCTTTGTTTGTTTCTTTCCAGAATTGGAAAAAGGGTTCAAGTGTCACGAAGAATTCTATCGCTAGATGAATTAGAGAAGCGATATGTCTGGCTTACTCTGCCAGGGGAGTAACACCACCAGAAGGCATCAGGGCGCATTCCACTCGGGCTATGGCATCATCTTGGGCGGAGAAGGCAGATGTCCCCATTGAAATGATATGTAAGGCGGTAACTTGGTCATCACCTTCCACCTTTTATAAGCACTATCGCCTTGATCTATCTGCCAATTCCAGCTTACAGTTTGGCCGTTCAGTACTTAGTGCTGTGGTCCCTCCCAAATAGATAATCTTTGAAAGTCTCTCGTTGTGGGTGCTGTCATGGCGATAGGAAAACCGGTTTTTACGTACCGGTAATAGGATTTTACAGAGTCCACGACAGCACCCATATATTCCCCCCCGTATTTAGTTACTTATTCTTGCACTCTGTTGGAAGGTGTGCCTTTAGGGATCACTCTATAGAGGTGGTTATATTTAGTGGTGTCTAAGATAATATTGTCATGTACTGATTCATTGGCGGTATCCCTTGTACTCTGGAACACAAACTGGAGGGCGAGGGGGACCGCCCCTTTTTAACCTGTAGGTTCCTGTCCGGAAGGTGGGCGGATCCCCTCTCTCGTTGTGGGTGCTGTCGTGGACTCTGTAAAATCCTATAACCGGTACGTAAAAAACGGTTTTATTTTTATGCCTCTGAATATTTCCAGACACCAACAACATGCATGATAGGGCTTAATTTAGTGATTGCATGATTTGTACACATGTATATGATGGTCTCGCATGCAATATTTATTGCTATATGCCCACAAGGGAATTATTGATCATTTGGTATGAACTGCTATACTCATATTATTATTAATATAGGATTTTCTTTGTGACCATTATATGAGCAGATAAGTCTTCAGAGTATCTAGTTTGTACTATACTGTGTCACTTAGCACGTAACCATTTTGTACTATATCCGGGTATACCCACCTAGTGTCTTTACCAGTGGTTTTCTCGCACTCTTTTATATATGTCTTCCTATTGGTTTTATATATTCATTAAATAAAAATTTTATGTTTTATCCCTTAGTAACAGAGCCAATTTTGACCTTAATGACCAAGCCAATTTTTACAATTCTGACCACTGTCACGGATTCTGAGAATGTTTTTTCATGACCTTTTGTACTTCATGATAATGGTAAAATTTCTTTGAAATGATTTGTGTTTACTTATGAAACAAAATGGAAATTAGAAAAAAAAAATTTAAATTTTGCAAATTCAAAGTTTTAATTTTTGAAGCCTTAAATCAGAGAGTTATGTCAAATAAAATAGTTCATAAATAACATTTCCCACATGTCTACCTTACAACAGCACAATTTTGGAACCACATTTTTTTTTGTTAGGAAGTTTTAAGGGATAAATGTTAACTAGCAATTTCTAATTTTTTCCAACAAAATTTACAAAACCATTTTTAGTGACCACATCACAAGTGACTGAGGGATCTATTTGACAGAAGTACCCAAAAGTGACACCACGCCTCACGATGTTTAAAACCACATTCCAGAAGTTTATTAACTAGTGATGATGAGCGAATATACTCGTTACTTGAGATTTCTCGAGCATGCTCGGGGGTCCTCTGAGTATTTTTTAGTGCTCGGAGTTTTAGTTTTTCTTGCCACAGCTGAATGATTTACGTCTGATAGCCAGCATAAGTACATGTGGGGATTCCCTAGCAACCAGGCAACTCCCACATGTACTTATGCTGGATAACAGATGTAAATCATTCAGCTGCAACAAGAAAAACTAAATCTCCGAGCACTAAAAAACCCCCGAGCATGCTCGAGAAATCTCAAGTAACGAGTATATTCGCTCATCACTATTATTATCCCTTCACGAAAACTGAAGCAATGTGGAAGTTAAAAATTAATATGTCATGTTTGGAGAGCCCATGATGTGCCTAAACAGTGGAAACCCCCCACAAGCGACCCCATTTTGGAAACCACACCCCTCAAGGATTTTACCCAAGGGTTTAGTGAGCATTTTGAACCCACAGGTATGAAACAGAATTTGATAACATTATGTCATCATATTGAATATGTTGTCATTAGTGTTGAGTGCAAGTGCTCGCTACTCCAGTTTGCATCTGTGCTCGGGTATGCACCGAATAACGTGGGTGCTCGAGTGATACGCTCAATCCCTGCCCCGCATGTTTTGTGGCTGTTAGACACCCAACAAAAAAAAACATGCAGGGATCTGCGATACTCAGTGCATACCAGAGCACCCAATGCAAACTCGAGTAACAGGCACTTGCGCCAGTAGCGTAGCTACCAGGAGGGCAGGGGGTGCGGCCGCCCCGGGCCCACAGCTCACAGGGGCCCACCTGGAGCTACACTTAATTAGCTTGGCTTGGTGATAGGCAGCCAGATAGGATCTCCCTGCTCTACCTCGTGCAGGGGCTGGAGACAGGCAGTGAAGCTTTGCCCCCTCCCCCCAGTGCTGACACTGTACCTACCTGTGTCCAGCAGACATGCCCACATTGCACGCTCAGTGAAGTGAACGTGTCTGTGGCAGAGAAGTCAGGACCATGGCGCTGGGGCTTCCCTCCAGAGAGGAGCAGGACAGGGGACACAGTGCTGTAAGTAACAGCTCACACTTCTGTCCGTAGTGGCCGGAGGTGTCTGCACTGTGCAGGGAGGAGGTGACAGGACGCTGCTTCTCTCCAGAAGACCCAGCCACATGCTGTATCTGCACTCTCTGAGACACTGTAGAGCAGCTGAATCTAATGGTTCCTCAGACAAGACTGGTCAGTAATGTGCACTGATAGACGTGACCCCGGCTGCAGGACCCCACAGATGAGGATACACGTCTCCTTTTTATATATAGGAAAGAAACATATCCTCATCTGTGGGGTCCTGCAGTCGGGGTCACGTCTATCTGTGCACATCACTGACCAGTCTTGTCAGTATATATACCTTGGATTTACTGATATGAGATCATACAGACACTGGACTGATAGATCCTGACCCCGGCTATACCAGATAGATATATATGTATAGATATACATATAGATATATAATGCAGTCCTATAGCCGGGGTCAGGATCTATCAGTCCAGTGTCTGTATATGATCTCATATCAGTAAATCCAAGGTTGTAAACACAATACCCCATTATAAAACCTTTTAATAACCCCTTTCTGACATCGGACGTACTATCCCGTCGAGGTGGGGTGGGCCCCCATTACCACGGACGGGATAGTACGTCCAGCGCGATCGGCGGCGCTCACGGGGGGAGCGCCGCCGATCGCGGCCGGGTGTCAGCTGTTTATCGCAGCTGACATCCGGCACTATGTGCCAGGAGCGGTCACGGACCGCTCCCGACACATTAACCCCTGGCACACCGTGATCAAAGATGATTGCGATGTGCCGGCGGTATAGGGAAGCTTCCCGCAGGGAGGGGGCTCCCTGCGGGCTTCCCTGAGCCCCCCGCAGCAACGCGATGTGATCGCGTTGCTGCGAGGGTCTTACCTCCCTCCCTGCTTGCTCCAGGCCCGGATCCAAGATGGCCGCGGATCCGGGTCCTGCAGGGAGGGAGGTGGCTTCACAGAGCCTGCTCAGAGCAGGCACTGTGAAGCAGCCTGGACTTCTCTCAGATCGGTGATCTGACAGAGTGCTGTGCACACTGTCAGATCACTGATCTGTGATGTCCCCCCCCCCTGGGACAATGTAAAAAAGTTAAAAAAAAATTTTCAAAATGTGTAAAAAAAAAAATAAAAAAAAATATTCCTAAATAATGAAAAAAAAAAAAATATTATTCCCCTAAATACATTTCTTTATCTAAATAAAAAAAAAACAATAAAAGTACACATATTTAGTATCGCCGCGTCCGTAACGACCCGACCTATAAAACTGGCCCACTAGTTAACCCCTTCAGTAAACACCGTAAGAAAAAAAAAAAAAAACGAGGCAAAAAACAACGCTTTATTATCATACCGCCGAACAAAAAGTGGAATAACACGCGATCAAAAAGACAGATCTAAATAATCATGGTACCGCTGAAAGCGTCATCTTGTCCCGCAAAAAACGAGCCACCATACAGCATCATCGGCAAAAAAAAAAAAAGTTATAGTCCTGAGAATAAAGCGATGCAAAAATAATTATTTTTTCTATAAAATAATTTTTATCGTATAAAAGCGCCAAAACATAAAAAAATAATATAAATGAGGTGTCGCTGTAATCGTACTGACCCGAAGAATAAAACTGCTTTATCAATTTTACCAAACGCGGAACGGTATAAACGCCTCCCCCAAAAGAAATTCATGAATAGCTGGTTTTTGGTCATTCTGCCTCACAATAATCGGAATAAAAAGCGATCAAAAAATGTAACGTGCCCGAAAATGTTACCAATAAAAACGTCAACTCGTCCCGCAAAAAACAAGACCTCACATGACTCTGTGAACCAAAATATGGAAAATTATAGCTCTCAAAATGTGGTAACGCAAAAAATATTTTTTGCAATAAAAAGCTTCTTTCAGTGTGTGACAGCTGCCAATCATAAAAATCCGCTAAAAAACCCGCTATAAAAGTAAATCAAACCCCCCTTCATCACCCCCTTAGTTAGGGAAAAATTAAAAAAATGTATTTATTTCCATTTTTCCATTAGGGTTAGGGCTAGGGTTAGGGTTTGGGCTAGGGCTAGGGTTAGGGCTAGGGTTAGGGCTAGGGTTAGGGTTAGGGCTAGGGTTAGGGCTAGAGTTAGGGGTAGGGTTAGGGCTAGGGCTAGGGTTAGGGCTAGTGTTAGGGCTAGGGTTAGGGCTAGGGCTAGGGCTATGGTTAGGGTTAGAGCTAGGGTTAAGGCTACAATTAGGGTTGGGGCTAAAGTTACGGTTAGGGTTTAGATTACATTTACAGTTGGGAATAGGGTTGGGATTAGGGTTAGGGGTGTGTCAGGGTTAGAGGTGTGGTTAGGGTTACTGTTGGGATTAGGGTTAGGGGTGTGTTTGGATTAGGGTTTCAGTTATAATTGGGGGGTTTCCACTGTTTAGGCACATCAGGGGCTCTCCAAACGCGACATGGCGTCCGATCTCAATTCCAGCCAATTCTGCGTTGAAAAAGTAAAACAGTGCTTCTTCCCTTCCGAGCTCTCCCGTGTGCCCAAACAGGGGTTTACCCCAACATACGGGGTGTCAGTGTACTCAGGACAAATAGGACAACAACTTTTGGGGTCCAATTTCTCCTGTTACCCTTGGGAAAATACAAAACTGGGGGCTAAAAAATAATTTTTGTGGGAAAAAAAAAGATTTTTTATTTTCACGGCTCTGCGTTATAAACTGTAGTGAAACACTTGGGGGTTCAAAGTTCTCACAACACATCTAGATAAGTTCCATGGGGGGTCTAGTTTCCAATATGGGTCACTTGTGGGGGATTTCTACTGTTTAGGTACATTAGGGGTTCTGCAAACGCAATGTGACGCCTGCAGACCATTCCATCTAAGTCTGCATTCCAAATGGCACTCCTTCCCTTCCGAGCCCTCCCATGCACCCAAACGGTGGTTCCCCCCAACATATGGGGTATCAGCGTACTGAGGACAAATTGGACAACAACTTTTGGGGTCAAATTTCTCCTCTTACCCTCGGGAAAATACAAAACTGGGGGCTAAAAAATAATTTTTGGGGGAAAGATTTTTTTTTTCAATTTTCACGGCTCTGCGTTACAAACTGCAGTGAAACACTTGGGGGTTCAAAGCTCTCACAACACATCTAGATGAGTTCCTTAGGGGGTCTAGTTTCCAAAATGGTGTCACTTGTGGGGGGTTTCTACTGTTTCGGTACATTAGGGGCTCTGCAAATGCAATGTGACACCTGCAGACCATTCCATCTAAGCCTGCATTCCAAATGGAGCTCCTTCCCTTCCGAGCCCTCCCATGTGCCCAAACAGTGGTTCCCCCCCACATATGGGGTATCAGCGCACTCAGGACAAATTGGACAACAAATTTTGGGGTCCAATTTCTCCTGTTACCCTCGGGAAAATACAAAACTGGGGGCTAAAAAATAATTTTTGTGGGAAAAAATTTTTGTTTTATTTTTACGGCTCTCCATTATAAACTTCTGTGAAGCCCTTGGTAGGTCAAAGTGCTCACGACACATGTAGATAAGTTCCTTATGGGGTCTACTTTCCAAAATGGTGTCACTTGTGGGGGGTTTCTACTGTTTAGGTACATTAGGGGCTCTGCAAACGCAATGTGACACCTGCAGACCATTCCATCTAAGTCTGCATTCAAATGGCACTCCTTCCCTTCCGAACCCTCCCATACGCCCAAACAGTGGTTCCCCCCACATATGGTGTATCATCGCACTCAGGACAAATTGGGCAACAAATTTTGGGGTCCACTTTCTCCTGTTACCCTCGGGAAAATACAAAACTGGGGGCTAAAAAAATAATTTTTGTGGGAAAATTTTTTGTTTTATTTTTATGGCTCTCCATTATAAACTTCTGTGAAGCACTTGGTGGGTCAAAGTGCTCACCACACCTCTAGATAAGTTCCTTAGGGGGTCTACTTTCCAAAATGGTGTCACTTGTGGGGGGTTTCAATGTTTAGGCACATCAGTGGCTCTCCAAACGCAACATGGCGTCCCATCTCAATTCCTGTCAATTTTGCATTGAAAAGTCAAACAGCGCTCCTTCCCTTCCGATCTCTCCCATCCGCCCAAACAGTGCTTTACCCGCACATATGGGGTATCAGCGTACTCAGGACAAATTGTACAACAACTTTTGGGGTCCAATTTCTTCTCTTACCCTTGGGAAAATAAAAAATTGGGGGCGGAAAGTTAATTTTTGTGAAAAAATATGATTTTTTATTTTTACGGTTCTACATTATAAACTTCTGTGAAGCACTTGGTGGGTCAAAGTGCTCACCACACCTCTAGATAAGTTCCTTAGGGGGTCTACTTTCCAAAATGGTGTCACTTGTGGGGGGTTTCAATGTTTAGTCACATCAGGGGCTCTCCAAACGAAACATGGCGTCCCATCTCAATTCCAGTCAATTTTGCATTGAAAAGTCAAATGGCGCTCCTTCGCTTCCGAGCTCTGCTATGCGCCCAAACAGTGGTTTACCCCCACATGTGGGGTATTGTCGTACTCAGGACAAATTGTACAACAATGTTTGGGGTCTATTTTCTCCTGTTACCCTTGGTAAAATTAAACAAATTGGAGCTGAATTAAATTTTTTGTGAAAAAAAGTTAAATGTTCATTTTTATTTAAACATTCAAAAATTTCCTGTGAAGCACCAGAAGGGTTAATAAACTTCTTGAATATGGTTTTGAGCACCTTGAGGGGTGTAGTTTTTAGAATGGTGTCACGCTTGGGTATTTTCTATCATATAGACCCCTCAAAATGACTTCAAATGAGATGTGGTCCCTAAAAAAAAATGGTGTTGTAGAAATGAGAAACTGCTGGTCAACTTTTAACCCTTATAACTCCCTAACAAAAAAAAATTTTGGTTCCAAAATTGTGCTGATGTAAAGTAGACATGTGGGAAATGTTACTTATTAAGTATTTTGTGTGACATATCTCTGTGATTTAATTGCATAAAAATTCAAAGTTGGAAAATTGCGAAATTTTCATAATTTTCGCCAAATTTCCGTTTTTTTCACAAATAAACGCATCTACTATCAAAGAATTTTTACCATTGTCATGAAGTACAATATGTCACGAGAAAACAATGTCAGAATCACTGGGATCCGTTGAAGCGTTCCAGAGTTATAACCTCACAAAGGGACAGTGGTCAGAATTGTAAAAATTGGCCCGGTCATTAACGTGCAAATCACCCTTGGGGGTAAAGGGGTTAAATAAAAGTTTCAGTGAGTTTATACAGTGTGATAAATTGCCAGACAGAAGAAAAAAGCATCATAAGTAAGTGTGTATAGAAAATCACATATGGGTGCGGGCCCCTGAACATATACTCAGTCTAGACAACAAGACCCCAAAGGGGGAGAAGGGAAAAAGAGGGGAGTAGACGAGCCAGGGGGTGTACTTTCTTCTTTAGAAGTAATATTCTACCTCCCCCTCTTTCTTCTGGTTGGCTCCTTTCCTTTTCCCTCTTTGGGATCTTGTCCAGACAACAGTATTTTTTTAGGGTTAGGCTACTTTCACACTTGCGTTATTAGGCGTACATCGCAATGCGTCGTTTTGGAGAAAAAACACATCCTGCAAAGTTGCCCGCAGGATGCGTTTTTTCTCTATTGACTTGCATTAGCAACGCATTGCGACGTATGGCCACACATCGCATCCGTCGTGCAACAGATGCGTAGTGTTTTTGGCGGACGCGACGCACAAAAAAAGTTCAATGTAACTTTTTTTGTGCGTCGTGACCGCCATTTTCGACCACGCATGCATGGCCGAAACTCTGCCCCCTCCTTCCCGCTAATCGCAATGGGCAGCGGATGCGTTGTAAAACTGCATCCGCTGCCCACGTTGTGCTACATTTAACACACTGTCCAGCGGTACATCGGGCTGACGCATGGCGATGGCCCCGTACCGATGCAAGTGTGAAAGTAGCCTTACCTGGATAAATTCTGGAAGCTATACCAATACACTGGCCTGTATACGCACCCACTGGCTGTTTCTATTTTCTTCTATTTAGCTCTTTAAGTATATCAGGCCTGTAAAAGTAGCAGCCCACAGACAGGGACAGACAGTGACCAGATTCTAAAGAGTGGGAGCTATTGCAAGTTCCATTATACAGCATGGGAGCTACTGCGGGGGTCATTATACAGTGTGAGAGATAATGCAAGGGCCGTTATACAGTTTGGAAGCTGCTGTCGGGCCATCATACAGTGTAGGGGCGTATATACAGTGTTGGGACCACTGTGGGGGCTGTAAAGGGTTTGGGGCTACTGTGAAGGCACATAGACATTTTAGTATGTAAGAGCACAATGGTGGCATTACTATGTGAAGCAGTATGAGGAACAATGCTTTTGTACCACACAGCAGGTGCAGTAATAGGGACCTATATGGAGCAGCCGCTCAGTATTGGGGTATCAGGTGCAGTAATAGGGACACATACGGCAGCAGCGGCTCAGTATTGGGGCATCAGGTGCAGTAATAGGGACACATACGGCAGCAGAGGCTCAGTATTGGGGCATTAGGTGCAGTAATAGGGACACATACGGCAGAGGCTCAGTATTGGGGC
The DNA here is from genome assembly GCF_032444005.1 of Ranitomeya imitator. Classification (NCBI taxonomy): domain Eukaryota; kingdom Metazoa; phylum Chordata; class Amphibia; order Anura; family Dendrobatidae; genus Ranitomeya; species Ranitomeya imitator. The sequence continues at coordinate 508,431,648 of NC_091283.1, read as the reverse complement.
ATCAGGTGCAGTAATAGGGACACATACGGCAGAGACTCAGTATTGGGGTATCAGGTGCAGTAATAGGGACACATACGGCAGCAGTGGCTGAGTATTGGGGTATCAGGTGCAGTAATAGAGACACATACGGCAGCAGTGGCTCAGTATTGGGGCATCAGGTGCAGTAATAGGGACACATACGGCAGCAGCGGCTCAGTATTGGGGTATCAGGTGCAGTAATAGGGACACATACAGCAGCAGAGGCTCAGTATTGGGGCATCAGGTGCAGTAATAGGGACACATACGGCAGAGGCTCAGTATTGGGGCATCAGGTGCAGTAATAGGGACACATACGGCAGCAGTGGCTCAGTATTGGGGTATCAGGTGCAGTAATAGGGACACATACGGCAGCAGCGGCTCAGTATTGGGGTATCAGGTGCAGTAATAGGGACACATACGGCAGCAGTGGCTCAGTATTGGGGTATCAGGTGTAGTAATAGGGACACACACGGCAGCAGCGGCTCAGTATTGGGGTATCAGGTGCAGTAATAGGGACACATACGGTAGCAGCGGCTCAGTATTGGGGTATCAGGTGCAGTAATAGGGACACATACGGCAGCAGCAGCTCAGTATTGGGGCATCAGGTGCAGTAATAGGGACACATACGGCAGAGGCTCAGTATTGGGGCATCAGGTGCAGTAATAGGGACACAAACGGCAGAGACTCAGTATTGGGGTATCAGGTGCAGTAATAGGGACACATACGGCAGCAGTGGCTGAGTATTGGGGTATCAGGTGCAGTAATAGGGACACATACGGCAGCAGTGGCTCAGTATTGGGGCATCAGGTGCAGTAATAGGGACACATACGGCAGCAGCGGCTCAGTATTGGGGCATCAGGTGCAGTAATAGGGACACATACGGCAGAGGCTCAGTATTGGGGCATCAGGTGCAGTAATAGGGACACATACGGCAGCAGTGGCTCAGTATTGGGGTATCAGGTGCAGTAATAGGGACACATACGGCAGCAGCGGCTCAGTATTGGGGTATCAGGTGCAGTAATAGGGACACATACGGCAGCAGTGGCTCAGTATTGGGGTATCAGGTGTAGTAATAGGGACACACACGGCAGCAGCGGCTCAGTATTGGGGTATCAGGTGCAGTAATAGGGACACATACGGTAGCAGCGGCTCAGTATTGGGGTATCAGGTGCAGTAATAGGGACACATACGGCAGCAGCAGCTCAGTATTGGGGCATCAGGTGCAGTAATAGGGACACATACGGCAGAGGCTCAGTATTGGGGCATCAGGTGCAGTAATAGGGACACAAACGGCAGAGACTCAGTATTGGGGTATCAGGTGCAGTAATAGGGACACATACGGCAGCAGTGGCTGAGTATTGGGGTATCAGGTGCAGTAATAGGGACACATACGGCAGCAGTGGCTCAGTATTGGGGCATCAGGTGCAGTAATAGGGACACATACGGCAGCAGCGGCTCAGTATTGGGGTATCAGGTGCAGTAATAGGGACACATACAGCAGCAGAGGCTCAGTATTGGGGCATCAGGTGCAGTAATAGGGACACATACGGCAGAGGCTCAGTATTGGGGCATCAGGTGCAGTAATAGGGACACATACGGCAGCAGTGGCTCAGTATTGGGGTATCAGGTGCAGTAATAGGGACACATACGGCAGCAGCGGCTCAGTATTGGGGTATCAGGTACAGTAATAGGGACACATACGGCAGCAGTGGCTCAGTATTGGGGTATCAGGTGTAGTAATAGGGACACACACGGCAGCAGCGGCTCAGTATTGGGGTATCAGGTGTAGTAATAGGGACACATACGGTAGCAGCGGCTCAGTATTGGGGTATCAGGTGCAGTAATAGGGACACATACGGCAGCAGCGGCTCAGTATTGGGGTATCAGGTGCAGTAATAGGGACACATACGGCAGCAGCGGCTCAGTATTGGGGTATCAGGTGCAGTAATAGGGACACATACGGCAGCAGTGGCTCAGTATTGGGGTATCAGGGGCAGTAATAGGGACACATATGGCAGCAGCGGCTCAGTATTGGGGTATCGGGTGCAGTAATAGGGACACATACGGCAGCAGTGGCTCAGTATTGGGGTATCAGGGGCAGTAATAAGGACACATACGGCAGCAGCGTCTCAGTAGATGGTGATGGGGCTGGAATATGAGAAGTGAAATGTGTCTTTGTTGTATTCTCTGTAGCCGAGTCGTTGCTGGAAGAAGTTGTCATGTTGGTCTGGGTCAGTTGGAAAAGACGGGAAAAGTGACGACTCCATCAGAAAGAACTTCAGTGGTAAGTCACCATCTGTAACTGTGCATTGATCTATGTTCCGTAGGACTGGTAGTGATGGTCTTTGTGGAGCTTTTTTTAGTTACAGGGGGAACATCGGCTGAGGTTCTTATAAACGCAATTACAGTGCCACACCGTAGTTGTAGTCAGGGGTTAGGGGCCCACTCAGATATCTCGCCCCCCCTGAGCTGAACCCCTAGCTACGCCTCTGACTTGCGCTCAACGCTAACCATCATATCATCATAATTTTTTTTCTTTTGAATAAAACTCAATTCTAACTCCAACCATAACACAACACTAACCCTAACACAACTCTAACCCTAAGGCCAGGGACACACAACGTATAAAAATACGGTCCGTTTTACACGGACGAGAATCGTACCAATGTTTACAAAACAGTGATCCATGTGCAGTGTGAGGATGCGATTTCCTCGCATCAAATTATCTGTGTGACATCCGTATGGCATCCGTACGGCGAGATTTTCTCGCCGGCTTGCAAAACGGACATAGAATTGATCCATGGCCTCAAAAATTATTAAAACCATATATACAGTCTAAATATATATATATATACTGTATGTCAGCGAGACACATATATATACATATATTTGTATTTCATACAGCGCTAGATAGCAGAAAAGCCGGTAATTCAATTGCCAGCTTTTCCTATCTCCTTCCCAAACCCGACAGGATATGAGACATGGTTTACATACAGTAAACCATCTCTTATCCCTTCTTTTATTACATATTCCTCTTTAGTAATGTAAGAAGTGTCTTTGTGTCAAATTTGGGGTCTGTACCTATTAAATTAAAGGGTAAAATCCCGGAAAAAATTGGTGTGGGCTCCCGCGCAATTTTCTCCGACAGAGTGGGAAAACCAGTGACCGAGGGCAGATATTAATAGCCTAGAGAGGGATCATGGTTATAGGACCCCCCCCCCCGGCTAAAAACATCTGCCCCCAGCCACCCCAGAAAAGGCACATCTGTAAGATGCGCCTATTCTGGCACTTAGCCTCTCTCTTCCCACACCCCTGTAGCGGTGGGTTATGGGGTAATGAAGGGTTAATGTCACCTTGCTTTTGTAAGGTGACATTAAGCCAGGTTAATAATGGAGAGGCGTCAATTATGACACCTATCTATTATTAATCCAATAGTACGAAATGGTTAATAAAACACACAGACATTATTAAAAAGTATTTAATGAAATAAAGACACAGGGTGTTTTAATATTTTATTATACTCTTAATCCACCTGAAGACCCTTGTCACCTGAAACAAAGTTAAAAAAACAAACAACAATATTCCATACCTTCCGTCGTTAGTCTTGTCCCACGCTGTAAATCCATCTGAAGGGGTTAAATCATTTTACACCCAGGAGCTCTGCTAATGCAGCTGTGCTCCTGACTGTAAAACTTGGTGAATGAATGGAATGCAGGGGAATGTATTGTAGTTACCTCGAGTAGCAGTGATGCGCCCTCTGCTGAATGAACTTATATGAATTCGAGCTTGGGAAAATATTCTGAAAAGTTCCCAGGCTCGAGTTCATCCAGCAGAGGGCGCTGACAATCGCAGCATGCTGCGATTTCACTCGGATCCTGAATACGGCCGAGAAAACAACGGATAATAGAAGCTGCCCCATAGATTAACATTGAGCCGAGTGCTATGCGATTTTTTATCGCATTGCACTCAGCCGTATTACGGTCTAGTGTGACTCCGGCCTAAGGATGGTTTCACATTTGTGGTTGTGTCCGCAGCGTTTCGGACGCATACATCTGCATGCGTCTTGATTTCCAATCTTTTACATTGTAGACGCAGGTGCATGTGTTTGCATGCGTTAGCCCACGTTTGCTTACACAGGCGTATTTTGGCAGTGTACGGCTGACGCACCATGTTAGAATTTTTGCGCCGTCAAATTTCTGCCGCCATAGGCATGTGGATGCTTGCAGAAGGAATGCGTCAAATTAACGCATTACAGTCTATGGGAACGCATGCGTACGCAAGTGCTTGCGTTCTCTTGCACTTGCGTACGCATGCGTTCTTCTGAGTAAACATGTCTAGGAACTTGCTTGAAACCACCCACCCAAGCAAAGGTTATAAAAGAAGGTGTGGGCAGTGGAAGTCCATTACTCTCAAGACTCTGGAAGCGAGAAAAGCATTGCAGCCTTAACTGTGGAAGACTCCGACAAAATGTAAGTATACAAGCTATATGTCTGCCTGTCTGTTTTTCTCCTTACAGTAATCATTTCAGTCTTTCTTGCAACATTCCTCATCATGTCCTCCAGTGCAGAGCAGACCTCACAGTGTGGATAGGAGACTGAAGTGAGTACATTTGGTGCTGGTTGGTAAGTATTCACTGTCACTATTATACACAAGTGGCAAAATTTTTATTTTTACAGAACCCTTCCAGTGCAGATGAGCAGGAGCGGCAGACACTGGCCCAAGCTCCAGTGGCAAGATGGCGTTTAAGTATTCATGACTGTTTTTTTTGTGACTGTTTTTGTTTTAAGGGCAGAGACTCACTGATGTATTTCTCATGCGATAACTGCATCGCACTGTACGGACTGGCCGGCACCTCTCCTTACCCTAGCATGACAGCATGATGGATTACTATGCAGCTGTCAAGCTCAGGTCAGAAGAGCCGACAGCCAGTATGAATTTTACAATGCGATTCTTGCATGAGAAATATGGCAGTGAGTCTCCGCTCTTGTTTTTTATCTTTCCAACATTTTTTTTTTCATTTCTAGCTCCCACAACGGGAGGAGGACTTCATTGATAATGACCTCCTCATCACGCTGGTGCAGGAGCGAGTTCCGTTGTGGGACACCCGGGAGCAGCAGCACTCGGACACAGTGGTGATTCGGCGGCTGTAGAATGAGGTGGCCCAAGCGCTGATGGATGACTGGGACAATGCCACGTCACAGACTTTTCGTAAGTATTTCAGTGTGGTCTGATGCGGCAGTGAACCTGAAGGCCGGGATCACATAACCGTGTGTGATGCGATAAACTCGTGCGAGTTTCTCGCATCACACACGTTTGTGGGATCTCTGCCTAAAGTGCATTGTTTAACAGTTTTTTTTTTCCCTATTCACAGTGATCAAAGTCAAAACCCGTTGGCGTTCGATGAAAGATTGCATCACCAAGAACCTGAGACAGGATATCCAAGTTCGCAGTGGTGCTACAGCAAGGATAGGGAAATACAAGTATCAAGAGTTGCTGTCTTTCCTGAGGCCTGTCCTTGCTCAGAGAACGTAAGTATTTTTTGTGTTGAATTCCATTGTGTTGTATTCACTAATCTGAATTTTTGTATTCCACAGGAGTTGGCGCTTTTACAATTGTTATTTTTTGGTAGTAATGTTTTTCTTTTCTTTTCACAGAACCTGTAGCAGCACCCTCGAACCTGGATCGTCCTCTGGACCGGTCCCTCATCGAACTGCCACGGACCAGTCCCAGCCATCCACCAGAAAAACAGCAAGTGGGTCGTCGTCACAGTCTGGAGAACAGGCAGCTGGTCCTTCAGGTGTTCCCCTGTCTCAGTCCTCTGCCTCTATTTGGGGGGGCTCTTCCTGCCAGCGGCAGAAGGCCTCGGACAGGTCACTCATGCTTGAGTTTACTCACTTGAGCTCGGTCTTCCAGAATGGCTTAAAGGTGCTGGGACATAGACTGGAAAGTGGTCTGACACATATTAACACACTTTTCCAGGATGTCAACCAACGCCTTAACCGTCTGGAAGCCAACCTCCAGAGACCAGCACATCATTTTTTAACAAGATAGAGCAGGGCATGTCGGAACACCTTACGCTTGAACTCCAGCTCTACGTGATGCAGGCATGCAATGCTGCTTACGTTCAGGCTATGCAGCAGACTCCGTACTACCACCAGGCACAGGTGGTATTTCCACCTGTGCCACCAATCACACACTTAACCTCTATACCGAGTTCTGCTGCATACCACTGTACGGCAACCACCATGCCCAGTCCTGCCGCACACCACTACACCACCACCACCACCATGCCGGGTGCTGCTGAAAGCCACTCCGCCACCACCATGCCGAGTCCTGCTCCTGCACGGCGGTCCACCTCCACCATCATGTCGAGTCTTGCTCCTGCACGGCCGTCCACCTCCACCATCAGGCCTTGTCTAGATTCAGCACGGCCATCCACCTCCACCACCAGGACGGGTCCAGATCCAGCACGGCTGTCCACCGCCACCACCAGGACGGGTCAACATTCTGCATGCCCTGCTGACCCCACCACTCCGACCCTCCCAAGGAAAAACAAAAAAAGGAGGATGTCACAGAAAAGTGGCCATAAATTCAAAAGAACTAAAGCCAGCAGAACTGTCATGCTACCTCCACCCTCACCTCCCAATATATGTTGTCCAGTTTTTCTCTCCCTTCCAATGTGTCTCTTCCATCCCATGCTTCCACTTCTAATGTGTCTACTTCCATCCTTGACCTCCCAGACCCCACAGGTTTAGTTACCCCTTCCCCTTCATCGTCCACCCGTAGCCAATCCTCCCAGCTCTACACCCCCCAGATCCATAACATTTCACCATCAGTGGGTCGTAAAAGTTAGTTTTTTTAATTTTTTTAAGAAATTTGTGTTATATACAGTGGGGCAAAAAAGTATTTAGTCAGTCAGCAATAGTGCAAGTTCCACCACTTAAAAAGATGAGAGGCGTCTGCAATTTTCATCATAGGTAGACCTCAACTATGGGAGACAAACTGAGAAAAAAAAAATCCAGAAAATCACATTGTCTGTTTTTTAACATTTTATTTGCATATTATGGTGGAAAATAAGTATTTGGTCAGAAACAAAATTTCATCTCAATACTTTGTAATATATCCTTTGTTGGCAATGACAGAGGTCAAACGTTTTCTGTAAGTCTCCACAAGGTTGCCACACACTGTTGTTGGTATGTTGGCCCATTCCTCCATGCAGATCTCCTCTAGAGCAGTGATGTTTTTGGCTTTTCGCTTGGCAACACGGACTTTCAACTCCCTCCAAAGGTTTTCTATAGGGTTGAGATCTGGAGACTGGCTAGGCCACTCCAGGACCTTGAAATGCTTCTTACGAAGCCACTCCTTCGTTGCCCTCGCGGTGTGCTTTGGATCATTGTCATGTTGAAAGACCCAGCCACGTTTCATCTTCAATGCCCTTGCTGATGGAAGGAGGTTTGCACTCAAAATCTCACGATACATGGCCCCATTCATTCTTTCATGTACCCGGATCAGTCGTCCTGGCCCCTTTGCAGAGAAACAGCCCCAAAGCATGATGATTCCACCACCATGCTTTACAGTAGGTATGGTGTTTGATGGATGCAACTCAGTATTCTTTTTCCTCCAAACACGACAAGTTGTGTTTCTACCAAACAGTTCCAGTTTGGTTTCATCAGACCATAGGACATTCTCCCAAAACTCCTCTGGATCATCCAAATGCTCTCTAGCAAACTTCAGACGGGCCCGGACATGTACTGGCTTAAGCAGTGGGACACGTCTGGCACTGCAGAATCTGAGTCCATGGTGGCGTAGTGTGTTACTTATGGTAGGCCTTGTTACATTGGTCCCAGCTCTCTGCAGTTCATTTACTAGGTCCCCCCGCGTGGTTCTGGGATTTTTGCTCACCCTTCTTGTGATCATTCTGACCCCACGGGGTGGGATTTTGCGTGGAGCCCCAGATCGAGGGAGATTATCAGTGGTCTTGTATGTCTTCCATTTTCTAATTATTGCTCCCACTGTTGATTTCTTCACTCCAAGCTGGTTGGCTATTGCAGATTCAGTCTTCCCAGCCTGGTGCAGGGCTACAATTTTGTTTCTGGTGTCCTTTGACAGCTCTTTGGTCTTCACCATAGTGGAGTTTGGAGTCAGACTGTTTGAGGGTGTGCACAGGTGTCTTTTTATACTGATAACAAGTTTAAACAGGTGCCATTACTACAGGTAATGAGTGGAGGAAAGAGGAGACTCTTAAAGAAGAAGTTACAGGTCTGTGAGAGCCAGAAATCTTGATTGCTTGTTTCTGACCAAATACTTATTTTCCACCATAATATGCAAATAAAATGTTAAAAAAAACAGACAATGTGATTTTCTGGATTTTTTTTTCTCAGTTTGTCTCCCATAGTTGAGGTCTACCTATGATGAAAATTGCAGACGCCTCTCATCTTTTTAAGTGGTGGAACTTGCACTATTGCTGACTGACTAAATACTTTTTTGCCCCACTGTATATATATATATATATATATATATATATATAGTGTATATTATAAAAATGTCTTTTTTTCCCCCCAATCACTGCTTGATCTTTGGCTCTTTCGTCGCCGGCAGCACACACCATGCGCCTTCAACACATATGTTGCCATCTACACACACTGTGTTTTTGCCATCTCATAGCTCCCTGACACACAATGCTCCTCTTTTTTATTTGCTTTACACAGCAGCTTTGCTTCTTGTGTGTGTAATGGAGCTATGAGGTGGCAAAAACACAAAGAAGACTGAAATTCCTCCCAAAATATATATTAATACAGCAAAAAAGGTCAGGGGTCAACAATGATCACCTCCCAGGTGTCAGCACTAGTGCACTCAGGATGCTGTGTTTTCTGCATCCTGAGTGCACTAGTTCTGACACACAGGCAGGTGAGGAAAGATATGAGTTGGATTAGCTCCATCATCTCTTCAGTCTGCAGTAATATATAGAAATAGAGAAATGCCGAATGAAGAGACGATGGAGCTAATCCAATGTCACCTACCATAGCACTGACCTCAGAGAGAAGAGGTGTAGTGTAAAGCATGGGTTACATCACTCAATTTGGTTATAATCCAATCCCTGTCTCATGCAATCTGCGAGTGAACTATATAAAAACTGTACTACTGAACCGGTTATCACCTTATTAAAGGGAACCTGTCGCCCCCAAAATCGAAGGTGAGCTAAGCCCACCAGCATCAGGGGCTTATCTACAGCTTTTTCTAATGCTGTAGATAAGCCCCCTCTGTAACCTGAAAGACGAGAAAAAGAGGTTAGATTGTACTCACCCAGGGGCGGTCCCGGTACGATGGGCGTCGTGGTCCGGGGCCTCCCATCTTCTTACGATGACGTCCTCTTCTTGCCTTCACATTGTGGCTCGGGCGCAGGCGTACTTTGTCTGCCCTGTTGAGGGCAGAGCAAAGTACTGCAGTGCGCAGGCATCGGGAAAGGTCAGAGAGGCCCGGCGCCTGCGCACTGCAGTACTTTGCTCTGCCCTCAACAGGGCAGACAAAGTACGCCTGCGCCGGAGCCGCAGCGTGAAGACAAGAAGAGGACGTCATCTGATGAAGATAGGAGGCGCCGGACCGGACTGCGACACCCATCGGACTGGACCGGGACCGAGACCGCCCCTGGGTGAGTATAATCTAACCTCTTTTTCTCATCTTTCAGGATACATCGGGGGCTTATCTACAGAATGCTGTAGATAAGCCCCTGATGCTGGTGGGCTTAACTCACCTTCGATTTTGGGGGTGACAGGTTCCCTTTAAACTTTAAAAATTATTATACTAATATAGAGGACATTTGGAACAGGTGTTTAGCTATAGGTGTTTTATTGTCAGAAAACCTTAAAGAAAATGTAACTGTTACAGGTACATAACATTGCACAACATTACAAAAACACTAAACCATTTTGTCTTGCCAGGACAGACGTCACCTGAAAGGGTGATGATGGTAATCTGGCAATGGGTTAGAAACAGGTTCATCAAGCTCAATGTTGGGTCACTCTTTAGCCATTATGTAGTTGTGCAGAACCACACAGGCCTTGACCACCTCATCGAATCTCTCAATTTTGAGATTAATCGCTGTCTCTAAAATGCGCCATTTTGAGACAAGGATACCAAAGGCACACTCAACAGTTCTTCGTGCCCTGGTCAGTCTGTAATTAAAAATCCTTTTTGTGTGGTTCAAGTCCCGACTGGAGTATGGTTTCTGGACGTTTCCACACATCTGAAAGGCCTCATCCCCAACCACAACAAATGGCATTGGCGGGCCTTGAGTGTTGGGAAGAGGTTGTGGCAGGGGGAAATTAAAATGATTCCCATACAACCGTTGGCCCATGTCCGAGTTTTTAAATGTCTAGGAGTCAGTACCACGGCCAAAAGATCCAATGTCCACCGCGACAAACTTACAGTCCGCAGCTGCAATCGCCATGAGCACTATGGAAAAATCTACTATATAATTGCCTAAGGGTCACTTCCGTCTTTCTCTCTGTCCTTCTGTCTTTCCTTCTTTCTGTCACGGACATTCATTGGTCGCGGCCTCTGTCTGTCATGGAAATCCAAGTCACTGATTGGTCGTGGCAAAACGCCCACGACCATTGCCATGACCAATCAGCGACGGGCGCACTCCGGTGGCAACATGGCCGCTCCTTCCTCCCTGCAGTTAGAGCCCGCTCCGTACTCCCCTCCAGTCAGCTCTCACACAGGGTTAATGGCAGCGCTAATGGACCACGTTATGCCGCGGTGTAACGCACTCCATTAACGCTGCTATTAACCCTGTGTGACCAACTTTTTTACTATTGACGCTGCCTATGCAGCCTCAATAGTAAAAAGATCTAATGTTAAAAATAATAAAAAAAATAAAAAATCATCATATACTCACATTCCGGCGCCTTTCCCGCTCCTCGCGACGCTCCGGTGACCGCTCCATGCAAGCGGCAGGTTCCGGTGGCAAGGATGGTATGCGACAAGGACCTGCCATGACGTCACGGTCATGTGACCGCGACGTCATCACAGGTCCTGCGAGAAAGACCTGCCATGACATCACGGTCATGTTACCGCGACGTCATCACAGGTCCTGCGCCCATACCAACTCTGGGACCGGAAGCTGCCGCGTGCACTGCACACAGGGCCAGGACTTCAACGGAGGGTGAGTATATGTTTATTTTTTATTTTAAGTCTGTATACTACATGGCTCTGTGCTGTATACTCCGTTGCTGTGCAATATACTACGTGGATGGGCAATATACTACGTGACTGGGCAATATACTACGTGGCTGGGCAATATAGTATGTGGCTGGGCAATATACTACGTGGCTGGGCAATATACTACGTGGTTGGGCAATATACTACGTGGCTAGGCAATATACTACGCGGACATGCATATTCTATAATACCCGATGCGTTAGAACCATCTAGCAGTTTTTATAATGAAAGTACTCGGATCCAGTTCCAGTCGGTTTGGTAATCCTGATATGTTTTCCATCCACTGCTCCCAAACAGTTGGGGAAATCACAAACTTCCAAAAATTTGTCTGTAGTTTGCTGCCAGATTTCCATGGTGGGTAGGAGGATAAATTCCACACGGAGAACATCCCACAAAGTCCGGCCGGTGTCTGTGATAATCCCAGAGAGTGGGGAAATTCCTATCCGGAACTGGAAATGATAGGCTCTCTCCGGTAGCCAGGAATCTGCCAAAAAGAGAAAGAAAAATATAAATCAGAACAATAATTTTAAAAGAAAGAAAGAAAGAAAGTAAGAAAGAAAAAAGAGAAAGAACATTGCTTTTAGAACAATAATATTTAGGACAGTATTTAAGCTAAACCAAAAAAGGGGAAAATATTAAGTACATTGCAGAACAATCATAATTATGACAAGTGTTAATGTTTAAATATTACGTACCTTAGTGTCACCAGCAGACGTTCCTCAGCAGGAATTGCTCTACGGAGCTGGGTGTCCTGCCTCCTGATGGCTCCTTGTACATGGTCGAGCAATTCCATAAAGCTGTCTTGACACATCCTCGTGTACTCAAAATATTTCTGTGGGTTTTCACGGAGTTCAGTGAATAAGGAGTGGTAGGCTCCACAGCTCTGTCGTAGTTCAAGAATCGGGTGCTGCCAAAAGCGCCGACGTCATCTTCTTTGCTGTTCTCTTTTGCGTTCTTGCTCACAAGCAAATGCAAAGGAAAGAAACAAGTTGACATCCTTATCCAGATTCCGATAGATACTCTCCATGTAAAGATCCATCTTGACACAGGATGTAGGAGCAAAATGTGAGGATTTCATCTGTACAAGGGTTTATATAGAGAAATCCCATGAGCCACGCCCATTTGGTATGGCTTGTTTCAAGGAAATTCTTCTTGAAACAATGTTTCTTTTCAAACGCATGCGCATAAAAACGCCAACGCATGCAAAAACGCATGCAAATGTTATGTTTTTTTATCCGTCATGCGTAAGCTGTTGCGGGGAAAAAATGCAGCATTTGCATGCATTTTGCATTGCGGTTGCCGACGAGACGCTACGGACTCAACCGCAAATGTGAAACTAGCCTTGCACAACCTTGACCCCAACCATAACCTTAACACAACCCTAACCCCAACCCTAACACAACCCTAACCCCAACCCAAACTTTAACACACCCCTAACTGTAGCACAAGTCTAACCCTATCCCTAACCCCAACCTTAGCACAACTCTAACCAGAACCTTATACCTAACACAAACCTAATTCCAACCCTAGGGTCTATCACAGTGATTAAAATGAACCAAGAGGAAATATTTCCTATTGTTGCCGGGTACTGGCTGGCATATCTCGGCGGGCGCACAGCACATGCACCCGCCATTTTCTTCCAGGTAGATGACGCGGAGGGCTGGGGGGGCAGAGCAGGATGGCCCGGGGATGGTGGAGGTACCATGGGGCTTGGGGGAACCCATTTGTCTCTTCCCTGATATGCTAGATCATATCAGAGGAGAGAGAAATGAATTGTAAATCAGACTTTTTTTTCTTTGATCACCGTTATTCGGTGAACAACGGCGATCACCTGATAGGGGACTGTAAAAACCAGCCCTGATCATGTTTTCCAGGGTCTCAGCTACACCTGGTAGCCGAGATGAGAACCCATAGATTTTCCAACCCTGGGGTGCGCTATACCCTTATTTCTCAGCTCTGTTAAAAAGCGGCGCTGAGGAATAAGTACCCTTAACTGCCGCCATTAAAAGATGTATGGGTGGTAGGTAAGGGGTTAAACTTTGGCCTTGTGTAAAGCTTCGATTTTTTCGACATTGTTTTATATGTGTGTGTATGTATATATATATGTATACACACTGCTCAAAAAAATAAAGGGAACACTTAAGCAACAGAATCTAACTCCAAGTAAATCAAACTTCTGTGAAATCAAACTGTCCACTTAGGCAGCAACACTTATTGACAATCAATCTCACATGCTGTTGTGCAAATGGAATAGACAACAGATGGAAATTATTGGCAATTATCAAGACACACTCAATAAAGGAGTGGTTCTGCAGGTGGGGACCACAGACCACATCTCAGTTCCAATGCTTTTTGGCTGATGTTTTGGTCACTTTTGAAAGTTTTGTGCTTTCACACTCGTGGTAGCATGAAGTGGACTCGACAACCCACACAAGTGGCTCAGGTAGTGCAGCTCATCCAGGATGGCACATCAATGTGAGCTGTGGCAAGAAGGTTTGCTGTGTCAACGTAGTGTCCAGAGGCTGGAGGTGCTACCAGGAGACAGGCCAGTACACCATGAGACATGGAGGGGGCCGTAGGAGGGCCACAATCCAGTAGCAGGACTGCTACCTCAGCCTTTGTGCAAGGAGGAACAGGAGGAGCACTGCCAGAGCCCTGCAAAATGACCTCCAGCAGGCCACAAATGTGCATGTGTCTGCACAAACGGTTAGCATCCGACTCCATGAGGATGGTCTGAGTGCCCGATGTCCACAGATGGGGGTTGTGCTCACAGCCCAACACTGTGCAGGACGCTTGGCATTTGCCACAGAACACCAGGATTGGTAAATTTGCCACTGGCGCTCTGTGCTCTTCACAGATGTAAGCAGGTTCACACTGAGCACATGTGACAGACGTGACAGAGTCTGAAGACGCCGTGGAGAGTGATCTGCTGCCTGCAACTTCCTTCAGCATGATCAGTTTGGCAGTGGGTCAGTAATGGTGTGGGGTGGCATTTCTTTGGAGGGCCGCACAGCCCTCCATGTGCTCGCCATAGGTAGCCTGACTGCCATTAGGTACCGAGATGAGATCCTCAGACCCCTTGTGAGACCATATGCTGGTGCGGTTGGCCCTGGGTTCCTCCTTATGCAGAACAATGCCAGATCTCATGTGACTGGAGTGTGTCAGCAGTTCCTTCAAGATGAAGGCATTGAAGCTATGGACTGGCCCGCCCGTTCCCCATACCTGAAACCGATTGAACACATCTGGGACATCATGTCTCGCACCATCCACCAACGTCACGTTGCACTACAGACTGTCCAGGGGTTGGCGGATGCTTTAGTCCAGGTCTGGGAGGAGATCCCTCAGGAGACCATCCGCCGCCTCATCAGAAGCATGCCCAGGCATTGTAGGGAGATCATACAGGCATGTGGAGGCCACACACACTACTGAGCATCATCTCCTTGTCCTGAGGCATTTCCGCTGAAGTTGGATCAGCCTGTAACTTCCACTTTCATTTTGAGCATCATTCCAACTCCAGACCTCCGTGGGATATTAGTTGTGATTTACGTTGATCATTTTTAGGTTTTATTGTTCTCAACACATTCCACTATGTAATGGATAAAGATTTACAACTGGAATATTTAATTCGGTGATATCTAGGATGTGGGATTTTAGTTTCTCCTTTATTTTCTTGAAGCAGTGTGTGTATATATATATATATATATATATATATATGTGTGTGTGTGTATATATATATATATATATATATATATATATACATGCATACACACTTTTCCTTTGAGCACTCTTCTGTACCTAGAGATAAAGTAATATTACCATATCTATATATAGATACAATGTGACAACATCTGCTTATATCAAGTCCATAAGATGCCCTGCTGATGGTGCTTCTGACACTGAAACATTGACAATAAAAGTCATTTTGTGAAGATGGAAAGCAATGTGCAGATTTGATCTTTGTGTAACATCTGCTCATAGTCTGCAGGAAGATTCATTGTCTATGTACAGTTTATTACAGTTACAGTGATTACAGTAACCCGTGAATAGATACAGCATATATAAACAGCCAATTCCTTATTAGGAATATACATTTACTTGTGTGTTGTATATGACTTCTATGTAACACTGTGCTAGATTTTACTGTACGTTACAGAGACCTATGCCTATATGCAGCCCTGTTGTTAGGGGTCCAGATTCAGCATCATTTTGGCAACATCTTCTAAAAAAGCTCTTTCTATGAGGCTTCCTACTGTCACTGGGGAATGTGACCAGCCCAGAAACAGGTAAGCACATTAAATTACATGGAAGTCTAAAGGCCCCTTCACATTAAGCGACGCTGCAGCGATACCGACAACGATCCGGATCGCTGCAGCGTCGCTGTTTGGTCGCTGGAGAGCTGTCACACAGACCGCTCTCCAGCGACCAACGATGCCGGTAACCAGGGTAAACATCGGGTAACTAAGCGCAGGGCCGCGCTTAGTAACCCGATGTTTACCCTGGTTACCATCCTAAAAGTAAAAAAAAAACAAACACTACATACTTACCTACAGCCGTCTGTCCTCCAGCGCTGTGCTCTGCTCTCCTCCTGCACTGGCTGTGAGCACAGTGGCCGGAAAGCAGAGCGGTGACGTCACCGCTCTGCTTTCCGGCTGACCGACGCTCACAGCCAGAGCAGGAGGAGAGCAGAGCACAGCGCTGGAGGACAGACGGCTGTAGGTAAGTATGTAGTGTTTGTTTTTTTTACTTTTAGGATGGTAACCAGGGTAAACATCGGGTTACTAAGCGCGGCCCTGCGCTTAGTTACCCGATGTTTACCCTGGTTACCAGTGAAGACATCGCTGGATCGGTGTCACACACGCCGATTCAGCGATGTCAGCAGGAGTCCAGCGACGAAATAAAGTTCTGGACTTTCTTCAGCGACCAACGATCTCCCAGCAGGGGCCTGATCGTTGGTCGCTGTCACACAGAACGATTTCATTAACGATATCGTTGCTACGTCACAAAAAGCAACGATATCGTTAACAATATCGTTATGTGTGAAGGTACCTTAACTACTTAGTGCAACATTTACAATCCATCAAAAAAGTGTCCAGATACTAGTAGATAATGGCACTTCGCTTCAATATATAGTTCATTGACCCCATTTAGAATGAAAAGGGTTGGATGAAGGGATCCATAGGATTAAAAATTAACTTTTATTTGTAAATAAAATCAAATTACCAAAATACGTATTATAAAAAAAAGCAGTGTGTATCACATAGAAGACAGTCCAGACTACCAGAAAATAACACTCAGTAATAATATGGTATGTATATAAATAGTAGAAATAAAATCTATTACTTGCATATCAGGTAAAATAACCTAACATGCATTATGACTCAACAGTAGTGTTGAGCGATACCTTCCGATATCGGAAAGTATCGGTATCGGATAGGATCGGCCGATATTCAAAAAATATCGGATATCGCCGATACCGATACCCGATCCCAATGCAAGTCAATGGGACCAAAATATCGGAATTAAAATAAACCCTTTCTTGCCTTGTAGGTTCATTCTACATGAAGGAAAACAACTAAGAATAATGTAGGATGTATTGTGGGAGGTGGCGGAGACATTAAAGGCAATGAGGTTTAGCCCAATCAAATAGAATAGCATGTTTTGGTTTTTTTTTAAGACGTTCGGAGTGAAAAAGATATTGAGTATGTAAAATTTTTTTTATTTTGTCAGATATTGATGTTTCACTATTCCACGCCCTTCCCCTTCTTTTTTTTTCTTTTTTTTTTTTACTTTTCCCACACTTTCATCTTCATCATCATCAGCATCTTTGACATCAACTTCTTCTTCACCTTATTCATCTTCTTCTTCATCTTCTACCTATTTTTTTTTTTATTACATTCTTCATATTCATTTTATTCAACTATTATTATTCTTCCTATTCTACATATTCTTTTTATTCCACTGTTATTATTCTTCCTATTCTACTTCTTCATCATATTCTCATTTGTGACAGGCATTCCCGTAGTTGTTATCTATAAAAGTTGGAAGATTACACCTTCCGTTCTGCCAGTCACAAAAGTTACATTTGTCCGCGTTCAGTTTGGCCTGCAGCATCAGGCTTTATCTAGGGGCACCACGAGGAGGAACGGACTCACCCCCATACACTGCTTAGTCTTCTTCTGCATATAATTTAGATAATATCTTTTGCTCTGATATTAAGTCTTATGCTTAATGTTCTTCTGCTCTTTGTTCTGCAGCCTCTTGTTCTTCTGCTTCTCGGTCTTCCATGTCGTCGTCTCCAGGGTCGTCGTCTCCAGTGTCGTCATCTCCGCCGTCGTCGTCTCAGCCGTCGTCGTCTCCGCCGTCGTCGTCGTCGTCATCGGGGTGGTCTTCCGGGTCGTCGTCGTCGTCATCGGGGTGGTCTTCCGGGTCGTCGACTTTAGGGTCTTCAACTTGGAAATGTAGCAGAAGGTACAAGAAGGCTGAGAAAATGCCAAGAACCAGCTGATGGAACTGGAACTCGGATGGCTACCCGAAGGTTCAAGAGCCTATGGAACTACCGAGGACCAGCTGACGTTACTGGAACCCGGTTACTAAGCAGGAGGTACCCGTGCTAAAAAGCACTACCAAGGACCGCCTGACGTTGGCGGAACTCGGATACCCAGAAGGAGGCACCTAAGCCAAAGGCTCTGCCCGGAACCAGCTGACGGTACTGGAACCAGGATGGGGAGCAGAAGGTACAAGAGCAAAAGACACTGCCGAGAACCAGCTGACGGTACTGGAACCCGGATGGGTAGCCGAAGGTCCAAGAGCCAATGGAACTACCGAGGACCAGCTGACGTTACTGGAACCCGGTTACTAAGCAGGAGGTACCCGTGCCCGAAAGCACTACCAAGGACCACCTGACGTTGGTGGAACTTGGATACCCAGAAGGAGGCACCTAAGCCAAAGGCTCTGCCCGGAACCAGCTGACGGTACTGGAACCAGGATGGGGAGCAGAAGGTACAAGAGCAAAAGACACTGCCGAGAACCAGCTGACGGTGCTGGAACCAGGTGGTGGACCTGAAGGTCCACAGGAGAGGAGAGAACAGCTAGGCCGCGAGGCAGCCGCAGTTACCGAACCCCAACAGTCCTACAGGGGGAGCTGGGCCTACTGGCACTACAGAACCAGCCTTGACTACCAGTTCACGCAGCCCACATAGGAAGCTCCTAAACTGGAGGCACCCTGGAGTTGGCTAACCCGACCGCACCACGACGGGGCAAGCATAGGCGTCTCAGTGAGCTTGACACAACCCGGAAACAGCTGGCGGTGCTGAAACCAGGCTTGGCACGAGGGAGTACCTGTGTCAAGAACACTGCCGAGAACCAGCTGGCGGTGCTGGAACCCAGATGCGTTGCCCCAGTGTGCAAGAGCCAATGGCACGACCGAGGACCAGCTGACGGTGCTGGAACACGGTTACTAAGCTGTAGGTGCCCGCGCTTAAAAGCACTACCAAGGACCGCCTGATGTTGGCGGAACTCGGATACCCAGGAGGAGGCACCTAAGCCAAAGGCTCGGCCTGGAACCAGCTGACGGTGCTGGAACCAGGTGGTGGACCCCAAGGCCCACAGGAGAGGAGAGAACAGCTAGGCCGCGAGGCAGCCGCAGTTACCGAACCCCAACAGTCCTACAGGGGGAGCTGGGCCTACTGGCACTACAGAACCAGCCTTGACTACCAGTTCACGCAGCCCACATAGGAAGCTCCTAAACTGGAGGCACCCTGGAGTTGGCTAACCCGACTGCAACACGACGGGGCAAACATAGGCGTCTCAGCGAGTTTGACACACCCCGGAAACAGCTGACGGTGCTGAAACCAGGTTTGGCACGAGGGAGTACCTGTGACAAAAACACTGCCGAGAACCAGCTGGCGGTGCTGGAACCCAGATGCGTTGCCCCAGTGTGCAAGAGCCAATGGCACGACCGAGGACCAGCTGGCGGTGCTGGAACACGGTTACTAAGCTGTAGGTGCCCGCGCTTAAAAGCACTACCAAGGACCGCCTGACGTTGGCGGAACTCGGATACCCAGGAGGAGGCACCTAAGCCAAAGGCTCGGCCCGGAACCAGCTGACGGTGCTGGAACCAGGTGGTGGACCCCAAGGCCCACAGGAGAGGAGAGAACAGCTAGGCCGCGAGGCAGCCGCAGTTACCGAACCCCAACAGTCCTACAGGGGGAGCTGGGCCTACTGGCACTACAGAACCAGCCTTGACTACCAGTTCACGCAGCCCACATAGGAAGCTCCTAAACTGGAGGCACCCTGGAGTTGGCTAACCCGACCGCACCACGACGGGGCAAGCATAGGCGTCTTAGTGAGCTTGACACAACCCAGAAACAGCTGACGGTGCTGAAACCAGGCTTGGCACAAGGGAGTACCTGTGACAAGAACACTGCCGAGAACCAGCTGGCGGTGCTGGAACCCAGATGCGTTGCCCCAGTGTGTAAGAGCCAATGGCACGACCGAGGACCAGCTGGCGGTGCTGGAACCCGGTTACTAAGCTGTAGGTGCCCGCGCTTAAAAGCACTACCAAGGACCGCCTGATGTTGGCGGAACTCGGATACCCAGGAGGAGGCACCTAAGCCAAAGGCTCGGCCTGGAACCAGCTGACGGTGCTGGAACCAGGTGGTGGACCCCAAGGCCCACAGGAGAGGAGAGAACAGCTAGGCCGCGAGGCAGCCGCAGTTACCGAACCCCAACAGTCCTACAGGGGGAGCTGGGCCTACTGGCACTACAGAACCAGCCTTGACTACCAGTTCACGCAGCCCACATAGGAAGCTCCTAAACTGGAGGCACCCTGGAGTTGGCTAACCCGACTGCAACACGACGGGGCAAACATAGGCGTCTCAGCGAGTTTGACACACCCCGGAAACAGCTGACGGTGCTGAAACCAGGTTTGGCACAAGGGAGTACCTGTGACAAAAACACTGCCGAGAACCAGCTGGCGGTGCTGGAACCCAGATGCGTTGCCCCAGTGTGCAAGAGCCAATGGCACGACCAAGGACCAGCTGGCGGTGCTGGAACACGGTTACTAAGCTGTAGGTGCCCGCGCTTAAAAGCACTACCAAGGACCGCCTGACATTGGCGGAACTCGGATACCCAGGAGGAGGCACCTAAGCCAAAGGCTCGGCCCGGAACCAGCTGACGGTGCTGGAACCAGGTGGTGGACCCCAAGGCCCACAGGAGAGGAGAGAACAGCTAGGCCGCGAGGCAGCCGCAGTTACCGAACCCCAACAGTCCTACAGGGGGAGCTGGGCCTACTGGCACTACAGAACCAGCCTTGACTACCAGTTCACGCAGCCCACATAGGAAGCTCCTAAACTGGAGGCACCCTGGAGTTGGCTAACCCGACCGCACCACGACGGGGCAAGCATAGGCGTCTCAGCGAGCTTGACACAACCCGGAAACAGCTGACGGTGCTGAAACCAGGCTTGGCACGAGGGAGTACCTGTGACAAGAACACTGCCGAGAACCAGCTGGCGGTGCTGGAACCCAGATGCGTTGCCCCAGTGTGCAAGAGCCAATGGCACGACCGAGGACCAGCTGGCGGTGCTGGAACCCGGTTACTAAGCTGTAGGTGCCCGCGCTTAAAAGCACTACCAAGGACCGCCTGATGTTGGCGGAACTCGGATACCCAGGAGGAGGCACCTAAGCCAAAGGCTCGGCCTGGAACCAGCTGACGGTGCTGGAACCAGGTGGTGGACCCCAAGGCCCACAGGAGAGGAGAGAACAGCTAGGCCGCGAGGCAGCCGCAGTTACCGAACCCCAACAGTCCTACAGGGGGAGCTGGGCCTACTGGCACTACAGAACCAGCCTTGACTACCAGTTCACGCAGCCCACATAGGAAGCTCCTAAACTGGAGGCACCCTGGAGTTGGCTAACCCGACCGCACCACGACGGGGCAAGCATAGGCGTCTCAGTGAGCTTGACACAACCCGGAAACAGCTGACGGTGCTGAAACCAGGCTTGGCACGAGGGAGTACCTGTGACAAGAACACTGCCGAGAACCAGCTGGCGGTGCTGGAACCCAGATGCGTTGCCTATTAAAGATTGTCTTCCTAGAGCCCCAACTAGCGGTGTTGGAGCTAAGGGTAAGCAGGGGGAGCAGAGTGTAGGCCGAAGCCTGCACTGGAGGCAGCTTTGTGTCTGCGTTGCGTTTGCAGGACACTTTGCCGGCTACACAGTGGGGGAACAGCTGGCGTTGCTGAACCCCAGCTTGGATTACTCGTGCTGCTGACCCCTGATGAACCCCCTTGCAACAATGGGGGGGGAAACGCGTCGGGCATTGTTTTGGGGATAAGATTTTGATCGAGTGCTGCTTTTGTCATCTCTGTATCATCATCTCCTATGGCGTCACCCGGATTTCGGGTTCTCGTGCCGCAGCTCACAGATGAGTATCTTTAATCTTACTGTGCCAATCATTGAATTACTATGCTGCTGTGACTATTGTTTCTGCACCCTTTATTATTAAGGGATAAGTCTGAGTCATTACGGGGCTTCTTGTGACGATAACACTGTTATAATTATCGGTCCTTTGCCCCTTTTTCAAATTTGGCACTTCGCACTTTATTATTGCCGTGGGTACTTGCATTATCGGAGATTGATATAATAGCCTTTTTTTGTCCATATGAGGGGGCTTTTTGGGCTAATTCTTTAAACATTTGTATATTGCCTGTTCAGCTAGAGACGATTGTGTCTCGCTAACATAATCATATACTGATTGACTTTATGATATAAATGTGTCCCCCTATTGGATATGTTATCATCTTTTTTATTTTTTTGATGATGTGAGATTTATTTACTGCATCCTGATATACCTTTTGCTAGCTGGGCATATCCGA
Organism: Ranitomeya imitator; assembly: GCF_032444005.1. Classification (NCBI taxonomy): domain Eukaryota; kingdom Metazoa; phylum Chordata; class Amphibia; order Anura; family Dendrobatidae; genus Ranitomeya; species Ranitomeya imitator. The sequence continues at coordinate 508,409,539 of NC_091283.1, read as the reverse complement.
TTTTGTAGACTGAAGCCCAATCTGTGATATATTGATCTCTCTATTACACTACATTATCTGGTTAGGTTATTTTCTTTATGTTTTTGTTTCACATTTTTTTTTTTTTTTTTTTTTTTGTGGTTATCAGGGTGTATTGGGACATTTTTCTGATCTTTATCTCCATTGTAGGGATTTTTTGAGGGATCCTAGGGTAAGTCGACGCTGAGTGGGGGCGCCAACCGTTTCAAAGTAGGGTGCCAACCTCCACTGTCAGGTAGGGTTTGTCCGTTAGGCATTTATTAGGTTGCTCCAGGTTTCCTGTATCGTAGGGATCTCTAGGGATTCTGAGGGCGAGCCGCCGTGGAGTGGGGGCGCCAAGCGTAATTTAGGGTGCCAACCCCCGCTGCCAGGTAGGACAAAGCATAGTGTCGCTCTAGGACCACATAGGCACATTTCTGTTATTGTGTTTTAATGATTAGAGTGTTTTAGTAGTATATATTAATAAAGGTTATTTTTTATGAATTCTGTTTTTCTTTGGTTTTTTTGAACCCCACTAACACAATGGCGTGTGTTTTTCTCTGTGCAGCTAGCACTTGCGGTCAAAAACTAGCGATGTTAGAGCCTGTGTTGAAGCAGGAGGAGGAGGAGAGGAGCAGAGTGTAGGCCGAAGCCTATTTGAACCAATTTCAAAGGAAACCTTTAACCCCCCCTCAGGTGTTACAAAGTACAAGAGACACACCTTGTGCAGTATTAATGCTGCACAAGTGAAAGGTTGCTCTATTAATTTGTCTACTTGCACACGCTGAATGAAAGACGTACACAATTTAGCCCATTCTACAGTCAAACTGTAGTGGATGCGTGACTTGGCTTTTTAAGGAGACGCAGCACAGGTGTCCCAAATAACGCCTTGGTGCTTGGCGCAGCTTCCTGAGCGTTGTTATTTGCTGTACAGGAGTCTGCGCTCTTGTGTTATCCCTTGGCAATGCCCTGTTAGAGCTGCCCGTCTTATGACCTCATTTCATGTTGGCCGGTGCGGTTAACGATGGCCATAAATCCCAGACCCACAGTGCCTTTTCATAAAGTCACACTGCGGTGCTGTGATTCGTGGCCTTGAGCAGTAAATATTTTGGCCGTTCACACACGTCCTTACACCTGCTTCAGACTGGGCGGCCTCTGCTGATCCCTTCTCGCATGCCGCGGCCATGAGGCTGCACAGTCTGAAGAAGGCGGAAGGAGATGAGTTAAGACAGGTGAAGATATGCACTGCTCGTGCCCATCAATCACACCCTCGCAGTCAAAATAAGACAACGAGGAGCATTGTTTCAGGCAGGGCGGACGCACAGGCGCAACAAGCCAACCAATGATGTCAGAAGACGGGAAGCGCTACCAAGGGGGGTGCTGCGTATCATTAGAAAGGAAAGTCACACCTCAGGGACAGTGGAATGGTCTCAATGAGACACATTTTGTACGTTTTGAGTTCCACGTGGGCAAGGACAAAAAGTCAGCCACCTTGTACAAATGCAGCAGTACTGCTGTACAAGGTGGCTGTTATACATAGAAACACCTGGGGGTGGGGGGCAGGCTCCCTTCAATTTCAGTTCATGTGCCTGCGTGGCGTTTGCAGGACACGTTGCCAGCTACACAGCAGGGGAACAGCTGGCGGTGCTGAACCCCACTAACACATTGACTGGTGTTTTTCTCTGTGCAGCTAGCAGTTCCGGGCAAAAACTAGCGGTGTTTGAGCCCAGGGTCAGCAGGAGGAGTAGAGGAGCAGAGTGTAGGCCGAAGCCTAGTTGAACCAATTTCAAAGGTTACCTTTAACCCCCCCTCAGGTGTTGCAAGGTACAAGAGCCACACCTTGAACAGCATTAATGATGCACAAGTCAAAGGTTGCTCTATTTAATTTTGCTCCTTGCACACGCTGAATTAAACACGTACACTATTTAGCCCATTATACTGTCAAACAGTAGTGGAGGCGTGACTAGTCTACTAGTCTTTTTAAGGAGACGCAGCACAGGTGTACAAATTTACACCTAGGTGCTGTGCGCAGATTCCTTACCGTTGTTATTTGCAGTACAGGAAACTGCGCTCTTGTGTTATCCCTTGGCAATACCCTGTTAGTGCAGGCCGTCTCATGACCTCATTTCATGTTGGCCGTTGCGGTTAACGATGGCCATAAATCCCAGACCCACAGTGGCTTTTCCTAAAGTCACACTGCGGTGCTGGGATTCGTGGCCTTGTGCAGTAAATATGTTCGCCGCTCACACATGTCCTTACACCTGCTTCAGACTGGGCAGCCTCAGCTGATCCCTTATCGCATGCCGCGGCCATGAGGCCGCACAGTCAGAAGAAGGCGGAAGGAGGGGAGTGAAGACAGGGGAACATATGCACTGCTCGTGCCCATCAATCACACCCTCGCAGTCAAAATATATGAGACAACGGGGGGCGTTGTGTCGGGCAGGGGGGACGCACAGGCACAGCCAGCCAACCAATGATGTCAGGAGACGGGCAGCGCTAACAATGGGGGTGCTGCGTGTCATTAAAAAGGAAAGTCACACCTCAGGGACATTGTAATGGTCTGTAATGAGACACATTTTGTACTTGTTGAGTTCCACGTGTGCAAGGAGAAAAAGTCAGCCACCTTGTACAAATGCAGCAGTACTGCTGTACAAGGTGGCTGTTATACATAGAAACACCTGGGGGGGTGGGGGGCAGGCTCCCTTCAATTTCAGTTCATGTGCCTGCGTGGCGTTTGCAGGACACGTTGCCAGCTACACAGCAGGGGAACAGCTGGCGGTGCTGAACCCCACTAACACATTGGCTGGTGTTTTTCTCTGTGCAGCTAGCATGTCCGGGCAGAAACTGGCGTTGTTTGAGCCCAGGGTCAGCAGGAGGAGGAGAGGAGCAAAGTGTAGGCCGAAGCCTGCACTGGTGGCAGCTTTTGGTCAGTTGTGCCAGTGTGGCTTGTGCTGGACACGATGCCGACTACACAGCAGGGGAACAGCTGGCGGTGCTGAACCCCACTAACACATTGACTGGTGTTTTTCTCTGTGCAGCTAGCATGTCCGGGCAGAAACTGGCGGTGTTTGAGCCCGGGGTCAGCAGGAGGAGGAGAGGAGCAGAGTGTAGGCCGAAGCCTGCACTGGTGGCAGCTTTTGGTCGGTTGTGCCAGCGTGGCTTGTGCTGGACACGATGCCAACTACACAGCAGGGGAACAGCTGGCGGTGCTGAACCCCACGAACACATTGACTGGTGTTTTTCTCTGTGCAGCTAGCAGTTCCGGGCAGAAACTAGCGGTGTTTGAGCCCAGGGTCAGCAGGAGGAGTAGAGGAGCAGAGTGTAGGCCGAAGCCTAGTTGAACCAATTTCAAAGGTTACCTTTAACCCCCCCCTCAGGTGTTGCAAGGTACAAGAGCCACACCTTGAACAGCATTAATGATGCACAAGTCAAAGGTTGCTCTATTTAATTTTGCTCCTTGCACACGCTGAATTAAACACGTACACTATTTAGCCCATTATACTGTCAAACAGTAGTGGAGGCGTGACTACTAGTCTTTTTAAGGAGACGCAGCACAGGTGTACAAATTTACACCTAGGTGCTGTGCGCAGATTCCTTACCGTTGTTATTTGCAGTACAGGAAACTGCGCTCTTGTGTTATCCCTTGGCAATACCCTGTTAGTGCAGGCCGTCTCATGACCTCATTTCATGTTGGCCGTTGCGGTTAACGATGGCCATAAATCCCAGACCCACAGTGGCTTTTCCTAAAGTCACACTGCGGTGCTGGGATTCGTGGCCTTGTGCAGTAAATATGTTCGCCGCTCACACATGTCCTTACACCTGCTTCAGACTGGGCGGCCTCAGCTGATCCCTTATCGCATGCCGCGGCCATGAGGCCGCACAGTCAGAAGAAGGCGGAAGGAGGGGAGTGAAGACAGGGGAACATATGCACTGCTCGTGCCCATCAATCACACCCTCGCAGTCAAAATATATGAGACAACGGGGGGCGTTGTGTCGGGCAGGGGGGACGCACAGGCACAGCCAGCCAACCAATGATGTCAGGAGACGGGCAGCGCTAACAATGGGGGTGCTGCGTGTCATTAAAAAGGAAAGTCACACCTCAGGGACATTGTAATGGTCTGTAATGAGACACATTTTGTACTTGTTGAGTTCCACGTGTGCAAGGAGAAAAAGTCAGCCACCTTGTACAAATGCAGCAGTACTGCTGTACAAGGTGGCTGTTATACATAGAAACACCTGGGGGGGTGGGGGGCAGGCTCCCTTCAATTTCAGTTCATGTGCCTGCGTGGCGTTTGCAGGACACGTTGCCAGCTACACAGCAGGGGAACAGCTGGCGGTGCTGAACCCCACTAACACATTGGCTGGTGTTTTTCTCTGTGCAGCTAGCATGTCCGGGCAGAAACTGGCGTTGTTTGAGCCCAGGGTCAGCAGGAGGAGGAGAGGAGCAAAGTGTAGGCTGAAGCCTGCACTGGTGGCAGCTTTTGGTCAGTTGTGCCAGCGTGGCTTGTGCTGGACACGATGCCGACTACACAGCAGGGGAACAGCTGGCGGTGCTGAACCCCACTAACACATTGACTGGTGTTTTTCTCTGTGCAGCTAGCATGTCCGGGCAGAAACTGGCGGTGTTTGAGCCCGGGGTCAGCAGGAGCAGGAGAGGAGCAGAGTGTAGGCCGAAGCCTGCACTGGTGGCAGCTTTTGGTCGGTTGTGCCAGCGTGGCTTGTGCTGGACACGATGCCAACTACACAGCAGGGGAACAGCTGGCGGTGCTGAACCCCACGAACACATTGACTGGTGTTTTTCTCTGTGCAGCTAGCAGTTCCGGGCAGAAACTAGCGGTGTTTGAGCCCAGGGTCAGCAGGAGGAGTAGAGGAGCAGAGTGTAGGCCGAAGCCTAGTTGAACCAATTTCAAAGGTTACCTTTAACCCCCCCCTCAGGTGTTGCAAGGTACAAGAGCCACACCTTGAACAGCATTAATGATGCACAAGTCAAAGGTTGCTCTATTTAATTTTGCTCCTTGCACACGCTGAATTAAACACGTACACTATTTAGCCCATTATACTGTCAAACAGTAGTGGAGGCGTGACTACTAGTCTTTTTAAGGAGACGCAGCACAGGTGTACAAATTTACACCTAGGTGCTGTGCGCAGATTCCTTACCGTTGTTATTTGCAGTACAGGAAACTGCGCTCTTGTGTTATCCCTTGGCAATACCCTGTTAGTGCAGGCCGTCTCATGACCTCATTTCATGTTGGCCGTTGCGGTTAACGATGGCCATAAATCCCAGACCCACAGTGGCTTTTCCTAAAGTCACACTGCGGTGCTGGGATTCGTGGCCTTGTGCAGTAAATATGTTTGCCGCTCACACATGTCCTTACACCTGCTTCAGACTGGGCGGCCTCAGCTGATCCCTTATCGCATGCCGCGGCCATGAGGCCGCACAGTCAGAAGAAGGCGGAAGGAGGGGAGTGAAGACAGGGGAACATATGCACTGCTCGTGCCCATCAATCACACCCTCGCAGTCAAAATATATGAGACAACGGGGGGCGTTGTGTCGGGCAGGGGGGACGCACAGGCACAGCCAGCCAACCAATGATGTCAGGAGACGGGCAGCGCTAACAATGGGGGTGCTGCGTGTCATTAAAAAGGAAAGTCACACCTCAGGGACATTGTAATGGTCTGTAATGAGACACATTTTGTACTTGTTGAGTTCCACGTGTGCAAGGAGAAAAAGTCAGCCACCTTGTACAAATGCAGCAGTACTGCTGTACAAGGTGGCTGTTATACATAGAAACACCTGGGGGGGTGGGGGGCAGGCTCCCTTCAATTTCAGTTCATGTGCCTGCGTGGCGTTTGCAGGACACGTTGCCAGCTACACAGCAGGGGAACAGCTGGCGGTGCTGAACCCCACTAACACATTGGCTGGTGTTTTTCTCTGTGCAGCTAGAATGTCCGGGCAGAAACTGGCGTTGTTTGAGCCCAGGGTCAGCAGGAGGAGGAGAGGAGCAAAGTGTAGGCCGAAGCCTGCACTGGTGGCAGCTTTTGGTCAGTTGTGCCAGCGTGGCTTGTGCTGGACACGATGCCGACTACACAGCAGGGGAACAGCTGGCGGTGCTGAACCCCACTAACACATTGACTGGTGTTTTTCTCTGTGCAGCTAGCAGTTCCGGGCAGAAACTAGCGGTGTTTGAGCCCAGGGTCAGCAGGAGGAGGAGAGGAGCAGAGTGTAGGCCGAAGCCTAGTTGAACCAATTTCAAAGGTTACCTTTAACCCCCCCCCCTCAGGTGTTGCAAGGTACAAGAGCCACACCTTGAACAGCATTAATGATGCACAAGTCAAAGGTTGCTCTATTTAATTTTGCTCCTTGCACACGCTGAATTAAACACGTACACTATTTAGCCCATTATACTGTCAAACAGTAGTGGAGGCGTGACTACTAGTCTTTTTAAGGAGATGCAGCACAGGTGTCAAAATTTACACCTAGCTGCTGTGCGCAGATTCCTGAGCGTTGTTATTTGCTGTACAGGAGTCTGCGCTATTGGGATCCCTTGGCCATGCGCTGTGAGCGCTTCCTGTCTTCTGACCTCATTTAATGTCGGCCGTTACGGTTAGCGATGGACATGAATCCCAGACCCACAGTGTGTTTTCAAAAAATCACACTGCGTGGCTGGGATTCGTGGCCTTGTTCAGTAAATATGTTTGACGCTCACACATGTCCTTACACCTGCTTCAGACTGGGCGGCCTCATCTGATCCCTTATCGCCTGCCGCGGCCATGAGGACACCCAGTCTGAAGAAGGCGGAAGGAGATGAGTGAACACAGGCAAACATATGCACTGCACATGCCCATCAATCACACCCTCGCTGTTCAAAAAAATAAGACACCGAGGGGCGTTGTTTCGAGCAGGGCAGACGCACAGGCGCAGCCAGCTAACCAATGATGTCAAAAGACGGGCAGCGCTAACAAGGGTGGTGCTGCGTATCATTAGAAAGGAAAGTCACACCTCAGGGACAGTGGAATGGTCTCAATGAGACACATTTTGTACGTGTTGAGTTCCACGTGGGCAAGGAGAAAAAGTCAGCCACCTTGTACAAATGCAGCAGTACTGCTGTACAAGGTGGCTGTTTTACATAGAAACACCTGGGGGTGGGGGGCAGGCTCCCTTCAATTTCAGTTCATGTGCCTGCGTGGCGTTTGCAGGTCACGTTGCAAGCTACACAGCAGGGGAACAGCTGGCGGTGCTGAACCCCACTGACACATTGACTGGTGTTTTTCTCTGTGCAGCTCGCATGTCCAGGCAAAAACTGGCGGTGTTAGAGCCCAGGGTCAGCAGGAGGAGGAGAGGAGCAATGTGTAGGCCGAAGCCTGCACTGGTGGCAGCTTTTGGTCAGTTGTGCCAGCGTGGCTTGTGCTGGACACGATGCCGGCTACACAGCGGGGGAACAGCTGGCGGTGCTGAACCCCACTAACACATTGGCTGGTGTTTTTCTCTGTGCAGCTAGCACTTCCGGGCAGAAACTGGCGGTGTTTGAGCCCAGGGTCAGCAGGAGGAGGAGAGGAGCAGAGTGTAGGCCGAAGCCTGCACTGGTGGCAGCTTTTGGTCAGTTGTGCCAGCGTGGCTTGTGCTGGACACGATGCCGACTACACAGCAGGGGAACAGCTGGCGGTGCTGAACCTCACTAACACATTGACTGGTGTTTTTCTCTGTGCAGCTAGCAGTTCCGGGCAAAAACTAGCGGTGTTTGAGCCCAGCGTCAGCAGGAGAGGAGCAGAGTGTAGGCCGAAGCCTAGTTGAACCAATTTCAAACGTTACCTTCAACCCCCCTCAGGTGTTGCAAGGTACAAGAGCCACACCTTGTGCAGCATTAATGCTGCACAAGTAAAAGGTTGCTCTATTTGTTTTGCTCCTTGCACACGCTGATTAAAACACGTACACTATTTAGCCCATTATACTGTCAAACAGTTGTGGAGGCGTGACTTGTCTTTTTAAGGAGACGCAGCACAGGTGTCAAAATTTGCACCTAGGTACTGGGCGCAGATTCCTGAGCGTTGTTATTTGCTGTACAGGAGTCTGCGCTATTGTGATCCCTTGGCCATGCGCTGTGAGCGCTTCCTGTCTTCTGACCTCATTTCATTTCGGCCGTTGCGGTTAGCGATGGACATGAATCCCAGACCCACAGTGTGTTTTCAAAAAATCACACTGCGTGGCTGGGATTCGTGGCCTTGTGCAGTAAATAGGTTTGCCGCTTACACATGTCCTTACACCTGCTCCAGACTGGGCGGCCTCAGCTGATCCCTTATCGCCTACCACGGCCAGGAGGCCGCACAGTCTGAAGAAGGCGGAAGGAGATGAGTTAAGACAGGCGAACATATGCACTGCTCGTGCCCATAAACCACACCCTCGCTGACAAAATAAATATGACAACGAGGGGCGTTGTTTCTAGCAGGGCGGATGCACAGGCGCAGCCAGCTAACCATGATGACAAAAGACGGGAAACGCTACCAAGGGGGGTGCTGCGTATCATTAGAAAGGAAAGTCACACCTCAGGGACAGTGGAATGGTCTCAATGAGACACATTTTGTACGTGTTGAGTTCCACGTGGGCAAGGAGAAAAAGTCAGCCACCTTGTACAAATGCAGCAGTACTGCTGTACTAGGTGGCTGTTATACATAGAAACACCTGGGGGGGTGGAGCCAGGTTCCCTTTAATTTCAGTTCATGTGCCTGCGTGGCGTTTGCAGGTCACGTTGCCGGCTACACAGCAGGGGAACAGCTGGCGTTGCTGAACCCCACTAACACATTGGCTGGTGTTTTTCTCTGTGCAGCTAGCACTTCCGGGCAAAAACTAGCGGTGTTTGAGCCCAGGGTCAGCAGGAGGAGGAGAGGAGCAGAGTGTAGGCCGAAGCCTGCACTGGTGGCAGCTTTTGTTCTGTTGTGCCAGCGTGGCTTGTGCTGGACACGTTGCCGACTACACAGCAGGGGAACAGCTGGCGGTGCTGAACCCCACTGACACATCACCTAGTGTTTTTTCTGTGTAGACAACACTTCCAGGTGGCAACTGACAGTGTTGAAACCCAGGGAATCAAAGAGGAGCAGAGTGTAGGCCGAAGCCTGCAGTGGAGCAAGTTGAAAGGGAACCTTTAACCCCCCCCCAGGCATTTGTTGCTGAAAGAGCCATCTTGTACAGCAGTAATACTGCACATGGAAAATGGTGGCTCCGAAAATTATGCTCCTTGCAAACGCTGAAGTACACACTCATATAATGTGTCCCCTCACACCGTCAAACCATCCCGGAAGTGGGACTTTCCTTTGTAATGTGACACAGCACAGCCGTCATTCCAACCCCCTTGGTGCCGGGCGCCACCTCCTCAACGTTGTTTGGTTCTGTCACGGAGCCCGCGCTGTAATGTTATCCCTTGGCCATGCACAGTTAGCGGTGCCCGTCTTCTGACATCATGTAGGTGTCAGGCTGGCAGTGCCTGTGCGTCCAAGCTGCCCGAGATCCAACCTTGCAGTGTCATCTAATGTAGTCCCACTGCGGGCCAGGGATCCATGGGCATGCGCAGTGCATATCATCGCCTCTCACTCACCTCCTTCCTGCTTCTTCAGACTGTGCGGCGTCACGGCCGTGGCATGCTATTAGGGATCAGCTGACGCCGCCTAGTCTGAAGAAGCGTGAAGAAGGGGAGTGAGAGGCTAGTATATGCACTGCGCATGGCCATGGATACCAGGCCCACTGTGGGATCACATTAGACGACACTGCGAGGTGTGATTTCGGGCAGCGTGGACGCACAGGCGCAGCCAGGACGACAACAAATGATGTCAGAGGACGGGCAGCGCAAACTGTGCATGGCCAAGGGATAACATAACAGCGCAGGGTCCATGACGGAATCAAACAACGCTAAGGAGGCAGCGCACGGTGCCAAGGGGGTAGCAATGACGGCTGTGCTGCGTCACATTACAAAGGAAAGTCCCACCTCCGGGACGGTTGGACGGTGTGAGGGGACACATTACATGAGTGTGTAGTTCAGCGTTTGCAAGGAGCATAATTTCAAGAGCGACCTTTCCCTTGTGCAGTATTAGTGCTGCACATGGTGGCTCTTTCAGTAACAAACGCCTAGGGGGGGGGGGGACAGGTCCCCTTACATTTTAGTTGTGCCAGCGTGGCGGTCGCATGACACGTTGCCGGATACACAGCTGGGGATCAGCTGACGTTACTGAACCCCAATAACAGAGGAGCGACTGTTGACTGTGCACACAGCACTTCCAGGCACCAACTGGCGGTGTTAGAGCCCAGGGACAGCAGGAGGAGCAGATTGGAGGTATTGCCGCACACACAGCTGGGGATCAGCTGACGTTACTGAACCCCAATAACAGAGGAGCGACTGTTGACTGTGCACACAGCACTTCCAGGCACCAACTGGCGGTGTTAGAGCCCAGGGACAGCAGGAGGAGCAGAGGAACAGAGTGTAGGCCGAAGCCTGATTGGAGCAAGTTGAAAGGAAACCTTTAACCCCCCCCCCCCCAAGACGTTTGTAGCTGAAAGAGCCATCTTGTGCAGCACTAAGGATGCAAAAGGAAAAGGTTGCTCTTTTAATTATGCTCCTTGCAAACACTGAAGTAAACACTAAAAATGTGTCCCTTTATACCGTTAAACCGTTCCGGAGGTGCGAATTTCCTTCGTAATGGGACACAGCACAGCTGTCATTCCTATCCCCTTGATGCCGTGCGCTGCCTCCTCAGCGTTGTTTTAAGCTGTCACGGAGCCTGCGCTGTTCTGTTAGCCCTTGGCCATGCCCAATTAGCGCTGCCTGTCTTCTGACATAATTTGGTGTCAGGCTGTCAGTGCCTGTGCGTCCACGCTGCTCCAGATCCCACCTCGCAGTCTCGTCTAACGTAATCCCACTGCGGGCCTTGGAACCATGGGCATGCACAGTGCATAACCTCGACTCTCACTCCCCTCCTTCCCTCTTCTTCAGACTGTGCGGTGTCACGGCCGTGGCATGCTAGGGATCAGCTGACGGCGCACAGTCTAAAGAAGGCGGAGGGAAATGAGCGAGAGCCCGAGGGGAAGATATGCACTGCACATGCCCATGGATCCCAGGCCCGCAGTGTGACTCAATCAGAAGACACTGCGAGGCGGGATCTCGGGCAGCGCGGCCGCACAGGCGCAGCCAGCCTGACACCAAATTATGTCAGAAGACAGGCAGCGCAAATAGGGCATGCCCAAGGGATAACAGAACAGCGCAGGCTCCGTGACAGCTTAAAACAACGCTGAGGAGGCAGCGCATGGCACCAAGGGGGTAGGAATGACGGCTGTGCTGCGTCACATTACGAAGGAAAGTCCCAGCTCCGGGACGGTATAACGGTATCAGTGAACACATTTTATAAGTGTTAAGTTCTGCGTGTGCAAAGAGCTAAAAAAAAAAGAGCTACCTTTTCCTTGTGCAGCATTACTGCTGCACAAGATGGCTCTTTCAGTAACAAACGACGGGGGGGGGGGGGGGACAGGTTCCCTTACATTTAGGTTGTTGTGCCAGCGTGGCGGTCGCAGGACACATTGCCGGCTACACAGCTGGGGATCAGCTGACGTTACTGAAACCCAATAACACTGGGTCGTATGTTTTTACTGTGCAGCCTGCACTTCTGAGCCGCAACTGGCGGTGTTGGAGCCCAGGAATAGCAGTTCAGGTGGTAGAAATATGAACACAGCAGGAGACCTGGATGACACCCAATTACTTAATCAGGCAGAGGAGTGGCAAATTCCTGCGAGATCCAGGCCTGGTTCATTTTCAGGAAAGTAAGCCGGTCAACGTTATCGGAGGATAGTCGCATGCGACGGTCTGTTAGTACACCACCTGCGGCACTAAAGACACGTTCCGATAAGACACTAGCCGCAGGGCAAGCCAGCACCTCCAATGCATACTGGCTTAGCTCTGGCCATGTATCCAGCTTAGAGACCCAAAACTTGAACGGGGAAGAGCCGTCTGGGAGTACAGTAAGAGGGCAAGCCATGTAGTCTGTCACCATCTGACGGAACCGTTGCCTCCTGCTGACTGGAGCCGCCGGTGATGGTGTAGACATTTGGGGCGGGCACACAAAAGTGTGCCAGAGTTGTGCCATACTGGGCTTGCCTTGGGCAGAGGCACTGCTTCTGCTCCCTCTTTGGGCAGAGCCTCCCCCACTGCCTCGACGCACTGAGCTGCTTTGTAAAGCACTAGCAGCACTCCTCTCAGTTGGACAGGAGAAGATGATGGAATTCACCAGTGTCGTGGTACTCCCGCAATTTACGCTCCCGGGTCAACGCAGGGATGAGGTTTTGGACGTTGTCCCGGTAGCGAGGATCGAGGAGGGTGAACACCCAATAATCAGGCATGTTGAGAATGTGGTCGATGCGGCGGTCGTTTCTCAGGCATTGCAGCATGAAATCCACCATGTGCTGCAGAGTGCCAACTGGCCCAGAAACGCTGTCCCCTGCTTGAGACATGATCTCTGCCCGCTCGTCATCACCCCACCCTCGCTGTACACACTGACCACTGGACAATTGTGTCGCTCCCTCCTCTGGACGGAGCTCTTCCTCCTCCATTGACTCCTCCTCATCCTCCTCACAAATTGGCCCCTGCGTACCCCTTTGTGAGGAACCACGTGGCGCTGACTCTCCAGATGCTGATGGAAAAGGTGACTCCTCATCCTCCACCTCTTCCACCACATCATCCCTTAACCCTTGCAAAGTTTGCTGAAGCAGGCAGATAAGGGGGACAGTCATGCTGACTAGTGCATCATCTGCACTTGCCATCCGCGTGGAATAATCAAAAGGACGCAAAACCTGGCAGACGTCCTTCATAGTGGCCCACTCTGTGGTTGTGAAGTCTGATCGGTGCTGACTGCGACTTCTTTGCGCCTGATGCAGCTGGTACTCCATAACTGCTTGCTGCTGCTCACACAACCGCTCCAACATATGTAACGTGGAATTCCACCGGGTAGGTAGGTCACATATGATGCGGTGTTCCGGAAGGCGGAATCGGCGCTGCAGAGCAGCAATGCGGGATCTGGCCAAGCTGGAACGCCGCAAGTGAGCACACTCTAGGCGGACCTTGTGCAGCAGGGCATCAAGATCCGGATAGTCCCTCAGAAAACTCTGCACAACCAAATTGAGCACATGTGCCAGACATGGGATGTGAGTGAGGTTGCCAAGGGCCAAAGCTGCCACCAGATTTCGGCCATTGTCACACACTACCATGCCTGGCTGGAGATTCGCTGGCAGTAACCACACATCGCTCTCCTGCTTGATGGCATTCCAGAGCTCCTGCGCTGTGTGGCTTCGATGCCCCAATGAAACTAGTTTCAAGACGGCCTGCTGACGTTTGGCCACGGCTGTGCTCATGTCGGTCATAGGTAAACGTTCACGGGTCCATGTGGAGGTGGACTGTGACGGATCCTGCAGAGAGGAATCAGAGGAACTGGTGTAAGAGGAGGAGTCGATGCGTACAGACTGGATTCCTGCAATCCTTGGAGTGGGCAGGACACGTCCTGCGCCACTCGCACGATCTGTACCTGGCTCAACAACATTAACCCAATGGGCAGTGAGGGAAACATATCGCCCCTGTCCATGCTGACTGGTCCACGCATCGGTGGTGAGGTGGACCTTGCTACTGACGGCGTTCAGTAGCGCATGTTTTATGTTTGCCTCAACATGCCTGTGCAGGGCAGGGACAGCCTGCCTGCTGAAGTAAAAGCGGCTGGGCACCTTGTACTGTGGGACTGCCAATGCCATCAAGTCACGGAAGCTGTCAGTCTCCACCAGCCTGAACGAGAGCATTTCCAGGGACAACAGTTTGGCAATGCCTGCATTCAGAGCCTGTGCTCGGGGGTGGTTGGCCGAGAATGCCCGCCTTTTCTCCCATGCCTGGACTACCGATGGCTGTAGAGTAGACTGGGAGTGTGAGGATGACTGGGAAGGTGGTGCTGTGGGTGGAATTACACTAGGTCTCTGGACAACAGTGGAGGAAGAGGCAACACGAGATGAAGAGGTGGTAGCTGCCGCTGTTGGTTGGCCTACGTCTTCACTGTGTTTCTGTAACTCCACCGCGTGCCTGTTCCGCACATGTTTCCACATATTTGTGGTATTGAGGTTGCTGACACTTTTACCTCTTTTTACTTTCTGATGACACAGCTTGCATTTGACAAAACAAATGTCATCTGCAACTGTGTCAAAAAAGGACCAGGCACTGCAAGTCTTGGGAGCGCCCTTTTTGGCTTTGGAAAGAGACAGGCTCCTAACGGGTGCCAAAGTGGAGGCTACAGGCTCCGCAGTCTTCCCCCTCCCTCTCCCTCTTTGGCCCGTAAGGGGAAGCTCTTCCTCAGAGCTGCTCCCACCACCTTCCTGTTCCTCACGCCACGATGGGTCAAGGACCTCATCATCTCCACTACCCTCTGCCACCAACTGCTCCTCCTGGGTAGTCTCGGCAGCACAGTACGCATCAGAAAGCGGCACCTGAGTTTCATCATCAGATGCGTACTGCGCTGTGGTCACCGGAGGCACTGGCCCACCTGCCTCTTCAGAGTCAGAGAGATAAAGCTTTTGGGCATCACTGCACACTGCCTCTTCTTCCATTTCTCCAATGCTGCTTGGCTGGCCCCCTGTTTCCAAGCCAAGAGATTCAGAGAACAGAAGTAGAGACGGCTCCTGTCCTGGGCTCTCTGACTGCCTGGCCAATTTGGCAGGTGGTGAAGAGACAGATGGCTGCTCTCCAGTGCTCTGTGCCTGAGAGGATGTGGCACTAACTGAAGTCGATGCCGAGGCGTTAGCTGCCATCCACCCGACAACGGCTTCAATTTGGTCTTCACGTAGCAGCGGTGCACGGCGCTCTCCGACAAAGCTGCGCATGAAGGACTGTTCCCTGCTGAAACTGAGTGACGACGAGTCACCGGCGCCCGCAGCAGGCACAGAATCACCACGTCCTCTCCCTGCTCCTCTCCCTGCTCCGCGCCCACGCCCACGTGCCTTACTCCCTGCCCTCTTCATCTTGGTTGACAGATAAAGATAAGCAGAAAAGTACTAAGGCCTTAGTGTGCTTATTCCTGAAATGCTCCTCCTAACAGGTGTAAGAAACACTAATGTTGTAAATTGTGGACTAAACTTTATTATTTTTCAAATGTGGCCTACACAAGTGTTAAGTTGTGTTTGGTGAACTTAACTTTTTTTTTGGTGCAGATCGGGCTACAGAGCTAGTTTAAATCACACGGAGACCGTGTAGACAGCCGTAAAACGGCGCTGCAAGGCCAAAAAACCCTCCTCTCGGTTATCCTATATAGTGTTTTTCCACTATTTAGCTGGATACGAGTGGAAAGACACTAATAGGAATTTTTTTTTTCAAATTTTAAACAGGCTGCACTATTTGAAAAAAAATAACATTTTTCTCAAGGTATGAGGCAGTAACGAACCCTGAGCTGAATCCAACCGGCTATGGCTGCACACAGACTACAGGGCGAGCTGGGCTCACACGGAGACCGTGCAGACAGCCGTAAACGGCGCTGCAAGGCCAAAAAAACCTCCTCTAGGTTATCCTATATAGTGTTTTTCCACTATTTAGCTGGATACGAGTGGAAAGACACTAATAGGAATTTTTTTTTTCAAATTTTAAACTGGCTGCACTATTTGAAAAAAAGGAAATTGTTTTTCAAGGTATGAGGCAGTAACGCACCCTGAGCTGAATCCAACCGGCTATGGCTGCACACAGACTACAGGGCGAGCTGCGCTCACACAGAGACCGTGCAGACAGCCGTAAACGGCGCTGCAAGGCCAAAAAACCCTCCTCTAGGTTATCCTATATAGTGTTTTTCCACTATTTAGCTGGATACGAGTGGAAAGACACTAATAGGAATTTTTGTTTTTCAAATTTTAAACAGGCTGCACTATTTGAAAAAAAGTAAAATTTTTCTCTAGGTATGAGCCAGTAACGAACCCTGAGCTGAATCCAACCGGCTATGGCTGCACACAGACTACAGGGCGAGCTGGGCTCACACGGAGACCGTGCAGACAGCCGTAAACGGCGCTGCAAGGCCAAAAAACCCTCCTCTAGGTTATCCTATATAGTGTTTTTCCACTATTTAGCTGGATACGAGTGGAAAGACACTAATAGGAATTTTTTTTTTCAAATTTTAAACAGGCTGCACTATTTGAAAAAAAGTAAAATTTTTCTCAAGGTATGAGCCAGTAACGAACCCTGAGCTGAATCCAACCGGCTATGGCTGCACACAGACTACAGGGCGAGCTGGGCTCACACGGAGACCGTGCAGACAGCCGTAAACGGCGCTGCAAGGCCCAAAAACCCCCCTCTAGGTTATCCTATGTAGTGTTTTTCCACAATAGAGCTGGAGACTGGTGGAAAAACACTAATAGGAAATTTGAGAAAAAATGTGCAGCAGGCTGCACTAAGAGCAAAAAAGGACAACTGTGTGAGGCAGTGTGAACCCCCCCTGAGCTGAATACAACCGGGTATATGGCTGCACACAGACTACAGAGTGAGCTGCACACACACACACACAGAGAGACCTTGCAGAACGCTGTTAAAACAGCGCTGCAAGGCAAGAGCAAGGTGAACAGTGAAGAACACACAGCGTTTTGCTAAATTAGCCTTTGGAAAGGAAAATAAAGCAATTAGCTAGCTCGACTGGCCCTCAGTTAGAACACAGCGTCCTGTCCCTAACTGAAATCACAGCAGAGTGAGCGCAAAATGGCGGCAGCGTTTTTTATAGTGCAGAGTGACATCATTTCAGCAGCCAATCCAAGCCTTGCCAGTACTTACATGCCCACCATGCTAAACAGGATGTGCCCACACTTCCAATCATTCCTCATTGGCTGCTGCGTTCAATTTGAATTCTGGGAACTTCCGATTCCGGTATCCAATACGCGGGAAGTATCGGAATTCGGTATCGGAATTCCGATACCGCAAATATCGGCCGATACCCGATACTTGCGGTATCGGAATGCTCAACACTACTCAACAGCGATACCAGGCTTTATCAGACAATAGGTAAAGTGCCCAGTGCTTAATAAATATCAATATCCAAAATCAATATATTCCAATCTCTGGGTTTATGACCCAATGATGTGTATGTGAGGAGAAGAACAAATAACCTTAAGCCATAATACATAAAGGTTACATGTCGGCCTAGTACTAATAAGCGTGTCTAGTGTATACAGAAACCTCCTTAGCCTATCCATAGTAACAACAGGTTCCGGTTTTGTGACCCAACAAGCTGTAAGGTAACCACTGCTAGTGAAGAATAGGGAGACAAGTAACCATGGACTGTATTGAATACCGTGCCCACAAAGTATAAGAGACCGATTCACCTTGAAGTCTGGAGTCTGGAGTAACGTCCTCTCACCCTGAAGCGGGTTTTGCCACTGGCTTTCTTTCTGCTATTTATATACATACCATATTGACACGCCCAGCAGGGCCGTGGGGTACTCAGAACCGGGTCGGACAGTTCTTTGGGGAAGTCACGAGGCCATGACCCGACTCCGTGGCCCTGGCTGTGCAGTAAAATGTGGAATATGTATATGGGATTTAACGTGACGCCACCTGTGGTGTTTGGCAACGGATGGCCGACGCTGCTAAAAGAGACCGCTAGGGCTGATGGTGATGCAGCTGGGATGGTTCTGCTCCCCACAGATGGAGCGGGGTCCCAGAGCTACCGGTCCTGTTTATGTCAGGCTTCGTGTACCTTGTGGTGCAACACTCAGGGAGCATGAGATCACTGAATTACACAAGGGCTGTAGTTTTCTTTTCCTTTACTTGATGGTTGATAGTACAGACCGGGGTACTGGTAACAGAACATAATGGAGATCCGGGCAGCCTGGAAGCAATTTTTGGATGCACCTCGTCAGATAGGTACGGAGGCCTTCCTTCTGCGCTGTCCTCCTTTTTTTCCTTTCTGCCTAACAGCTCACCCTCCTGCTGCTGTCTCTCTCTTTTTTTTAAAAACTGACCGTTGCCCGCATGGCAGGCAGCTCTAGCCTATCACAGGTGCCGCTCTTTTGTGTCGGCTCCAGGCTCTGGTATGCTCTTGTGCCACCAGGTAGCAGATTGGGCCAGGAGACCTGCTGTCCCCTGCCCTACGGATTTAGCTGCCGGGACTTCAGTCCCCATGTAACCATGGACTCCGGTATCCGGTTCCTAGCGCTCAGCTCTGGGGCGAGTTTAATCACAGCTCGACTCCCCAGGTTCTGCTCTTCTTCTCTCCTACTGACACCTGGTAAGGGGACCCCTCCTTGCTTCCAGGCATGACATTACTCCCTGTGAGGGAGGCAATGCCACAGTGGCAACCGGACTCCTGGGATGCCACAATATTATTACTGAGTATTATTTTCTGGTAGTCTAGACCGTCATCTATGTGAGACACCGTGCTTTTTAAAAATATTTTTGTAATTTGATTTTATTTACAAATAAAAGTAAATTTTTAATTCTATGGATATCTTCATCCCCCCTTTTCATTCTAACTGGAGTCAATAAGCTATTTAGTGCAATATCTGTATAACTTGAATATCTCTAGGTGTTACTATGTACAGTGGTGAACAAAAGTTTTGGGTCTGACACAAGTTTTTGTTTTCACAAAGTTTGCTGCTTCAGTTTTTATAATGGTAATTTGCATTAATTCTAGATTGTTACGAAGAATGATCAGATTAATTGCATAAATAAAAGCCCTTCCACAAAATGAAGCGCTTACATAAATTTAATGATGAGGACAAAGCAGCTGATATCACTTGGACATGCTATTTAAATTGTTAGAGCAGGTTGGTTGCTTTAGAAAGGGGTTGCTCTTGAAATCATTGACTTCTGTTAACCATGGTTACCTTCAAGGAATTTTGTGCCCTCATTATTGATTTGCATAAAAAAAGGTTTTACAGGCAAGGACATTGCTGCTTGCTACTATTGCCCCTAAATCAACCATTTATTGATTCATCAAGAGCTTCAAAGAGCTTATGAAGTCTTCTTCAACTGCTGAGTAGAAGGCTTAATGGCACCCAAAAAATTTCAGCAAGTTTCAGGACAATCTCCAAAAGAAGATTCAACTGCGGGATTGGTCAAACATCAGTGCAGAGCTTACATAGGAATGGAAGCAGGCAAGTGTCAGTGCGTCTCCACAGTGAGGCAAAGTATTTTGGAGGGTGGCCTGATGTAAAAAAAAAATATCAAGGTCTGATTGACATTCTAGACCAAGAGGAAAACACTGGACATGGAATATAACACCAAAATAGTGGAAGGGACACCAAAATAATATAAAATGCCTATATTAGGTTAAATAGCAAGGTTGATATAATGTGCAAGAGTGCCCGCACAAAAAGGAAATACAATAAAAAGAAAATTAATAAAATAAAAAACACTAATGTACAATATGCAATATATACAATATAAAAATTGATGCATAAAGAAACGGGGACCACGATAAATCAAACCAATTAGTGGAGCACCACTAATTGGTTTGATTTATGGTGGTCCCCGATTCTTTATACATCAATTTTTATTCATCATTTGCATATTGTATATTAGTGTTTTTATTTTATTCATTCTCTTTTTATTGCATTTTTGTTGTGTATCAACCTTGCCATTCAACCTAATATGAGCATTTTATATTATTTTGGTGTCCCTTCCACTATTTTGGTGTTATATTCCATGTCCAGTGTTTTCTTTTTGGTCCTCAATTCCGAATGGTCTGCCATTCAGTCCTCTGGACGAAAAAGCCCATATTATCCAAGGTAGATGTTGGGATATGGATTTCCGTTTCATATAGGCTGTTACGTCCAATTTCTCTGTTTGATCTGATTTACATTCTGCAAGAAGTACAGGAATAAGACTGCAGAGGACTGCAAAGTACTGGAGTAAAGTCATTTTCTCTGATGAAGCCCCCTTCAGACTTTCAAACAAATCTGGAAGACTGATTTGTAGAAGAAAAAGTGAGTGCTACAATGAGTTCTTTATCATGCCAAAAGTAAAACATCCTGAGACCATTTGTTTGTGCGGTTGCTTTTCATCCAAGGAAGCTTACTCACAATTTTGCTTAAAACCACTGCCATGAATAAAGAATGGTATTTGAACCTCCACCAAGAGCAACTTCTTCCAATGATCCAGGAGCAATTAGGAGATGAAAAATGATTTTTCCAGCATGATTAATAAATCTAAATGTGGGGAACAGAGCGCGCAATAGGGTGATACCCTATGGAGGGAGAGTGGGTACGTGTTAGTTATGCTCACCTGGTGGACATTTGACAGGCATAACTCCTATGTTTTCATGACAAAAAAACAGCTGCTGATGCCCTGTGGCTGGTGGACATTGGATTCAGTTGGATGAAACAGATAAGGTGGGCTGTATTCCTTGAGTAAATCTATTCAACAATGATGATGATATTAATTTTTTTTCTCAACGCATGCATTTCAATGCTGTACTGGCATCTTGATCAAGTGAAAAAAAATTTGAATAAAAACTTTATTATCATCATTATTGTTGAAGAATCGCTTTACTCCAGCAGTGCAGCCTACGTTACGTGTTTCATCCAGCTGGATCCAATTATTCCAACATGATGGAGACCATATCATAACGCAAAAGTGATAATAGTCCAGTCAAAATATGAAAAAAAAATACTTTACTCTGAACAAATTCCAAGAAAGCTTTTAATTGTTTTTTTTAGTAGTATTACATGTAGGGAAAAACATACTAAAAGTTTACCAAGATAGGGTTACCACAAAGGGTCCAAATGTGACGTCAAAGACTATGGCCACCAAAGCTGTAAAATGTTAAATGCGACTCGCCTTTCAGTGTCTATCATAGTTCTTTTACAATTACTACTATTATTATATTTATTATTTAACGATTTATTTATCTTCTTTTACAGAGCTGAGAATGATGGAAATTCAAGAAACTTGCCCCTTATGCAGCCATGAAGTAGAAGATGACGGAGAAAGAGTGGTGATTGGTGCGAACGGAGCTGAAGGGATCAATAAAGCCAGTATTGAGAGGGGCGTTAGCACTGTGTTAGCTGCTGGAGCAGTGGTGCACAAGAGATGTCGTATGAACTACATAAACAAGAAGCAAATAGACTTGCATAAGAAAGCTACTTCCGTTCATCGTTCACCTGCCAAGACAGGTACATGGGTGTCTATTAGATCCTATGATAGCACGACGCAGTGTTTGTTCTGTGGACATGAAGTGGTGAAGACCAGATCTAGTAGTGATTTGGATGACTATAGCTTTGTTAAAACAGATGGATTTGTAAGGTCCATCATGTCACATTGCAAACAGCGTAATGATGACTGGGCAATCACCATTCAAGAGAGAATCTCATACTTTGGGAAGGACTTATACGTATGCTGCAGACTGTCTGTATCATCGTTCATGTGACGTTAACTTTCGGAAAAATTACGGAATTCCTATGCGTCATGATGGTGGATCTACTACAAAGAAACCGCGGAAGGTAGGGAGGCCGATGAACATGGACCAAGAGCAAACGTTCTTGAGAATGTGTGCATTTCTTGAGGACGACGATGAAGAACAACTGACTGCCACAGATCTTGCAAAGAAAATGACGGAGTATCTTGTAGAAGGAGACAGTGCTGCCTATAGTAATAAATGGCTGAGGTATAGGCTGGAAGAGAGGTATGGCGATTCGCTATTCATAGCAGAGTGTGAATGGTTGCCTAACATTGTAACGTTCTGTGAAAAGACCAGAATAATCCTGAGGGACTATTTCCGTTGTCAGGAAATGGATGAAGAAGCCCAGAAGAGAGCTATCATAGAGACTGCGGCCAAACTAATCAAGAGCGATATCAAGTCTAAGAACCCATCTTCAACCGATGAATATCCGAAGACTTCTTCGCTTGAATGTCAGTCTGCCTTAGATTATCTCCCCCTGAGTTTGCTTTGCTTGCTTGAAACCCTCTTCGTTGGAAAGGACATTCACAGGAAGGTCGCAAGCATTGGACAATCAGTTGTTCAGGCTGTACGTCCCAGGGCTGTAGTAGCTCCATTGCAGCTTGGGTTAGCAGTCCAGCTCCATCATCATTTCAGGTCTCAATTTCTTGTAGACAGTCTCTCAGCCATGGGATATTGCTCATCATATTTGGAAGTTCAGCGATTCGAGGACAACGCTGCCGCTTCTGTTGGCCAGGATGTACTCGGTGGTACCATAGACAGACTGGATATGGCACTGCTGTTCGCTGCGGACAACGTCGATCATAATATCATCACATTAGATGGGAAGGGGACTTTCCACGGCATGGGGATGGTAGTTACTGTGACTCCGGGAAGGAAGGTCAGTCGCACTGTTCTCAGACGGAAGACTGCGGACTTGGAGATAGTTGAACAAAGCAGAGTTGATGTAAGGGAATACCATTTCGCAAAACACACTCGCCGAAACATAAAATTCAAGCCCTTGCCATTTCTCGACGCCATTGACCATCGTGTTGATGTATTGTGGGAGATGTCTTTACGCTTCAAACAGCGTGCACCGAGCTGGAATGGAATGATGCACATGCTACATAAAGACTGTGATCATCCGGGGTCATCTTCGGTAATATTCCTGCCCATCATTGACATGTATTCCGTAGACAAGTCATGCATCTTCTCTACTCTTGAGTATCTGTGCAACCTTGCTGATAAACACCAATCCGCTGCTGTTGTTACATTCGATCAGCCACTCTACTGGAAAGCGTCAGAAATCAAACACGAGGTGCCTGAAGACAGCCCGGTTCGAGATGTTGTCCTGATGCTCGGGAGCTCCACACATTGATGAATCTTATGGGTGCCATAGGAACATTGATGGATGGGAGTGGAATCAAAAAGATCTTGGGAACAATTTACGGTGACAATGCTGTGCAACACATCATGACTGGAAAGGCAGTTCAGCGTGCAGTTTGTGGCCATATTGTTCAATCGCTGAAGACTATGCATCTTTCACACTAAAGCACTATGGTAAGGCTACGATAGTATTTTATGGTTACATTGGAGGACCAAACACTAAGGACATTACCCATCAGCGACGGTGCAAAAAACGAACAAGTAACAAGTGAACATTGCTGAAGGAACGAAATTTGTCGGGAAAAAGGAGGACTTCCTTTCGAATGTGGAGAACAGTCTCTTATCAATCTCGTTTCACAGCGCACAAATTACAGAGGTTGCCACGTAGTGCAATCAGAGGGGGATGCAAATGTGGAGATTGTTAAGGCAGCAGTGTCAATGTCATCCAACAAAAGTACTAGTCTCATTGGCGAAGATAGAGATCTTTTGGTGTTGTTACTTCATCACGCGTCAACCAGCGATGGCAACAAGCTTTATTTCTACTTGGATAAAGGGAGTCCTGCAACAGTATACAACATTAAGGTTATGAAGAAGTTCCTGGGAAACCATGTCTGCAGCAGTCTTCTGTTCCTTCATGCATTCATGGGTTGCGATACCACTTCCGCGGTTTTTGGAACTGGAAAAAAAACTCGGTCTACACAAGGTTCTGAAGGGAGACTCGATGGCTGACATCGTCTTATGACGTCATAGTTAGGACCTTTGTGGTGATCAATTTTTGGAAAACTTTTAATATGTTGTTCCCCACATATAATAGTAATAAAAAAAAAATCATAAAACGCTTTCTTGTAATTTGTTCCGGGTCAAACCGTATTTTGACTGGACTATAACTAAGAACAAAACATTTTGTATCCATGGCCAGGAAAATCCCGAAAACTCAAACCTATTCAGAACGTGGACAATCCCCAAAAGATGGGTGCACAAACGAAAACACAGAAACTTTTATAATATCCCAGCACTGATTAGACAAGGATGGGTGTCCATAAGGCAGGATTTAACCCAGAAGCCAATATCCAACTACCAGAGTGAACTACAGAAGTCTTAAATAATAAGGGTCAACACTGTAAATATTGTGTCTTTGCATAAACGTGATGTATTTATAAATCAAAGTTCAAAAATTTATGAAATGCTAATTGTTCATAATGATACTTCAGTAACTATAGACACATCTGAATAAATTACCTAAAAAAAACATTGAAGCGGCAAAATTTGTGAAAATCAAATTTTTGTCAGTTGGACATGATGCCCACATTCCTCCTTGAAGAATATGTAAATGATTGTAATCTTGTGACTTGGGTTAGCAATGTTGATAATGTGTGCATTTTGACAGTAGTGCTAGTGGAAGTTGGTGTTTGGGACTGGCCCAAAGTGGGAGAAGCTATGTTGAAGGAAAAGTGACAGTTTACTGCTAGTGAGGCTGATAGGGTCTGGAGTGCTTAGAGAATGGACCTAATGTCCTATGTAAGCAGCGCTGCATTCTTTGGTGTCCCAAAGTGAGGAGACTGAAAGGAAGGAAGAGATAGCAAGATCCGGAGCAGATGTGACTGAGAGACAATGATTTTCCAGAGACTGGTCCTGGGAGAGGACTCCTAGCAGTACAGCCTAGAGTTTATAACTTCAAGAGGTAACGTCCTAGACAAGACTGAGTACATGAGACGAATAGTGTGTCAACATTAGAAAAGATTAGTACAGGCCATACTGACACCGTAGATTCCCTAATGGGAAAGAAAACGCGGCACTGTGGGTTGAGTAAAGGACTCTTTCTGAACAGAACTGTAGTATCGAGCTGGGTTGTGGTGAACTAGTGAGGAACAGGGAATGCAGATGACAAGTGAAGAGAGAAAAAAGGAAGGAATTGAAACTGTGGAAATTCTCTAAGTTGTGAAGGGAACGTTCATAAGATTGTGTACTCGCTATCTATTGTATATACTCCCTACCAAGTTCCCGTTCAGTAAAAATATATTTTTAAATGGTGGTCTCCCTCATTGAACTGTAAAACATCTGGTCCTGGCAAACCAGCAACATCGGTTACATGCGGCCTGCATGGGTATAGTGCCCTCACAGCACAAGTCCATACACCCAGCCAGGACCACCACTTTCATGTAATCTGCCAGGGCCTACGAGATGAGTACCACGCCCATGGCTACTGTCCCGTGCCACATTACACTGTCCAGATGACCCGTTGAAGCATATACCACGCAAAACGGCCGTAGTCCATTAACCTAACCAGTTCGTCTTGCAATTATTCTGCCCTCTGTAACCATGTCCACAGCACGTTGTTAAAATAAAGGACAAAGGTTTTTTTTTACTGGAAGACTTGTGTGGTGCTGCTATTTTCTTCCTGTTTGGATTTCCACAGATGCAGAGCATGTGGCTACTTTGTAGCCTTCTAGTGAAAATAGGCCCAGGTAAAGTCGACAATATCCCTAAATGAGTGGTTAGAGCGCTCTTCCCCATGTACAACCATGCTTTTCTCCAGCGCTGTATACGTAAGAATATTCCCTCATGATCCTATGCTGCTTGTCTCAAGCTATTTAGATTAGTTTCTATTCTCCGTTCTGAGGAAGGCCTTTGGGCCAAAATGTCAAAATTATTTTGCAACAGAGTGGATATATGAAATAAATCTTTTGCATCATTACCTGGAGTGCCAAATTCTTTTATTGTGTTCACCTTGTAATAGTAATAAAGGAGATTTACCAGTACCAGAATCACATACCCCAAAGTTCCCAATCTGCCACTTCCTTTGTGACATAGTTCGTTATCCCAGCATTTCTTTAAATGCCCCCGATGTACCAGACAGATTTTGGTTTTGTTGGCAGTTTCAAATTATTTGGGGGTTGCTCAGTTTATGGTTGTGAGGACTCAGCATTGTATTTTAATTAGCCAGATGTCTATTTTCAGCAACCCTGCAAGAATAGACTGTTATCTATATGGTGACTTTTGAATGTATGTGTTTCTTTCTGGTTGGTCAAGAAAACAGACTTTTGCTTGTGTAAGCCTGTAATACTGACTTGTAAGTTAACAATTTGTTGTAACATATTGTGCTCTTATTCTGAATGGCAAGTGATAAAGGGTCATTGAACAATGGTGTTTGCTGATATGTTGATTATACATTGTCCAGGCCAACCAATTTTGCATTCAAAACAGAGGAGGAAAAACTATGCAAATAGATTACATAATCGAACAATGGAAGTTAGCCTCATTCACATCTTTCTCTTGACCTCTGGATGCTGGTTGAAGAACAGTAGTGAACTATATAAAGAGGCTTTTTCCTCTTTCCAAGAGACTCTACAGGATGTCAGCTTAGGGGACCATGGCCCCAGCTTCTTCCAGTCTGGCAGACAGCACTTTAATATGGAACAGTCCGGCTGCAGAAGGTGTAGTCATGCCCCTGTACATGATTGGAATCCTCCTCACTGCCTTTCATCATCCTGACAGCACTTGAAATTTCATGGTCCAGGTAAGCAAGTCGTGCCCTTGTGTGAAATTTATATATAGGATAGTAAAGAAGATATCACATATAGAGGACATGATTGCAGCACCTGTGGTGGGTCTGTTATGGGTTGAAGTGCCACCCACAAATCTGGAGTAAGGTAATTGCAATATAAAGTGACCACTATATAACTTGATTTTTCCCACAGACTACAACCTGTCTGGGACATTAGGAGCGTGCTAGGAATTCTAGAATAGACAACTATATTGTTGGTGGTTTGTGAGATTTGGATTATTTGAAAGGTTCCCTTTTAACATGTCACTCCCTCAGGTGGCACACGTGGTTCATGGACCCACTGTGCCACATAGCTGTGCCTACCTAGGGATTGGCGTAGCTAAGTGGCTACCTGGTGTTCACTAGAGCTCCTGATAGTAGATACAGACTGGGCTGCAGGTAACTGCCAGGTACCAAACCTAGGCGCATCCCGTTAGGGTGCCTTTTATACAAGGTGCCTCCCAGCTACTGGCTGCGAGACATCTTGCAGGTTAACACTTTAACTAAATGCCTCCCTGCAGTTACCTGGAGGAATTTACCATATGCGTGCTGCCCCTTTAAGAGCAAGGGAGCTCGCACCACCGGGAGACAGTGCAACATGCATTGAGAAAGGAAGAGGATCACTTGGGAGCTGTTATTTCTTATTCCTTATTATTCCAAATTAAAATTCTTTCTTAGGTAATGACTTAGCAATTCCCCTTTCTTCTGGGGTTGTAATATAATACTTGTGGCTTGGGATCTGGGGGCAGACAAAAATTGTACACTGACAGAAACTGGCTGTGTGTATTGTCTTATCTCCAATGCATCGTATTTATTTTATTGTATTTTAATTTGGACCAATAATGGCATATTTGGAGATCGTTTGCATCTCAACCCAAATTAGCTCTCCTTGGAAAGGGCTACTGCGACAACCCCAAGAACACCATATATTCTACCCCAAAATGGTACCATGAAAAATTTCAGCTCAGAGTGTGAAAAATAAGCCATCACACAGCCCCAAATCCTTGAAAATGGAGACGATACAGATCCCGGAAAATTGCAACATAAGAGAAAAAAAATGTTCTTACAAATTTTTACCTTTTTTTCACCACTTAAATAAAAAAAGATCCTATACATGTTTGATATTTACATACTAGTTCTGATATGGGGAGTCATACTGCCAGGTCAGTGTTAGCATTTAGTGAACATGGTAAATAAAAAAACTGTGGAATTCCACTTTTTTTTTTTTCAATTTGACCACTCTTGGAATTTTTTTCCCGTTTTTCAGTACAATATATGATGAAATCAATGGTGTCGATCAAAAGTACAACTCGTCCCTCAAAAAACAAGCCCCCATACAGCTATATTGACAGAAAAATAAAAAAAAGTCACAGCTCTGGGAAGAAGGGGAGGAAAAATGAAAGCACAATAATGGACAATTGCAAGGTCCTGAAGGAGTTAAAGGGAATCTAATAAAACTCGATCTATAGCTATCAGATATGTGTTGGCTATGTGGATCCTCTCAGGGTAATTTGCCACACATTTTTTGGTCTTGTTCCAGTCTGACGTGGTTTTGGGATTCTGTTAAAAATATGATCCAAAAGGAATTATATAATGAAACTCCATTAGACCCCTTGATATACATTTTTAATAATACCCCTAAAGGAATGGGGAAGAACTTGGCTAAGCTGCTATTACACCTACTAAACGCGGCCAGGTGTCTTATTGCCCTATATTGGAAACGCACTGCTTCCCTTCCTCTTCTTATCAGGACTTGCTTCAAAGAGTATCTGACGCCCGAAGAACGGAATATATGACAGCCCCAGTGAATGCTAGAATAGAACTTTTCAAGACTATATGGGCTCCCTGAGATTATTTTTGAGCTCAATATAATGGTTAATTTAGCCATAATACTCATCACTCTTCTATCGGATGTCCCTTTGTGTTTCTGTCCTATGTCTCTAGTCTGTATTTGTCTTCGGTCTGGATGTTGTGGCAATAGTCTTCTAATTATTAGACCTTATGGGTTGCTTTTACTTAGTGTAATCTATATTGGACCGCTCAAGAATATATTGGTATAGTATGTTACTATGCTCACTTATTTAAAAAAAAAGTGAAAAATTAAGGATCTTGTATGTATAAGGTCAAACATTGTATAACACTGTAAAGAAGTAATTTGTCATACCATTTGTATGTGCATGTTTTGTTAGATTACTTTCTGTGAATTATCTTTAAAAACTTTTCAATAAAAATTATAGTTGAAATAAAGGGAATCTAATGTATCAGCAGAATTTCATCACCCAAACTATTTATATGTGCATGTATCTCTTTCAAAAACAAGTCCAGTAATAACAGTGTGTTCCTGCATTACTGAGAAATCAGCATTCTAATTGATGTGCAAATGAAGCTGTAGATCTGAAGCCTTTGTCACTCCAGCTCTATTCCCCACCCAGTGTTGCCTCCTTTTCCTTGAGCTTGAGTGAAGTCACACAGCAAATAGGCTGTCAGTCGAGCAAGAGGAGGCATCGCTGGGCAGGAAGCACTGTACAACTGGAATCATGGAGGCTTCAGATAGCTGTTCAGCCTCATTGGCATATCAAATCAACCACTGATTTCTCAGTAACGGAGGAACAGACTGGCTATGTTAAGGTGTTGCTGAACTTTTATTTGAATTATTTGCATGTGAATATGAGCAGATTGATCAGACTGAGTGTCCGATGGGGGAGTGAAATCTTGCTGACATTCAGTTTAATTGCATTGAGTATGCTTTAGATAAAACAGATGAAATACTTGGACTGGCTAAGGTTTTGTTAATTTGTTTACATGTTAGAAATCAACCAAGAGTGTAGTCCTAAAAAGTTAAGACCATAGATCATTGCTTTGCATAAACAAGGAAAAGATACAACGGCATTGAATGTCACTAGGGATACAGTTAGAAGCAGAGTTCACACTTTCGAAGTTAAAGACACAGTGGTTACACTGCCTGGATGTGGTAGAAGCAATGACTGACTGCCACCAGACTCCTTAGAAGGCAGGAGGTCAAATACTCTCGAATGACTGTAAAACACCAGAATCAAGATTTGGTGGCAGCAGGTACTGTGGATTCGTTTTGCACTACTAGTCATATAATGTATGCTGATGGTCTCTATGCCCAAATTCTAAGACATACACCTCTATTGGCCACAAGAAAAGTCAGCTCCATTATTTTCAAATTTATTTAAGTCACAGAAGGTTTGGGATTCAATTTTATGAAGTGATTAAATAAAAATGGAAGTTTTCAGGTAGATGGATCAGTAGGAAGCATTTACTGAAAAGAACACCTGTCTACAATGAAGCATGGTGATGCCTACAATGAAACATGGCGGTGATGCTCTGGGGCAGTTTTGCTTGCACTGGCACTGAAAGCCTACAGCTGTGTAGTGAGCAAGATGGATTCAAATAAGTGTCAAGAAATCCTAGGAGAAATAGACATGCCTTCTCCGAGGAAGCTGAAACTTGGGCCTCATTGGACCTTACAACAGAAGAATGGTCCCAAGCATTCCTAAAAGTCCACAATGGCTTGGTTTCAGAAGAAGCTCTAGGAGATTCTGAAGTGGATGCCACAATCACCTGACATGAATCCCATAAAAAAATCTTTGGAGGGATTTGAAGAAGGCGGTTATAGCACGCAAACCCAAGAATATACATTGGCTATGCATCATGTTTGCAACAGGTCATCATAACAGAAAAAGGGGCTCTACTAAGTACTAAAGATGTTTTTTGTGAACGGATAAATAGTTCTGAGACTGCAGTAGTCATTAGACGTGGCATTTTGTGTTGAATTTAGAGAAACCACTTGTTATATTAGCTATTCAGATGTTTAAATTGTTCTTGTTTGGTTTATTGCAAACAGTAGAAATTTTGCAACTTTTGCTAATAAAACGAATTCGCAATGGGGGATGAATAATTTTGTATGCAACTGTATATTGGAAATTTACTAAGAAAGCAATGGATGTAAGTACCCAAATCAAGTATACAATAAGAAGTATGAAGATATCAACATCTAGAGTATTCTCTCCAATAAGGAAATGTCAGCAAGTTAATTAAAAATCCACATTAAGCCCACACAGTATGGCGGAACATAAAGCTCCTCCAAATGTCAATATTTAGTTTTGATAAACAGGGGTTACCGTAACTGGAGTAAGCAAATGTCAGTAGGATGCTCCGCTCCACTCCACACAATCCGCAACAACTGTATTTATATCACAATTCACATAAGGACAGAACATAAGTGATGGATTGTGGTTCAATAAACATTAATTCACACTTTGTGATTCCCGGTTTCCAACTACATATTTAAAGGAGATATCCTTCCGATATTCAAAAATTGATGTTAATTGTTAAAACAGGAGCTAAAGTGGTAACCAAAGTTTAGTATATATTTAATAAATATATTAGATACACCTAAGGAGATATTAGCATTTTTTGTGCTATAGTGGGCCAGATATTTTTGTAAAAGTGACAACAGGAAATGCAGATATATTAGTTGCCAGCTTTCAGTTAGGTAATCATAAACTGGTAGTAAGTTGTCATTAATTTTATTTTTAACCTTTTCCTTTGAGCCATTGTATATAAGGTTTAGTTATGTTGACCATGTGTCTATGGAAATTTAGTGTAGAGGGCAAGACAGAAATGGCAGACATTTTTATTATTATTATTTTTTTTAAATATGCTGTGTTCATGTAGATCATACTGGATTTATTGTGTTTGCCTAGTATCTATGTTCCTTCTTTATATTCTAGAAATAGTGACAGACATTTTCATGAGCTGTGTGTGGTACTGCAGTTGATCTTCAGAAATGTGCTTGAGCTGGAATACCAGAGTGAGCTATGGACAAGAGTGGCGCTGTTCTGGAATAAGCAAAGCCATTTTTCTGACCTGGATTATCCTTGCTGCTTATACACAATAGCTTCTAGTCACTTGCTGATGGTCTTAATTGTTCATGGTGGATTTTACCAACTTTAACTTTGCCATACATATTAAATTGCTATTGCCGGAATTGGTACATATCTTGGCCAACTCTCCCATACACAGGAGAGCTGGATCGGCTTAGAGCTCCTGTGTTCTCCATGACAGATCCTCCATCAGACATGTCTCTTGATGGCTTATCTCCAAGGAAACAATACGATCAACAGTCCGAAATTGGCCATATCTACCCCAACAAGAAATTGTCCAGAGACCACATACACACTAGACTCATGTCTGAATCCCTTGATGTCGGCGGATTTGTCTGACGTTAGACCAATGTGTATTAGGGGCTCAAGTGGCCTTAGAATTGGCTGGTAGTCACCACAGGGTATAACATGCACTTTGGCCAAGCTGCACGTGCATGTTACTTATTATTATTTAACGGCCTTTGGCTTGATTTCAAGCCATGGAAACTTGATGGATGTACGATATCATAGTAACATAGTAACATAGTAACATAGTTAGTAAGGCCGAAAAAAGACATTTGTCCATCCAGTTCAGCCTATATTCCATCATAATAAATCCCCAGATCTACGTCCTTCTACAGAACCTAATAATTGTATGATACAATATTGTTCTGCTCCAGGAAGACATCCAGGCCTCTCTTGAACCCCTCGACTGAGTTTGCCATCACCACCTCCTCAGGCAAGCAATTCCAGATTCTCACTGCCCTAACAGTAAAGAATCCTCTTCTATGTTGGTGGAAAAACCTTCTCTCCTCCAGACGCAAAGAATGCCCCCTTGTGCCCGTCACCTTCCTTGGTATAAACAGATCCTCAGTGAGATATTTGTATTGTCCCCTTATATACTTATACATGGTTATTAGATCGCCCCTCAGTCGTCTTTTTTCTAGACTAAATAATCCTAATTTCGTTAATCTATCTGGGTATTGTAGTCCTCCCATCCCCTTTATTAATTTTGTTGCCCTCCTTTGTACTCTCTCTAGTTCCATTATATCCTTCCTGAGCACCGGTGCCCAAAACTGGACACAGTACTCCATGTGCGGTCTAACTAGGGATTTGTACAGAGGCAGTATAATGCTCTCATCATGTGTATCCAGACCTCTTTTAATGCACCCCATGATCCTGTTTGCCTTGGCAGCTGCTGCCTGGCACTGGCTGCTCCAGGTAAGTTGTCAGATTTACCCAGTGGTTTCCCATTCAGTGTGTAATGGTGACATTGATTCCTTCTTCCCATGTGTATAACCTTACATTTATCATTGTTAAACCTCATCTGCCACCTTTCAGCCCAAGTTTCCAACTTATCCAGATCCATCTGTAGCAGAATACTATCTTCTCTTGTATTAACTGCTTTACATAGTTTTGTATCATCTGCAAATATCGATATTTTACTGTGTAAACCTTCTACCAGATCATTAATGAATATGTTGAAGAGAACAGGTCCCAATACTGACCCCTGCGGTACCCCACTGGTCACAGCGACCCAGTTAGAGACTATACCATTTATAACCACCCTCTGCTTTCTATCACTAAGCCAGTTACTAACCCATTTACACACATTTTCCCCCAGACCAAGCATTCTCATTTTGTGTACCAACCTCTTGTGCGGCACGGTATCAAACGCTGTGGAAAAATCGAGATATACCACGTCCAATGACTCACCGTGGTCCAGCCTATAGCTTACCTCTTCATAAAAACTGATTAGATTGGTTTGACAGGAGCGATTTCTCATAAACCCATGCTGATATGGAGTTAAACAGTTATTCTCATTGAGATAATCCAGAATAACATCCCTCAGAAACCCTTCAAATATTTTACCAACAATAGAGGTTAGACTTACTGGCCTATAATTTCCAGGTTCACTTTTAGAGCCCTTTTTGAATATTGGCACCACATTTGCTATGCGCCAATCCTGCGGAACAGACCCTGTCG
Organism: Ranitomeya imitator; assembly: GCF_032444005.1. Taxonomy (NCBI): domain Eukaryota; kingdom Metazoa; phylum Chordata; class Amphibia; order Anura; family Dendrobatidae; genus Ranitomeya; species Ranitomeya imitator. Next base: position 508,376,326 of record NC_091283.1, on the reverse strand, counting down.
TTATAGAGTCCCTAAAAATAAGAAATAATGGTTTATCTATTGCATTACTTAGTTCTCTTAGTACTCGTGGGTGTATGCCATCCGGACCCGGAGATTTATCTATTTTAATCTTATTTAGCCGGTTTCGCACCTCTTCTTGGGTTAGATTGGTGACCCTTAATATAGGGTTTTCATTGTTTCTTGGGATTTCACCTAGCATTTCATTTTCCACCGTGAATACCGTGGAGAAGAAGGTGTTTAATATGTTAGCTTTTTCCTCGTCATCTACAACCATTCTTTCCTCACTATTTTTAAGGGGCCTACATTTTCAGTTTTTATTCTTTTACTATTGATATAGTTGAAGAACAGTCTGGGATTAGTTTTACTCTTCTTAGCAATGTGCTTCTCTGTTTCCTTTTTGGCAGCTTTAATTAGTTTTTTAGATAAAGTATTTTTCTCCCTATAGTTTTTTAGAGCTTCAATGGTGCCATCCTGCTTTAGTAGTGCAAATGCTTTCTTTTTACTGTTAATTGCCTGTCTTACTTCTTTGTTTAGCCACATTGGGTTTTTCCTATTTCTAGTCCTTTTATTCCCACAAGGTATAAACCGCTTACACTGCCTATTTAGGATGTTCTTAAACATTTCCCATTTATTATCTGTATTCTTATTTCTGAGGATATTGTCCCAGTCTACCAGATTAAGGGCATCTCTAAGCTGGTCAAACTTTGCCTTCCTAAAGTTCAGTGTTTTTGTGACTCCCTGACAAGTCCCCCTAGTGAAAGACAGGTGAAACTGTACAATATTGTGGTCGCTATTTCCTAGATGCCCGACCACCTGCAGATTTGTTATTCTGTCAGGTCTATTAGATAGTATTAGGTCTAAAAGTGCTGCTCCTCTGGTTGGATTCTGCACCAATTGTGAAAGATAATTTTTCTTGGTTATTAGCAAAAACCTGTTGCCTTTATGGGTTTCACAGGTTTCTGTTTCCCAGTTAATATCCGGGTAGTTAAAGTCCCCCATAACCAGGACCTCATTATGGGTTGCAGCTTCATCTATCTGCTTTAGAAGTAGACTTTCCATGGTTTCTGTTATATTTGGGGGTTTGTAACAGACTCCAATGAGAATTTTGTTACCATTTTTCCCTCCATGAATTTCGACCCATATGGACTCGACATCCTCATTTCCTTCGCTAATATCCTCCCTTAAAGTGGACTTTAGACAAGACTTTACATAGAGACAAACCCCTCCTCCTCTCCGATTTTTACGATCCTTTCTAAACAGACTGTAACCCTGTAAGTTAACTGCCCAGTCATAGCTTTCATCTAACCATGTCTCGGTTATTCCCACTATGTCAAAGTTACCTGTAGATATTTCTGCTTCTAGTTCTTCCATCTTGTTTGTCAGGCTTCTGGCGTTTGCGAGCATGCAGTTTAGAGGATTTTGTTTTGTTCCAATCTCCTCGCTGTGGATTGTTTTAGAAAGATCTAGAAATCTAGAAAGATTTATCTTGTGCAAACCTAAATAGGTTCACCAGAGTCTTCTCCACCTTTAGTTTGATTGTATCAAGCCATCGGGTTGCCTTCCTTTTCGCCTTCTTTCTTCTATTCTTTTGACCATGATGTCCTTCTGCAGTGATTGCTCTCTTCATATGATGTGTCCAAAGGAGGCAAATCGTAGCTTGATGATCTTTGCTTCGAGTGACATGTCTGGCTTGATTTCTCTTAAGATTGATTTGTTTGTTCTTCTTGCTATCCATCGTATTGATAATGTTAATAAAGACAGTTATAAAACGTCTGAAGCGTTCCTCATCCAGCCATCTCCTTACGAGTAGCAATCAATCATAAGTAAACTTTTACATTTGCCATGGAGATTTTAGAATAAAAAGCTGAACTCTGATAGGTTACTATCGGCAAAGACCAGGTGTCATCTTACTTCCTATTACCGATGTGACGTGCCCTATGTGCAGCGCAGAATATCTAATGGTGACTACGGCCTTTTTGGGTCTCATGCATAAAAATGTGTTGCTCTTAGCAACCAGTCAGAATCTAGTACACCTTTTCCAAGGCAGGTTTAAAAATTAAAGTAGTGACCTGATTGACCGCTTTCTGATAGCCGCAATGTACAGTTGAAACTAGAAGTTTCCATACACTATTTAAAAAGACACATATGCATGTTTTTCTCAATATCTGACATGAAATCAGAATAAACCTTTCCCGTTTTAGGTCAACTAGATTTACCATAATTATTTATATTTGCCAGAATAATGAGAGAGAGTGAATGTTTTAAGGCATTTTTATTACTTACTGCAAAGTTAAAAATGTATATACCTTTCATTAATATTTGGTACCATTGCTCTTAAACCGAATGACTTGGGTCAAACGTTTGGGATATCCTTCCACAAGCTTCTCACAATAATTGGTCAGAATTTAGGCCCATTCCTCCTGATAAAAACGGGTGTAGGTTGCCTTGCTCTCACCTGCCTTTTCAGCTTTGCCCATAAATTTTTAATATGATTGAGATCAGGGCTTTGTGATGGCCACTCCAAAACATTGACTTTGGTATCCTTAAGCCACTTTGTTACCATTTTGCCAGTATGCTTTGGGTCATTGTCCATTTGGAAGACCCATTTCCGCCCAAGCTTTAACTTCCTGGCTGATGTCTTGAGAAGTTGCTTCAGTGTTGCCACAAAATCTTCTTTTCTCATGATGCCATCTATTTTGTGAAGTGCCACAGTCCCTCCTGCAGCAAAGCAACCCCACAACATGATGCTGCCACCTCTGTGTTTCACAATTGGGATAGTGCTCTTAGGCTTCTTTCCTCCAAATGTAACAATGGTCATTATGCCCAAAAAGGTCAATTTTAGTTTCATCAGACCAAAGGATATGTCTCCAAACTTAAGGTCTTTGTTCCTGTGTGCATTTTCAAACATTAACCTAGCTTTTTTGGAGTAATAGCTTCTTCCTGGCAGAGACAACTTTCAGCCCATATTGATACAGTGCTCATTTCACTGTTGATAGTGACACAATTTTACCAGTTTCCGCCATCATCTTCACAAGGTCTTTTGCTTTTGTTCTTGGGTTGATATGCACATGTTAATAAATTATAAATAATAATCTTTATTTTTATATAGCGCTAACATATTCCGCAGCGCTTTACATTTTGCACACATTATCATCACTGTCCCTGATGGGGCTCACAATCTAAATTCCCTATCAGTATGTCTTTGGAATGTGGGAGGAAACCAGAGAACCCGGAGGAAACCCACGCAAACACGGAGAGAACATACAAACTCTTTGCAGATGTTGTCCTTGGTGGGGTTTGAACCCAGGACTCCAGCGCTGCAAGGCTGCAGTGCTAACCACTACGCCACCGTGCCGCCACATGTTGGACCAAAGCACATTCATCTCTGGGACACAGAACCCGTCTTCTTCCTGAGCGCTATGATGGCTGGCCATTACCATCTTGTTAGTACTTGCGTATAATTGTTTATACAGATAAACGAAGCACCTTCAGGTATCTTGAAATTGTGCCCAAGTATGAGACAGACTTGTGCAAGTCCACAATTCTCTTCCTGATATCTTAGCTTATTTCTTTAGACTTTCCCGTGATGCTACACAAAGAAGCACTGTGTTTCAGGTGTGCATTAAAATACCTCCACAGGTGTGTCTCTAATTAACTCAGATGTGGCCAAAAAAAAAATTATCAGAAGCTTCCAAACACATGACATCATCATATGGGCAGTCCAGAATTGTTTAAAGGCATAGTAATCTCAGTGTATGTAAACTTTAGACTTTGCAGTAAGTAATAAAACTGCCTTAAAACATTCTCTCTCTCGTTATTCTGGCATTTGGCAAATAATAATTATGGTATTCCTAATTGACCTAAAATCAGAAAGGTTTATTCTGATTTCAGTACAGATATTGAGAAAAACATGCATATGTGTCTTTTTATATAGTGTATGTAAACTTCTGGTTTCAACTGTGTGTAAGAACAAAGTATTCACTGACGCAAAAAGTTTTTGAACCCTGGAAATGAAAAGTGAGCACAACATGCCAAGGAGGGTATTATGGAATTGCAAGTTATTTAACTGTAAGGTTACTGCAAAGAGCACCAACTTGACTCATAAATGGACTGGATCTTGAAATCATTATTTTTCCATTGTTTCCGTGCATGGACCCAACTGTAGATACAGATCAGGGCATGTACAGCTGATGTCACATTTAAGGCTTTTTTCCTTTTCTCATGAGAAGGGCCCAACAACAGTAAACTGATCATGGGAAGCTGTATCTGTGGAGGAACCCAGTAGCAAGCATAAAACCCACTGCATCAGTGCCACGGGTAAAATGAGGCAATGCACAGTTCCCATTGAAAGCATTGGGCTGATTATGAAATGTTTGGGCATTTTGGGTCCTCCATAGTGAAAGATGCTCTATGTTGACTCTTTTCTAAAAATTCTATTATGGTATTTAAGAATAGTTTTTCTTAACTTGAAAGCCCTTTTAAGTAACAGAAGTTATATGATATTTTCTTGTTATTGGTCACTGACAATACTTCAATTGGTAACTACAATAGAATAACTACAGTGTGTCCGTAAAGTCATGGTGCACTTTACACAGGATCTTTTCTTTTCACAGGATCTATTTATAGTTTACATTTTGGCACCTGTAGAGGCTATACGGGATAGCCACCTAAGGAGCCCTAAAATATCTGTGAGTGCATGTGCTCAACAATTACACCTAAGCAAGACTACTGTTGTGAATTCTGTGGCAGAGCTCCCTCCTGTGGTCACAAGTGGTACTTCGGCTGATTCTCTCTGGGAGCTTCCGTTTGTGGAGGAAAGTGGTACTGCGGCTTCTGAGGTTCCTCCCTCAGGTGATCTGGTGAGGTCGTTAGTTGCTTCTCTACTTAACTCCACCTAATGCTTTGATCCTGGCTTCCTGTCAATGTTCCAGTGTTGGACTTGTTTTTCCCTGGATCATTCCTGTGGCCTGCTGCTCTGCATAGCTAAGTGCTTCTTTGCTATTTGTTTGCTATTTTTTCTGTCCAGCTTGTCTAATTGTTTTGCTGGAAGCTCTGGGACACAAAGGGTGTACCTCCGTGCCGATAGTTCGGTACGGAGGGTCTTTTTGCCCCCTTTGCGTGGTTTTCTTTAGGGTTTTGTGTAGACCGCAAAGTTATCTTTCCTATCCTCGCTCTGTTAAGAAAGTCGGGCCTCACTTTGCTGAATCTATTTCATCCCTACGTTTGTCTTTTCATCTTACTCACAGTCATTTTATGTGGGGGGATGCCTTTTCCTTTGGGATATTTCTCTGAGGCAAGGTAGGCTTATTTTCTATCTTCAGGCTAGTTAGTTTCTCAGGCTGTGCCGAGTTGCATAGGCAGAGTTAGGCGCAATCCACGGCTGCCTCTAGTGTTGTTTGGAGAGGATTAGGGATTGCGGTCTGCAGAGTTCCCACGTCTCAGAGCTCGTTCTATTATTTTGGGTTATTGTCAGATCACTGTATGTGCTCTGACCGCTATGTCCATTGTGATACTGAATTGCCTATCACAACAGTACAGGAAGCCAAAAGTGCTAATGATTCTCAATAGAGGGAAAAAAGAAGTTCTGAGACCATTTTTTTTTCTTTGCACTGTGTTTTGCCTTTTTTTTCCCCTAGACATTTGGGTGGTTCAGGACACAGGTGTAGCAATGGACATTAAAGGTCTGTCTTCATGTGTGGATCAGCTCACGACAAGAGTTCAAAATATTCAAGATTTTGTGGTTCAGAATTCTTTGTTAGAACCGAGAATTCCTATTCCAGATTTGTTTTTTGGAGATAGAACTACATTTCTGAGTTTCAAAAATAATTGTAAACTATTTCTGGCTTTGAAACCTCGCTCCTCTGGTGACCCAGTTCAACAGGTTAGGATCGTCATTTCTTTTTTGCGTGGCGACCCTCAGGACTGGGCATTTTCTCTTGCGTCAGGAGATCCTGCATTAAGTAATATCGATGCGTTTTTCCTGGCGCTTGCATTGCTGTACGATGAGCCTAATTCAGTGGATCAGGCAGGAAAAAATTTGCTGGCTCTTTGTCAGGCTCAGGATGAGATAGAGGTATATTGTCAGAAATTTAGAAAGTGGTCCGTGCTCACTCAATGGAATGAATCTGCGCTGGCAGCTATATTCAGAAAGGGTCTCTCTGAAGCCCTTAAGGATGTCATGGTGGGATTTCCTATGCCTGCTGGTTTGAATGAGTCTATGTCTTTGGCCATTCAGATCGGTCGACGCTTGCGTGAGCGTAAATCTGTGCACCATTTGGCGGTATTACCTGAGCTTAAACCTGAGCCTATGCAGTGCAATAGGACTTTGACCAGAGTTGAACGGCAAGAACACAGACGTCTGAATGGGCTGTGTTTCTACTGTGGTGATTCCACTCATGCTATCTCTGATTGTCCTAAGCGCACTAAGCGGTTCGCTAGGTCTGCCACCATTGGTACAGTACAGTCAAAATTTCTTCTGTCCGTTACCTTGATCTGCTCTTTGTCATCGTATTCTGTCATGGCGTTTGTGGATTCAGGCGCTGCCCTGAATTTGATGGACTTGGAATATGCTAAGCGTTGTGGGTTTTTCTTGGAATCCTTGCAGTGTCCTATTCCATTGAGAGGAATTGATGCTACGCCTTTGGCCAAGAATAAGCCTCAATACTGGACCCAGCTGACCATGTGCATGGCTCCTGCACATCAGGAGGTTATTCGCTTTCTGGTGTTGCATAATCTGCATGATGTGGTCGTGTTGGGGTTGCCATGGCTACAAGCCCATAATCCAGTATTGGATTGGAAATCCATGTCGGTGTCCAGCTGGGGTTGTCAGGGGGTACATGGTGATGTTCCATTTCTGTCAATTTCGTCATCTACCCCTTCTGAGGTTCCAGAGTTCTTGTCTGATTACCGGGATGTATTTGATGAGCCCAAGTCCGATACCCTACCTCCGCATAGGGATTGTGATTGTGCTATCAATTTGATTCCTGGTAGTAAATTCCCAAAAGGTCGACTGTTTAATTTATCCGTGCCTGAGCACACCGCTATGCGCAGTTATGTGAAGGAATCCCTGGAGAAGGGGCATATTCGCCCGTCATCGTCGCCATTAGGAGCAGGGTTCTTTTTTGTAGCCAAGAAGGATGGTTCGCTGAGACCTTGTATAGATTACCGCCTTCTTAATAAGATCACGGTTAAATTTCAGTACCCCTTGCCATTGTTATCTGATTTGTTTGCTCGGATTAAGGGGGCTAGTTGGTTCACCAAGATAGATCTTCGTGGTGCGTATAATCTGGTGCGAATCAGGCGAGGCGATGAATGGAAAACTGCATTTAATACGCCCGAGGGTCATTTTGAGTATCTAGTAATGCCATTTGGACTTGCCAATGCTCCATCAGTGTTTCAGTCCTTTATGCATGACATCTTCCGAGAGTACCTGGATAAATTCCTGATTGTGTACTTGGATGACATTTTGATCTTCTCGGATGATTGGGAGTCTCATGTGAAGCAGGTCAGAACGGTTTTTCAGGTCCTGCGTGCTAATTCTTTGTTTGTGAAGGGATCAAAGTGTCTCTTTGGTGTGCAGAAGGTTTCATTTTTGGGGTTCATCTTTTCCCCTTCTACTATCGAGATGGATCCTGTTAAGGCCCAAGCCATCCATGATTGGACTCAGCCGACATCTCTGAAAAGTCTGCAAAAGTTCCTGGGCTTTGCTAATTTTTATCGTCGCTTCATCTGCAATTTTTCTAGTATTGCCAAACCATTGACCGATTTGACCAAGAAGGGTGCTGATGTGGTCAATTGGTCTTCTGCTGCTGTGGAGGCTTTTCAGGAGTTGAAGCGTCGTTTTTCTTCTGCCCCTGTGTTGTGTCAACCAGATGTTTCTCTTCCGTTCCAGGTCGAGGTTGATGCTTCTGAGATTGGAGCAGGGGCTGTTTTGTCGCAGAGAGGTTCTGATTGCTCAGTGATGAAACCATGCGCTTTTTTTTCCAGGAAGTTTTCGCCTGCTGAGCGAAATTATGATGTGGGCAACCGAGAGTTGCTGGCCATGAAGTGGGCATTCGAGGAGTGGCGTCATTGGCTTGAAGGAGCTAAGCATCGCATGGTGGTATTGACTGATCATAAGAACTTGACTTATCTCGAGTCTGCTAAGCGGTTGAATCCTAGACAGGCTCGTTGGTCACTGTTTTTTGCCCGTTTTGACTTTGTGATTTCGTACCTTCCGGGCTCTAAAAATGTGAAGGCGGATGCTCTGTCTAGGAGTTTTGTGCCCGACTCTCCGGGTTTGTCTGAGCCGGCGGGTATCCTCAAGGAAGGAGTAATTGTGTCTGCCATCTCCCCTGATTTGCGGCAGGTGCTGCAAAAATTTCAGGCTAATAAACCTGATCGTTGTCCTGCGGAGAAACTGTTTGTCCCTGATAGGTGGACGAATAAAGTTATCTCTGAGGTTCATTGTTCGGTGTTGGCTGGTCATCCTGGAATCTTTGGTACTAGAGAGTTAGTGGCTAGATCCTTTTGGTGGCCATCTCTGTCGCGGGATGTGCGTACTTTTGTGCAGTCCTGTGGGATTTGTGCTCGGGCTAAGCCCTGCTGTTCTCGTGCCAGTGGGTTGCTTTTGCCCTTGCCGGTCCCGAAGAGGCCTTGGACACATATCTCTATGGATTTTATTTCAGATCTTCCCGTTTCTCAAAAGATGTCAGTCATTTGGGTGGTCTGTGATCGCTTTTCTAAGATGGTCCATCTGGTACCCTTGTCTAAATTGCCTTCCTCCTCTGATTTGGTGCCATTGTTCTTCCAGCATGTGGTTCGTTTACATGGCATTCCAGAGAATATCGTTTCTGACAGAGGTTCCCAGTTTGTTTCGAGGTTTTGGCGAGCCTTTTGTGGTAGGATGGGCATTGACTTGTCTTTTTCCTCGGCTTTCCATCCTCAGACTAATGGCCAGACCGAACGAACTGTCGGGATCACACTCAGTCGGAGCAGCCTTTGGAAGTGGGGAATCACCAGAAATAATACACAAGACACGTCTTGTATATTGTATCACTGGGAAGTCTCTGAAGCACGCCTGCCTTCAACGTGCTATCCCTTCTTTATATAGTTGTTTCAGTAGGTTTAGTGGTTATACAAGTTTTGCATGTTTAAACAAAGAGACAAAACAGGAAAGAAAGAAAAGAAAAGAAAACAGTTTCGTGGGCGGCAGTTTCACAACAAATAGTACAAAGGCAATTCCACAGACAAGAAAAACAGGATTTCATACTATAGCTAAAATGTCCTTGAATGGACAGGTCAATATTTATCACAAATTCTTTTTTTTTATTTTTGTTCATTGAGGTAATCATTTTTGTTCTGCTCTTCACAATCCCCCCTTTGACATATTCCATTCAAAACCTTGTCGATCATTTTAGTCATTCTTTTTGTGATATTACAAAAAAAAAACACTTTATATTCTCGCATCCATTACACAAAATTTATTTGTGCATACCGAGATACCCTTGAGTACAACCTTGAATAATACATATATAATTACAATAACCATAACTGTATGTATTAGGCTTTGCATAATCCCGGTAACCCACCCACCGATCCCTCTGAACCAATTGGCCGGGTTAAGAAACGAAAAGGTATCTGACCACCAGCTATCCTTATTTTGGTCATTGTCTTTGTCATACTGATCCCTGAGTCGTTGTACGTCTTTTAATTTAAATCTCATACTCATAGTACTATTCGGGTCTATATAATGACAGCAGGTGGGTCCGATGATTTGACACATACCCCCTTGTGAGGCAGTTAGGTAATCCAATACCAGGGTATGTTGGTTAGTGACTATTATAAGCTGATTCTGTACAGCTATACTAGTATTTAATATGTCCAATATATCCCAAATCTGATCATCTAGATAATCCGTGGCTCTAACTAATTTATCCCACATTTGTGTTAACATAGGATAAATAAAAATGGTACTAGCAATTTTGTTGGGAATTCCCATTTGTACTATATGCGGCCTCCCCGAGGGACGTGGTGAGTTATCTGCAGCTCTTTTATACAGTGTGTGCTTGGGCACGGCTTGCATATTCACTTGTTTATTTGAAATTATGAAAGTAGCCGGGGTTAGGCGTCCTAATGTACAAGTACCCTTTATACCTACGGGAAGCCATTTATATGCTCCTTCTCCGCATATCCAAAATGTACCCTCAGGCAGATCCCACAAAGCTGAGTGCTGCAATACCAATCTGTGAGCCAAATCCACAAAACTAGATACATTCTGAAGCATACACCAAGAGGGTTTTTGTCCCAAGGGGCTACAGTACCCGGCTGCGGGATTCCCACATACATGCATTCCGTTGACATACTCATTGGATTCATTACAAACCAGGTTCCCCGGCTTACTTGTACAACTGTTTGCATCACCTTGGGGGAACAACTCAGAATGTTCCCATTTTCTATTATGTATGTATCTTTCCAATACTGTAGGTTTGAAAGCATCAGAGGAAGGGGTGGTTGTACTGAAACTGAGCTGTAGATTTTCAGTGGGGACCTGTCCTAAATCAGTTAATCCAGTCTTATTCCTAGGTACCCATTTTCCTCCCTTGAATGCTAAATATTGTAAGTTGTCTATTTTTCCTGTAAGATTGCCCTGCCACCAAGGAAATTCTACCCATCCCACAATTGGTATGGCGATTGTAGTATTCCATAGCCTAGTATTGCCAGGTTGGTTGTTGGCCAGGTTGTCTGAACAATTAGGCCAAGCGAATATTTCTTCAGCTGACACGGCAACTGCTAGAAAAGGTATACTTGTGGCTGATACTGGTGAATGGGTACAGATCCAACAATCTGCCAGGGGTTGCGTATTATTTAACAAGTCATGCACTAATTTTCTATGATGTTGTACGAATCTATTGTTCAAAGGGGCTAGAGAATTCAGTCTTTCCCGAGCCTCCGTTGAGGTTAACATTATTAACATCAATATCATGAGTCTTATACTGCTTTTTTGCAATGGCTTGCATGTATCCATGATGCCTTTCCTTCAAGCTTGACTGCTGTTGGAGTTGTTAACAGGACTTGGAAAGGTCCGTCAAATCTCGGTTCCAGAGTCTTTCTGGTGTGTCTTTTCACGTAGACTTGATCACCAGGTTCCAACTTGTGGCCTCCTTCGAGATTTTCTGGATCTGGAAGGGAAGCAAAAACTTGCAAATGCACTTTAGTTAAACGTTTTTGTAATTCTTGTACATAAGCAGTTAAAGTCTCAGTATTCAACATCAGTTGTTGTGGAAAATAACAACCCAAATTTGCTGCTCTACCAAAAGGAATCTCATGTGGTGACAGCTTAGCCTTCCCCCTTGGGGTGTTTCGGATGGAATACAGGGCAAGTGGTAGACACTCGGTCCAAGGCTTTCCTGTTTCTGCCATGGCCTTCTGGATTTTTAATTTTATTGTCCCATTTAATCTTTCCACTTTACCTGAACTCTGTGGATGATATGGAGTGTGAAACTGGTTTTCTACTCCCAACATTTTCATAACATTCTGGAATACTTCCCCAGTAAAATGGGTACCCCTATCTGACTTGATCACCTCAGGCATGCCGTAACGGGGTATCAGTTCATGTGCTATTTTAATGGCAGTAGTTTTTGCTGAGGCTTTACGAACTGGATAAGCCTCTGGCCACCCTGAGAACATGTCCACACACACAAGCACATATTCGTATCCATTGTACCTAGGAAGTTGGATGTAGTCGATCTGGAGTCTTTGAAAGGGATACAGTGGTCTTACATGATGCTTGGTTGGGGTTTTAATGGCCTGACCTGGATTGTGTGCCAGGCATATACAGTTAGGTCCATATATATTTGGACAGAGACAACATTTTTCTAATTTTGGTTATAGACATTACCACAACAAATTTTAAACAAAGCATTTCAGATGCAGTTGAAGTACAGACTTTCAGCTTTTATTTGAGGGTATCCACATTAAAATTGGATGAAGGGTTTAGGAGTTTCAGCTCCTTAACATGTGTCACCCTGTTTTTAAAGGGACCAAAAGTAATTGGACAGATTCTACAATTTTTAAAAAAATGTTCATTTCTAGCACTTGGTTGAAAATCCTTTGTTGGCAATGACTGCCTGAAGTCTTGAACTCATGGACATCACCAGACGCTGTGTTTACTCCTTTTTGATGCTCTGCCAGGCCTTCACTGCCGTGGTTTTCAGTTGCTGTATGTTTGTGGGTCTTAGTGTCTGAAGTTTAGCCTTTAACAAGTGAAATGCATGCTCAATTGGGTTGAGATCAGGTGACTGACTTGGCCATTCAAGAATATTCCACTTCTTTGCTTTAATAAACTCCTGGGTTGCTTTGGCCTTATGTTTTGGGTCATTGTCCATCTGTAGTATGAAACGACGACCAATCAGTTTTGCTGCATTTGGCTGGATCTGAGCACACAGTATGGCTCTGAATACCTCAGAATTCATTGGGCTGCTTCTGTCTTGTGTCACATCATCAATAAACACTAGTGACCCAGTGCCACTGGCAGCCATGCATGCCCAAGCCATCACACTGCCTCCGCCGTGTTTTACAGATGATGTGGTATGCTTTGGATCATGAGCTGTACCATGCCTTCTCCATACTTTTCCCTTTCCATCATTCTGGTAGAGGTTGATCTTGGTTTCATCTGTCCAAAGAATGTTATTCCAGAATTGTGCTGGCTTTTTTAGATGTTTTTAGCAAAGTCCAATCTAGCCTTTTTATTCTTGATGCTTATGAGTGGTTTGCACGTGCAGTGAACCCTCTGTATTTATTTTCATGCAGTCTTCTCTTTATGGTAGATTTGGATATTGATACGCCTACCTCCTGGAGAGTGTTGTTCACTTGGTTGGCTGTTGTGAAGGGGTTTCTCTTCACCATGGAGATTATTCTGCGATCATCCACCACTGTTGTCTTCCGTGGGGGCCCAGGTCTTTTTGCATTGATGAGTTCACCAGTGCTTTCTTTCTTTCTCAGGATGTACCAAACTGTAGATTTTGTCACACCTAATATTGTAGCAATTTCTTGGATGGTTTTTTTTCTGTTTTCGCAGCTTAAGGATGGCTTGATTCACCTGCATGGAGAGCTCCTTTGACCGCATGTTTACTTCACAGCAAAACCTTCCAAATGCAAGCACCACACTTCAAATCAACTCCAGGCCTTTTATCTGCTTAATTGAGAATGACATACCGAAGGGATTGCCCACACCTGTCCATGAAATAGCCTTGGAGTCAATTGTCCAATTACTTTTGGTCCCTTTAAAAACAGGGTGGCACATGTTAAGGAGCTGAAACTCCCAAACCCTTCATCCAGTTTTAATGTGGATACCCTCAAATGAAAGCTGAAAGTCTGAACTTCAACTGCATCTGAATTGTTTTTTTTTTTAATTCATTGTGGTAATGTTTATAACCAAAATTAGAAAAATGTCGTCTATGTCCAAATATATATGGACCTAACTGTAGCGCATGCAGCACACATGTTCCGAGCAAAATTACCAAAGCCTGGAGCCAACCACCTTTCTTTTACCTTGAGCGTCATACCATTTGCCGACACATGCGTGGGTAGGTGGAGGTTACTTGCCACTGCGGGGTACCAGGCTCTGGGTAAACACAACAAAGTTCCTTTTTTTCCATAATCCTTGCTGATCTTCTGCCCCTTTTTTCTGCCACTGCCCTCGTTCTTCGTCGTCTACCTGTTTCTGAGCTTCCTTCAATCTTTCCTCATCATCTTCAGAGCTATCTAGTGTGTGGGCATGATGTAAGGGTTTACGTGCTGCCTGTTTTGCTGCCTTATCGGCTTTATCGTTACCCCTGGCTTCCTCGGTGTCGAGTCTCACATGTGCAGCTACCTTTATCACCGCTATTTCTTTAGTTTCTTGTGCTGCCTCCAGAATCTGTCTAATGAGGGAGGCATGTTTAACAGGTTGGCCTGAAGCAGTCATATAACCTCTGGCTCTCCATATTACGCCAAAATCGAAAATAATGCCATGTGCATATCTAGAATCAGTGTATATGTTTGCTGTCTGATCTTTGGCTATTTTTAGAGCTTCAACTAATGCCGTAAGTTCTGCTTCTTGTGCAGACTGATTAGCAGGGAGAGGTTCTGCTTTCAGCACTTCATGCTGAGTTACTACCGCATAACCTGTATGAAATTGTCCATTCATATCTGCATATCTACTGCCATCTATGAAAAGTTCAAACGTAGCATTACAGAGTGGCTTGTCACGTACATTACATAAGCCCTGAGTCTCTTGTTCCATTAATTGTACACAATCATGCATTGACTTTGATGGGTCAAAGGAGCTGGAGAGTGCAGTTTCAAAGGAGTTGGAGAGTGCAGTTTCCTCAGGTATGGTACCCCCCTCAGACTCTAAAGGGAGCAAAGACGCGAGATTAAGAGTCTGAATCCTGGCAAAGGAAATGTTGGGCGGCAGTAGTAGGGAACATTGGAGACGGAGGTGTCTGTCCATTGAAATATGTTTAGGTTGGACCTGGTTAAGAATGCCATGTACATTATGAGTGGTCTGAACTAGAAGTGGGTGATCAAGAACAATCTCAGAAGCTTTATCTAATAACAGTGAAATTGCGGCTACTACTCTTACACAAGAAGGTGCGGCTCTAGCTACAGGGTCCAGATGAGCTGATATGTATGCCACAGGTCTCTGTTTGTTTCCATGTTTTTGTGTGAGCACCCCTGTAGCATGTGAGGATATCTCAGCTGCCATCAATTGGAAAGGTTTAGTGTAGTCTGGGAGTCCCAAGGCCGGAGCTGATACCAGTGCTGTTTTCAAAGAGGAAAATGACTGTTTAGCCTCTTCACTGAGTGAATATGGTGTGTTGGCAATACAGTCATATAAAGGCTGCATGAGTTGACTTGCATGTATGATCCACTGTCTACAGTGTGAAACAATACCTAGGAAAGCACGCAGCTGTTTGTGATTCCTGGGTTCAAGCATGTTACGTATGGCTTCCGTACGTTGAGGTGTGAGGTGTCTGATGCCCTGTGATATGCAGTGACCTAAAAACACGACTGTTTGTTGACAAGCCTGGAGTTTCTGTCTATTTACTTTACAGCCTTCTTGCGCTAGGAAAATTAAGAAATTAACAGTTGAGGTAACTGCCGTCTGCTCATCGGGGCAACAAATAAGTAAGTCATCTACATACTGTAGAATGACTACTCCTGGTTCTGGGATGAAATTTTTTTAGCACGGTCTGCATTGCTTCAGAGTACAAAGTTGGTGAGTGTACCATACCTTGTGGCAATCTTGTCCATGCTAATTGTTTACCCTTGAATGTAAAGGCAAACAAATGCCAACAGTTCTTATGTAGTGGCACAGAAAAAAATGATAAGTCAATTACCGTAAAATATGCAGCAGTGCTGGGAATTTGAGACAGTAAGGTATGAGGATTCGGTACCACAGGGGTGACCGGTGCCAAAACCTTATTGATTTCCCGTAAGTCGTGCACCATGCGATATTTCACCATAGTTTCTTTGGAGGACACTTTCTTTTTAACAGGATATAAGGGTGTATTGGCGGGTAACCTGATTTCCACCAAAACACCTTGTAACACATAATCCTGAATTTGTTGAGAAATCGCCTGTTCTTGCTGGGCGCTGATGGGGTATTGCCTAAGCTGAGGTAATATGGTTCCCGGGGCAGTTTCTAACAGTATAGGAGCTACTGATAAAAATCCTACATCAGTGTTTCCTTTTGCCCATAGGCTGTCAGGAACCCGAGACAAGTCAATTTTTGCTTGTTGAGTGTAAATTTCGGGAAAATCCTCCATTGCCTGTATTCTAACATATGGTTCCAGAGTTTCTGCATCTTCAGGGATGGTCAGCATAACTGTGCCATCTTCTCTAAAATGGATGTTTGCATGCATTTTACTTAAGACATCAGTACCCAACAAGCAGGTAGGTGCACCTTTAGCAAATAAAAATTTGGATACAAAAGTTTTAGGGCCAAAGCTCACATTTAAAGGTTTTGTAAAGGGCAACGCCTGAATTTTACCATCATACCCTTCTGCATATGTAACCTTTGAGGATATATTGTCAGGATATGGTAAAAAGTCCTGATTTAAAATGGAGGATGTTGCTCCCGTATCTATCAGAAAAGGTACATTTTTACCCTCAACTTCAACTTGTATTATTGGTCTTCTAGAAGGAAGAGAGACCTGCATAACTTTCAGTCATTCTGAGCTGTCTGTTTGATCAGGCACTGGGTTATTTATCCTATTTTTGGGTACAAAGGTTCCTGAATCTATATCTGCTTTTCTCTTCCTACATTCCCTTTGGAAATGTCCTGGCTTCTTACAGTAATGACAAGCAAACTTTTGATTAGCAGAGCCAGTATTAGCCTGTGCAATTCTTACTGGCTTAGAATTTTCTCTTAAGTCCATTTCTATCCCTACAGCTTTCTGTCTAGCCAGGTGTGGGTCTTCCAAGGTTCTCCAATCAGGGGTTGCGGCCTTAAGCTTTTCCTTCACTTTTGGAGACAATCCATCTATAAAGGTTTTTGTAACTAACCTCATCATTCCTGGAGCGGTTAGATCCATGCCTTCATCTCTGAAATTATTTTCTACACTTAGATAATATTCGTCTACTGATTGTCCAGATTTCTGAGCCACCACTCCCGTTGTTCCTCTCTGCCTCTGTCTCTCCCTCATGAAAACCATTAAGTAATCTACAAATTGTGTACCTGATTCTATCGTTTGTAAGGCACCATCTCCTGCTTGGGGCCTATGTACCTGTAGATTTGCTAATAGCTCCTGGAAGAGTCCAGGAGTCATTTTCATTCTACATAACTCTTCTCCATCTGCCCAAACTCCAGCGTGAGTCTGCATAATTTTCTGTATATATTGTGCAAATCTAACTGGACACTGGGTGGGATCTGGTGCGTTATGCAAGAGAGACATGCCTTCAGCGGGGGACCAAGGGAAATATTGTCGAGTTTGGTGATATCTAGTTCCCATTACTCCGTCAGCACCAGGTTCCCTAAAGGGTCTTGGTACTACCCTAACAGGGGCAAGTACAGCGCCATGTCTAGGTGTACCACAGGCTAGGCAATCATTTCTCCAGTCTGGATTTTGTTGTCCACAGTGCGGACATACCCATCCTCCTGGTCCGGCTAAACTTTGAGGTGGTGTTTGGAGAAAAGATGGGGCATGTGGGTTAAGGTATGGGGGTGGGGTATTTTTAGATTCCACATTTTGTTTTTCTCCACAGCCTGTGGGTCTAATACACCACTTTTTACTCTGTTGATTATATGTCCATCCCTCATTTTCTGCTACCCTAGAGACATCAATCAATGCTTGGATCTGATCTATCCATTTCTTGTCTCTGATTATGCCTTTTTTCCTTTCCTGAATTCCTTCCCATAGTTTTCTACTAAAAGCTTCTGCCCTAGTAACTCCAAACTTACTAAAAATCTTTTTCAGCCCCTTAGTGGCATCTTCACCACTTCTCTCCTTTATGATAGTATAGATATCTAATTCTTCTGGTTCCGACTTTGTTTGCTTATTCCCCATTTTCTTATCCTGAGCTTTCTTGCCCTAGGTGGCGTTTGGGTATGAGAATACCTCGTTACCTTCTTCCTAGGGAGCTAGGATGTCTTTTTCTTGCCCTAGGTGGCGTTTGGGTATGAGAATACCTCGTTACCTTCTTCCTAAGGAGCTAGGATGTTTAAACTGTGTTGATGTAAGAAAATCCTGATTCCTACACCTATAGCAAACAACACAAATGCAACCAGACAGAAAAAGAAAAAGAACATACAACGTATCTTGTCCCAGGCTAATGTATCTGTCCTGGGCTTATACTATCATACACTTATCCGTCACCAGGTTTTTGTCAAAGACAGGATCAGAGATTGAACATAGGCGCGGAGGTCTCCCCGAAAGGACGCAACCACGTTGCCCAGTGGGACAGTCACTTCTTCTGTTTCAACCCCCTGGGCGGCTTATAGGGCTATTCCCAACTTCCACACATCTTCTATTCACATTCACTCTCATTCAATGCCGTACTCCGTGGGGTGATCAATTCCTAAATAGTTCAAGAACCCGAGCTATAGGTATCCTCCTCTACTAGAACTACCCGCTAAAGAACACGACACAGAAAATCTTACGGACAGTGCAGGGCAGATATAAGAGATCTAACAGTGTCTCTTACCTGGCCAGGTTTTTGTTCATCTGCCGTCCATTATCCCAGATTCTCTTTTCGTTCGTATTCTGCCGGTGTTCTTGAAGGAATACACAGACCTCGGGTCCCTGTTCAGGCGCCAGGAAATGTCGGGATCACACTCAGTCGGAGCAGCCTTTGGAAGTGGGGAATCACCAGAAATAATACACAAGACACGTCTTGTATAGTGTATCATTGGGAAGTCTCTGAAGCATGCCTGCCTTCAACGTGCTATCCCTTCTTTATATAGTTGTTTCAGTAGGTTTAGTGGTTATACAAGTTTTGCATGTTTAAACAAAGAGACAAAACAGGAAAGAAAGAAAAGAAAAGAAAACAGTTTCGTGGGCGGCAGTTTCACAACAAACAGTACAAAGGCAATTCCACAGACAAGAAAAACAGGATTTCATACTATAGCTAAAATGTCCTTGAATGGACAGGTCAATATTTATCACAAATTCTTTTTTTTTATTTTTGTTCATTGAGGTAATCATTTTTGTTCTGCTCTTCACAGAACCAATCAGACCTTGGAAACATATCTGAGATGCTTTGTTTCTGCTGATCAGGATGACTGGGTGTCCTTTTTGCCTTTGGCTGAGTTCGCCCTTAATAATCGGGCCAGCTCGGCTACCTTGGTTTCGCCATTTTTCTGCAATTCTGGGTTCCATCCTCGTTTCTCTTCAGGACAGGTTGAGTCTTCGGACTGTCCTGGTGTGGATACTGTGGTGGACAGGTTGCGGCAGATTTGGACTCATGTAGTGGACAATTTAACCTTGTCCCAGGAGAAGGCTCAACGTTTCGCTAATCGCAGACGCCGTGTGGGTCCCCGACTTCGTGTTGGGGATCTGGTTTGGTTATCTTCTCGTCATATTCCTATGAAGGTGTCCTCTCCTAAGTTTAAACCTCGTTTCATTGGTCCGTATAGGATTTCTGAGGTTCTTAATCCTGTGTCTTTTCGTCTGACCCTTCCAGATTCTTTTTCCATACATAACGTATTCCTTGGGTCGTTGTTGCGGAGATACGTGGCACCTATGGTTCCATCTGTTGACCCTCCTGCCCCGGTTTTGGTGGAGGGGGAGTTGGAGTATATTGTGGAGAAGATTTTGGATTCTCGTGTTTCAAGACGGAAACTCCAGTATCTGGTTAAATGGAAGGGTTATGCTCAGGAAGATAATTCCTGGGTTTTTGCTTCTGATGTCCATGCTCCCGATCTTGTTCGTGCCTTTCATGTGGCTCATCCTGGTCGGCCTGGGGGCTCTGGTGAGGGTTCGGTGACCCCTCCTCAAGGGGGGGGTACTGTTGTGAATTCTGTGGCAGAGCTCCCTCCTGTGGTCACAAGTGGTACTTCGGCTGATTCTCTCTGGGAGCTTCCGTTTGTGGAGGAAAGTGGTACTGCGGCTTCTGAGGTTCCTCCCTCAGGTGATCTGGTGAGGTCGTTAGGTGCTTCTCTACTTAACTCCACCTAATGCTTTGATCCTGGCTTCCTGTCAATGTTCCAGTGTTGGACTTGTTTTTCCCTGGATCATTCCTGTGGCCTGCTGCTCTGCATAGCTAAGTGCTTCTTTGCTATTTGTTTGCTATTTTTTCTGTCCAGCTTGTCTAATTGTTTTGCTGGAAGCTCTGGGACGCAAAGGGTGTACCTCCGTGCCGTTAGTTCGGTACGGAGGGTCTTTTTGCCCCCTTTGCATGGTTTTCTTTAGGGTTTTGTGTAGACCGCAAAGTTATCTTTCCTATCCTCGCTCTGTTAAGAAAGTCGGGCCTCACTTTGCTGAATCTATTTCATCCCTACGTTTGTCTTTTCATCTTACTCACAGTCATTATATGTGGGGGGCTGCCTTTTCCTTTGGGATATTTCTCTGAGGCAAGGTAGGCTTATTTTCTATCTTCAGGCTAGTTAGTTTCTCAGGCTGTGCCGAGTTGCATAGGCAGAGTTAGGCGCAATCCACGGCTGCCTCTAGTGTTGTTTGGAGAGAATTAGGGATTGCGGTCTGCAGAGTTCCCACGTCTCAGAGCTCGTTCTAATATTTTGGGTTATTGTCAGATCACTGTATGTGCTCTGACCGCTATGTCCATTGTACTGAATTGCCTATCACAACAGACTACAGTTCATAAGGTGTTAAAGAAACGTCTGTTTTACGGGGTACAAATTGCAGTTGTTGCATGCTATCAAACCGACGGATAGCCCCAAATGATGCGCGTTTGCTACAGATTTGCTTCATGAGATCGACAATGATGCAAGATATTGCAGAAGATTGTGTTTAGCGGTGAGGCGACCTTTCATATCTGTGGACATGTTCATTGCCATAACGTCCGAATATGGGCTGCTGAACATCCTCATGCCTACGTTGAGTACGAACGTAACACCCCTAAAGTGAACGTGTGGTGTGGCCTGATGCATGATAAGGTGATAGGCCCATTTTTTTGGCGGAGCGGCCTTTGACGGCAAGCACGTATCTTGACTTGTTGGAATTGTATGCAGTGCCACAATTTCCAGAAGGTCTCATCTTTCAACAGGACAGTGCTCCTCCACACTACGCCACCATTGTTCATGAGTTTCTGGATAGAACATTCCCCCGGCGGTGGATAGGCAGGGGTTCTGTCAAGCCATGGCTACCACGATCCCCGGATCTGACGCCCTTAGACTTTTACTTTTGGGTTATGTGAAGCAACATGTGTACATTGAATGTATCAATGACATTAATCACTTAAAACAGAATCAAAGACGTTATTCACTCTGTTACACCAGACGTCCTTACCTGTGTGTGGCAAGAACTTCACTATCGTTTGGATGTGTGTAGGGCAACAAATGGAGCCCACATCGAACTGCACTGAATAGGTTTGAAACTCGTCGGAGAGTTTTTCTTTTATTTGGAGCAGATTTCACATTTCTATTGTTTTTTGTTGCTTTCCAGTGAATGGTCAAAAGTGCACCATGACTTTACGGACACACTGTATATTGGCCTGGTGAGGTTTATGGGGGGCATTTTGATTGTGAGGGCAGAGTCTAGATAAAAAATCACTGGCATACTGCACCAAAATCTCTCTGAAAGCAATTCTTGAAACATAGATGTTATTAAAAGAAAAGAAAAACAATAATTTTATAAGGGATATCGTGGGGGATGCTTAGGTAAAGTAATTGAATCTGAAGTTGTCATTACATTAGGAGATTACAAACTCTTCATACATAAATCCTTTCATTTATCTCCAAATAAGGAACTTAAAATCTGTAGACATAGCCCATGTAGTTCTATGTAAGCTGCTCAGTGATAATCACTAGTGATAAGCGAATATACTCGTTACTTATGCTGGCTAACAGATGTAAATCATTCAGCTGCGGCAAGAAAAACTAAATCTCCGAGCACTAAAAAAATACTCGGAGGACCCCCGAGCATGCTCGAGAAATCTCGAGTAAAGGTACCTTCACACTGAGCGACTTAACACGCAGCAGCGATCTGGATCCTGCTGTGACATCGTTGGTCGGAGCAGAAAGGCCAGAACTTTATTTCGTCGCTGGATCTCCCGCAGACATCGCTGAATCGGCGTGTGTGACGCCGATTCAGCAATGTCTTCACTAGTAACCAGGGTAAACATCGGGTTACTAAGCGCAGGGCCGCGCTTAGTAACCCGATGTTTACCCTGGTTACCATTGTAAATGTAAAAAAAACAAACACTACATACTTACATTCCGGTGTCTGTCCCCTCCCCGTCAGCTTCCCGCACTGACTGTGAGCGCCTGCCGGCCGTAAAGCACAGCGGTAACGTCACCGCTCTGCTTTACGGCCGGCCGGCGCTGAGACAGTGCAGGGAAGCTGAGGCCGGGGGTCGCGACAGACACCGGAATGTAAGTATGTAGTGTTTGGTTTTTTTTACATTTACAATGGTAACCAGGGTAAACATCGGGTTACTAAGCGCGGCCCTGCGCTTAGTAACCCGATGTTTACCCTGGTTACCAGGGGACTTCAGCATCGTTGGTCGCTGGAGAGCTGTCTGTGTGACAGCTCTCCAGCGACCACACAGCGACGAAACAGCGACGCTGCAGCGATCGGCATCGTTGTCTATATCGCTGCAGCGTCGCTTAATGTGACGGTACCTTAAAGGGACACTGTCACCTGAATTTGGAGGGAACAATCTTCAGCCATGGAGGCGGGGTTTTTGGGTTTTTGATTCACCCTTTCCTTACCCTCTGGCTGCATGCTGGCTGCAATATTGGATTGAAGTTCATTCTCTGTCCTCCGTAGTACATGCCTGCACAAGGCAACATTGCCTTGCGCAGGCGTGTACTATGGAGGACAGGGAATGAACTTCAATCCAATATTGCAGCCAGCATGCAGCCAGAGGGTAAGGAAAGGGTGAATCAAAACCCCAAAAACCCCGCCTCCATGGCTGAAGATTGTTCCCTCCAAATTCAGGTGACAGTGTCCCTTTACCGAGTATATTCGCTCATCACTAATCACCACCGAGGACTGGTGTGCTGCTCAGTAAGGATCAGAAATGGGAATAGTGACTCATAACTGCCCTGCAGTATTGTTATTATTATTAGTAGTGGTCAATGACGTGTAATGTACCACTAATCTATATATATAATTGTCTAAGGGTTTTTCCGTCTGTCTGTCTGTCTTTCTGTCTGTCTGTCTGTCTGTCCTGGAAATCCCGCATCTCTGATTGGTCGAGGCCGCCAGGCCTCGACCAATCAGCGACGGGCACAGCAACGATGATGTCATAAAGGACGTAGAAATCCCACGTTTCTGATTCAGCAACGGGCACAGTATCGACGTAGATGTCATAATGGTTGCCATGGCGACGATGATGTCATAAAGGTTGCCTCGACCAATCAGCGACGGGCACAGTCTGACGCGAATTCTGGAATCATCATTGTTCATATACTACGGGGACATGCATATTCTAGAATACCCGATGCGTTTGAATCGGGCCACAATCTAGTTATCTAATAAAAGGAAATATTGGATCAGCAGTGGCCAGTATTGTATAGACATTTATTATTACTGTACACTGACAAATCATGTTTTATGTGAGACTAGTGTTCACTATTCGTGGCATTTTTTATATTGTCATCATGTAATATGTTTATTATTATTATTAATAAGATTTTAGTTTATTATACAAAGCATGACAACAAAATCCTTCAATATGTCACAATCTCCCTATACAATATACACTGCTCAAAAAAATAAAGGGAACACTAAAATACCACATCTTAGATATCACTGAATTAAATATTCCAGTTGCAAATCTTTATTCATTACATAGTGGAATGCGTTGAGAAGAATAAAACATAAAAATGATCAATGTAATTCAAAATTAATATCCCCATGGATGTCTGAATTTAGAATGATACTCAAAATCAAAGTGGAAAATCAAATTACAGGCTGATCCAACTTCAGCAATGATGCTCAGTAGTGTGTGTGGTCACCAAATGCCTGTATGATCTCCTTACAATGCCTGGGCATGCTCCTGATGAGGCGGCGGATGCTCTCCTGAGGAATCTCTTCCCAGACCTGGACTAAAGCATCCGCCAACTCCTGGATAGTCTGTGCTGCAACATGACGTTGGTGGATGGTGCGAGACATGATGTCCCAGATGTGTTCAATCCGATTCAGGTCTGGGAAACGGGTGGGCCAGTCCATAGCTTCAATGCCTTCATCTTGAAGGAACTGCTGACACACTCCAGCCACATGAGGTCTAGCATTGTCCTGCATTAGGAGGAACCTAGGGCCAACCGCACCAGCATATGGTCTCACATGGGGTCTGAGGATCTCATCTTGGTACCTAATGGCAGTCAGGCTACCTCTAGCGAGCACATGGAGGACTGTGCGGCCCTCCAAAAAAATGCCACCCCACACCATTATTGACCCATTGCCAAACCGGTCATGCTGAAGGATGTTGCAGGCAGCAGATCGCTCTCCACGGCATCTCCACACTCTGTCACGTCTGTCACATGTGCTCAGTGTGAACCTGCTTACATCTGTGAAGAGCACAGGGCACCAGTGGCAAATTTACCAATCATGGTGTTCTGTGGCAAATGCCAAGCGTCCTGCACGGTGTTGGGATGTGAGCACAACCCCCATCTGTGGACATCGGGCACTCAGACCATCCTTATGGAGTCAGATTCTAACCGTTTGTGCAGACACATGCACATTTGTGACCTGCAAGTTATTTTGCAGGGCTCTGGCAGTGCTCCTGTTCCTCCTTGCACAAAGGCTGAGGTAGCAGTCCTGCTGCTGGGTTATTGCCCTCCTAAAGCCCCCTCCACGTCTCCTGGGGTACTGGCCTGTCTCCTGGTAGCGCCTCCAGCCTCTGGATACTACTCTGACAGACAAAGCAAACCTTCTTGCCACAGCTCGCATTGATGTGCCATCCTGGATGAGCTGCACTACCTGAGCCACTTGTGTGGGTTGTAGAGTCCGTCTCATGCTACCACGAGTGTGAAAGCACAACCAACATTCAAAAGTGACCAAAACATCAGCCAGAAAGCATTGGTACTGAGATGTGGTCTATGGTCCCCACCTGCAGAACCACTCCTTTATTGAGTGTGTCTTGATAAATGCCAATACTTTCCATCTGTGGCTCAGTGGTTAGCACTGCAGCCTTGCAGCGCTGGAGTCCTGGGTTCTAATCCCACTTTGGACAACATCTGCAAGGAGTTTGTATGTTCTCTGTTGTGAATTCTGTGGCTGAATTCACTCCTGTGGTCACAAGTGGTACTGCAGCTTCTGAGCTTCCTCCCTCAGGTGTTCTGGTGAGCTCGTTAACTGCTTCATTACTTAACTCCGCCTGATGCTGCTATCCTTGCTCCTTGTCAATGTTTCAGTGTTGGATCTGAGCTTCTCCTGATTGTTCCTGTGACCTGCTGCTCTGTATAGCTAAGTGCTTTTGCTTTTTTGTTGCTTTTTTTCTGTCCAGCTTGTCTTTTGTTTTGCTGGAAGCTCTGAGACGCAAAGGGTGTACCGCCGTGCCGTTAGTTCGGCACGGTGGGGTTTTTTTGCCCCCTTTGCGTGGTTTTGCTTTAGGGTTTTTTGTAGACTGCAAAGTTCGCTTTACTGTCCTCGCTCTGTCCTAGAATATCGGGCCCCACTTTGCTGAATCTATTTCATTCCTACGTTTTGTCTTTTCATCTTACTCACAGTCATTATTTGTGGGGGGCTGCCTTTTCCTTTGGGGAATTTCTCTGGGGCAAGTCAGGCCTATTTTTCTATCTTCAGGCTAGCTAGTTTCTTAGGCTGTGCCGAGTTGCCTAGGTAGTTGTTAGGCGCAATCCACAGCCGCTTTTAGTTGTGTTTAGGATAGGATCAGGTGTGCAGTCTACAGAGTTTCCACGTCTCAGAGCTCGTTCTTGTATTTTTGGGTATTTGTCAGATCACTGTGTGCGCTCTGATCGCTAAGCACACTGTGTTTCTGGATTGCCTTCATAACACCTGTCTTTAGCAAACATAACAGTTCTCCCCGTGTTTGCGTGGGTTTCCTCCGGGTACTCTGGTTTCTTCCCACACTCCAAAGACATACTGATAGGGAATTTAGATTGTGAGCCCCAATGGGGACAGTGATGATAATGTGTGCAAAACTGTAATGCGCTGCGGAATATGTTAGCACTATATAAAAATAAAGATTATTATTATTATTTATTATTCCATTTGCACAACAGCATGTGAAATTGATTGTCAAACAGTGTTGCTTCCTAAGTGGACAGTTTGATTTCACAGAAGTGTGATTTACTTGGAGTTATATTCTGTTGTTTAAGTGTTCCCTTTATTTTTTTGAGCAGTGTATATGTACTCAATGGTCCTGGGTATGTAAATACTTGTATTTTTCTATAGTCCTTAAAATATACAGTATATATTTGCCTATCTATCTATCTATCTATCTATCTCATATCTATCTACTATCTTATATCTATCATCTATCTCATATCCATCTATCTATCTATCTATCCCTTATCTATCTATCTATCTATCTATCTCATATCTATCTATCTATCCCATATCTATCTATCTATCTATCCCTTATCTATCTATCTATCTATCTATCTATCTATCCCATATCTATCTATCTATCTCATATCTATCTATCTCATATCTATCTATCTCATATCTATATATCTCATATCTATCTATCTCATATCTATCTATCTAATATCTATCTATCCCATATCTATCTATCTCATATCTATCTCATATCTATCTATCTATCTATCCCATATCTATCTATCTATCCATCTCATATCTATCTATCTATCCCATATCTATCTATCTATCTATCTATCCCATATCTATCTATCTATCTATCTATCTATCCCATATCTATCATCTATCTATCTATCTATCCCATATCTATCTATCTATCTAATATATATCTACCTATCTAATATATATCTATCTATTCCATATCTATCTATCTATCTATCTATTCCATATCTATCTATCTCTATATCTAATATATATCTACCTATCTAATATCTATCTATCTATCTATCTATCTATCCAGTATCTATCTATCTATTCCCTATCTATCTATCTATCTTTCTATCCAGATTCTATTTTTTCCTTTCTGTCTTATTAACTCTTTATTTGCTTTCTTATGTGGTGTCCACTTGCAGCTGTTAAGTAGCCTTTTTTTTTTTTTTCATTTTTTACATATTGCTTTGAGTGGCCCTTATTACCTTACACAATATGTTAATAAAAAGTAATCATTTATTGCACCCAACTCCCCCATCCCCCCTCACCCCTAGACCCCTTCCAATTCCCTCTTTTTCAATGTCTTTTCCTTTCCATTCATTTCCCACATCTCTCCATTACACCATTTCTCCTCTCTGTCTCCGTGCCCCCCCTCTCCTTGGCATGGGAATCTGGTGACAGGAAGTGAGATGTTCTGGGAGAGCTGTGCCAGGCTGGATGTACAGGGCACAGTGTGTGCCAGGGTACCAGGCTTCGCATGTGAGGGAACCAGGAATGTGATGTGGCTGGTGCCAGCAGTCCTGGCAGCTTAGTTTAGTGAGTGGCATCCTGTACCTTGAAGTTAACTCCTTCCATATGAGTCTTGTCATTGGGCTGTCCCTGTCCACATTAGTGCCTGCATCTAGCCCCGTAAATGTCTACAGGACTGTATATGATATGTGTAATAGGTGACCCAGTCTATGCCATGTACTGACCTGTAGGAGCTCCCTGTGTGCCCAGTCCCTGCTCTCCAGGCTTGGAGTAGGGGGATGGGCTGCACATAGGTAGGTGATGGTCCCGGCTCCATGTTACAGCCTCATTTTCATCCCTTTTATGAGATCTACAATTCTGGCAAAAATCTGTCTTTAATTTAGCTTCCCATATAAAAAATCTCAGTGTGTGATAATGAGCAGATGTCATGGAATTTAAACTGTAATCCCCTCTCCTCCCTGATCTTCCCCTCTGCACTCAGACTGGGCACTGGCAGAGAGGTGGCATAAAAGGGTATTATTTACACCAGCACAATTACTCTGTATCCATAGATATCCATAGAAGGCTACATTCTCCATATATACCCGACATAGAGCTAGATCTAAAGGGCAGCAATATGCACACTGACAAAATGGCATACATTCATGAAGACAAACTCACACACTCTGCTAATACCACATTATGCATTCTATTAATTGCTACACACTGTACATGTGAAGCCATATACTGTACAAACATTGTCACTTATACATACATATACATATTAGCCATATTGTACACATACTCGAAAATTACATAAAACAATACAGTATATTTCCCTATTTAATTATATTTACTCACATAGATATGATAACATACAAGCAGATCCAATATATATATATATATATATATATATATATATATATGTATATATATATATGTGTGTATATATATATGTGTGTGTATGCATATATATATATATATATATATATATATATATAGTGCCACAGAGAAATTATATAGTCACTAGTCACACACTATGCACATAATCAGGCAACACCTTGTAAAGAAATGCCAAGATGCTAAATATCCCTATGTAGTGGACAAATCCTTAGATATAATTGCTTACTTCGGTAAATCCATGCTCTGACTTATATCCATAAAATATTTGCCAAATGCCTTATTCTCCCGCAAATCAATTATTTATCTACACTATTTCATTTTATATAATATTAGTTATAATGTTTGAAGATGCAGTGATATGATGACATGATATAGAAACAATGCAGGAAAAAAAAAAAAAGAGTAAAGAAAATATCGGTGACAACAAATACCAGTAAATAAAATAGTAGTTTTATTAAATATACACGTTTTACTAATGTCAAATGAAAGTTACAGTAATAGTGAAAATATAAATATTATTTTAATAACCAATCTAATAATATAATAATCTGAATTATTATTAATAATGTGTTTTTTTTTTTTCATTCTTTCATTTACAAAGTACAGTGACAGCTCGTAAAGGGTCAAGCATAAAAACAAATACAATTAATAGTAATATTAATAGTTTCCCATACACTAAATAATAAACTAAAGCTATCTCTATATATTTTAGTTTCCCCTCTCACCGCTAAGATGTTTTTGTTTGTTTTGTTTCTTTACTCTTCTC